>NC_089491.1:67688894-68304279 GCF_036850765.1 Saccopteryx bilineata | reverse complement strand
AACATTTGAAATGGCAAGAGATGCCGAGGGAATCAATCTAGTTTTACCAGTGGATGGGAAACCACCATATTTGGGGTGAAGCATGGTGTCAATAGAGCAGGTCTGTCATAGCAGCATCATAAAGGCCTTCTCCACCAAACATTCCTTTCTACCAAGCTTGATATGTTCATGAGAGGGAAGAATAAAGGCAAGGGTTTATTTAAGTTGATGAGCAAGTGTACCTTCCAAGACTTGGAGGAGGAGACTTTGAAGCGGAGGGGTAGTACTGAAGGAAGACAGACAATTTCCAACCAGGAAGAAAACGGCATGAACAGAAGAAAGGCTTGAGGTTCCAGTGCCCCCACTACTTCCAGGTTTCAGGATGTTCTGAGAAAGCTATCTGGTGGTGACAAAAGAGACACTGCCTGATAGACAATGCAGACAGATCCCCACTCTTTTTGGGTTACAGAAACTGAGGCTTCAGTCAATACCTGGCTTTTCTCCTCAAAGCTATGAGATCTTGCCCAAGTTATTTGACTTATCTTCATAAAGAGAATGGGAAAATACCTAGCATTTACAGGTTATAAGAGTAAATATGAGAATATGCATTAAGCATGGGACATACAGTAGGTATTAAACAATTATTAACTTTCTTCTCTTCTTAAAGTTTAAAACCATTCCATTTTCTCTAACAGAGAATCTTGATATACTCAAACAGGAACCAGCCATGTTTCCTCTCAAACCTGAGGAGAAATTAATGTAGTCTCCATTCCTCGCGTTTATGTTTCAAGGTTTCCTTCCCTTTCTCACCCAGAACGTCATAAAAAAAATTTAAAAAGGGAAAATATGCTTGCTTAATAACATGCAAGGAAAACAAATCTCCCAGTATCTGTTAGTGAAGGGAAAATTTCTCCTACCGGGTTTCATTTCTTAGCAGAAAGGAAAAGAACAACCTAAAAAGAAGGGAGGGGGCAAAGAGAAGCAGCAAATTTTACAAGTCTTGTAAGCGTGTCATTTTAGAAGTCAAAGTAAAGACAAGAATAAGCGCTATTATGGCAATTTTCAATCTGTTTGCTATTTTGATTGCAGCGACTACGCGGGGACATGGCACCCACTTTCTGAAATGGCATGTATTTATGTGCTGGTACATAAAGCAGCAGGCAACCCTGGGGGCCTCCAAACCAAGAGGCCATTTCTCTCTAGAGGTCTGTGAAGCAGTGACAGCAGCTTTAGGGCCTTGGGCTAGTGTCTTCCTATCAAGAGTATATAGTGTGATCATCATCAAGTTACACCAGCTGTGTGTGTATCAGTTTGGTAACAAATTACCAAAAATAAACGTGTGTAATAATTACCACTGAGTGGCATAAAACAATACAAATTTATTAACTCACCATTCTGGAAATCAGAGTCCAAAATGGGTTAGCAGGACTGCATTTCTTATGGAAGCTCTAGGGAAGAACTTATTTCCTTGCCTTTTCCAGATGGCCTTTTCCTACCCTGACCATCATGCTTCCCTCTTATAAACACTTTTGTGGCTATGTTAAACCCATCTGGATACTCCAAGGTAATCTCCCATTTCAACGTCTTTAATTATGTACAACCTTAAAGTACCCTTTGCCATATTAAGTAATTTATTCACAGGTTTCAGCAGTTGGATGTAGCCATTATTCAGATAAAATCAGTAGTACATGGCCTGACCAGGCAGTGGTGCAGCAGATAGAATATTGACATGGGACACCGAGGACCCAGGTTTGAAACCCTGAGGTTGCTGGCTTGAGCACCGGCTCACCAACTTGAGCACAGGGTCACCAACGTGAATGTGGGATCAATCATAGACATGACCCCATGATCACTGCCTTGAGCCCAAAAGGTGCTGCTTGAAGCCCAAGGTCACTGGCTTGAAATCAAAGTCACTGGCTTGAGCAAGGGATCACTGGCTCAGCTGGAGCCCCCCACCCCACATCCCCGGTCAAGGCGCAACTGAGAAAGCAATCAACTAAGGTGCCTTAGCAATGCGTTGATGATTATCACCTCTCTCCCTTCCTGTCTGTCCTTGTCTGTTTCTCTCTCTCTCTCTCTCTCTCTCACACACAGACACACAAGAAAGAAAGAAAGAAAGAAAGAAAGAAAGAAAGAAAGAAAGAAAGAAAGAAAGAAAGAAAGAAAGAAAGGAAAGAAAAATCAGCGGAATATGTGTGAAATGTATGTGTATGAAAGGTAGCATTTCACAAAAGCCTGACTAGATTTCCTTCCTATGACAGGCTTGCTGAGCCACAAATAAGGCTGGCAAGCATACTATGTGATTTGGAACTTTAAAAAAGAAAAATTTGGTTTATTAATTTTGAAACTAATTAAGGTACAGAAATATAGTATCCCAAACCATATAAAACATAGGACTAAAGAAGCCCATAAACAACAGATTGGGGACAAACACTGTAAAAATACCAGATATCACATTTTCACACCACCCCCTCACACTATCAAATCCCCAGCAGGGCACTACAGAAAAATTGCCTGTCAACAGACTGAAATGAATAGTATGTGATCGCTGGTATAATTCCCTTGGGATTCAGTTTACACTAAATGCAGGAAGAACCAAGGAAGCAGGTGGAATGGGAGCAGAGAATGACCCTGTACATTAAGAAAATTAAAATCTGCAGTTTCCAAAAGGGAATCATTCATGGTCTGGACCTCCATGACAGAAGTGCCTCTGGCCACAATTCTGGTAACCCTTCAAAAGTGAAGATACCAGGCTGCTGTCCTTGCCCCATTGCAGGCTCAGCATACACTGGTGCAAATCACCAGGCCGTTTCTGCCTTAACCAGTATTGCCTGGTTTGCCATTCATCTGGAAAGTGATGCTTGTACAGAGGTTTGAACATCTCATTGCAAATTAGGATGTGTTTATTTCTGTCCTAATTCCCAGTGATTGTGGCAGGTACTGTTGGTTGTCCAACAGCCATTTCCCCTTCATTCCTTGCTAAGAAAACCTGATTTTGCTCATATTGTAAGGAAAAATTAAAAAGTTTTTAAATGGACCAAAAGACTATAAAATGTCTTCAAATGAAAACATTATGGTTTAGAACTCACATTCCCAGGGTATCTGACTTTACATTGTGTTCTTTTCATTCTCTTTGAGCTATTTCACAATCCCATAAAGATATAAGTTAACTTGTAGACAACTGGTGGTAAAACAAATGTTTCTGGTCCATAGGTATGCAAATACATTCTGTTCCAAGGAGGATCAATTGTCTTTCCTCTTCTATAGTGGAAGAAGCTAGTTTTGCATGGATTAAATAAGTTTATTTCATCAATCATAAAGATCTTGTATATTGGTTTGGTGTTTAAATTCTCTTTAAACATCTTTTCTGATTCCCTCCTTAATTAACGAGGTAAATAAAATCTTTGACACCTCTTCATTTTCTATTTCTATGAAACACATTATTAATCCTTAAAAATTAATCCTTGAAAATATATTTCACAACAGTATATCCAAGGAATATGTGCCCCTTCCTAATTCAAGGAACTAGACCACAATAAATCTAATCTAACCATGGTTATGCTAACCTTGTTCCTCTTTGCATCTAATAAGTTTGGAGGTGATCATGTGGTTACATTCTAGGTATTGAGAAACAGGGAAGAGCTTCTGAAAGAAGCCTACCTCTCTGATAAACAAAGAAAAGGGAGTGAGGGGCCAGCAGTTGGCTTCCAGCTTTCATGGTGGGCCAATTGCGCGCAGTTTGGTTGCTCTGCTACCACCCACCGTGAACGCTGGAATGCCCACTAGTGGGCGGGAGGGACCAGGTTGACTCCACTGCAAAAGTGGGCGGTTTTTATAAAAAGGTTCACCATCACGGCCCTAATTTGATGCTTCTGGGAATCTTGAAATTGACAGTATGTAAATAAAATAAAATTAGCCTTCTAGGTACATGTGGTACATTCATCCTTATGACCTTGATCAACAATAAGCACTAACAACCAGCAAAAATCACCAGACATGTAACCATCATAGACCAACTAGCCCTCAGTCAACCTTCCAGCTAAACATAGCCACATGCATGAGTTCAGGTGAGGGTAGCAGAAAAAACTCCAGCCCAACCCAGTTGTCAACTATCAGAACCATGAGCTAATAAGTAATGTTTAAGCCACTAAATCATTGACAACAATGTCTGACTGGTACATTGAAGTATATAATTTCAGTGTCCCAATATTATAGACAAGGAAAATTAAGACTCAGAATAATTGCCCAAGGTCACACAGCTGACAAGAGCTACATCTAGGCCTCAAACCCAAGTCTGTCTGACTTTTGATCCCATGTCTTTGAATTTTTATCTCAAAAGATTTTTAGTTTTATCTTGAATGATTTTTTAATCTCCTATCCTCTATTTCAAATTACTTCCCTATATAGACTTCCCTGGTTGTGGAAGAGATAAGCTAGTTATTTGATCATCAAATTCATTTTTTTCTTTGTTCTCACTAGACTACATTTTTCACCATCCCTTGCAGTTAAGTATGGGCCTATCACTAGGTTCTAGTTAAAAGAATATAAGCAGAAGTGATATACTACTACCACACTTGGCCCACAAAAATCTCCTAAGTGTTTCTTCCCATTGTCTTTCTTCTTTTATCAGCTTAACACAGGTAAGCACAGTGACCTTCGAGGTGTTAGAGTTGGTGGAGTCAAAAAGATGGAAAGAACCTGGTCATTCAATCACCACTTGTCAGACAGTCATTTGGTAAACAGGAGTGTCTATTTTGAACTTTAGGAAAGCAAGAATTAAATTTCCATTAAACCACTGAGATTGGGATTTATCTGTTATACCAGCAAACCTTACCTTAATTGATACACTGATTATATCTTTGTTCTGTGTACTCTTTCTGTATCGTATGCCCTTTTGTCTAATATACATATACCCAATTGTACTCATTCATCAAGATACAACTTTTTCCATTACTCCTTCCCTGATCCTTCCAGCTGGTTTTGCTCTTCCTCTAAAATATTCTAAAGCTATATCTACACACACCTTTTAGACATGTGCCATGTTATGCTTTCACTAGAAGTACTTAAGTTATTTTTCTAAATTTAAAAACACTAAAATGCATACAACTCTGTGACAGGAACCTTGTCTTACTCATCTCTTTTTCCCCCACAGCACTCAACACAGAGCCTTACACTGAGCAGACGCATCTGCATTTTATAAATGCAGATTTGTGCTCCTAGACTCACCATGTTTTAGACTTCACATACATCTAGCTTTATCTTTTTAGGCAAGAATAGTGATTATTTTTGTTTTATTTCATTTTTTTTCTTTTTTTATTGCCTTTTCTTCTACTTATTTTACTTTGTTATTCTCTAAATTTCCAGTGCTATTTGATCTCTCTTGAGGGACCCTGACCAATATTCCCAATATGGCTTTCCTATTTATTTTTTGGGCAATACTGACCACTGGTGTTTTGAGGATCTTCTTGGGAGATAACACAGTAATTATCTCTCTCTCTCCCAAACCCTAAAAATGCCTCTGGCATTTTAGAACAAAGTTAATCTATGTTTGGTTGAAAAAGTACAAATTAAGAGTTTTATAGAGTAGAACCCATTCTTAGGGTTGACTTTATCTACTTCATTGGGGCCACAGAGCCCAAATGGGAGTCATTTGAGGTTGGAAAAGATAAATATAATAGGTCTGAATTTCCTGAATTACACTGAAGACTAACATTAAGAAACTGAGTGCAGAGCATTAAATCCTCTGGGAAGAGGAAGATTTTAAATTCCTTCAGTATTTTATATTTCCCTTTTCCCTTTTTAATCCCTTAAATGGAAATGAATTTAAGATATTCTGTGTCTATAGAAACTCAGTTTTGGGTTTTCACAATCTATACATCTAAGCTTGTAAAGACTTTCTGATTATAGGCCATTCAAAATAAAAGCACAAAGAATAAACTCTTTATTACTACAGAACACATAAAATTCCAATTTTGATGTGAAAGCTACAGGGTTTGTTTCTCATTTTTGTGCATTTCTCTATTCCAAGCCTCTAGTCACCCTCTACCAGGAACTGGGACAGGGACAGTGTGAAATGGGAAATTCACAGACTAAATGACTATCAACAAGGCCATAAAATACAATAAAAGGGTGCAGTCAAAACCAGTAAAAGATGGCTGGAAAGCAAGGCTGAATGCCGATAGAGAGTTCAGTGAGTCTCAAGGCAGACAAAACACAGTGGAACTGTCTGATAAATGGAAAAGGGGTGCAGAATCATGATTAGGACATCATTCCACGGTTATGGTAGAGAAGTCCCAAAGCCTTTAGCCAAACCACATGCAGCTAGCTGAGAAAGGAAAAGAAATGTTAGAATATTACTGGAATAATACATTATCTATCAAAGCAAGAGCAATCTCTGAAGGTGTTGGTTGTTTGTTTTTTTTCAGGGAAAATCAAATTCAGAAATTGTATCCTCTTTTCCTCTTTCTTACTTTGTTTCTTCATCACCCCTGATTTCTTTAATAGTAGTCAATCCAAGGCACTTCTGTAGTGAAGAATACAGCAGTAATAGTGCTGTAGTCAAGTCTGATTATAATTCCACCTTGGCTCCTTAATTACCTGCTTGGTGAACTTGGCCACTATTTTCATCTTTCCAGATCTCAGTTTTCCAAGGGGTCAGGTTGGCTGATCTCTAGAGTCTGTCCTGGTTCTCAAGTTCTCTGATTCTCTGATTCCTGACTTCAAAGTCCTTTTTAACCCTAATTTATATTCTTTAGTGCCTGTTTATCACAGGTGCAGCCCAGATGGATTTCTAAGACGTGCCAGCACCCAGAATTCATCACACAATAGAGGAAGCTTGTTTAGGAGTTAGGAATCAATGAAGACCTATTGCTCCAAGTGGACTATATTGAGAACTGAGATGCCTTTTTGGAACATCTGACTTGCCCCTTAGTGAACTGAATCCTCAAAACTCCTTAGGGTTGCTTTGACACTAAAAATTTAAGAAGGTTAACACTTCTATGGAAGATTCAGAGCTAATAAATTATTATTTTCAATAAGCACATCTCAGAACCAGCTCAGTTTGGTGTTTATATCTGTAAGGAAAGCAGATTTGTGGGCTGGGTGGCAACAGGAGAAGTTGACTGCTACTCCCTTTAGAGCCGGTTTTACCAGATGGAATTTCTCCGGTTTATTTACCATGGTCCACAATCAGACATGAAGCCTGTGCACTCAAAAATTTGATTTGGCAACGTACCTACAGTATATCTAAGTATCAAATGAATTTTTAACCTAGTTCCCAGAGATTACTACATGAATCTGGATATTAATTTTATTAATTTATAGGAATTTATATATTCTGGCCATACAAGTGGCACGACTGGTATATTATTTCCCACCAAATTACCCATTGAGGTTGCTTAGTGAACAAAAAACCATATTAAAAGAGTAAACTTAGGAGGAGTTCATCCACTAAAAAAACATTTAAGCCTGAGCAGGTGGTGGCACAGTGGATAGAGCATAGACCTGGGATGCAGAACACCCAGGTTTGAAACCCCAAGGTCACCGGCTTGAGCACGGGCTCACCATCTTAAGCACAGGGTTACTGGCTTGAGCATGGGATCATAACATGACCCCATGGTCACTGGCTTGAACCCAAACGTCACTAGCTTGAAGCCCAAGGTCACTGGCTTGAACCCAAGGTCACTGGCTTGAACAAGGGGTCACTGGCTCAGCTGAAGCCCCCTGCTCAAGGCACATATGAAAAAGCAATCAATAAACAACTAAGGTGCCGCAACAAAGCATTGCTGCTTCACATCTCTCTCTCTCTTCTTGTCTGTCTGTTCCTCTCTATGTCTCCTATCTGTCTCTCTCTCTCTTGCGCGCGCTAAAAAAACAAAAGGTTTAAGAACCTCTTTTCTGGCACAGGAATAGCCCACCAAAGGAAATATAATAAATATTTTTGAACTTACAAATTTTAAACTTCTGGCCTTGACTATATATATGTGAGTGATCCCAGTGACCTATAAATGACTAGAGGAATGGAGAACAGGAGCACAAGAATAAGGTACTTCAACCCTGTTTCCCCAAATGTAAGGTGCACACCACTGTAGTATGCAGGATAAATTGTAGGAGATAAAATCCATGCTTATGATATTGTACGTAGTGACCCAGGTTAGGATTTAAATCACTCTGAATTTAAATTATAAATATAATATTTTAGCTCATACAAAGCCAGAGACTAAAAAAAAGTTCTATATGCAGGGGCAAGAGGGGCAGAAGTGGGTGTGAAATTTGGAGGGCTTAATGTAGGGAAGGAAGCTCCTCAGGGCAAGAAAAGAGCCTTTGGGCTCATGAATCACCTGAGGATCCTGTTAATATTCTGATTCAGTAGATCCGGGGAGAGGCTGAGGTTATAGTTTATAACAAGCTGCCAGATGTTGTTCTGGCCTGGGAACCACATCTTGGGTAGCAAGAAAGTTTTTAGAATCTTTTTACTCCAGCAGAATAGAAATGGCCTCCAGGTGAACTGGAGGTAAAGAACATTATGATATTTAGTTAATTAAAATAATAATGGTTTACCTAATAATTAATTCATAGTAACATTCTAATTTTAAACGTGATGATGCATTTATACCTGTGGTAGAGATGCTGTTTCATTTATATCTAAGTCATTTTTGAAAAAATAAAATAATGAGTTGTTTTCAAGATAAATATCAAGTTATAGGGTAGGTGTATATTATACTGGCAAAAATCATGACATATGTTCACAGCCTACTTATGGGAAATGTGAACTTAAAGAGAACCTCCACCCATTATTAAAATAATTCTCTTTTTAAAACAGAGTTTAATGTAAACTTTATAACAGCATTGTGAAGTTGAACTTGATATTCCTAATCTCCATTTTAGAGATGAGAATATTGGTAGAATTCTATTCTAGCTGAGGATTTGGGAATGTGTCAGGATATTGTCTATGAAACTTGATATACATTCACTGAGACACACTTCTTATTCCTGGGCACTGCTGGCTTTGAACACTCCTTTTTTGCATATTTTGAGCAAATAATCCCCTTTGTTTTGACTCACTCGTGGTTCAGAGGTATTAATACTATCAATAAGAATATTCTCTCTATTCTAGAAATCACTCTCCATCTTCAAGATGACCTTCTATATTTTTGACATAATTCATCAAGTGTTGATTTTATTACCAAACATTCAAAATACATTTATGTTTTTAATTTCTTGTGGAACAACTCACTGTGTCTTCCATGTGCTGGTTATTTTCATCTCACCTAAATCAGTTGCTTATCTAAGGCAGATTACTGATGGCAAAACTGTCTTACTTGCAGCTCTCAGTGGATAATAATGACCTATCACAACAATATCCATTATCATGACCACTTAATGCTTTCCCTTTATAATGAAACCTTGTTACTGAGCTGACGCTTTGCATGCAGTAAGAGAAAATTGGCTCTTAATAATTGAAGCCATCAATAAGTTTGATCTTATGGTCTTAGAAACCTTGGGGTGACTTACTTTAATTGGGAAAGAGATGCTGCTGACATAAATCCACATAAACTTACTGAAAAGCAAATCATTAAAATAACCCACATGCTTATATCTACAATCAAAAGAATCTGAGTACAAATAATTGCACACTAAAGAGTAATAAATATTTGAGAGAACTTACAAAAAAAAGAAAATAGAGATGGCAGAAACAACTTGTCCAAAAGATAGAATTGGCAAATAAGCTTATTAAAGAAAAAAGAAATGGTGAAAAAATCAACTGCAGAGTAGAAACCAAGATTGAAATAAAGATAAAAATTGAAGAAGTCATTTTGTTTTCTCAAGTGTTTTGATTAATCTTTCTTATTTGGTTCATAGCTCTATAGTGCAGCTGACTTTTAGATTATATTACTGGGAAAAATAAATAGCATACATTTCTGTAGGAAAGTTTGCTCACCTCCTGGATTTAGAATAGTATGGTAGCAATAGTATGGTAGCAATAATAGAAAGGATATTTAACCAGATGATAAGAGGACAAAAATCCAATAGCAATTTTGCCACTAGCTATTTGCATTAAAATATGCGAGTCATTAAAAATACATATATTATGATTTCATAATATGTGTACATTATATGCATGTATTGGTATATGTATATATATTATACATACATATATGTTATATGGAATGTTGTTCTTACTCTGACTATATCACAGTTCCCATCAGACTGGAAGTAAAGGTGACTTTTCCTTCAGGTTTCTATTATGAATATATCATCATTACCAATACATCTATTGTTATATAAAATTGAGTCTAAAACTGCCTTGGGGTAAGTCATACCTACTAACCCAGGTTAAGTTTGATGAAAAGATAGTAAAGAGATAGTCCAGTTGCCCCCAGAGAGGATTATTCCCTTTGTGGGTTAGAAGTTAAATTTTGTCAGCCAAAACCTTTTCGGGCTCTTGGGACCATGTTAATCAAATAGCAAGTGATTGATTCATATTGAGAAACTATGAATTGAAAAATTAAAAACTTAAACTCTTAAAAAGCCCAGAATTTCAGATGGGTTAGCTGCTCTTCTGCATGGATGCCCAAGTCCTATGAGACCATAGCTTGGCTCAGAACCAGAGTTAAGGGAGCTGGATAATTTAAAATTTTTGATATTTGAGCAAAATATACCTATTTCTAGTCTGGGTAGGTAAAGGTTAAGTGGATGCTTGTGCTAGCTGGACAAAGTGCTGTTCTTTGAGCAGGATTATAGATACGGAGACTTGCTCTTTCTCTCCATTTTCCCCTTTTCTCGTTTCCAGGAGGACCACCACCCTTTAGTTACAATAGCACTGCAACTTCAAGAAGGTGGAGAGCAATCTTATTACTCAGGTTTTTCTGAAACTAAAATTCTAGCTTAGTCCTGGGGATGACATATTGACCATCCTAATCTACAGAATCTCCTCACCAAAATAGATAGAAACCACCTGAGAGTAAAGCAGTTGTATATGTGAAACAGGCACCCATCATGCCTTTTCCCTCCTCTCTTAGGGGACAAGCTTTTCCTGGTCCTTCCTCTAAATTCTTAGAGTACCTCAGGGAAGTAAGTTGCCTATGTACCTACCTCAGCCTCAAGTAAATGTGGTATAAAATAATTGTTAAGCTCTCATCTCAACCTATAATGATTTCAGGAAGCGCATTTTGCAAAAACACTTTTAGTAATATGTGGTTACACTAACCTCTGAGGATCTGAGAGAATTTGAGTGGAAATTCAGAACATCAGGCTCACTACTTATCTCCCCATAAGAGATACCATGAGGAAGCACTGGATTTGCTCTTGAAGAGTCCTAGCTGATGGGGTGTGTGTGAGCACCAGGCCTGACACTAGGCAGAGGGAATGTCTCCCAGCATCTATTTGTGAACTACTCTCTCAGTGTTTGTTCACTGCTGTGAGGGAACTTTGAAGAGTCTCAGCACTGACTAGAACCGAATGGTATCTAAAGCTGCTCAAGATCTTTGGTTGGGCAGTGAACTTGGCCCCTGGTTCCAAAGGGTGGCTCTTCATCAGCACTGCTGAGCTAATTCTCTCTTGCTGCCTGAAAAGGCAGAAATGAGCCTGCAGGGTCCAGTATTCCACACATGAAGAAGTTGCTTTTCCCAATAAGGGAAGACTGTGTTGCATTGTCATTTTATAGTCACCATAACAGCTGGAGAAAAAAATAAGTGTCCTTATTTCCCTTCCAGTTGTGTCTTTTGTAGAAACCTATTTAGAAGTTGTCTATGAATCTGTTGGCTTTTTCAATCATAGAGGACATTCCTGTCTGCTCCCCAAATTCATCTACCATTTCCCCCCAATCTTGCTCATCTAACAACAGCCATACTGTGAATATCTCCTATAGATTCTATTCTTTGTTTTTCTAAATAGCATTTTTTTCACTACTTGATAAAAAATATATAGGTATATGTATTGTTTCATGTCTGGCTACTTCAAGTAGAGTAAGCTCCATGCTTTATTTCCTGCTATATCTCAAGCATCTAGAACAGGCGTCTCCAAACTACGGCCCACAGGATGCATGTGGCCCCCTGAGACCATTTATCCGGCCCCCGCTACACTTCCGGAAGGGGCACCTCTTTCATTGGTGGTCAGTGAGAGGAGCACTGTATGTGGCGGCCCTCCAACGGTCTGAGGGACAGTGAACTGGCTCCCTGTGTAAAAAGTTTGGGGACCCCTGGTAGAATGTACCTGGTATATTGTAATAGTAAACATTCAAGAAATATTTCTTGAATGAAACAATGAATACATCTCACTTTGAGTTTCTAGTATGGTGCACTGATTAAGATCAGCAGTTTATAAACCTGGAAGAACTTAAAAATGTATCAGATTCCAAGGCTGTAACCCAGTCTACTAAATCAAAATATCTAAGGAAATAATGTTCAGGAATCTGTATTCTTCATAAGGCTCCTGGTATTTCTGATGTGCAGTCAGGTTTGGGAACCAGCAGTAGGCTACTGTTTTCAAGAATACATAGAAAATATAGCTAGTGGTTGGTATGTAGATATTGAGATCAGCCTGGATTTGACTTCTAATTCTGTCATTTACTCACTGTTATAGATTACTAAATCTTTCTAAACCTCAGCTTCTTCATACTTAAAATGGGTAAATGATAGTCTGACCAGGCGGTGGCACAGTGGATAGAGCGTCGGACTGGGATGTGGAGGACCCAGGTTTGAGATCCCGAGGTTGCCAGCTTGAGCATGGACTCATCTGGTTTGAGCAAAGCTCACTAGCTTGGACCCAAGGTCGCTGGCTTCAGCAAGGGGTTACTCAGTCTGATGAAGGCCCGCGGTCAAGGCACATATGAGAAGGCAATCAATGAACAACTAAGGTGTCAAAACGAAAAAATGATGATTGATGCTTCTCATCTCTCTCCATTCCTGTCTGTCTGTCTCTATACCTCTCTCTGACTGTCTCTGTAAAATAAAATAAAATTAAAAAAGGCCCTGGCCGGTTGGCTCAGTGGTAGAGTGTCGGCCTGGCATGCAGGAGTCCCGGGTTGATTCCCAGCCAGGGCACACAGGAGAAGCACCCATCTGCTTCTCCACCCCACCCCTCTCCTTCCTCTCTGTCTCTCTCTTCCCCTCCTCCTGCAGCCAAAGCTCCATTGGAGCAAAGTTGGCCCGGTTGCTGGGGATGGCTCTATGGCCTCTGCCTCAGGCGCTAGAATGGCTCTGGTTGCAACAGAGCAATGCCCCAGATGGACAGAGCATTGCCCCCTGGTGGGCATGCCGGGTGGATCCTCCGGGCGGGCACATGCAGGAGTCTGTCTGACTGCCTCCCCGTTTCCAACTTCAGAAAAATACAAAAAAATAAAAATAAATAAAAAATAAAAATAAAAAAAAAGGTAAACGACAGTATTACACACTGCCAGAAACTTCAGATCCCTGGGGCATATAAGAGTCAGACAAATAGCTTAGATTTCCCATGGGAACATTCCATGGGGTTTTAGGTATAAGCGTAAGATTACAGACCATCAGCACCAGCGGTGCCTTATGTATGGTCCTGGAACATTAGCCTAGGTTAGGGAGCTGGGCATAGATTATTCTTGAACCCCTCTGTTAACACAATTAGAACCATGATACAGTGTCTAAATCACTTCCCACTGATAACATGAAAGGACAGGTAGCCTAAGGGTAGATGGAGCGAGGTTTGAATGAGGGACTGATATCCACAGTTTAACTCTATGCACAACCCTCTTTTATCAACTACTCAGAATACAGAATAAGATCTACTGATATCCTTGCCCATGGCCTTGTTATTTGAACTGGAACATATGCAAGAAATGAGCATCTCTTCAAGCTTAATTCACAATCCTTACATCATTATCTTTCTCTCTAGTCAGAGCCTCAGGAAGCATTTTACTTTTTATCCTACTTGATAGAAAGCCTCTATGGAACCTATTCAGCAGATTATTGGAGGTGTGAGCATGCCTGTTTATCCAATAATGGTAACAGTATTAACTGTAACTAATGCATTGGGTGTTAGTGAATAAAACACTAGTGCAATTCTACTGCAATCTTCACATTTCTTTCCATTAAAACGCCATTGGATCTGCATGTTTCAAGCTTTAGTACAGTCTCACCAGTACATATATTATAGACAGTATTTATTTATATGAATATATTGAGTAAAAATAGTCTAGCCTGTTTCCTGTTTTTTTCTTTTTCTCATTATTAACCATGTGTTATACATCACAATTCACATTTATGCAGTAGAATCTGAGCTGTTTTGGGTTCATCAACTTTCCTAAGGAATTGGGGGCAAAATGTCTTTTGAAGAAGGATGAGTTTGTCGTATCACTCAGAGTAGATCCAGTGGTGCCTCGTATTAACTGTGTCCGGTGTGGTTTGCCTTTTCCCCCACTGCAGTACAGCCCAACTGTACTCAACGGGAACACCTGGAGATGTCAACTGGATTTTTTAAAAAAGTGTGTCTAGATGAGAAATTCCTAGAGATCAGAAGAGTATATTTCCAGTGACCCAATTTGAGACCAGCAATTAATTAACTATGCATAGAAGTGTCATTTAAAGAAAAGCCTTTGTCAATATGCTGAAATTTCTTTTATAGATTTGTGATTAACTTCTAATTATAAACTAATTACCCTCCATTATCATCAAGAATCTAGAGTGTTGATGCAGAATCTATAAATGATGCCAAGGAGACAAGTGTGGATATAACATGTTCCTGTGCTGCCTAA
Organism: Saccopteryx bilineata; assembly: GCF_036850765.1. NCBI lineage: Eukaryota > Metazoa > Chordata > Mammalia > Chiroptera > Emballonuridae > Saccopteryx > Saccopteryx bilineata. The sequence continues at coordinate 68,289,575 of NC_089491.1, read as the reverse complement.
TGTGCTTCCTGCATCACGTGGGCAAAGTTAAAAGGGAGATGGTCCCTGTGCTACTCCAGGAGCAGAGCTGGCAGCTTGTGAATTCTGGTGTGAAAATGCAGTGATGGGATTTTCAGCAACCAGGAAAATGACTCCAGTGAACTTTCTGATTTTACTTCAAAGAGAAATTTAAGGTGATTCCTAAGAGGGAGAAAAAATTAGCTTTGTTTTTAGATAGCAACTTTGAGATAAATCCCTAAAGTAGCTGGCTTGAATCAGTGTGTGTGCGTGTGTGTGTGTGTGTGTGTGTGTGTGTGTGTGTGAGAGAGAGAGAGAGAGAGAGAGAGAGAGAGAGAGAGAGAGAAACGAACAGAGACAATGCCCATATGTGTTTGAAATTTGTCTGCAAGTGGGAGAGAGAATACTTATTTCCTTGGAAAATAAAATGGAAGGTTCAACAGAACAGAATACAATGTTATCACTACTGAGGGAAGGATTAAATCATATTTGGAGGCTGCTTTCTGGTTACTTGCATGCTACCTTGATCTAATCTCACTACTCACCCATATATGCTTCCTTTTCTATAGTAAATAGTATGACCATTCCCTTCTGCTCATTGGCCACAAGTTTTATTATGACTATAAACCTTAACTATAAAGCAATCTCTTGTTTCATTTAAAATACTAGAAGACATAGTGCTCAGCTAGGTTGCATTTGACACAGGAAAGCAAAAAGCCTTCAATTTCCTTGAGTGTCACAGCAATGCATTGGAAACCTTTGGTAAAGGATAGATATCCATTCACTGATATATTGGGGTGGAGAGTCAGGTGCCATTCACCAGAATGTAGATTTCCTTGATGACAGGCTTTTCCAAAGTCTGTCCTATGCACTGCGATATCTCCAATACCCAGCACAGTGTCTTGCTCATATTAGATGCTCAATAAATGTTTTTGAAATAAATGTTCTTCCCTGGTTTTCTGATCTGATGTTTCTGCTAAGTTCCATTTTGCAAAGGAATACTCTACAACAACAACATTTTTATTTCCTCTCTGTCTCTGTCTTTGTCTCTGTCTCTCTCTCTCTCTCTCTCTCTCACACACACACACACACACAGACACACACATTCACAGCTACTATATATAGAAATTGTACTGAATCTTTATTTGTCTAGAATGCACAATCATTTTCTTCCTTTATTAAAAGAAAATATATGAAGTCTTAAAAAGTATAATAATCATAATGATTAATTGAGATATGTCACAGAAGGGAGGATTGAAGGAATCACACCTCAGAAAGAAACCTATAGTCTCTTTCTCTAACTGGTATTGACTAACTCTGTTCAAAATACTGCAAGGAAACATTTCCTTAAATGTTTAGAAACCAAAAGTTTCTTGATAATGAGAGGAAAGGGATGACTGGTACTTGGGCCACACGGGGTTTTTATAACCTAAACTTAAGCATTCTTATGTGCCACCAAATATTTCACCCTTCTTCTATTTTTTTTTAACAATTATGTACCCATTGGCTGGACATTATATAAGTCTTCAAGAGGTGTGTAACTACAAGCTCTGACAATGACCTAAAGTCCCTTTATTTCCAGGTTAATGTCATATCTCCCTTATTTCACCCTATAATTGTTTAGTCATTTTATTTCTACAAGAATTGAACAGCAGAAATTTTGCCATTAAAGGATACAAATCAGAAGACTTGGGGTATGAATATAAAATGATGCTTCTATGAGATTATTAATAATCATATCAATAATCCTCTAGGTACATTGTTGAAGAGAAAAAATGCAGAGTTAATTGTGAGCCTGAATGAGTAATCCGTACTTGCCTCTGTAATGCAGGTAAGTGATAAAATCCCTATTAAGGTTTAAACAAAAGCTCTGGATAAGCTGAGGATTTTTCCAGGAGAACTATATGTAAAGTTGAAGTCACACTGCACATTGCAATTCTGATCTGCTTGTCTCTGTATCCCTGAATTGAGCAGGTTGACTCATGTAGACAAGCTCAAGAGATTTTACCAGGAAAAGTCTAACTTCCTCTGGACTGACCCCTGGAGATGATCTGTGCCCTGATCATCTTCTCTGCTGGCAAGGAACCCTGTTCCCACAGGAAGCCTAATTATAACCAGAAGCCTACTTGGTAAGCATGGAGTCACCTAGAGGGAAGCTAGTCATTTATTCAAATGAGACAAGAATTTCATGTCTTCTCTTTTCTCAAACCTTCCATTAACCCTATTTTACCTTCACACTCATTTGATGACTTATCATAATTCATGATAAAGAGTAGCCATTAGGTGGGGACAACATCATCTCTCTATCATGAATACTTGCACCCCCTTCCCTGGCTCCTTTACAGCCTGGCTACTGAAGGGCAAGTTCGTATCCTTCCCTATCTCAAGAACTTCGCTCTTCTAGTTATTCACTGGCTCTTCTGTATCAACAATCTCTATCCAACTACTTACTTACTCTCCTTAGAACACAAACATATTGTATCATCTCCTTTCTCATGCGCGCGCGCGCGCGCGCACACACACACACACATACACAAACAAATATACACAAAACACCTCCACTGTCCACATATTCCCTGCCAGCTTCTGCCCCATTTTAACCAAATTTCTGTTAAAAGTCATCTTACACACAAATGCTGTCTGTACTCCCTCATGTTACATTCTTTCCTAAACTCAATGCAATCTTGGGACCTAGATGGACCTTCATCTGGTCGAGGTTATCAGTGATTTCCATGTTGGCTAATCCAAAATATACCCTCTGTCCTTGTTATACTTGAACCCTCAATATCATTTGACAGAGTTGGTTCCTTCCTTCTGATCTGGCACTATGCTCCCTAGATGGCAGCCTACACCATACACCTAGTGGCCCCCCACCCTCATTGACCATTCTCCTTCTGTTCCAGGCTCCTGCTACCCCCCTCCCACACACACATACACACACCAGACATATCAATGGGGCATTTTCCCAGGGCTTCCTCTTGGGCTGTCTTCTCACTCTACACATATAATCCAGGTGTATCACAAATCCTCTGGCTGTAAGTACCATAAATATTCTAATGATTTCCACATTTATATCTCTGGCCCAAACCTGTCCCTTAAACTCTGAGAGTTACACATCCAGCTTCCAATCTGACAGCTCCAGTTTGATAATTCCCAGACGTCTGAAACTGCAGTGCAACACTGTAACTCCCAATGCCTTTGTCAAAATTATTTCCTCCTCACCTCCGTCTCCCCCATTTCAATCAGAATGGCACTCCATTTACCCAGACACTCAAGCTAAGAGCCCCCCATATTCAATTTTCATATAAAATATTTCTTTTTTATTTCCAAGTATATATTTCCTTTCACGCTTTTATGTCCGACCTGCACCAGCTCTCATCCGGGATACTGCGGAACCTGTAAGTTGGACCTCATTTCCAGTCTTGCTCCTCTCAAGTCCAATCTTCAAATAACAATGAACATGGCTGATTTAAACATGTAAGCTTATGTCTCTGCCTGCATAAAATTTCTAATTGCTTTCCACTTCACACAAAATCAAATAAAAATTTCTACTATTTCCTACAAGACCATCCATAAGCTAAAATCTGCTATGGCTCCAAGCACACCTTACAACTTCCTATTAGTTACTATATTCTAATTGCACCATCTTCTTTCAATTTCCACAAATTCTAAGCTTCTGTCTGCCTTGGGTCTCTGTGTGTGCTGTGCCCTTTGCCTGGAATGCTCTCCAGGACACCCTCCCTCTTCTACTCATTCCGTAAGGCAATCTCAACTTAAATGTTGGAGACTGTCCCTTAACTAATCTAACTAAAGCACCCCTCTCTCCTCACTCCAATCCTCATATACCCCATTAGTTATCTCAGCCCTTGGCACATTTCCTTAGTAACACTTAACAAAATTTGCAATTATTTTGACGGACACTTTAAGTGGAATTACTTGTATTACTCTGTCCCTCCCATTAGAATTTAACTGCATGAGGGAAGGAACATTTTCTGTCCTGGTCACTCACCATTTTCTCTTTCAAGAGAGTGTTTGGCACATGCAAAGTTCTCAAAATAGTGTATATTTCTGGAATTAATAAAAAATGAGTGAATGACTATTTTTAAAAAGATTAACAATGTCCTCACATATTGACAATAACCATTTTTTTTAATAAATTTTTATTAATGGTAATGGGATGACATTAATAAATCAGGGTACATATATTCAAAGAAAACATGTCTAGGTTATTTTGTCATCAAATTATGTTGCAAACCCCTCGCCCAAAGTCAGATTGTCCTCCGTCACCCTCTATCTAGTTCTCTGTGCCCCTCCCCCTCCCCTAACTCTCTCCCTCCCTCCCTCCCATGTCCTCCCTCCCCCCCCACCCTTGGTAACCACCACACTCTTGTCCATGTCTCTTAGTCTCATTTTTATGTTCCACCAATGTATGGAATCATGTAGTTCTTGTTTTTTTCTGATTTGCTTATTTCACTCCTTATAATGTTATCAAGATCCCACCATTTTGCTGTAAATGATCTGATGTCATCATTTCTTATGGCTGAGTAGTATTCCATAGTGTATATGTGCCACATCTTCTTTATCCAGTCTTCTATTGAAGGGCTTTTTGGTTGTTTCCATGTCTTGGCCACTGTGAACAGTGCTGCAATGAACATGGGGCTACATGTGTCTTCACGTATCAATGTTTCTGAGGTTTTGGGGTATATACCCAGTAGAGGGATTGCTGGGTCATAAGGTAGTTCCATTTGCAGTTTTTTGAGGAACCACCATACTTTCCTCCATAATGGTTGTACTACTTTACAGTCCCACCAACAGTGAATGAGGGTTCCTTTTTCTCCACAGCCTCTACAACATTTGCTATTACCCGTCTTGTTGATAATAGCTAATCTAACAGGAGTGAGGTGGTATCTCATTGTAGTTTTGATTTGCATTTCTCTAATAACTAATGAAGCTGAGCATCTTTTCATATATCTGTTGGCCATTTGTATCTCTTCCTGGGAGAAGTGTCTGTTCATGTCCTCTTCCCATTTTTTTATTGGATTGTTTGTTTGTTTGTTGTTGAGTTTTATGAGTTCTTTGTAAATTTTGGATATTAGGCCCTTATCTGAGCTGTTGTTTGAAAATATCATTTCCCATTAAGAATAAATATAATCAAAATGGCCATATTACCCAAAGCAATATACAAATTTAATGCAATTCCCATCAAAATCCCTATGAGATTTTTTAAAGAAATGGAACAAAAAATCATCAGATTTATATGGAACTATAAAAAACCCCGAATAGCCAAAACAATCCTAAGGAAAAAGAATGAAGCTGGGGGCATTACAATACCTGACTTTAAACTATATTATAGGGCCACGATAATCAAAACAGCATGGTATTGGCAAAAAAAATAGACACTCAGACCAATGGAACAGAATAGAAAGCCCAGAAATAAAACCACATATATATGGTCAAATAATCTTTGATAAAGGGGCCAACAACACACAATGGAGAAAAGAAAGCCTCTTCAACAAATGGTGTTGGGAAAACTGGAAAGCCACATGCAAAAGAATGAAACTGGACTACAGCCTGTCCCCGTGTACTAAAATTAATTCAAAATGGATCAAAGACCTAAATATAAGACCTGAAACAATAAAGTACATAGAAGAAGACATAGGTACTAAAATCATGGACCTGGGTTTTAAAGAACATTTTATGAACTTGACTCCAATGGCAAGAGAAGTGAAGGCAAAGATAAATGAATGGGACTACATCAGAATTAAAAGTTTTTGCTCAGCAAGAAAAACTGATACCAAAATAACCATTTTTTTAATGAGGCATTTTATAAGGAACACAATGGAAAAAGCTGCGTGGGGATTTGGAGTTTGTACCTAGGTGCCATTAGGAGAGTCTTTCAGGTTCTCCCAAATGCTCTGGGTTTGTGTCTAGGGAGGAGAGGGAAGAGGCACAAAGAGGCATGCTTGGGAAAGGGTGGAGTAAAGCACAACCTGCTCAAGGAAGGCATCCATGTTCCAGCTTAGAAAGACATTACCCACAGATAGAGAGCATCTGCCTTTCCTCAAAATAATTTTAAAAAATCAAACTGATGTCTGCCAATGGTTTCAATGGTTTCTTTGCTTCTTTCCTGTAACTCCCAAATTACTGGCCACAGAAAGAGAAATCAGACAGAGGAAACAGACCAGCCAAGTCATCGGCCATGGAAGGAGAAAGAGCAAACTGGTCAAAAGTACAGGAGTTCAAAAGAGAACCATCTAGGCTGCTACACCTTAGGTTTTCTTCTTGTTCAGTTCTGTTTTTGCTGCAGGCAGCAAAGAGAAAAGGCATATGCTAGTATAATTGTTTCCTATGGCTGCTAAAACAAATTACCAAAAACTTAGTAGCTTAAAGCAATGCTAGTTAATTTTTTTACTGTTCTGGAAATCAGAAGTCCAAAATGGGTCTTCTTGAGCTAAAGTCAAGGTGCTGACAGGGCTGCACTCCCTCTGGGGACTCTAGGGAAGAGTTAGGGCTTTGCCCTTTCCAGCTTCCAGAGCTGCCTAAGTTTCTTATTTTGGCTTCCTCACTTTGATCTCTGTTTCCTTCATCACATTCCTTCTCTGACTCTGACTTTCCTGTCTCCCTCTTATAAGGACCTGTGGTCACTACCTTGGGTCCACCCACATAATCCAGGATAATCTCCCTGTCTGAAGAGCCTTAATTTAATCATGTCTGCAAAGTATCTTTTGCCATTCACAAATAGTGGGGATTGCAACGTGAACATCTTGGGGGCACCATGATTCATCCTGCAACTACTGGGTTCCAAATTCAGTTTGGTCCTTTAGGTGCTACTCTGTGCCAGGTACTATGCCAAGCACTTTACATATTACTTCATTCAGTCCTTACAAAATTCCTGAACTAGAAATATGTTAATATGTACTTGATATATGAGAAAATGGTGGCTTGGCCTTCTGAAGTCCCCTGTCAATAACTCTGGTAGAGCAGATATATAAGTCCACATCTGCTTAACTCCAGAGCCCATGCACCTGACTGCCTGTTGGTTGAGCTTCTGCATTAACAAGTCTAGGCAAACAGGAAATGCTCTATAAATGGTGAGCCATTCTTGTTTATATAGTAAGTTCTACCTAACCTCAAACAATTATGGGAACCCTCTGAGTTGTAGATTCCTCAGGATTTATAAGTCACTCTTTTGTTTGGCTAATATTTACAAAGGTCCAGTAGCCTGGTAGGCACCATTTTAGGAGTTAAACACTGTATTAAATGCTACATTACAGTTTAAATGAAACAATGACTTGGTTCACGGTCCAACACATAGAAAATGTCACTAAATATCAGTTCCTATCTCTTTTCTTCTTTAGATTATAAGTCTTTGAGGCTTTATCTGATTTACTGATTGTTCTGATTTGTCTGCTAGTGTTTCTTTCACTTCAGTTTAGCACCTAACAGTAATTCTGTATAATATTTTCCAAAACAGACTGATTTCTTTGAGGATTATATCTGACCTATGACAAGACCGTGACTTTAGTTCTATCCCTCTAATGGGTTGTTGGTGGTTAAGTTATATTCTGAAGAAGTCCAAGAGGCATTGTTTTCAAGAAATGATTGGATTCTAAAATTGGGGTAATATCTTTCCACAGTGACAACTCTGTTTTTCAACATGTAGAAAGAATGTGTATGTACAAATGTGTAGTTGAGGAAATGGAGAATGGAGAGATGAAGGAACCCAACAGTCTGGTGAAGAAAAAGCAGAGTAGGTCAAAGGACTCTCTAAAGCTTGGCCAAGGGGCAGCTCTGAGAATCATCTACAGATGGACCCATATATGCAAATAAGATGAAGCCTCAACATGAATAGACCCACATGTGGCTACGAATAATCGCTGTGGTTTGAGGCAAGAGATTGTCTATCTATCAACTTCCTATCATTTATTCCTTGACCCATTTTTACTTTCCACTCTTCTCTATCACCATTTATCCTTCTCTTTTCTCTTATTTTTCTTTATCACATTATCTATTCTAAGTAAGCTTCACTATAAAAAGTAAAATAAAATAAAGATATAATTGAGTCTTCTTTTCTTTTTTTCAAAAGAAATATCTGTGAAATGGAAGTCTCTCAGCCCAAATCTCTGAAATAAATCTTTGCACTAGGGCCCTAGTGAAGCAACAATTTCTTCTAGAGCTGAGTAAGGTTAATGAGGTAGTAACATCAGTCTTTGTTGAAACACCACACTGCCACTGATGGACCACTGGATAACAGCACCACAAAGTCAGGAACTCACTGAGGTCCTGAAATGTAATCTAAAAATTGTAACTTAAATAGCCGCTAGGGGAAACAAAGGTTATTTTTATTGTTGATTCAAAGAAAGTAAAAATTCTACTCTGAACCATATCATTGCTAGTAAGTTTAAAATAGATCAGAGAATGAGATTATATTAGAAAGTGAAAATATCTTCTCTAAGAATTAAATTCAATGGCAGTATGTTTTAATATTATAATCATTATGATAAATGACTAAATCTAAATAAATGTTACATGACCAAGTCACAAATGAATGCCTTAATGAAACTGAAGAGAAACTAGAATAACTCTAAATGAAATTTCTAACAACTTGTCATTCCTTTTTCTACTCTATTTTATAACTGAATTATACAAAATTCTGGGTTTAGGAAAATAATACAAGGTCATGGAGATCACCGGAAAAGACAATAGAAGAGCTGATTTTTAGTCTTTTTTTCTGCCAATAACTAGTTATATGATCTTAGAAAGAACACTTAATTACAGTGGCTTGTATTTCTTCTCTGCTAAATGAGTAGGATAAACTAGATAAATTTTAAGACACTTTCAGATTCTAAAACTAACATGTTTTTTAGAACCCTTTTCCTTAGGATGTTAATGGGAGTTATAGTAACAAAAAAATCTATGGTTCAGACAGTTGTAGGAATTGTTAATTCTAGAATTAAGTGAAGTTCATCAGTTTTCTTTACTGCAAGATATTTCTAAAGCCATTTATATGTTAATATGCCTCCTGTAGTTATTTATCCCAAGGACAGCTATTTATTGCATCAGAGTATAAAGATATTCTATGTGGCAAAACTGGCATGGTCCTTGTCTGTATGAAGGTTACTATCTAGTAGGGAAAGTCATCATTTATTACATAATTATACAAATAAAACACAAAATTATAATTGTAGTACTACTTTGGGCAGTTGCATAAAGTTATAAAATATGCACAAGAGATTTCATTCTGCTCAAGAAAGAACAGGGGGGGATAATGACACTAGAACTGAAAGATGAATTTAAGTGAGGTGGAAAGGGGAAGAGATTTCTAAGCAAAAAGAACATGTTTAAAAACCCTGTGGTTACCAGGGAAATGTGAGGGACTGAAAATAAATCTCTAAAAATGAGATGTTGTATGCAATGTTTCTCTTATCATTTTTTTCTTAAAATTCTTTGTTTTCCTTTTTCTAGAAGTGCCTTATGGAGATTTTACTTCATGGAACAGACTTTATATGAGCATTTGTTTAGAGTGATTTCATATGAGCTGACTCTGCCAGATGGGATTGGGTTCTGGAATGCCAGCCATCCTGTTGCACATGCTCGTGGCCTGGGTCTGAAGTAGACCATGTTCCTACATGGCTGTAAGAGCCTTTAGCTTTATAATGTGGAGAAGAGAAAGAGATGATTGATATACATATGGTTACGGGAGAATTCTTTTGCTCTTTTTTATTTTATTTTTAATAAAAGTTGTGTATATTTAAAGTATACATGATGACTTGATACATATATATATATATATACGTACATATTATACACACACAGTGAAATGATTATTATAGTCAAGCTAACTAGCATATCTTCTCACATATATATCATTTTTGTGTGTGAGAAGAGTGCTTGAAATTTACTCTCTTAGCACATTTTTAGAGTTCACTACAGTATTATTAACTTTTGTCATGTTGTATGACTCATTCATCCCATATATATGCAACTGTGTCATCTAACAAACATCTCCCTATTTCCCCTACCCCTCACCCCTAGTAATCATTGTTCTATTCTCTGCTTCTATGTATATGCCTTTTTTAGAGCCCACATATAAGTGAGATCATGCAGTATTCTCTTTCTGCATCTGATTTATTTCACTTAGCAAAATGACCATCAAATTAATCCATGTTGTTGCAAATGGCAGGATCTCCTTAATTTTTTTTTTTTTTTAGAGAGAGAGAGAGAGAGAGGGAAAGACAAGAGAGGGACAGAGAGACAGGAAGGGAGAAAGATAAGAAGCTTCAACTCATAGTTGCAGCACTTTAGTTGTTTATTGATTGCTTTCTCATTATGTACCTTGACAGGGGGGCTATAGCAGAGTCAGTGACCCTTTCTTTGCTCAAGCTAGCAACCTTGGATTCAAGCCAGTGACCTTTGTGCTCAAGCCAGCAACTGTGGGGTCATGTCTATGATCCCATGTTCAAGTCAGCAACCCTGTGCTCAAGCTGGTGAACCTGTTCTCAAGTCAGATGAGCTCACACTCAAGCCGGAAACCTTGGGGTTTCGAACCTGGGTCCTCAGCATCCCAGGCTAATGATATTCTATCCACTGAACTGCCTCCTGGTCAAGCAAGGATCTCCTTCATTTATAAGGCTTAATAGTATTCCAGTGTATAAATATACTACATCTTTTTTATCCATTCACATATTGGCTGACACTTTTATTGTTTCCATACTTTGGCTATTGTGAATAATGCTACAATGAGCATGAAGGGACAGATAACTCATGGAGATACTAATTTCATCTTTGTTGAGAAAATACACAGAAGAAGAATTAATGGGTCATATGATAGCTCTATTTTCTGTCTTTTTGAGGAAACACCTACTGTTTTTTATAATGGCTATACCAATTTACATTCCCACCAACAGTATATAAAGGTTCCTTTCCTCCACATCCTCACCAACGCATTTCTTTTTGAGGACAGCGATCTAACAGGTATGAGGTGATATCTTACTGTGATTTTGATTTGCCTTTCCCTGATGATCAGTGATGTTGAACACCTTTTCATATATCTAATGGCTATTTGTATACCTTCTTTGAAAAAAATTCTATTTAGTTCGTCTGCCCATTTTTAAATTGGGCCATTTGTTTTACTATTGATTTGTATAGTTTTCCTATATTTTGGATATTAACCCCCTCTCAGATATATAGTTTGAAAATATTTTCTCAAATAAGGGAGAATTTCTTAGGAGACTGTGAATAAGGCCATGAAGAGTTTTATATACCACATATTTAGTGATATACAGGGTGTTTAGTTTCTGCAACTATGAATGCTAGTGTGTGTGTGAGATGGGGGAGATGACATAGTAAAGAAAAGAGTTTTTTTTGTTTTTTTTTTTATAATTCTATTTTTTTAATGGGGTGAAATCAATAAATCAGGATACATATATTCAAAGATAACAAGTCCAGGTTATCTTGTCGTTCAATTATGTTGCATACCCACCACCCAAAGTCAGATTGTCCTCTGTCACCTTCTATCTTGTTTTCTTTGTGCCCCTCCCCACCCCCTATCCCTCTCCCACTCCCCCCTCCCCCCCGTAACCACCACACTTTTGTCAATGTCTCTTAGTTTCAGTGTTATGTCCCACCTACGTATGGAATAATACAGTTCCTGTTTTTTTCTGATTTACTTATTTCGCTTTGTATCATGTTATCAAGATCCCACCATTTTGCTGTAAATGTTCCGATGTCATCATTTCTTATGGCTGAGTAGTATTCCATAGTGTATATGTGCCACATCTTCTTTATCCAGTCATCTATTGATGGGCTTTTTGGTTGTTTCCATGTCCTGGCCACTGTGAACAATGCTGCAATAAACATGGGGCTGCATGTGTCTTTACGTATCAATGTTTCTGAGTTTTGGGGATATATACCCAGTAGAGGGATTGCTGGGTCATAAGGTAGTTCTATTTGCAGTTTTTTGAGGAACCACCATACTTTCTTCCATAATGGTTGTACTACTTTACATTCCCACCAACAGTGTATGAGGGTTCCTTTTTCTCCACAGCCTCTCCAACATTTGCTATTACCTGACTTGCTAATAACAGCTAATCGAACAGGTGTGAGGTGGTATCTCATTGCCGTTTTGATTTGCATTTCTCTAATAGCTAAAGAAGATGAGCATCTTTTCATATATCTGTTGGCCATTTGTATTTCTTCCTGGGAGAAGTGTCTATTCATATCCTCTTCCCATTTTTTTATTGGATTGTTTGTTTGTTTGTTGTTGAGTTTTATGAGTTCTTTGTATATTTTGGATATTAGGCCCTTATCTGAGCTGTTGTTTGAAAATACCATTTCCCATTTAGTTGGCTTTCTGTTTATTTTGTTATCAGTTTCTCTTGCTGAGCAAAAACTTCTTAGTCTGATGTAGTCCCATTCATTAATTTTTGCCTTCACTTCTCTTGCCATTGGAGTCAAATTCATAAAATGCTCTTTAAAACCCAGGTCCATGAGTTGAGTACCTATGTCTTCTTCTATATGCTTTATTGTTTCAGGTCTTATGTTTAGATCTTTGATCCATTTTGAGTTAATTTTTGTACAGGGAGAGAGACTGTAGTCCAGTTTCATTCTTTTGCATGTGGCTTTCCAGTTTTCCCAGCACCATTTATTGAAGAGGCTTTCTTTTCTCCAATGTGTGTTGTTGGCCCCTTTATCAAAAATTATTTGACTATATATATGTGGTTTTATTTCTGGACTTTCTATTCTGTTCCATTGGTCTGAGTGTCTATTTTTCTGCCAATACCATGCTGTTTTGATTGTCGTGGCCCTATAATAGAGTTTGAAGTCAGGTATTGTTATGCCCCCAGCTTCATTCTTTTTCTTTAGGATTGCTTTGGTTATTCGGGGTTTTTTATAGTTCCATATAAATCTGATGATTTTTTGCTCTATTTCTTTAAAAAACGTCATTGGAAGTTTGATGGGAATTGCATTAAATTTGTATATTGCTTTGGGTAATATAGCCATCTTGATTATATTTATTCTTCCTAGCCAAGAACAAGGTATATTCTTCCATCTCATTATATCTTTTTCGATTTCCCTTAACAATGGTTTATAGTTTTCATTATATAAGTCCTTTACATTCTTTGTTATGTTTATTCCTAAGTATTTTATTTTTTTTGTTGCAATCGTGAAGGGGATTATTCTTTTGAGTTCGTTCTCAGTTGTTTCATTGTTGGCATATAGAAAGGCTATTGACTTCTGTATGTTAATTTTGTATCCTGCGACCTTACTGTATTGGCTTATTGTTTCTAGTAGTCTTTTTGTGGATTCTTTGGGGTTTTCGATGTATAGGATCATATCATCTGCAAAAAGTGATACCTTTACTTCTTCTTTTCCGATATGGATGCCTTTTATTTCTTTGTCTTGTCTGATTGCTCTGGCTAGAACCTCTAGTACCACATTAAATAAGAGTGGAGAGAGTGGACAACCCTGTCTTGTTCCTGATTTAAGGGGGAAAGCCTTCAGTTTAGTGCCATTTAATATGATGTTAGCTGATGGTTTATCATATATGGCCTTTATCATGTTGAGATATTTTCCTTCTATACCCATTTTGTTGAGAGTCTTAAACATAAAATTGTGTTGTATTTTATCGAAAGCCTTTTCTGCGTCTATTGATAAGATCATGTGGTTTTTGTTCTTTGTTTTGTTGATATGGTGTATTACATTAACCGTTTTACGTATGTTGAACCATCCTTGAGATTCTGGGATGAATCCCACTTGATCATGATGTATTATTTTTTTAATATGTTGTTGTATTCGATTTGCTAGTATTTAGTTTAGTATTTTAGCATCTGTATTCATTAGAGATATTAGTCTGTAGTTTTCTTTTTTTGTGCCATCCTTGCCTGGTTTTGGGATGAGGGTTATGTTGGCCTCATAAAATGTGTTTGGAAGTATTGCTTCTTCTTCAATTTTTTGGAAGACTTTGAATAGAATAAGAACCAAGTCTTCTTTGAATGTTTGATAAAATTCGCTGGTATAGCCATCAGGGCCTGCACTTTTATTTTTGGGGAGGTTTTTAATGGTTTTTTCTATTTCTTCTCTACTGATAGGTCTGTTTAGGCTTTCTGCTTCTTCTTGACTCAGTCTAGGAAGGTTGTATTTTTCTAGGAATTTATCCATTTCTTCTAGGTTGTTGAATTTAGTGGCATAAAGTTTTTCATAGTATTCTACAATAATTCTTTGTATATCTACAGTGTCCGTGGTGATTTCTCCTCTTTCATTTTGTATTTTGTTTATATGAGTTCTTTCTCTTTTTTCCTTGGTAAGTCTTGCCAAGGGTTTGTCAATTTTGTTGATCTTTTCAAAGAACCAACTCCTTGTTCTATTAATTTTTTCTATAGTTTTTCTGTTCTCTAATGTATTTATTTCTGCTCTGATTTTTATTATCTCCTTTCTTCAGCTGGTTTTGGGTTGTCTTTGTTCTTCTTTTTCTAGTTCCTTAAGGTGGGAAGTTAAGTGGTTCACTTGGGCTCTCTCTTGTTTGTTCATATATGCCTGAAGTGATATGAACTTCCCTCTTATCACTGCTTTTGCTGCATCCCATAGATTCTGATATGTCGTATTGTCATTTTCATTAGTCTGTATATATCTTTTGATCTCTGCACTTATTTCTTCTTTGACCCATTCATTTTTTAAAAGTATGTTGTTTAGTTTCCACATTTTTGTGGGATTTTTTTCCTCTTTTTCGCAGTTGAATTCTAGTTTCAAGGCTTTATGATCAGAAAATATGCTTGGTACAACTTTAATTTTTCTGAATTTGCTGATGTTGTTTTTGTGGCCCAACATATGGTCAATTCTTGAGAATGATCCATGTACACTGGAGAAAAATGTATACTCAGTCACTTTGGGATGAAATGTCCTGTAGATGTCTATCATATCCAGGTGCTCTAGTGTTTTGTTTAAGGCCACTATGTCTTTGTTGATTCTCTGTTTGGATAACCGATCTAGAGCCGTCAGTGGTGTATTGAGGTCTCCAAGTATGATTGTATTTTTGTCAGTTTTTGTTTTAAGATCAATAAGTAGCTGTCTTATATATTTTGGTGCTCCTTGGTTTGGTGCATCTATATTAAGAATTGTTATGTCTTCTTGATTCAGTGTCCCCTTAGCCATTATGAAATGGCCATTTTTGTCTCTGAGTACTTTTCCTGTCTTGTAGTCAGCATTATCCGATATGAGTATTGCTACACCTGCTTTTTTTTGGATGTTATTTGCTTGGAGTATTGTTTTCCAGCCTTTCACTTTGAATTTGTTTTTATCCTTGTTGCTTAGATGAGTTTCCTGTAGGCAGCATACAGTTGGATTTTCTTTTTTAATCCATTCTGCTACTCTGTGCCTTTTTTAAATATTAATATTTTTTATTAAATTTAATGCAGTGACATTGATAAATCAGGGTACATATGTTGAGAGAAAATATCTCTAGATTATTTTGACATTTGATTGTGCTGTATACCCCTCCCGCAAAGTTAAATTGTCTTCTGTCACCTTCTATCTGGTTTTCTTTGTGCCCCTCCCTTCCCCTAACCCCTCTCTCCTTCTTCACCCCATCCCCCCTCCCCCACCCTCCCGCCCCTGTTGCCATCACATTCTTGTTCATGTCTCTGAGTCTCATTTTTATGTCCCTTCTATGTATGGATTCATCTCAGTTTTTTTTTTCTGATTTACTTATTTCACTCCGTATAATGTTATCAAGGTCCATCCATGTTATTGTAAATGATCCGATGTCATCATTTCTTATGGCTGAGTAGTATTCCATAGTATATATGTACCAAAGTTTTTTAATCCACTCGTCCTCTGACAGACACTTGGGCTGTTTCCAGATCTTCGGTATTGTGAACAATGCTGCCACAAACATGCGGGTGCATTTCTCCTTTTCGAGCCGTTCTATGGTGTCCTTGGGGTATATTCCTAAAAGTGGGATAGCTGGGTCAAAAGGTGGTTCAATTTTCAGTTTTTTGAGGAATCTCCATACTGTTTTCCACAGTGGCTGCACCAGTCTGCATTCCCACCAGCAGTGCAGGAGGGTCCCCTTTTCTCTACATCCTCGCCAGCACTTATTCTGTGTTGTTTTGTTGATAAGCGCCATTCTGACTGGTGTAAGGTGATATCTCATTGTGGTTTTAATTTGCATTTCTCTAATGATTAGTGATGTTGAGCATTTTTTCATATGCCTATTGGCCATCTGTATGTCCTCTTTGGAGAAGTGTCTATTCATCTCTTTTGCCCATTTTTGGATTGGGTTGTTTGTCTTCCTGGTGTTGAGTTTTACAAGTTCTTTATAAATTTTGGTTATTAACCCCTTATCAGACGTATTGTCAAATATGTTCTCCCATTGTGTAGTTTGTCTTTTTATTCTGTTCTTGTTGTCTTTAGCTGTGCAAAAGCTTTTTAGTTTGATATAGTCCCATTTGTTTATCCTGTCTTTTATTTCACTTCCCCGTGGAGATAAATCAGCAAATATATTGCTCCGAGAGATGTCGGAGAGCTTACTGCCTATGTTTTCTTCTAAGATGCTTATGGTTTCACGGCCTACATTCAAGTCTTTTATCCATTTTGAGTTTATTTTTGTGAGTGGTGTAAGCTGGTGATCTAGTTTCATTTTTTTGCAGGTAGCTGTCCAATTTTCCCAACACCATTTGTTAAAGAGGCTGTCTTTACTCCATTGTATTTCCTTACCTCCTTTGTCAAATATCAGTTGTCGATAGAACTGTGGGTTTATTTCTGGGTTCTCTGTTCTATTCCATTGATCTATATGCCTGTTCTTATGCCAGTACCAGGCTGTTTTGAGTACAATGGCCTTGTAGTATAACTTGATATCAGGAAGTGTGATACCTCCCACTTTATTCTTCTTTTTTAAGATTGCTGAGGCTATTCGTGTCCTTTTTTGGTTCCATATAAATTTTTGGAATATGTGTTCTATATCTTTGAAGTATGTCATTGGTATTTTAATTGGTATTGCATTGAATTTATAAATTGCTTTGGGTAATATAGACATTTTAATGATGTTTATTCTTCCTAACCATGAGCATGGTATATGCTTCCACTTGTTAGTATCTTCCTTGATTTCTTTTATCAATGTTTTGTAATTTTCCGAGTACAAGTCTTTAGTCTCCTTGGTTAAGTTTACTCCTAGGTACTTTATTTTTTTGGTTGTAATTGTGAAGGGGATTGTTTCCTTAATTTCTCTTTCTGACTGTTCATTGTTGGTGTATAAAAATGCTTCTGATTTCTGAGTATTGATTTTATATCCTGCCACTTTGCTGAATTTACTTATCAGGTCCAGTAGTTTTTTGACTGAGACTTTAGGGTTTTCTATATACAATATCATATCATCTGCAAATAATGATAGTTTTACTTCTTCTTTTCCAACTTGAATGCCTTTTATTTCTTCTTCTTGTCTGATTGCTGTGGCTAGGACTTCCAGGACTATGTTAAATAAGAGTGGTGAAAGGGGGCACCCCTGCCTTGTTCCTGATCTTAAGGGTATTGCTTTTAATTTTTGCCCATTGAGTATGATGTTGGCTGTGGGTTTCTCATAGATGGCTTTTATCATGTTGAGGTATGTTCCCTGTATTCCCACTTTGCTGAGAGTTTTGATCATGAATGGGTGCTGGATTTTATCAAATGCTTTTTCTGCATCTATTGAAATTATCATATGGTTTTTCTCCTTCTTTTTTTTTATGTGATGAATCACATTGATTGATTTACGAATATTGTACCAGCCTTGCCTCCCCAGAATAAATCCCACTTGATCATGGTGTATGATTTTTTCCATATATTGTTGGATCCGGTTTGCTAATATTTTGTTGAGGATTTTAGCATCTATATTCATCAGAGATATTGGCCTATAATTTTCTTTCTTTGTGTGGTCTTTGCCTGGTTTTGGAATCAGAATTATGCTCGCCTCATAAAAGGAGTTTGGAAGTCTTCCTTCCCCTTGAATTTTTTGAAATAGTTTGAGAAGGATAGGAGTTAGTTCTTCTTTGAATATTTGGTAGAATTCCGTTGTGAAGCCATCGGGCCCTGGACTTTTCTTTGTTGGGAGTTTTTTGATAACTGTTTCGATCTCCTTTGGTGTAATTGGTCTGTTTAAGTTTTCTGATTCTTCCAGATTGATTTTTGGAAGATTGTACGTTTCAAGGAATTTGTCCATTTCATCTAGGTTGTCTAGTTTTTTGGCATACAGTTCTTCATAGTATTTTCTTACAATATTTTGTATTTCTGTTGTGTCAGTTGTTATTTCTCCTCTCTCATTTCTAATTTTATTTATTTGAGTCCTCTCTCTCTTTTTCTTGGTGAGTCTACTTAAAGGTTCATCAATCTTGTTTACCTTTTCAAAGAACCAGCTCCTAGTTTCATTGATCCTCTGTATTGTTTCTTTAGCCTCTATGTCATTTATTTCTGCTCTGATCTTTATTATTTCCTTCCTTCTACTACATTTGGGCTTTACTTGCTGTTCTTTTTCTAATTCTTTTAGATGCAGGGTTAAGTTGTTT
Source organism: Saccopteryx bilineata (assembly GCF_036850765.1). Taxonomy (NCBI): domain Eukaryota; kingdom Metazoa; phylum Chordata; class Mammalia; order Chiroptera; family Emballonuridae; genus Saccopteryx; species Saccopteryx bilineata. The sequence continues at coordinate 68,271,045 of NC_089491.1, read as the reverse complement.
ATTTGAGCTTTTTCTAGCTTCTGAAAGTGTGCCTGTAGTGCTATGAACTTTCCTCTCAGCACTGCTTTTGCTGTGTCCCATAAATTTTGAGTTGTTGTATGCTCATTGTCATTCGTTTCTAGGAATTTTTTTATTTCTTCTTTGATCTCATTCTTAATCCATTCATTATTTAACACCCTGCTATTTAGTTTCCATGTGTTTGAGAATTTTTGAGCTTTTCTGCTGTGATTCATTTCTAGTTTCATGCGGTTGTGATCGGAGAAAGTGCTTGATATGATTTCAGTCTTCTTAAATTTGTTGAGAGCACTTTTGTGCCCTAACATGTGATCTATCCTAGAGAATGTACCATGAGCACTTGAAAAGAATGTATATTCTGCTGCTTTAGGGTGAAAGGTTCTGAAGATATCTATTAAATCGAGTTGATCTAGTGTTTCCAATAAGTCTGCTGTTTCTCTGTTAATTTTCTTTCTTGAGGATCTATCTAGTGATGTTAGTGGGGTATTGAAATCCCCTACTATTATAGTATTGCTGTTGATCTCGCCCTTTAAATCCATCAAAGTCTGTTTTATATATTTGGGTGCTTCTATATTAGGTGCATAGATATTTATAATAGTTATATCTTCCTGTTGGATTACTCCCTTTATCATTATGTAGTGGCCTTCTTTATCTCTTACTATATCCTTTGTTTTAAAGTCCAATTTGTCTGATATAAGTATTGCTACCCCAGCTTTTTTTTCATTTCCATTTGCATGAAACATTTTTTTCCATCCTTTTACCTTCAATCTGTGTGTGTCTTTTGTTCTAAGGTGTGTCTCTTGTAGACAACATATGTATGGGTCCTGTTTTCTTATCCACGCAGCTACCCTATGTCTTTTAATTGGATCATTTAATCCATTTACATTTAAGGTTATTATTGATATGTAGTTGTTTATTGCCATTTTCTTCTTTAAAGGTGTATTCCTTTTTTTTTTTTTTTTCTGTATTCTTTTCCCACTTTATCTGTTTACACCAGGCCCCTTAATATTTCCTGCAGCATTGGTTTGGTTGTAATGAATTCCTTGAGTTGTTCTTTGTCTGGGAAGCTTTTTATTTCTCCTTCAATTTTAAACGATAGCCTTGCTGGATAAAGTAGTCTTGGTTGTAGGTTCTTGTTCTGCATTACTTTGAATATTTCTTGCCATTCCCTTCTGGCCTCAAGTGTTTCTGTTGAGAAGTCAGATGTCATCCTTATGGGGGCTCCTTTGTAGGTGATAACTTTTTTTTCTCTTGCAGCTTTTAATATTTTCTCTTTATTGCTTAGCTTTGGTATTTTAATTATGATGTGTCTTGGTGTAGGTTTCTTTGGGTTTCTCTTTAATGGAGTCCTCTGTGCTTCTTGTCTGTGCCTTTTTATTGGTGAGTTTAATCCGTTTACATTTAGTGTAATTATTGATACTTGTGAGTTCCCTATTGCCATTTTATATCTTGCTTTCTGTTAGTTTTGTGTCTTGTTTGATCCTTCTCTTTTGTTTTTCTATCTTTTGTTTTTATTTGGTTGTATTCCATACATCTTTCCTCTGTTGCTATCTTTTTTATCTCATGTGCTTCTGTGGTGGTTTTTTCAATGGTGGTTACCTTTGAGTAATGAAAAGGGTCCCTACCCTGTTCATTGTAGCGAACTATTTTGTGAGTACTTTCGCACTCCATCGTCCTTTGCTACTGTTAATCTCCATCTTCTCCCCCTCTTTCTTTTTGTTGTTGTCACAGTTTAAATTTGGTTTTATTGTGTTCTTCTTGGAGCTTTTACTTGTGGCTCTGTTTTTTTTTGTTCTTTGTATCTGATTGGAGAACCCCCTTTAGTAATTCCTGGAGTGGGGGTTTTCTGATGATAAATTCCCTCATCTTTTCTGTATCTGTGAATGTTTTTATTTCTCCTTCGTATTTGAAGGATAGCTTTGATGGGTATAGTATTCGTGGCTGAAAGTTCCTCTCTTTCAGGACTTTAAATATTGGGGTCCACTCTCTTCTAGCTTGTAGAGTTTCTGCTGAGAAATCTGATGATAATCTAATGGGCCTTCCTTTATATGTTGTATTCTTCTTTTCCCTGGCTGCCTTGAGAATTTTTTCTTTCCTGTTGGTTTGTGTCAATTTCATTATGATATGCCTTGGAGTAGGTTTGTTGGGGTTAAGAAAACTTGGAGTTCTGTTTGCTTCTTGAACTTGAGGCTTTAGTTCTTTCCACAGGCTTGGGAAGTTCTCATCTATTATTTGTTTGAGTATGTTCTCCATTCCATTTTCTCTCTCTTCTGCCTCTGATATACCTATTATTCTTATGTTATTCTTTTTGATGGAGTCAGATAATTCTTGTAGGGCTATCTCATTTTTTTAAATTTTTGAGTCTCTTTCTTCTTCTCTCTGTTGTGTCTCAAGTTGCTTGTCTTCTATTTCACTAATCCTCTCTTCTATCTGACCTGTTCTATTAGCTAAGCTTGTTACTTCATTTTTCAGCTCGTGAATTGAGTTTTTCATCTCTGTTTGATTTATTTTTATAGTTTCAATTTCCTTGGACATATATTCTTTGTGTTCATTTAGTTGTTTTCTGAGCTCCCTATATTGCCTTTCTGTGTTTTCTTGTATATCTCGGAGGATTTTTAGTATTTCTATCTTGAATTCTCTGTCATTTAGCTCCAAGTTTCCAATATATTAAATTTTTTCTCCATAGATTTTTCCTCATCTAGCTGTGTTACCTCTCTTTCTTTTGTATCTATGATATTTGATTTTCTCTTCCTTAATGGCATCTGAGGGTGATTTTGTTGATAGTATTAATGAGATTTAATAAAGAATAAAAAGTTAAAAAAAATAAAAAAAATAAAAAATCGAAAAGAGTTGTTTTTTTAAAAAAAATTAATAATGAAATAAAGAAAAATAAAATAAAATAAAAATTTTTTAAAAAAGGAAATTATTCCCCCCCTCCTTTTTTCCTCTCCTCCCTCTCCCCTCTTTCTTGAGAAAATCTTGTGGTGGACTGTGAGTTATAACAAACAATGCCTGTGATGGAGGGCCTGAATTGGGGAAAAGTAATAAAGGGGCAAAAAAGAAAAAAAGAAAAAAAAAAAAGGAAAAAAAAAAAAGAAAAAAGAAAAAAGAAAAAAAAAAGAGCGTATGGACCCACAAAAAGCAAATAAGGAAAAAATTTGGGTCAAGAATAAAATGATTTGCTTTTAGGTGTTGGTTGTCTAAGAGTTATGATGAGAGGAATAAGAGGAAATCGGAAAAATGGGGGGACAAATTAAAAACTTACTATTGTATTTAGTGGAACAAGAACTAGATAATATGGAGAGCCAGGGATGGGAGCACTGCTAGTGAGTTAAAAAGGTGAAGTAAAAACCCCCCAAAATGCCACAAACATAGGTTTGAGTCCCAGATAAGATAATTTGTTTGTTATTGAGGTTTGAATGAGAGGAGATGTAAAGGAGAAAGGAAGAAACTAATATAGAGGGAGAAAAGAAAGAGAGAGAGAGAAAAAAAAGAGGGAACCACTAAAAGAAGAAAAAAGAAAGGAGAGAGAGAGAGTTAAGGGTTTTGGAGTGCAACCCTCATAGAGAGAAAGGAAGAGAAGAGAAAAGATAATGGGAGATGTAACACTTATGGGTAGTGTAGTTCAAGGAGAGGAGAGAGTAAGACCGGTAGAGAGTTAATCGGCCAAATTGGAGGAGGAAAAAAAAGTATCAAGAATGAAGATAAGAGAAACAAACGAACAAATATAATAAAATGGGATAGGTTATAAAGTCTGCAGATTATTCTTGATTTTGAGAGGTTATCTTCTTGCTTTTTCTTTTCTCTCCCTCTTCCTGGTCGGTGACTCTGTACCCCGGGTTCTGCCCCTTTGGCATGCTCAGGTAGAGGTTTGCAGTTGATAAGTCTCTATGGCAATGTCATGTATTGTGCTTTAGTCTCGTGGGAGTCGAGGCTCATTAGCATTTATAGGCTCCGACAGTGAGAGAGTCCGTGTTCCTGGAGCCTTTCTCCTAGTCTTTCCTTCCTCAATTAGTAGCCTGATAATCCAGCTATGGGGTTGCTGCTGCCTCTGCCTGGATAGTAAGAGGCTCAAAGAGCTGGCAACTCCCCACTCTATTTCCACTCAGCACAGGGCTCTGGGTAAGGCTCAGTCAGTCAGAGCTGCTAGCATAATCAGGCGGGCTTTCCGCCCACTCAAAGACCACTGGCTCTGCCACTCTGTCCGGTAACACAAGCGGGCGCCCACTTCTGGGGGGCGCTTGGAGGAAACTCTCACTCACTGTCTGCGACCAGGATATCCAGCCAGCAGTCTCACGCTCTGAGTGAAACCCCCAACCGCAGGGAAAAGTTGCAGCGTTGGAATTGAGTCTCGCTCCGTCCCTGTGCGCGGCTTTTGCAAGGCGCTGGGGTGGCTCGAGATTCCGCTTTGGCCCACACAAAGGCCCCTGACTCTGCCCCTCTCTGTGATAACATGGGCACGCACTGCCGAGGCACTCGGAGGAATCACTCACTCCTTATCTGCGCGCGCAAACCAGGATATGAGGCCGGCCGCGGTTCCCTCTGAGTGAAACACCCTCCAGCACGGAAAATCTCCACCGTTGGATTAGTTCTCACTCCCTCCTGTGCGTGGCTTTCCCAGGGCACTGGGGCTGCCCAGAGACTCTGTCCTCGGCCCACAGAAAGGCCTCTGACCCTGCCTCTCCGTGGGCAACACGGACACCCACTCTCGGGGCCTAGGAAGAAATTCTCGCCCACTAACTGCGCACCCACCAGGAGACCGGGTAAAATGGCCACTCCGCTTGTCTTTCTTTGTTTGAGCTTGGCGCGAGTGTTAGCTTGTATTGCCCGGGTTGCCACAGGATCAGATTTTCCTCGGCTTGGATCTGTGTGCCACAGCCTGGTTCGGCCGTTTGTGCCGCGGCGGCCTGGATCTATTCACCCCCTTTGCCCGCCTCAGTTTCTATATTCACAGTTACCAGAGAAAGCCGCCCTGTTTAGGTTAGTGAGGAAGGCGGAGCATTTCTTACTCCCTATTTCCTTCGGGGTTTGGTTATATATTTAGCCAATTTTTCACTCAATCATACCTTTGGGTGTATTGCAAAGCATCTGGAAGCTCCAAGTATAGGTTTTTCTGTTTCTGGTTGAAGATCTTGTTGAGTTTTGGGGGAGATTTATCGGTATCGCTTCCTACCCCGCCATTACTCTCGTGACCCAAGAAAAGAGTTTTATTTCCAAGTTGACATTACTATTTTCTTTATCTTTGGAAGGGGAGAGCAAACAACTTTTAAAGAGAACTTTTAAAGACAAATTTCTTCATAAGTTTGTATGGAAAATAATCAATAAGATTTTTGATAAAGCCAAGATTATCTTCTAAAATGAAGATATCTATAATAACAGGAAACTAAATAGGTCTAGGTAGTAGAAAAAAGGCTATCATCGTATGGTTAGCATTGAAATGATGTATCTTTATACAGAGGAGAGCCTGAGATTGACAATGCTTTTATAAGTCAACACAAAACAGAACAAAGAGACAGCTAAAGTGGTTTAAAAATAAGGGTTCATTTTCTCCCATCCCAAGAAGATTGGGGGTAGACAGTTAGTGACCTTAGTTTAGTGACCTGACAATATTTCTGTAATTTTTTCCCTTTTCTTCCTGGTCAGAAGATGATTGCTGCAGATCCAATGATCACATCTATATTCAAGACAGAAAAGTAAAATTTCTTTAGAGCCTCATCACCCCAAGTTTTCTTGTACAACTTGTTGCCCAGAATTGGGTTATATATCCATCTCTAGCAGTAAGAAAGGCTATAAAAAAGGAAACAGGATAGCCAAAACTGACCTGGACCAATTCTAATTCATCACCAGAAGCTAGGCACATCATTGCTTAACCAAAATGGGGTCCATCAGCAAGGAAGAAGAGAGGAGATGGCATTGATTGAATAGGTAAATAATAGCATTTTCCTCAAAGACGTTGGATTTTAAGGAGTTTGTTGCCCCTGCTGTTGTTATTGTTTATTTTGTTTGGTTCTTTAGTTTGGTGCTAGAGAAGTTGGAGGCTCAGTCTCCAGGACAGAGTGATATCATCAAATCATTCTCTTTGGTTGGATATACACTGATCCCTACACATGGCTTGAGGGTGCAAGTTCCCAAACAATTCTTTTCCAATGTTTCAACAGAGAAATAAGTTCATAACTTCTTCATAAAAAGCTTATTAATGCTTGACCATGTGGTGCCACAGTGGATAGAGCATCAACCTGGGATGTTGAGGACCCAGGTTTGAAAAACCAAATTCTCTAGCTTGAGCGCAGATCTATTCTCAGTGGTGGGATTCAAGTAATTTCACAACTGGTTCTCTGTCCTAATGACCATTTTAAGTATAAAAAACGATATACCAAATGGTACTTTATTATTTCATGCATTTAATACTTCACGGCTTCTGAAATGGGCAATAAGATAACCCTTGAAATCTATATTTCTATTGGTTCATCATGTCCTAGTTTCCTATTGGTATCATCGTTTGGGGAACATCAACACACTCATAATATCTCAGGAAAATTTTGGGCGTAACACAAAGCCGAAATAAATGACAGCTTGTTACCTCCTGATTGACACTTTTTCTCTTTATGTTATATGTTTGTTTACTGAGGTAACAAATGCAAGGAAATTAAAATGCAGTATTTCATCAAAAGTATAATGAGTTTTATGAAATGAATAAGTAAATATTACAAGCATAGTTCTGTCAATTTTTTTTCACCTATAGACGAAATGAACATTACTATGGGCTCTTAGAATTGAATATACTGTTGCACAGATGAATGTTAAAAAAGAGTAAGAAATGTAAATTTGTAATTTCCACATTGGACAGCTGCCCAGGTGCCCACCTTAGAGAGAATCCTGATTACAAGTGGCATTTTAACAACTAGTTTACCAAACTCAACAAAAAAAGTAGGTATCGGTTCTACCGAAACAGTGCGAACTGGCTGATTCCCACCACTGCTCATCCGGGTTGAGTGTGGGTTCACCAGCTTGAGCACGGGGTCACCAGCTTGAGCATGGTATCATACACATGATCCCATGGTCTCTGGCTTGAGCCCAAAGGTTACTGGCTTGAGCCCGAGGTCTCTGGCTTGAGCAAGAGGTCACTGGCTCAGCTGGAGTCCCTCAGTCAAAGCACTTATGAGAAGCAATCAATGAACAACTAAAGTGCCACAAATACTAGTTGATGCTTCTCATCTCTCTTCCTCCCTTCCTGTCTGTCTCTATCTCTTTCACTTAAAAAACCCCAAAAACTTGTTAAAATATGCGTTCCTATGCCTCCACTCCAATCCACGAGGTCTGTGTTTAACTAGAAACCCTAATTCTATGACACAATTCCCAGGTGACACTTCTGCAGAGAAGGAATTGCTTTTTGAGAGGACTAGATGTGGGGATTATGAGAACATAAAGTCTCATAATCTCTTCCTTTTTTCTACCTCTTCTGCCACCACATTAAAATTATTTTCTATTGTCCTTAAGATAATCTTGTCAGAGCCTGGTCTTTGCTGTGCTGAGGGAATCAAGGGATAGTCCTGGGCCAAAATTTGGAAAAAGGCAGTGTAGGGAAGAAGAGCTAACAGTTGGAGGAGATATTGCACAAGAGCAAGGGGAACTTCCAGAGAATCACAAACGCAGTCTGGGACTAGACGCTGGCTAAGGTGACAAGGACAGTAGAATATATTTGTGGTCTATGTATACATCCCCCAGGGATTCTCAGAAGCAATTGAGCAGTGGAATCAGAGAGAACACTGGAGTTCTTGGATTAGGTAGGATGGAAGCCTAGGTGGGATGCCCAGCCTCGTTATTGCTGACTGGGCATTAAAGGAAAATCCTTGAGGACTGAAGATGTCTGGACACCTGGATTATGGTAATGCTTGCTAAGAATAAAAGAAAGAAAATGAAAGAAGCACTGAATGAGAGCTCATTCTGTGGATTATATCTTTAGGGTTACCGTGCAAGGCAGGTATCACTGCACCCATTGGTGCTGGTAAGGAATCTAGGCTTAGATTAAACAGATGTTTGCAATCACAATGCTGGCAAATGGTAGAGACTGCTTTTGAGATAAGATAATTTATTCTAAATCCTTAGTTCTCATGGCATTTGCCTCTCTACCTATATGTAATCTTCTGTCAAATTAGAAGATGATACTTGTGAATTGCTGAGATCTAAGAATGAGCTTTTCATCACTTATTGCTGTCATTTATTGAGATTTGTCCAATTTCTGCCTGCTAATGGCAAAAGTGCTTTCTCCAACCTCTTTCCTATTCTAGTCAAGCTTGCAACAGATATACTTTAAACAATCCTGAGAGATTCAGTTCATGGGGAAAAGAATGAGGGAGCAGAAGATAATACATGAGGAAGTGGCTTTGGGACTTTGTGACCCAACAAGACCTGCACAGACTATTAAACAGTTTCAAGTGACTTAACCATGACATGGAGCCTCCAGAGAACAACAGAATCATTGTCACCACTGTCCCAGTGGAGGGAGCTGAAAGACTTAAGTAATCTCTAGCTCTCAAAAAAACTGAAAAGGGAAAAGAAGCAAATGGTGTTTATTTGCCTGGGCCACTGGGCCAGCCCAACTATTGTGAATTCTCTAAGGCATCTTTGCTAGAGATAGGTTTACACACACATATTTGCTTTCTGGAATAGCCAAGAATCCCAGAACAATTGACTGAGATGTTCTTACAGAGGAGCAGTCTGGACATAGAAAGGCATACTAACTTCTTCTTTTATAATTGCCCCCCTCATTCACTAGTTCATTAATCTGGTTATATTATTTAAATAAAAGTTGTATTAATTTAGTAGATATCAATAACAGCTATAACAGGCTAGGTCATGCTGCAGTAACAAATAACCCAAAATGATAGTGGTTTATAACAAGGTGTTTTTTGGGTTTTTTTTTTCTGCTCCTGCTATGCATTCATTGCAGGGTGGCAGTGGCCTCTGCTCTATTTCATCTTTACTCAGGGACCAAAGACAAAGGAGGCACCATCATCTGGAATTCCATAGGTCAACGAGGCAGATGAAAGGGGAGGTGAAGAATCATGGGCGTTAAATTTCATTTCACTGGCCAAAGAAAACAAATGACCCCAACTAACTTCAAGGGAGAATGGGAAGTGCAATCTTCTTTTGTGTCCAGAAGATGGAAATAGTAAATCAATGAAAAATAGTAATGTCGACTATATATATATATATATATATATATATATATATATATATATATATATATATATATATGGTTGTCCATTATTTGAGCCAATGCACCACAAACTGGAAATGGTCTCAGAGTTTGTCTACTTAAACATTAAGCTTTTTCATAGTACCAGTTAGAGTCTTGAGCCCGAAGACAAACTTTGCAAGGGACCACTCTCTAGGGCACTGATGCCAGAAACCTTGGCAAAAACCACTCCTCTCCTGCCTCACGTCAGCTGAGATACAGCAGTCATGTCCAAATGTAAAAATCACTGTTGTTTTTTTAATCATAATTAATGTGTTTAAGGTCTCTAATTTTTTTATATCCTCATTTCATATCTAAACTTTATCCTGATTCATTCTCCACAGGTGGGGCCCAATCATGCAAGGAGGCTCAGAAAAATTGAGACCTCTTGCTTTATGTCATCTGGTGATTAAAAAATAACCTTGACGTTCTATTGCCATGTCTAATTCAAAAATTCCCATGCTAGAGTAGATATGTCAAAATGGTTTCATTAAAAGGGCTAATCGACTATTTCTCCACAGGGGGTATGGCCCGTCCTCCTACCTTCAGTCAGAGTGAGGGGTTTAGATGCAGTTAGAGTTGCAGTGAATTAGGAGATGAGGTTGAGCTGTGGCATACCTTTCAGCCCATACAAGTTGAGGCACATAAAGAAACATCTATGAGATGTACTCTACAGTGGAGCTGGTGCCAAATGGTCCTTAACCCTGTGAGGGCAGGGTTAGGGATCTGTGCCAAGAAATTCATGAATCCCTAGCATGAAAGGTAAGACTGTTAGCATTTATGCATACAGGGTATGGCGAAAGTAGGTTTACAGTTGTTTGGATGGAAAATAATAGAATAATTAATAGTAATGCAAGAATAAACTGTTTCATAAATAAACTGTTCTCTGTACTACTTTTGCCCCACCTTATGTAATACCACAAAGCAATACAGTTTACTTTCTACATGATAGGAAATAGAAATGTGCGAGCCTAATTCAATAATAAATACTTCAATCCCTCTTCTCACAGGTATCTTACCCCAGATATATTTTTGAATTTTTATTTTTTGGAAGTTTAGATGTAAGAATTGTGGAATAACCACAAGACCTGGGTTTAATTCCTGGCTTCACTTTTTGTATGTTCCATGTGGCCAAGTTACTTATCTTCTCGGAACTTGTTTCCCTCTTTGTAGAATGAGGGAAAAGTACCTAACTAACAGTGTAAAGTTGCAGAAAGAGTTACTGTTAGATTAAAGAGAATAATGTACAAGTAATAATAAGTGAACCTAGCACATAGTTGATAGATAGAAAATGCTCAGGTATTTAATACATGTTACTTGAATTTGATCATAGCAAGTGAGCTCTACCAAACGATGAAATATTTTATATTAGGTTAGTTTCTTAATATTTTCAGTTGAGTCCAGAAACAAAACACCTATTTTCAGATTTTCTAAAACTTTTTTTTGAGAAAAGTTTTGAATAGCTAGCTAGGATATAGAACCAAAACAAGACAAAGGCTTGATCTTTCACACCCCATTTGCTGCGCATAATAATAGCCTTAAGTGCAAGAAATGTTTCCCATACTGCATTAGAAAAAAATTTGAGCTCATCAGTTATCTAAAATGACATACTGAAAATCTGTAAAGGATCTCTAACACCTTTTTTTTCTCTCTCTAATAGTCAGGAAATAGAGGAGGCCCTGAAAGTTTTGTTAGGATTACCATACAACATTGGTATTTCATATGGCTCAACCTAATACATGAGCATACTATGTGTAGAGTTTTGAAACCAGCATTTATGATTTCAAATACTATTAAATTAATTGGGACATGAAAAATATACTAGTGTCAGCACTCTCCATAAAACTAGATGAATGAGAGTTGCTACTTCTCCCACACCTAATGATAGAATCCTGATCTCCACATGCTCCGTTACCATACCACTGGTACCATGTGACTCCTGTACAGCATTCTGCAGGTGCCTTCCAAACCACTGGGCTCTGGTTCCATGGTTCTCTTTGCATCCACATTTCTACTCACCTTCATCAGTGGGTCACAGACCAGGCTGGTGACCTTTCTACCATCCTCTTTTCATGGTTCCTTATTTTCCTCAATTCTAATGTATTAAACCCTTCTTTCTTCAGAAACAAACACTTTGGACTCCATTATCAAACAAGTGCTCTGTGTTGGGTCTGAAAATCTGAAATATCCCTCTCTGATGCCAACCTTCCCTCTCTTTCTTTTACCCTGTCATTCCCACTGGATCTGCCTTTGCTCCCTATGTGTTCAGTGCTTCCTCCAGATCAGCTCAACAGATACCAAAATTAAATTTTTCTAGCTTCTTGCATAAGATCGCATGACAATTGAACCATAATTGGCTATATCAACAGTGCTCTCACAAACTCTCAAAAATCCTTTAACCTCTGGATCTTCAGCTATTTCTATTACCAAACCTGAAGCATCTCCACCATCTGCTTTTTTGTATACCATTCAGATATAACTTTATGTTTTGTTTGTTTGTTTTAAGCAAGAGGAAGGGAGATGGAGAGACAAACTAGCGTTTGAGCTCTTACTGGGATCAACCCAGCAACCCCTGTCTGCAGCTGATGTTAAGACCAACTGAGCCACTGATTGCGAGAGGGGAAATGGGAGAGAAGGGGGAGAGAGAGGGGAAGAGAAGCAGAAGGTTGCTTCTCAAGTGTACCCTGACTGCGGATCGGTCCCAGGATGTCCACACGCTGGCCAATGTTCTATCCACTGAGCAAATCAGCCAGGACCTCCAGGTCTAACTTTATATATTTCAAACTTTCCAAACTACACACAATCATCTATCTATTTCTTTAGCAGCAAAATGGGGGAAGAGACCCATTCTCTTTACATGGATGTTGTGATTTAAAATAGCATTTTCTGTCCTTCTTACCTGTTTCTTCTCTAACATATCATTTTTTAGAGGCCTGCTGAGGATCTGCTTCCCTAGCTGCACACAGTTTTACAGGACTTCTCCCACCATTTTACCAATTCCATGCTCCTTTTCCTGATAAGTAGCAGAGGTCAAATCTTGGATGATTCACTGGTGAGGTTTGCCCAGCTCAAGCCCAGCAGCGAGTGATCTCTACCTGAGGCCAACCCGATCTCTTCAGCAGAAGAGAGTGGAGGGCAGAGGGAGCAGTCACACGTTTAATCTACACCAAGCAATCTGTTCTAATGGAAGATACAACTGCTTGGTGAGCTGGAGATTGACAGTCACTAAGGTCAGGTGTTCACAAAGGAATTCAGTGTTCCCAGTTCATTTGTTTGTTTTTATTTGTTTGTTTTAACTCCACTGAACCAAACACTTCAGCAACCTCAAAATCCTCATACACTTAAGTTGAAGCAAATGAAGTGGCACTATTTTTCAAATACAAACTGCAGTTTTGGGGGTAGATTGTTTTGTTGATGATGTTTTTATTTTTAGTTCAATTGTTTTTACTTCCTTCTTTCCTTGAAATGTATGAGAGAGTTTGGAACTAAAGATTGAAGTCAATTTCCAGCATGACTAACAGTTTTCCAAACAGCAAGATCCACCAGTGCTCTCGCAAAGAAGTCAGCCCAGAAAATTAACCCTGAGTCTCTCAGTCTCTCTCCTCCCTGAGCCCATGGTGCAAATCATGAGGCAGGACACAGAGCCAGGAAAACACCCACCTGCCAGCACTGCTTTGCACTGTTCAACCAGAGTATGCAGAAGGAACCTTGGAGATTGCAGAGAAAGACACTGAAGTCCAGGAGAGCCAACTGTCAACCTGTCCAATTTTATCCAAACCATACTAAATTGCTGGTTCAAAGTAAACTATGCTTTGTTATTTCCATTTCATTGTCTGTATACTAGTTTCTCTAAAATTCCTCCTTTTTCCATGCAAAACTTGTCTCCTGAGCTCTAGAGGCAAATGTCCATTTGCCTGCTAAACACCTTCATTGTGCTGAACCCCACACACCCCATTCTCAGCATATTCATAAACAAACAGTGTCTTTTCCTTCGTCGTCACTTTCTCTCTGACTTCTCTATCCTACCTAAAAACGATCTCGATTTATCCTCAAAGTCTATAACCATTTGAATCTTCTCCAATTCATCTTTCTCCCTCATTGTCACTTCCAATGAATGCTAAATGTATCAATTTGATTTCTTGGAATACTTTTGGAACCCTCTTCTATTACTTCTATTAACCTCTTCTCCCATCCTAACTCATACCTTGAATACAGCCACTGCAACTTAATAGGTCTTTTTATCTTTAGCCAGTTTCTTCTCTAAGCCTCCCTCTAATTCGGTGATCAAGAATGGTTTTGGGAATCTGCACCAAACTGAACTTCTTTGGGCTAGACCCAAATGTTTATTCTTTTCACTGTAATGGAATGTTAATAACAGAATATCAAGGCATATCTAGCCAACAGATTTACCCACACCCTATTTATTTCTTATTAAATGCAATGCCTGAAATATAATTAGATACTTCCTAAATTGCTTTCAGTCTTTTGCCTGAAGGCAAAACACTTCAAGTGTCCACATTTCTCCTGAACACTTGCAGAATTCCAAATAGTATAAATCAGATAGTTTTATGATATAGTTTATGACTAGAAATAATCCCAGGGGTTAAATCTCACTGGTCTTTAGCAAGGACTAAATCTCAGAAGAGAAGATGATTTGTGAATGTTCTTATTCTCTTGGGAGCAAAATGCAGATATCTTACATAAACAAACACAAAACAGTTTGACAAATCTCACTTATGAAAAATAGTCAAAATGTAATAACATCTCCCGCTATCCTAAGAGGGAGAATTTTTATATAATGTTGTGATATATGATTCAGGCCTCTCTATAGGGATTTCACCAGAATTATCAAAGACATATTGAGTATAACAAAGTCTTAATTCTATAAACTGGAACCTTCATGATCATTACAGCTAAACACTTGGCCTCATCCTTTACTTCTCCTATGAACACTTACCCTTTTCACACTGGTCTACTAACTCATTCCAGAAATACATTGTGTATTCTATGACTTCATTCCTTTGTTCAGGCTTTTTCCTCTGCATAAGTATCCCTCCTCTCACAATACAGAAGATCCTGTTCATTCTTTAGGGCCCTTTGTTTTCTGTAACATGCATTCCCCACCAACTATCATCACCACCATCATCACCATCAATCTTTTCTTTTTTTAAAAAAAAATGGATTTATTGGGGTGACAGATCTTAATAAATTCATTAGGTTTCAGATGTACAATTCTATATTGTAATAGCTGAATATTGTACTATGTTCACCATCCCAAGTCAATCAATCCTTTCTTTATATTCCAGGGTCACTTTGTTCATACCAGTAATTTACCACTTAGATAAATTACTTAGTATTTTCCATTGAACTGAGACTGAGAGTTCCTAGAGGCAAAGCCTGCAACCTCTTGATCTTTAAATAAATAGTACCTGGCCCTGGCTGGTTGGCTCAATGATACATCATTGGCCTGGTGTGCAGATGTCCCGAGTTCGATTCCCGGTCAGGGTACACAGGAGAAGCATCCATCTGCTTCTCCAACCTTCCCCTTCTCCTTTTTCTCTATCTCTCTCTTCACCTCCCACAGCCAAGGCTCCATTGGAGCAAAGTTGGCCCAGGCAATGAGGACGGATCCATGGCCTCCACCTCAGGTGCTAGAGTGGCTCCAGTTGCAACAGAGCAATGCCCCAAATGGGCAGAGCATCACCCCCTGGTGGGCATGCCGGGTGTATCCTGGTCAGGCATATGCAGGAGTCTGTCTCTCTGCCTCCCCACTTCTCACTTCAGAAAAAATAAACACACAAACACACACACACACACATACACACACACAAGTAAACAGTACCTGGCACATGACCCAGTCAGTAAATGTTCATGGAACTGGTTTATATTATTAATCATCTTCTGTTTCTCAGGTATCATGGCCTGAGAAATATTAGTAACCTCAGATCCAGAAGATGGCTATAATCTCTACATATTAAATATTGTCTCTGGCAGTCCTCCCATATATAAAAACTAAATGAAAGGAAAAGGACTTTCTGAACAGTAAGAAAAACAAAAAAAAAGCAAGGTGTAATTATTATTAGACTCACCTAAGCCTATGACCAATACCTTTTAAAGACATAAACAGCAGAAAGGACCAACATTCTGTGATGCTGGACTTACAAATTCTGGAGAATGCCAGCCAGCATGTTTAATCATTAAAAAATAAATCTCATCCTCCCTCAATGAATGCCTGGAAAGGGGGTAAGAAAGAAAGAAAATGGGAAGGAAGAAAAGGAAAGGTAAATACTATTAGAGAAGAAAAAAATGGGTGAAAAAAAAGGCTGCATGGAAAGAACTAAAAAATAAGAAAACAATTGAGAAAGAAAGGAAGCAACAAAGGGATAGATGAAGAAAGGAAGAGGGTAAGAGAAAAGAAGGAAGAAAACAAATAGATTTATGAGGTATTTGCTCTGTGCTCATTACGCAGTGTGCTTGTTCAGCTAAGGAAATTAAAAAGCCCAGGGAGACAGAAAAGGCATGGCAGGTAGAAATGAATTGAGAATCCTCTGGGTTCATTTAGGCTGCACTTTTCTCCAGATGTACTGTCCAGGCACGTCTCCTAGACAGGCATGTTCAGGAGACCATATACACACCCCCGCCCCTTAGAGATTTCATATTGCCAACTTAAAGAGAGGGATCTACAAATGCAGGAGAAAGGATTTATTAGTGATACTGTAAATAAAGTATTTTTCCTTTTGGTTGAACGACCTCAGCAGATTTGTCTCTTACTCTGTTGTCAGGCAGGAGTTTCCGAAGGGACTTTCTGGAGAGAACTACAGAATGGGATCGGCCATACATCATTCCTCAGGCGCCATTAACTCAGACACAACCCCAATTCAGGTTAGGAAAAAGTTAAACCTTTTTAAAAACATGGTCTTTTTGATAAGCCCCTAGAGGGGAAAATATATCCATCTATCCATATATATTTCAAATCAAATAGCATACTTTCTCTGTCCAAGAAGTCAGCATTCTTCCCATGTCCTCCATGAGAGGGGGGCTCGCACTTTACAAGTTGTGAACCTTTGTCCTGTCATATTTGTTCACACAGTGGGCTGGTTCATCGCCTGCACCTGGGCCAGCCAGCCTGAGACCTACCCAGATAGTCCCCGTGTGCAGGGCAGATTTACTCTGTGCAGATCTGACTTTTACTGATGGACTTTTTTCTTTTTCTCTGAGATAACTTTTCTGCACTTCAGCGTTTCAGTACTTAAAAATTTAACAGATTTTTGCCTGACCAGTCCAGTGGTAGCACAGAAGATAGAGCATCAACCTGATACACTGAGGACCCAGGTTCGAAACCCTAAGGTTTTGGCTTGAGTGAGGACTCATCCAGCTTGAGCGGAACCTTGCCAGCTTGAGTGTGGGATCATCAAAATGATCCCATGATTGCTGGCTTGAGCCCAAAGGTTGCTTGGCTTGAGGCCCAAGGTTGCTGTCTTGAACAAGGGGTCACTGGCTTAGCTTGAGCCCCACCCCCACCCCATTCAAGGCACATATGAGAAAGCAATCAATGAATAACTAAAAGTGGCACAACTACGAGTTGGTCCTTCTCATCTCTCTCTTCCCCCTCTCTCAAAAAGTAAATAAATACAATAAAAATCTTGACAGATTTTGTACAGAAATGGAAGATTTTGGAGTTAGGGAATAGGAAAGAGAAAAAGGTGGGAAAATGGCCGAAAGATCTACAGATGTAAATAAACACAGTAAATTCATATAATTACAAAAACACCTTTCATATTCATGATTGTATACAGGCCCCATTAAATGCCTGTTTTCAGAAAGGGGAGTAATTGTAGCTGACTTTTATCAAGCATTTATTATATGCTAGATGCTGAGATAGATGCTTTCCCTACATTGTCATATTTCATCCCCACAACAAACTGGGGAAGTTATCATAATCCTCTTTTTACAGATGAAGAAACTCAGACTTAGGAAGTTTAAGGAACTTGCTCAAGGTTATGGAGCTGATAAATGGTAAATCTAGTACTTACACCCAGATCTTCTTAATCACCACAGTAAAACTGCCTTCAGAGAAGCTATTAGATATACAGGTTATTTTAATAGGTATTAGATTCTCCTTTCCTACACCAGGGAGGCAGCACTTCTATCAGATTCTCAATCTGGAATATTCCATGACAAGCCCTAAGCTGTATACTACCATGTTTTTTAAGGTATTCTCACAGGGACCTTCTTGTATCCTCCCAACAAAACTATTTAGCTAGAGAAGATTCTGAATTCCTTTGATAGTAGGTAACTGAAGTTTACTTGGTGACTATCTCAGCCAGATGCCACAACCTTTCTTAGCACTACAGAGAGCTTCAACACATAGTAGGTGCTCAATACACATTGGTATAATTAATGAAAGAGAACTAAGGAAGTTATTGCAGCCAGGGTTTTCTTGGGACTCTTCTTGAAATGAGTGGGAAACAATGGAAGGATTAAGCATGGAGAAGGCTGTGAGGCAGGCAATGGGAGGCAGGGAGACCTGTAGGGAGCCTGCTGCTGTTATTTGGGTGGAAGATGGGGACTTTCTAAAATAGATACTGTTGTGGGAATGGAAGGAATTAAATTATTTTGTGATACAGTAATGACTTAGGAATGACAGGTTAACTACACATCAGGAGGGAGAGGAAATAGTCATGAAAATGAATGTCCAGGGTTTTGGCAAAAGAGGATAGGTCGATGGCTCCTTCCTTGTAGGCTGAATATATTTTTGCCTATTGCCACATCATGGTGATCATTTTATGGGACCTAAATTGTTCTTTTGGAAGCCCATCTCTCCTATTTGACTGCAATGACCTTGGAGAGTGGGAGAATTTAACTTATTGGTATATATCCTAATGCCAAGCATTTGTTGTAAGATGGTGAGCATGAAAGAATAAACAAGACATGATCCACTCTCAGGTCTGGTGAACATCAATACCTTCCTTTGCCACTTGTTCCTCAGGCTTCCTTCCCTGGACTAACGTTGACTTTTGCAAGATTGCAATCCCTCCGAGTTAGATTGCTGCTGGGAGGGAATTGGTGTTATATGCCACACAAATGAGAACTGGCCTGTAGCCATGAGGCCTAAATAAAATCAGCCTGTGGACAAATAGTAACCTTAATCTGAACTGAGACCATAAGGCCCGGTCTTGTGCTGTACTGACCCAAGCCCCTGAGGCTGGGCACCTTCCAGAACAGCCTGGCTGTGCCATGCATGAGTAAGGCAAGGTCTGGGAGGGAGCTGAAGACAGGGAAGAATGATAGGGGTGCAAAGATTGTTTTTTAACCTTTCTGTAAAGCAAATCAAGCCAGCCTCCTCTCATTGTGCTTAGTGTAACAAAGGCTGTATGTGTTTGTGAGCGTGTGCGCGCGTGCACATGCACCTATCCCCCCAAATTAGCAATTCATGTTTCCTTCACTTCTCATTTCACTATTTTCCCCTAATGCCATACATATGGAATTCCACATATGTTAAACACACACACACACACACACACACACACACACACACTTTTTAAGTCCCTTAAATAAAAAAATAGAAAAAACATGAATTTTCTTTGAAGGTTTACAGTTTGAAATTGTCATACTCAGGGTCTATATTTTGAACAGCCTTTATTTTTCACAAGGTAGCAAACAGTAGCTCAACAGAACCGATAAATTGCCTCTGTTATATAGGGACTTCAATTTCTAATAATGGTGCAATGGAAAATAATCATTTTCCCCTGCCCATTGAACATAGTTACTGAGCAAGACATGCTACCAGCCCATTCTCACAGCTACTTATTCAGGACCACGTCCAGGCAGACAGCAGGGGGACGCTGCAGAGAAGGTAGAAATAGCCTAATAACTAGTCTTTGCTCCCGCTCCCATCTCTTGCCCCTCACCTCTTCCTCTTACTCCATTTTATTGCAAAGTAAGTAACATTTATGCACTTAATTCTTCTGTATCAATGCTCTTGACACAAAGAATCAAACTTGCTTTGTAGGAATTGCTTGCTTTTTTTCCCAGAAAATGCTCCTCGCTCAGAAAGTGGGATCCATTTCTATTCTTGGCCTATGCTAACTGCCCACTGCCAACCACACTGATTTGAGTACAGCAGAAAAGACTTTTAATGCTTTAAAAAGGGAAATCAATAATTGTAATATATTCAACATGAGTTTAAATATTGTCACTAAGCAGGTACACAGTCACTCAAAGTACTTAATATGACTGGGTGAGGGTCATGTAAGGACTTTGGATCAAATAGGTATGGGCTGACATTCAACTCTCTCATTCATAAGACTTGTGAATATGACCTAAGGAAAGTAACTTGACGTCCCAGAGTTTCAGTGTATTATTTGTAAAACTGGTTAATAATAGCTACCTTGCATGTATGTGGATATATCTGACAAAATATTTGGCTCTTATTAAGTGTACTGTCATTGGTAGCTAATATTAATGTTGTTGCTATTATTTTTTTAAAAGTGAGAGTAGAGGAGATACAGAGACAGACTCCCTCATGTACCCTGACTGGGATCCACCAGCAGCCCCCATCTGGGGCCACTTACAACTGAGCTAGTTTTAGTGCCTGAGGCAGAGGCTTGATGAAGCTGTCCTCAGCACCATCCTCAGCACGCAGGGCCAACATGCTCAAATCAATCAAGCCATGTCTGTGAGAGTGGAAGAAAGAGAAAGAGAGAAAACAAAGAGTAGATGGCCACGTCTCCTGTGTGTCCTGACCGGGAATTAAACATTGGACTTCCACACACCAGGTCTATGATCTACCACTGAGCCAACCAGCCAGTACCTGTTGTTGTTATTATTATATTAAGTAAGAATCTTCCACTCACATACGAGGATCTATTATTCTCTGCTATTGGCCCATTCCTCTCCCATTAGCTGGGCTAGGCTGCCCATACTGATGTTTTCCTTTAGCCAGGACCCTCTCACAGCAACCTGGGGCACAAAGCTTTCCTTTTGCAAACATGGAATTCACAGCAAGACTCAGTATCTCTGTCCACGGACTCCACGGCCTATACCCTTCCTAGAAAATATAACACAGTTCCTTCTGCACACAGCTAAGTCACCTCTAAGTGGCAAAAGCTTACAACAGGGTCACAGAGAGGTTTCCTTTCCTCACTGTTGACTGAAACCTGCTGCAGTTATTTATGAACTAACCTATCTCCCCAAAGATCTGCTCTCTCAGCTTGCATATCCAGGGTGTGGCATGGAGCTTTGTACATGCTGGGTACTCAGTGCATGTTGATTTGCTTGATTGATTAAATGTCTTGCTTAGGCTTTGGGAGAGTTATTCTTTTCAGTTAGGAAGCTAGGTAATAAGTTGGAAAGAAAAGGTGTGAGGCTTGGGTAGGGAATCCAATAGTATCTACTTTGTCATCTTAACCACAGGCTCCTAAAAGGCCTATCTCCCTTATTTTTCTCCATTTATGGCAATTTTGGCCATCTGATCATGTGTTATAACCAAAGAGGCTTTTAAGACTGACATCCTGGAGGCTATGCTGGCAATTTGTTTATGCTGCCACCTGGTGGCGCTTGATTTACGGCTTAACAATGTAAGGAGCCCAGATACCCACCACCTTGATAAAATGAATCATGAAGAACAGAACACATTTTCAAAATACTTTTGAATTAACTTAGGCAATTTCTTTAAAAATTAAGATAGTGGAAAAGCAAAATTGGATTTCTATTACTTTATATTAACTTAACAATCACAATAAGTGCTTATCATTTAAGGTATATCTTAAATGGTACCAGAGAGAGACTCAGAACAAAGTTATAAAACCATCCGATGCAGGATTTTGGAGCCCTTCACTGTTAGTTCCTTTCCAGCAAATTTGGAACAATGGTACTTGCCTTACCTAACTCACAGACTACTTGTGAGGGTTCAGTGAAATAGTAATGATGTGAAAGTCTTTATAAGCCATGAAGTGATGTACAAATGTAAGTCACTGTTATACCTCTAAGCTTCCCTGGAGTTAGGCAGAAGGGATCCCTGAGACGAACTTATTGAGATAGAAGAGTCTTCATGTTTGCCGCTGTGTTCTCAAAGGGCACACGTGAAAAGGCAGGCAGCCTACATGACACTGGGCATGAACATGTTAAAGAATAGCACGCATGCACTCTGGGATGTCGCAGCCAGGAGAGGGGGCTATCCAGTGATGTTTATCCATAGGTAGTCAGAAGCATTACAGCATCCATATTTCTTGCCAAAGTAGGGAAGCAGTTTTTAATTTGGACTTTAATTAGGAAGTGATTCTTCCCTCCAAAGGGAGTTTAAATTATAGCCTCCTTTGCCATCACATGTTGAGAAGGCTGTGCGCACACCCACAGAGCAGACCGTGACCAAGAAGACAGAATACAAAGCATCATGGAGTTCTTCCTGGCTCAGAAAAGAAGGGGGGAGTTTCTGCTTCTCACCTCACTGAAGTACTTGTACCAGACTTGACTCACAAACCTACCAGAAAATTAAATAAACTATATGAAACAATAGTTTTCAGACATTAGGTGACCTGCAGCCTAGGTCTGTGATCCCTGAGAAAAGAAAAACAAGCCCATCTGAGTCCCTGGCGTCCCACCCGGAGGCACTTTGTAGGTGTGGATCAGAGAGAGGGATCCCAGCAGAGGAGCTGAGTACGACCGACCACCTCGCTGAGCCGAGGAGACATCAGAGGTAGTGAGGCAGGCTGAAAGTGCTGAAATTCGAGGGGAAGAGTACTGGAGAGCAGGGAGGTAAACAAAGAAAGAGTTCCAGAAACCTACCTAAGGTTCCCTTTACATCTGTTGCCCAATACTCAGCTGCACATTTGCAGGGTGACACTTCACAAGTCAGTCAAAAAACTGTTTCTGTCAGGAGCTGTAAGTGAACAATTCAAAAGTTCATGTAAGGCGGGAAATGAGGGGTGTGGTGGGGGCAGGCGGAGAAGTGAAAACCAAGGGTATGACGTCCCGCAACAATAATCAGTGGAGTTCAAATCCAAATAGAAAAAATCAGACCAAAAGACAGACTACTATCTTGATAAGATGCCTGTATTAAGCTGGAGACCTCCTGTGTTTAATTTATAGTATAGCAATGTGTGAAATCAGTGATTCTCAAAGCTTTAAGTGTTTGTTTTTGGGTGTGTTTTTTTTTTTTTGTGACAGAGACTGAAGGAGAGACAGAGAGAGGAACAGATAGGGACAGACAGACAGGGAAGGAGAGAGATGAGAAGCATCAATTCTTAGTTGCAGCACCTTAGTTGTTCATTGATTGCTTTCTCATATGTGCCTTGACCGGGGAGCTACAGCAAAGCAAATGACCCCTAGCTCAAACCAGTGACCTTGGGGCTCAAGCCAGTGACCATGGGGTCATGTCTGTGATCCCACACTCAAGCCAGGAATATCATGCTCAAGCCGGATGAGCCCACGCTCAAGCCTGTGACCTCAAAATTTTGAACCTGGGTCTTTTGCATTCCAGTCTGACATTCTACCCACTGTGCCACAGCCTGGTCAGGCTAAATGGTTTTTTAAAGTTCTAATTTATAAAATCCTTAGGTTAATATTATAAATATAAACCTTATGAAACTATCTGGCAGCAGCCAGAATTACATGCCTGGAGTGACAAAATTCAAGTGAGCACAGAGTTGATATTTAGCTCGTGTGCATTAGTTAATCTGTTTCAGTTTCTAATATTAACAGGCTTCCATTGATTGTGAGCCCCTGGCTCTTCCTTGAAACCAGCTGAAAAATTCAACCAACCTGGTTCATCCCCAGGACGTCTTGAATCTGCTTGGAGCCCAAAATCTAATGAATTAAGACATAGAAAAGCAGGGGACCTCCCGGAATCCAGACACCTGTTTTGATTACTTGCTGCCTGTGTCATCATTTTGCTATATAGTTTTAGCATAACCTCAGTAAGCAGTAAGCTTACTAGAGCCTTCCTTACAATGTGTACTTTTCTCTGGATATCCCATACATGCAGGACAGAAAATGCATTACAAAAATATTGTTAAGCCAGCGTCATATCTGAATATGGCAATTCTGAAGAGCCTAAGATCACAAGCTAGCTTATGCCAGAGAAATG
Source organism: Saccopteryx bilineata (assembly GCF_036850765.1). NCBI lineage: Eukaryota > Metazoa > Chordata > Mammalia > Chiroptera > Emballonuridae > Saccopteryx > Saccopteryx bilineata. The sequence goes on along the minus strand of NC_089491.1, from coordinate 68,247,706 downwards.
GTTTGTCTGCTTGAAGACTGTATCAGCAAAAAGAAGCCAGACCTTAGCTAGAGATTCCTATTTGATCATAATGTTCCTTGTGAAAGACATCAATAATAAGAGAATAGAAAATCTGGTCAGTGTAGCTTGCCTGCTGCTCATGCCTAGAGTGAGCACCCAATGTCTCCTACAGGTGTGGATGCAGTCTCTTCTTGTGGCTGTTGGAATTGAACCAGTTCTGGACTTGCTTCATTCATTACACATTTATTGAGCATATACAGTGGACCAAATCTGATGCTAAAGTGTAGGTAAAGAAAAAAAGCTGTGTATATTTCATTTGCCTTCTTTAATAACCTCAGCATTTCCTATGTACCCTATAGCTTTTAAATAGTCATCATCAAGTTAGGCAAGCTATGAAGAAAGATAAATAAAGCCATTGAACTGCAATTGTCATGAAAACAAGGATATAATCTGACTTTTAAAACACAGCTGCATCCTAAGCATGCAGCATAGTTTCTGGCATAGAGTAGAAACTCAATAAATAAAGTAGGTGCTGAATAAACTTAAGTTTCTTTCTACTTCCTCACTTTCTTTACCCTCATTCAGGCCAGTAGCTCTATGTCATTCATCCATCCATCCATCCATCCATCCATACATCCACCTATCCATCCATCCACCCACCCACCACCCCATCATCCGTCCATCCATCTCTCCACATAGTCATTATTTACTGCTTCCCACATCCTGGCACTTTACAAATTATTTGCTTATCAACTAAATTTCAATCATGGAAACCAAACCTTTAAGAGATGTGAATGTTATTTATTAAAGGAATTGTTACAGAAATATGACTTATGCAGCTATGTAAGTGGTTAAGCAGTCCCTGTAAAGCTGATGACTTCAGGTCTGATGTTGCACACTGAAGTCCACAGGGCCTATTCTGAGGGGGAGAATATAGACTTGAAGGGAAGGAGAGCATGGACAAGCAAGAAGCAGAAGATGGAGTCTATAATAACAAACTGGAACCTGCCAGTTGTTGCTTCTGATCTTGATAATATGGGTGTCCTCCGGAAGCTTGGGTCTTTCCTCACAGAACTAAATATACAACCAGGATCAGAATCTGAGAAACTGAAGGAGGACCCAGAGGAAGGGGGAACAGTTACAGACCTAACCAGTGAGCTAAGCCAGAAGACAAGCAATGATATCTTTGGGTTCTACAATGATTTAGATTTTACTACTACTACTTCCCTTCTATCCTCCAAAGCTTACTCAAGAATCTCTCTTATACTTTATCCAGAAACATACAAAGAAGGAAATTCTGGAAAATGTAGATTAGCCAAATTGACAGTTTATGGAGATGCCTTAACTTCTTTAATCTCATAATCCCAGGAAGTTGTTACTATCACCATTGTAAAATGAAGAAATTGAGAGTGGACAGTTTATGATCTCATAGTAACAGGCATAGCTAAGACTTAATCGCAATTTTCCTTCTTGCTTCAGTATTATAGAAAAAAAAAGTCAATAGGAAGCAGAGTAAGTCAACCAATGTGCTATTTCAGGAGGCAGCAAAGCTCAATAGTAGACATCAGGGAAGAGCTGATCACTGCGGGGGCACAGTGGTACTGAAAACCTAGGCAGTGACACTGGGTGCACTTCAGGTAAATCACAGAAGTCTTTAAAGAGGGGGTTCTATAAGAAGGCCTGCTTTTGAAGAACAGCGGCCAATGGGCTACAGGAACCAAGACAGCCAGAGCCACAGTGTATCTGCGGGAGGTACAAGTCATTCAAAATATAATGTAACTGTGCGCACAAGAATTATGCAACACAATGGTTCTGAAGTCCGCAGGCCATGTGCTAGACAGTTTTGCTATACATACACTGTGAAGAGCAGCACCACTTCAGACAACTTGCGCCAGTTTAATGAGTAGAAACATACTCGTAAGGGACTACCCCCACGTACACAGAGTATTTACAGGTTAACCAGTCCTGTTCACTCCCAAATCCCCCCCACACACATACACCTTCACCACGAGACAGACTTTGAGAATTGAGGCGTCACCTAGGTGTGTTCACGTTCTTTGGCTACTGTTGCTGCTAGTGCTGTCACATCTGTGTCTGGCAGGCTGTGTAAAAGTGAAGTTCTTAATGGCAGTTGAACACTTTCAATAAGGCTCATCTCATCTAATTTTAAAAGCTAAGTCCCTTAATGACATATTACTGCACCACAGAGCTGCAGTTAATTAGAAACTGCCCAACTTACATGCTAAGTACAAACAGAAAGGAAATATCTGTTGTAAGAGGAAGAATTTATTTATGGAAATGATGCTTCAAAGAGCAGGGTCATTTATAACAATAGGTGTCAGAAGGTTTGGTGCATGAATAGACAGAACCCGGCAATGTCCAGACAGAAAGACCAGCACTGTGACGGGGCAGTCAGTCCCAGGGATCCTGTATTTTTAAGCACTTCCTGCATCAAGCCTGCAGCCCATTTACAGTCAGGAGCTTGGGAAGGAAGCCTCCTCCACATCATGGTAGCTGGGTGGGAAGAGCAGAGTGGGAGGGGCGGGGAGAGCTCCTCATTTCCATCAACACACACCTGCCATGCATGAAATAGATAAGCCAGATCACTCAGCACAATGGTAACACAGTCTACTCGCCTCGTGCACTCCCCTGTGGGATAACCCACTCCACTTTTTATAAAAGCTTTTTGGAGATTTGATTCATTATCCTTATTTGGAATCTTCCTCCACTTTATCACTTCCCTTAACCCTGTTGGGCACAGGAATGCTAGGAAATTGGTCCAAGCACTCAGGGTGAAACATATTTTGGTTGGTGTCAAGAAAAGAAAACCAGTTTTCACATTTACCTCCTCAGCCTGCAACACGTCTATCCTCCAACCAGGACTGTCCATGCTTCTGGGAATGTGCTTTATTTTACAGAAAGAAAAAAATACCAGATGTTCAAAAAGGGTCTGGAGTTATCTGTTCTTCCTCACAATGAATGAACAACTCCTCCTATATGAGAATCATTTTAATTTTGTTCTATTGCAACTTAACAATGATTAAAGGGGAGAAGGTTCACTAAAGACACTGGATATAAAACAAATCCAATTTCATTGTTCTTTCCAAAGGTGGCCTGCATTTGAAAATACAAATAATGTGAGGACAGTGCCGCATAAGCAGCCTTGAGAAGGGGAGCAGGGCTGTGTTCAACATTTGCTAATGAAGCTTTCGAGCAGCAGGCCTGGACTTGTTAATAGTACCCCAAGCTCCTAACTCCTTGCACCATTGGATCATTGATAATTAAAGGAGATCATCACAAGGGAGATGGTGCAATGTAGCCTCCTCTTTCCATGTATGCAGTAACTAATGATTTAGGTCAGGTCACTGAGCCGATCACACCCAGAGACATGAGGCCCCCAGGCCAGGGCCCTTTCCACTCACTTGCTGGATCCCTCTGTGTTAGGAGACAAAAAAGTTGGAGCTATTTAAGATAAGGATAATCTTCCCCTTTCCTCTGGAGGGTTCATTAAGAAATAGCCTTGAGGCAGAGCACTGGATACACTTTTCTACTCTGGGGTCATTCCCCTCAATTCTGTAATGTCATTTGTCAGACGTTTAGTAGTCCTCTTTATTATGTTTTGCTTCAAGGGGCTGAGGAGTATACCAGTGATTCAAATCTACCTTACCTCTTTTCTTCATTGAGAGAAATGTCTATGTATCTACTGGCTTTTAAAGAGCCAGGATACAATGCTTGAACTGGTTAGTTAGATCACAATATAAACCGGGGACTCCAGCTGCATAACTACATTTCACACCAGACAACACACTTCTGTTCTGTTTCCTGTGTCTATTCCATGTCCCACTCCTGACAACCAACCTGCAGGCGCTAAATGTCTCCAATGGAATTCTAACCTCACAGCAGAAGTTCTGAAAAATTTCAATGCTCATGCAGTAAATATGGGAAATTTTATTTTTTGCCAGCATAAGTTTTAATTGACATAAAGTAAATTGAACATATTTAAAGAATACAATTTGGTAAGTTTTCACATCTGTATGAATATGTGATAACACCAGCACTGCTTGGACTACTGTGGCAAAAATATTATAGATGGGTGTCTTAAACACAAACATTTCTTTCTCACAGTTCTGGAGGCTGGGAAGTCCAAGATCAAGGTGCCAACAGATTCAGTTCTATTGAAGTCTCTCTTCTGGCTTGTAGATGGCTGCATCTTACTGTGTGCTCAGATAACCAATATGTGCCTCACAGAGTGAGTGAGAGAGAGAGAGATCTGTCTTAGTCCTATCATGAGGGTCTTAGGGTCATAACCTAATCTAAACCTAATCATCTCCAAAAGGCTTCACCTCCAAATATCATCAAGCCAGTAGGTAGGGCTTCTACATATGAACTGGAGGATGGGAGACCCAAACATTCAGCTCCTAACAGTACTGACTATATTCATCTCTCCCCAGAGTTTCTTTGTGTCCTTTGGTAATTCCTCTATTCCTGCCCCTCCACACAACCACCACCCCAGTCCCCAGGCAATCACTGATCTGGCTTTTGTTCACTACAGATTAGTTTCTATTTTCTCAAGTTATATAAATGAAATCAAACAGTATGTCCTTAACTTTTTTAAAAATCTGGTTTTCTTCACTCAGTATAGTTATTCTACAATGTTATGTGTATTAGTAAGTCTTTTGTTTTTTTAGTGGTATTCTATTGTATGGATATACCACAATTTTATTTTATACATGTACTGCTGATAAACATTTGAGTTTTTTCCCCATTTGGGGCTGTTTAGGTAAAGCTACTTTGAACATTCACATACAAATATTTGTATGGATATATGTGTTTGTTTCTCTTGAGTAAATGCCTAGGAGTAAGATAGCGGAATCAGATGGGAACTGTAGGCTTAACTTTTGAAAAGGCTGTCAAGATATTTTCCAAAGCAGTTGTATTATTTTACATTCCTACTATCAGTGTAGAAGGGTTCTAGCTCTTCTACATCCTTGACAATACTTGGTACTGTCAGGTTTTTGTTTTGTTCGTTTGTTTATGTTATCAAACATTTTTTAGCTTTGTTGAGGTATTATTGACCTGTAACATATACAAGTTTAAGGAATACAATATGATGATTTGATACACATGTACATTGTAAAATGACTACCACAATAAGGTTAGATAATACCTATATCCTCTTTCATAATTACCATTTTTGTTTGTAATGATAACACTTAAACACTATTCATTTTAACAATGTTCAAGCATATAATACTGTACTTTCCATTATAGTCACCATGTTGTACATTGATCCCCACACTTATTCATCTCACAGCTGGATGCTTGTACCCTTTGACCAACATCTCCCCATTATCTCCACCTCTATTAGCCCCTGACAACCACTATTCTATTCTCTCTTTCTATAAATTCAGCTTCTTTAGATTCCACATATGATAATACACAGCATTTGTCCTTCTTTGCCTTACTTAAATGCTCGACAGTGTCATCATTATGCTTTTCTCTCTGCTCCTTCCTACATTGATCCTTACCCAGATGCAGGGTCTCCTTTCTTCTTTTCTTCTTTGCACCAATCTGCAGCCTATACTGTGATGAGATCCACTTCCCATACCTTTCAGAAAGCAAACACTCAAGATGTAGGCCTTGATAACTCTGCCATACCTTAACACTAGCCCACCTCACCACAGCACTCTTCTCCCCACCCATCAGGACACATCAGCAACTCTGGCTTTTTGGTGGCCAATTGAGGAATGAGTGGACATCTCCATTTACAACACATACCCAGAAATGTTTTGTGAACACTTTTCTTTGCTCATCAACCCCTAATCCCACTTGACTGAAGGTAAGGGACTAGTGAGTGATTTCTTCTTCTTCCCTCCCTTCAAGAATACCCTTTCATGACTCTTTCAGTCCCCTTCTTATTGTTCCCATTGCCAAGACCATCAAGCAAGTTCATTTCTACTCATCCCAGGAACAAAGTGAAAGTCTCAGATAAGAACCAGATATTCTTTCAAAACTCAGACATGAGAATTTAATAGCTTTGTTTTTGACAGGATATCACTTCTACTATAATCCTTGTACCCCTCAGTATTCTATAAAGACATAAAAGATTTCAATCAGTATCTCTTATTATATCATTAGACTCTTAGTTTAAGATACCTTTTAGATATCTTTTTTTGTGCCCCCAGGTGACTATTTGGCTTGATTAATCAAATAATGACATGCATGAATCCTGGTCCTTGAATCCAACCCCTTCATTCCAGTGCCCTTTCTGTCACCAAGATATCTCAAAAGTTATTGGTTACTGATGGAGCCAGGTTTAGCTAGCTTGAATAAACAAATGCAAACATATTGTCACTCCTATGGAGAACAATCTAAACATAGTACAGGACTTGGTTGGTGGCTGATGATGACCAAGTGGCGGAGTTGCCCCTGTGATGATAAAAAGCTACATTTTTTATACATGCATTTTGAAATAGGTGCTTTTTATTGATCTCTTCTCAATCATATTATCACATGCTTGCACACAGTTATTGGAATAAAAAGGTCACAAGAATATCTAAGAAATTAGAGAGGCACTTGAAATATATACTTCACAGCTGCAACTAGCCAGTTCCTAGAACTCACTGATTCCCAATAAGTATTGTTTATTATCTGACTAAGAGTTTAAAGTATCTCTGGAGACTCCTTAGGAAAATAAAATCACGCCCACGAATCTTCACTGTTACACTGACTAGAGTGCTTAGTACAAAGGTTGCTGCAAACTAGGCACTTGGGAACTGTTGGTTGTGTTCAATGAAATTGAATGGAATTGTTTATATGTCTTTGTCTGACCCTAGGCCAAAATCTTAGTAGGGTGAATTAATGGGGGGGGGAAGAGTATGGATAGAGTATCTCGAAGTGATGCCTGGGAAAGAAAAAATGACTTATGTTAAATGAAAGGCAAAGTGATGAGTTAGGGTAATTATTGAATTTGGAGGCCCTCAATGGTTTTAGTGTAACATTGGCTATTTAATTTTTAAGTAAAAAATAATCTTCTGTTTGGAAATGAGAAGGTAATTTCCCTTTTCTGAGAATATTTGGTACTTTTACAAGTGTCACTGTAGTGTCTTTGTGTTTGTGTGTGTGTGTGTCTGTATAAATGAACAGCACTGTGTGATGGTGAATGTCAGAATAACTGAAGGTTCTAATTGAACATATTCTCTTATTATACAAATAGTAAATAAAGTTTTGACAAGATAAGCCTGCCTATCTGCACATCTAGAATATAAGTGCAAAAGGATAAAGTTTTAGAGTTAACAAGGCATGACTTTCTAGATGACTGTTGATATCAAGATATATGTCTGCATAACACACACATATATATGTGTATGCATACCTGAACATATACCAACAACAGCAGAGAAGAAAGAAGAGGGCTAGAGAAAACAACCTCATTATTTGTACTTATCTGAAGGAGTAGACTCTGTTCTATTGCAGATAAAATCATTTGGTTATGGTGACAGAAAACTTACCATTGGTCTTTTACACTGTACTTTACCCACAGTTTCCTGTCAACACTCTTATATCTTGGAATGGTTCTGGAAATATCCCTAGTGCAAACAGACAACATTCCAGTCTGAAGTCATGAACATCTGCACAATGCCAAACCTATCTGTGTGTATTCCTGAGACACCTATCAAAGTATGATAGCTTAATACAACTCTTTGTATGAGCTAAGCATATTTTTATCCCTGGGATGACTTTCTTCATATTTCCCAAACCCTTGATGCCCTATATGGCCACTGGGTTTCACCTTATCAGGCCATGCACCTTTCAAGTATATTTTGGAAGCTATTAAAATAGAATTCTTTAAATATATGCTAGCTAAGATAATTTTAAGAAACTTTATGGTACAGTCAACTGAGTCATTAAAAACTGTATCAGAGCCTTGGCCAGTTGGCTCAGCGGTACAGCATCAGCCCAGCATGTGAAAGTCCCTGGTTTGATTCCCATTCAGAGCACACAGGAAAAGTAACCATCTGTTTCTCCACTCTCCCCTTTCTCTCTCTCTCTTTCTCCTCTCTGCCACTCTTCCCCACCTGTAGCCGTGGCTCAAATGGTTTGAGCAAAGTTTTTCCCAGGCTCTGAGGATGGCTTCACGGCCTCACCTCAGGCACTAAAATAGCTCAGTTGCTGAGCAACAGAGCAGCCACTACAAATGGTCAGAGCATCACCAGAAAAGGGGCTTGCTAGGTGGTAGATCCTGGTGGGGTACATGCAGGAGTCTTCCTCTACCTCCCTGCCTCTTACTTAATTAAAAAAAAACTATCAGAAAGTATGGCAAGGAATTGAGGAAAGGGGAGTATATAATAAGTAAAGCCATTTTGCATGTGAATTTTGACTCTCAGATTATTTTAGGTGGATGAGTTACTGCAAACCAGTATTAAAAGTCATAATATAGAGAATGCATTTCAGCTTCATGAAATCCACTTTTATGCCTCTACAATTTGTCTTTCTTGTATAATAAATGTACTCTATGGTACATCATTTGTTTATTAAAAGATATAGAAAGGCAACAACATTACAAAGCAAAACCAGAGAAGCCTCAACCTTGTACCTGAAAGTGAGCTTTGTATGAATGCTTCTCAATGTAGTCTGGCCAAGATCTGGTGTGGCTCTCTTTCTTTTCAATTCAGTGGATTTCCACCCAAGAATAAAAAACGTTATAACTTGGACAAGAATGGAATATACCACACTTGAAAGTGAGGACTTAAACCTCTCTTTCTTTCAACTGCTGAGACTTATATGACCCAAGATAAATCCCAGACACCATTGGCTCAATAAGTCAAGACAGATTGACCTGATGCTGGTGCAGTGGATAGAGCATCCACCCGGGACATGGAGGACCCAGGCTTGAAACCCTGAAGTCAGTGGCTTGAGCATGGGCTCACTAGCTTAAGCATGGATTTGCTGGCTTGAACGTGGCATCATAGACATGACCTCATGGTTGCTGGCTTGAGGCCAAAGGTCACTGGCTTGAAGCTCAGGTCACTGGCTTGATCAAGGGGTCATTTGCTCTGCTGTAGCTCCCTGGTCAAGGCACATATGAGAAAGTAATCAATGAACTACTAAGGTGCTACAATAAAGAATTGATGCTTCTCATCTCTCTCCCTTCCTTTCTGTCTGTCCCCCCTCTCTTTTTCTCTCTGTCGCTCTCTCTCAAAAAAAAAAAAAAAAAAAAAAAAAAAAAAAAGAAAGAAAGGACAAAAATAGAACCATGACCACTTCAAACTAACTAAATGAAATTTTGTGTTCAAAATCTTTACTCAGATAGATGTCCTTCATGTCAACAAGCAGTTGAGCATTTACTCAGGGTGAAAATTAACACCTAAAGCTGTACCTTCTCAAACCAATCTCACACATCACTTCCCAGGTAGCTAGTATAATCTATTTTTTATTATTGCCTCTGGGTCCAGCTGTGTAGTGACAGTTCAAATGTGTGTTCTATATTACTAACTGTGTGTAATACATTAAAGGGGGAAAGTGAACATCTCAAGTGTACATCATTAACTCCAAGCATTTTAAATAATTTAATTATTGTTTTAATTAAGCTATGCAGTGACTATCTCTAATCTAGAGTATTGCAAACATACCTAAAATTCAACGCCAAATGAATGCCAATCAAAGATAGGGAATTAAAAGCTAAAACTTTACAAACTGCGCAATAAGAATCCGTCCGGCATCTAATTCCTTCATGTCTGTAGTCTAATTGTTAAAGCAAAGAGAGCCAAAGAGAGAGAACACTTTATCTTCTGAAGACTTGATTAAGTCCCTGTGTGTAAGGCGAGTGCTTTTGGAAGCTGTGCTTGCTACTCATGCCAGCAGAATCCATTTTTTCTTAAGAGTTTATAGAAACAAAACCTTAACTAGCCCAGGTAAAGGGAGGTGGGGAGGAAGGAAGGATAAGCTGACAAAGGTGTCTATCACATACAACTGATATTAAGAGCTCATTCCACATACCTGGTAGTCTGAGGAAGTGTAATTTATATTGTATTGTGGCACCCAAATGATTTCCTCTACCAGCATCTACCTGTCCCGAAGTATCCGTCTGTGTAGATTTGTTCTTTTCAGTTACTAACATGGCTACCCATCAGGTTACCTGGAGAACTTGTCAAGAAAACAGAGTCCCAGACTCTCCTATGTCTACTGAATCAGAATCTCTGTGGCCAGGGAGAAGCAAATCAATATTTTTAACAAGTTTTCCAGATACATGTGATACAGTCAGTCTAGCTGACCCAGTATTTGGACACTATTGGTTTAGAAAACACACAGGAAATGTAAAGAAAAGAAAAGAAAACAGGGCAGCAAGGGCTCCTAACCTCATCAGGTGAACAGAGATAAGTTTATCAGCTCAGCTAGTTGTCACCTTGCCAAGCTCACAGAATGTTTCTATTCCAGGAATCACAAACTCACATCTCTTTAGGGCAGGCAGATAACGTAAATGTGTGAGGCCAACTGAGTGGAACATTTGTGGCTTCCTCAGTCTGGTTTTCATTTTTTACTCTTGATAGAAATGTGGAAACAACAATACCCCAGATTCCTCCTAACTCTCTTATAAGAAAGGCAATGGTGCAAGCATGAAATTAAGGGGCCAGAGCTACGGTGTCTAGAGTAATAGGAAAGAGTGGGGACTTTGGCATCTGAAGAGTTTCTGCCATATGCACAGTGGACAGCTTATACCCAACTTCTGTCCATCTTCTATGGAGGCAAAGCCTATGTGAAAGAAGCCAAGAATAACAAGAGCAAAGGAAAGGTTGAAGAAATGTTAGACAAGAGTGGGGAAGCATTCGCTTTAAGGCATATCTAGCCTAATATGGAAGAAAGGCTTATCCTAGTGTTCTCTCCATAGGTAAGAAGAGACAAATATTCTACTGTTTTATTAGATCGAGGCTTTGATGAAATAAACTGGGGTGTGGAACCAGGCAGATCTGAGATGGAATCTCAACAATCAAATTATATAACCTTGGCTGAGCCTCAATGTTTGCCCTTTAAAAATGGGTGGTAATATATAATGTGTATGTTTGTTTTGAGGGTTCTACGTGAATATGCATATGAAAACAGAGAGCACGAGCCGGACACTGTAGACACTTGATGAATAATGACTTTTTTCCTTGAATTTACCATACTTGGGTCATACACACTCCCCTATTACCCTATTTACATCCAGGGCCCTATAAAGATTTTGGGAAAGTGTTTGCTTTACTAACCCTCAATGGCATTTATAAAACTTAGCCAACTCAGGCAATGCTTTCTTAGATTTTTGTGATCTCTAAGATTTCTCCCAAGTGTTATACCTGAGATTTGAATAGCAGTCAGGCATTAGAAGATATTTTGTGGGTATTTTTGTTGGTTTGTTTTTTTTTATTTAAAATTTGGTAATACAATTTTGCAACAATAAAAATGTATGATCCCATGTTTCCTTTGACATGACCTGAAATTTATCCGGTCTATCTCACTGACCGTTTCATATGCCCACAGACCCTCGGAAGAAACATGACATCGTTAATCATTACCAAGTCTCCAGGATTTATTTTGCCTTTGCATTTCTTCTCACAGTTAGAGTTTTTCGTAACTTTGTTCTTTATCCTCTAACAAGTAGAAGTAGTAAAACAGAAAGTATATTCTCATATGGAGGATGCAATTCCCAAGTTTGCCAATCTGGGGAAAACCAAGGGTATTAATGCAATGCTCATTTGATTAATGCATTCACAAGCACTGAGGAACTACATGGCTTAGAAACAGGGCTTGTTGCTCTCATATTCATAGGAAAATGTGACATAAAGTCCTGTACAAACAAACACTATAAGACAGCTCCTATTCAAGAATCAATTATATATCTGTTAGCTGTATAACATGTGGCATGTAGAGGTCCATAAAGATAATCCCGATCACATCTTGATAACTGGTTATGTTACTAGTGTTTGCCGCATATAACATACATGTATAAGGTCTAGGACCTAAAAGGAAATATGGCGTTAGATACAGATGCATTGGTTAATATTATATTCTATCATTCTCATCTTCACTAGGTTGGGATGTTAACAGTCGGCGTGAAGAGGAAAACCATAAATGTTGAGACGTGGGTGGAATTCTATCATGATTAGTATCCTCACAATTTCTGAAGAATAAGCCTGCCCATCACTCATCTTTGTATCCCAGGAACCAGCATAGTGCCGGTGCTCAGGGCAAGTGGCAGCCAGGATAATTTCTAGACCATGTCTGTGTTTCCTTATAATCATTCTTTTCTCATGCTGAAGATGCTTCCCTTTTCATATGGTACTTATTTGTGAGTGCAGAGGCCAGAAAATAATTAGGGGGTATGCAGTCTCTGACATGTGTTTGTCTATGGCTCTTAAAAGAGAACACATTTCAAAGATCCCGATATCCTTTGTTTCTGCCATACTTTTAGCTTCTGTCTCTCTGCTGCATCTACCATAGTTTCGTCATTTGTACATTTGGCTCTGCCTTCTTGTAGGAATTTTCAAAGCAAGACAGTTCTATCAACACCCCTGCCTCCTGTTAAATGGATATCTAAGATGTGAATTTCTGGCAGCTTATTTGATGGTGCTGAGATCAGAGGCACTGTGATTTTCAGCAATAGGTGGTCTGATTCCAACATGACATACAGTAGGGTTCCGGCTTCAGCAGACACTCCCCAGTGGCACAGTGCCAGCTGAGCTGGCCTCATCACATTCCTGCTCAGCACACTGCCTACACACCCTCCTCAGCCATTGCCATCAGGGAGATTCACACACACACGCATATGGAAGAGCAGGCTAGGAGAGGAAAACGATCGCTTGGAATCCATGGGTGGAGGACATATGAAAATGAAGATGGATTCAGAGTAATTTAGTTTTGCTATCACTGAACCATTCCTTTTTTTTTTTCTTTTCCTTTTTTCCAAATGAAGATAGGGGAGATAGATAGACTCCCACATGTGCCCCAACCAGGAGTCACCCAGCAACCCCATTCTGGGACTGATGCTCGAATCAACGGAGCTATCCTCAGTGCCCAGGGTAGATGCTTTAGCCAATGGAACCACTGACTGTGAGAAGAAGAGGGAGAGAAGGGGAGGAGGGGGAGGAGGGGGAGGAGAGAAGCAGATGGTTGCTTCTCTTGTGTGCTCTGACCAGGAATTGAACCAGGGATGTTCATATGCCAGGTCGACACTATCCACTGAGCCACTGGTCTGGGCCAGGTCCATTCTTTTGAAATGCTTGCCTACGAGCAGCCTAAACTCTACTCTGATGAGATGAGCTTGTGGCTGCACGGCCAGCCTGAGTATTGGCTTTGGTCTGTCACTACTTGGACCATCTTCACCATTGTCATCATTGCAACTGTTATTCTGCCGCATGTCCAGGGGTAAACTCACTTGTGTTGAGGACTGGAGTTTGCATACAAGCAGTGCAAACCCCTAGGTAGGTCCATGAAGAAGCAATCACTGAATCAGGGGGACCAATGCTGAGTTAAAGGGAAGATGAGGCTTGGCTATGTGGGAGGTTCTCTATGGCAAAGTACCTTAAATATTGAGTCCTAAATACAAAGGAGAAGGCTGGCTATTCAATGATTTATTAAAGATAATATAGCAGAGTAATATGGTAGGATGATCACCATTTCACCTCTGCTCACACTTACTGATCTACTCAAACACCAAAATAAGGAGTCCTGCACCTCAAGTAGCCTCAAGCCATGTCATAGTTAATGGACCGGACCAACAATTTCCCCTCTTCTGGGAACTGGGCATGGGGGGACAGAGACCAAGACAAGGAGACATGAGTTTAAGGCCATGTATCCAAAGGGACCACTTGGAATTGGCCCCAAATGGGGCCTTGGAAAGCATGAGAAAAGGAGACTCTCCAGGCTACAGAGAGAACACAGGCAGACTTGCAGAGAGGAGCAAGTTCACAAAACCATGGAAATCATAAATGAGAAGCAGAAATTCAGAGAGGCTTTGCCCCCAAACACTGACAATACCTTCTACAATTTGGTTTCATTAAAAACTGTTGGAATAATTCCCTTTCCATGTGAGCATCTGTTTGGGGGATTCTGTTCCTTACAAATAAAAAAATTACTTTAACTAAACAGGCAGCCTGGAATGCTAATGGTGGGCTATCTGAAATAAGAGAATGCTTTGAGAAGTTAGTCTTCCTTGTGGTATTACAAAACAAACTCTTGATAGAAAAGAATCATGCTTAATAAACTATTATATTCCCCCATATGCTTAACACAATGCTGGATGCAGAGTAGGTGCTTAATAAATATTTGTGATCCGAATCAGTGGTTTCTAGGCCACAAATGTGAATATAGGCATGTGTGAAAACCAATCCTTTTTTTTTTTTTTTTTTTTTTGTATTTTTCTGAAGCTGGAAACGGGGAGAGACAGTCAGACTCCCGCATGCGCCCGACCAGGATCCACCCGGCACGCCCACCAGGGGCGACGCTCTGCCCACCAGGGGGCGATGCTCTGCCCCTCCGCGGTGTTGCTCTGCCGCGACCAGAGCCACTCTAGTGCCTGGGGCCAGAGGCCAAGGAGCCATCCCCAGCACCCGGGCCATCTTTGCTCCAATGGAGCCTTGGCTGCGGGAGGGGAAGAGAGAGACAGAGAGGAAGGAGGGGAGAGGGGTGGAGAAACAAATGGGCGCTTCTCCTATGTGCCCTGGCCAGGAATCGAACCCTGGTCCCCCGCACGCCAGGCTGACACTTTACCACTGAGCAAACCGGCCAGGGCCCAGAACCAATCCATTTTAAGTGGCTTATTTCCAGGTTCAAGAAGCTGAAGGAATTGTTGAAGGTTGCTGAAAACATATCTACTCTTACACAATAAGGGCAGGGTTCATAGCTTCTTTGTTGAATGGACACAGCCTTTTATATGTTGTTAAACTCAAGGAAGCACTTAGGGACTAGTATGGTTTGTGACTCTGTCTAACATGCACACCTGGGGTTCTGATTGATCTCATTTCAAAGTGCAATATTTCATGAAACAGATCTGGAATGTACCACTGCTATCATCTATCTGTCTTGCTGTACTCCCATCTGAGCCACCACCACTTTCACTCCTAGATATCCAATGGCTTTTTTTTCATTCATTCGAGTTTCTGTTTGATACTGTCTTCTCCAGAAAACTTTCCTCACCCACACAGAAATATTGTTTCATTATTTCATCTCCTTTTGCTTTGCTTTATTTTTCTACATTGTACTCCTCATTTCCTGATATTACAGATGTTAATTAGTCAATTTGTTATTTCCACATTAGGATGTTTCATAAGAACAGGGATCTCTCTGTTTTGTATACTATTATAACCCAAGAACCTAGAATAATGACTGGAACATTATAGGTGCCCAATAAATATTGAATGAATAAATGAATGAATGAATGAATGAACGAATGAATCTCCTTTAAGGAACCCAAAAGTCCTTGAGAAAAAAAGTATTCATCTAGTTCATCTTTATTGTTCTAACTGTATTAATACAAAACTTTTTACATAGTAAGTGCTCAGTACAAATTTATTAAATAAGATTTAGGTATCACAATAAACTACATATGTCAAACTGTTCTTGGACCTGCAAATTCAACCAGCAGAGACCTTGCTATAGTCATGCTTAAGAGCACTGGGTAACTCGACATGGTTTTCAATATCTCAGTGAGCATGAAAGCTTGAGAATAACAGATCATGTTGTTTTCCTAGAGCCTTAACAGAAAAATATTAAATAATTGCAACTGAGGACAACTAAAAAAGCATTGTTCTCTTTTGTTCCTTTCTTTTCTAGAGCAGTACACATGCAGGACCCTCCTGTCAACCACAGTCATTTCAACACTGCTGAACAACAGGAATACATTCTGAGGATGAATGTGTAATTAGGCAACCATGCCATTATGCCTACATCATAGAGTGTACCTACCCAAACCTAGATGGTATAGCCTACTACACACCTAGGATATATGGTATAGCTTATTGCTCCTAGACTACAGTATGTTACTGTACAAAACAACATGAGATTAAATCAAGCATGAGTGAAAAGAATGCAATCAAGAGACCTGGTAAACATTAGAAGTGTAAGTCTCTGCCAGCATATCACAGCATGCTGTTTTGTAGGATACACACACACACACACACACACACACACACACACACACACATTAGAAGAGTACACTCTAAAATAATAATAAAAAGTACAGTATAGTAAATACAAAAACAATCAATTATCATTATCAAGTATTAGGTGCTCTACATAATTGTATGTGTTATAATTTTCTAGGACTAGCAGTGTAACAGGTTTGTTTACATTAGCGTCACCACAAACACATGAGCAATGCAATGCACTATGACGTTAAGATGGCTACAACATCAGCAGGTGATAAGAATTTCTCAGGTTCAGTAGAATCTTATAAGGCTGACAAACTTATAGTCAGTTGTGTAGAAGTTCACAAGATTTATTTAAAATACAAACACTCAAAGACAAATGCTTAAGATTTGCCATTGTAAACATCTAATATTATTCCTACATTTCACCCTAGTAATAAACTTTATAATCACATCCTGGTTCTATAAAAATAAAGTTGAAAAATCTAACTGGTACGGATGAAGATGTGGAAAAACAGAGGCTTTCCTTCTCTGGTAGGGCTATATGTATATTGGTGTGGTTTGGAGAACAAGTTGGCAAGAACTATGAAAACTGAATGTGTTCTTAGGGTAAAGAAAGCAGTGATACAAAAGTTAAATGGAAGCAAGTTAGTGAAGTGGAAGGAATGTAGGTTAAACTTGTGACTTCATTGTGTGACCTTGAATGTATCATTTAGGTCAGGGGTTGGGAACCTTTTTGGCTGAGAGAGCCATGAACACCACATATTTTAAAATGTAATTCCGTGAAAGCCATACAATGACCCATGTACGTTACACATTATCCAATAAAAATTTAGTGTTGTCCTGGAGGACAGCTGTGATTGGCTCCAGCCACCCGCAACCATGAACATGAGCGGTAGGAAATGAATGGATTGTAATACACAACAACGTTTTATATTTTTAACATTATTTTTTTTTTTAAGATTTGTCTGTGAGCCAGATGCAGCCATCAAAAGAGCCACATCTGGCTCGCAAGCCATAGGTTCCTGACCCCTGATTTAGGTAATCTCTCTGACCTTCAGTCCCCTCCTCTCTAAAACAGGAACTATAATTTCCACACTTTTCATTTGTGATGAGGTTTAGAGAAAGTGTACACAAAGAGTCTATCACTTTAGCAAGACAAGTCAAAGAGAAGGAGATTTTTGTCCTTAAAGAACAAAAATAGATTATGGAACTAAGGTTGGGGAGAACTTAAGAAAACCTAAAATTATTGTTGTAAGGAACTTAAAATTTTATGGGGAAAAGATTTGAGCAGGAGGTCTGAGATCTTCTATGTATTTTTGAGAGACCTTATAAATATTTTTATTTTCTAAAATAAAATTATTAAAAGTAACCCACTAAATTGATATAATCTTGATAATAGCCTATATATCTTAAATTAATATAGTAATATCTTATTCTTTGCTCACCAGAAACTTTTAAAATCATCTTCCCTTGAAATTTCAAAAACATGTTTAAAAATGTATTTGCTCTGTTACAGAAAATATACATATTCAAAAGCTAGTAATTTTTGGTTTGTTTGTTTGTTTTTGGCTATTTTGGTTATTATTGCTATTACTTTGTCTAATCCATCATCCAAATATCCAATACCTTTCTGATTTTATGTCATGAATTGTTGATTTCTATATTATGGCTTTCAACAGAATCTTAGAATCTAGAGTAACTTGGATGCTCGAGGTGAAAAATGTTTGAGCAAGTAATATTTAACTACCCTCCTCCTTGTACCATGATAGGTCCAGGGCTTATCCCAAACTCCATTTCTCAATATGTAGTGTTATAAAATTCTCAACTCCATCTATGATAATTGCATATCAGATCAATTTTTCATAGAATTAAGCTCTATTATGGCTTCACCAGAAACTTACCTACCCCTATCACACACACATATACACATACACAGACAGAGAAAGATATACCACATGTTTCATGGTGTGGTAGACCTGTACTAGTCCGAGTTCAAACAGGGACACAGAAGCACTGTTCTTGCTATGGGATAAGGAATTTATTAAGAGAATTAGAACTTGTACAATTAAGGATGGAGTAGCTGGAAAAGGAAAAGCCTGAAAGGAGCACCGCAGATCCAGAGGGAAAATCCCTAATCAGTCCCCCTGAAGAGTTGATGCCAGTAAACAAGTTGGGGCTTCCAGGGAAATTTGAGAATCCAGGCACCCACCACAAAAGTTGAAGAGCTGTGATCCCTGTACAAATACTATTGCTGCAGGTCCACAGCCAAGTATCTGGTGGAAATGTTTGAACAATAAACCTAGTAGTTGGATGCAGAGCAGGGAAGAATGAAGACAAGCTGGGCATCTCATGCATATTTGTCCACCTTCCAAATATTACACAAGCTCCTGTTTTGGTCAGCTGTAACATGGAACTATTCAGGAAAGAAGATTTTTAGAAATATAGTACCCAAATTAAACAATACAAATAAATCCACACCTTGTCAATTTGCAACTTGTCGTGTGTGTGTGTGTGTATCCTCTTTTAACCATATTTAATATCCAAATAAAAACAACAGCAAAATCACTCTTCGACTTAACATGATACAACTATTCTTAATATAACCAATAATACATAGCCTTTCTCAAAAGAAGATACACTAAGTTTATTGTCTCTTTATCCATCCTTGGATGATGTTCACTCTTCATCTAGCTGAGTCTTACTTCCTTTTTTATCTATACCTTAAACACTATTAATTCATTTTATGTTGGGTTGTATGGAGACTAGAAAGAAGAAAAAAAACAAATGGTATTTTATACACACACACATACACACACATTCACATCAAAGTAATGAAGACATACTTATTGATCTTGTCAGGCCATCAAACTAAGGTCTGTGCCATTAGCAATCCTCCCTCTATTACATAGATTGCCATAGTATCCCATCAATGTTTACATAAGACATGGGGTGGTAGTACTAAGAGGCATCCAGACTACCTCCTGTTTTCCAAACATACTTACTTTCCCCTGCCCTTGTTATGGAGAAGTAGCCCAACTTCCCTTTGATGGGAGCAATCAACCCCTCTAATGTAATTACTCCTGTTGTTTCACTGGGATGAGAAACCCAAAATGACCAGGTAGCAGTTGCAACTTCCAATTTAGTGAAACTTTGTATGTCCTCTGATAAAAAAAAAAAAACCAGCTTCCCTTGTTCAGTAAGGACTTTAAATCAGAAGAACCCAAAATTGTGGGGAGAGGGTTATTAGGAACAACAGGGAAAAACTATTTCCACTGATCACTTATTCAGAGCATAGATTTACCCTGAAGAATTTTAAACCAGGTCTCCGAAATAGTGCTACACATTTGGGGACATAACAGTCTTATCCTATCAGATTAATTGTGTCAGAGTGATGATGATTGTAATAAAATCAGTGAATTTAATATTGAATAATTTCCAAGGTAAAAAAGTAGTACTATGTGGAAAACTATAGCACCGAATAAGGCATCTTAGAAACCTATGGGTGGGGATTTTGGGAGAATCATCACAGGCAGGAAAGACAAATTCATATCCAAGATGTGTATCTATTCCACTGAGAACAAAGAGCTATTCCTTCCATGATGGAAATAGTCCAATGTAATCAACCTCTCATCAAGTGGCTGACTGATGTCCCTTGGGAGTGGTGACATATTGTGGATTCAGTATTGGTCTTTGTTGCAGCAGTTTGGGCACTCAGTAGTAGCCAATAGAAGCCAAATTGGTCTTTGTGAACAGAAGTCCATGTTGCTGATGAGCTCGTGTATAACCTCCAGTCCTGCTACCTTCATCATGAGCCTATTGGGCAAAAGCAGGGATGGCTGGGGAAAGAAGCTAATTAACATCTATAGCCTGAGTTATCTTGCCCAACTGGTTATTAAAATTTACCTGAAAGTGTTCTTTGGTAGCAATCACGTGACACACAAATATCTTAATATACTGCTCACAAAAATTAGAGGATATTTCAAAATGAATATAAAGCAATAAAAAAGAAACATTTGATTTCTTTTTATTAAACAAGAACATCAAAAAGCAAACAAGTCAAAGAAAGTTGTTCAATTATGCAAATGAGATGCAAAACCAACTTTTATTTCATTGGTGAAAACGCACTGTACAAAAGACTGAAAGTGCTGGAGTATCTGCATGTTCTCTGATCCCCTTATTTTTGTGAACAGTGTACTTTATCTCCATTTTAGAGAGTTCTATCCACATAACACGTCTGGACTACTTGCCACTAAACTTTTCAATTGTGTTCCTCCTAAGTCTCTCTGAGTATCCAGGAAAACCATCAGCCATTACCCATGAATCAGTACAGATCCACCAATGTCGGCATTTCTCCTAGTCACTGCTTTAGGACTGGAAGAGGGGCTATATGCTGCAACTTTCCCCTTTCCTTGGAAGGGATATTGGATGGCCTTGGTGGCTTATTTCTTTCCCCTTTTGGAAGCTTAGCTGAGAACTGACTTGGATCCACTGAGCCAGCCTGCAGAGATAAGGCTTTTGACTAATTTCAGCATTCCATTCAGCAGGCACAGTTGTTTCCTGTGCTCTTGGTACACAAACCTTTGTATCTAGTGTGCATTTTCCTCAGCATGTTCCTGTACTCAGAGACCTCTTGCTTTACTTTGTTTTACTACAAGAAACCAGGTATTACCTCCTCCTCTTAGGATAATTTACATAATGGGGTAAGTAAGCAGGAGTTCTGTTTTGTACATCTAGCTTTCTGGCTGAAGCCACCCTCTGCTGGACTTTTCATCACAGTACACATAGGGTATCAGCATCTTGCCTATGCTATGAAGTTATGAGTATGTGAAAGCTTGTCTCTACTATTTCTCTGATTTTAAGTTTTCCACCCAGTAAGTCCTATGATATATCTGCAACCCATTATACCATGCTGAATATCCATGACCACTTTCATAACAGATATCTTGATATGCTCCAGACTTCTGGATGTCGAAATGCTTGACCACATTGGCATGCTCCTTCGTTTTTGTGGGAAATATTTCCTATACTCTTGAACACATATGTCTAGGGAAGCATCTAATTTCTGTTCAACAGATCCAAGCAACATGATATCGTTGACAGGGTGAACCAGCATGATGTCTTTTGGAATGGAGAGGCAAGGAGGTTCATGAAAAAAAAAAGATTATAATAAATGGATGAATAGTTGATAGAGTTCTGAGATAGAGCAGTATATTGCTAGACACTAACTGAAAGCAAACTGCTGCCGGTGGTTTTCCCTCATAGGTATAAAGACATTTATTTACCAGGGTAACAGCTGCATGCCAGTCATAGGAGATGAGTTATTTAAATCAATTAAAGAACCACATCTGAAATAGGCTATAAATTGGAGTCTCCCACCACCAAATTAAGTTGATGATAATCCTCTGTCATTCTCCAAGACCCACCTGTCATCCACACAGTCCAAAGAGGCAAATTGAATGAGGATGTGGTAGAAATTACTGTTCCTGCATCTTTCAAGTCCTTGATGGTTGGACAAATCTCTTCAATCCCTCCAGGAATAAAGTATTAATTTGGGGTTACTGATTCAGTGGGAAAAGGAGGCTACAGGGGTTTCCCTTTTACTCTTTCTATCATAAAAGGCTTCACTGATAGATCAGGGAAACTAGATGGGGAATCTATCAGTCATTTAGTTGTTAATGTCAACTATACATTTCATAACTGGGTAAATAACTATTGCTTGACATAGACTACCAGTGTCTTATTTAGCACTGACAACAGTATAATCACAGCTTTTAAGTCTAGTCACATCAAAGTCTTAATGCCATATTGCTATTTTTAATGTTGAATTTTCCTAGAACCACTTCTAGTGGTACTGATATTTATCTCAATCAGTGTTCAATCTGAAGTGATATAGAATAAAGGGTTTATTATAGGAATTAGACTTTACACAAGTGTTAGAGAAGCTGGAGCAATGAAGGTCTGGGAGAGAGAAAGGAGGACTTGAGGGAGTCACTAGTCAGTCTTCTCACAGCACTGGCACAGGTGGACAAGATGGAGCTGATAAAGTAGGCTCGTCCAATCACTGAAGTGCAACCCCCAAGTGGGGAACTTTTTGTGAAGAACACAGCAGCTGCTGCATCTATGTAGCTACAACTTCTGGGATCTATAGCCAAGCATCTGATGGTGTGCCTGGGACCACAACTGGCCAACAGAATCAGAGGTTCAGAGGAAGATCTGGACTTGCAAAGCAAGAAAATGAACACAAACTAGTACCTGCCAGTCACTTCAGGGTCTTTTATCACTGTATCTGGTCCTGAAGTTTCTCAGAGAGTAATGACTCCGCTTCAGTTCTACTTCTCAAATGCCATGTAAGTTCTTCTTTTGAGTAACTTTAACCTGGAGCCTTAGAGGAAAGTGTGGTCTGGGAAACACAGCTCCCAGCTTCACGCAGTTGACATTAAAACAATCCAGCATAATATTGACATAAGATGAGTGAAATGTGGCATGAAAGAGGGGAGGAGGCCAGCAAGGGAGGCCATGAAAGAACTGTCAGTAAGAATACAGCAAAACTAGGAGAGTGTGGTCTATTAGATGCCACACAGTAAGTATCTTAAGAAGAAAGGATTCATCAGTTCTGCTAGATGTGATGAAAGGTCAAAGAAAAAGAAGTATGAGAGCTGGGAATGTGCCTTGAGAACATGGTTAGGTTAACCTCCCAGTTCCAAACCCATCAGTGGGTAACCTGCGCCATTCTGTACCAGTTCCAGATTACTATGCAGAATCAATCAGAACAGCCTGGCTTGGGTCAGCATCTTGGGAAAGAAACCTCTGAGGAGAAAAAGTACATAGAGCAGGTATATTAATTGATCCAAATCCTAAAAATCCTCAAGAAGAGTAGTTTGGCATGGTCCTGAAAATTTATGGGAAATCCAAAATGTTTAGAGTGCAGAAATAAAATATTGAAGTAATCTCATAGTTAGAATTTCTTATAATTAGAGAATTGAGTTTTAGAGGTGGGAAATGTATCAGAATAGTGATTTCTGCTTTCTAGTAAGTCCCAGTGGACTGCCAGTCAAGTATAAATAGGTATATAAAATGATATTGAATAACTTTGCACTGAAAAGAAATGAAAGTAACAGAGAGGTAAGGCTACTTTCAAGAATGGCAGTGCTTTACTTTAGCAAAGGTTCTGAGTCAAACTTGAGGGTCAGAACAGGTTTAAGAGTGAGCACTACAAACTGTAGCTACTCACTGAACTTTGTCTTTTTACATATATGATACATGGACAGAAGAATGTATGTCTTGAATTTATCTTTTTAGTTACAAGTGACATAGGAATGCTGCCATGTTTTTACCTGTACATTTTGTTTTTTAGTAAGAAGTCACATGGGGAAATAGAAACAACAGAATAGAATTAAGGAATTCAGTATATACAGTCATGACTTGGCCACTAGTCAGCGGTCTGATATCTTCTTAACCTGTCTAAGCCTCCCAGAACACTATATTTTCAGGGTTTCCTCCAGTTTCCAAACCTATGATTTGTGTAAGTCCCAGAGAGAATGGTCCTGAATGCATAAGCAATCACAGTAAGACATACCCTAAGGACTCTTGGTAGAGCTCACACCTAATTCAGAGGTCTGTTGCATCCAGCAACGTCCAACAAGCAAAACAACATAGAAGTCTGGC
This sequence comes from Saccopteryx bilineata, assembly GCF_036850765.1. Classification (NCBI taxonomy): domain Eukaryota; kingdom Metazoa; phylum Chordata; class Mammalia; order Chiroptera; family Emballonuridae; genus Saccopteryx; species Saccopteryx bilineata. The sequence goes on along the minus strand of NC_089491.1, from coordinate 68,223,917 downwards.
TGAGGCAGTGAGTAATTACAATGTGATTTCTGAATAAAGAGTACATTTAACTAGGGAAAGCCCTGCTGTTGGTTTAGATTAATAGCAATGGGGCAACATTGTATATTTAGAAGGTTCTTAAAAATGCAGACTTTTTGTATGTTCAATATCTTGTTTTTTATTAAAATATTGTGACTAATAATAATACAAGAACTTTCTCCCAGTACTGTGAAAGTGAGAGGAGGATTCTTAGCAAGGATGATATGATTTAGCAAGCAATCACACTGATTCTTTAAGGCATGCAAGAACAAACACAAGAGAGATCCAAGGGTCTCCAAAAATGTAGGAGAAGGACGATTATTAGATTCCAATACACTAATGAAGTATCTGCTTACACTGCCATTCCAAAATGCAAATGTATAAGCTTAAAAAGTTGGTTTTCTTTTTAAAGTAAAAAAATGTTTTAAGTGGTTTCTGAAACTACACATAAAAAATCAGACCATATGTGCTCTGAAAACACTAATTTATCCACTTGGCTACAATCATTTCCAAAACTATGTCTGCCTAGCTTCTCTGATATTATTGAAGACAATGAGGGTCAAACTGCCCCACAGTTGGCCTTAAAAATAGAACTTCAAGTTCAAAAACACTGACTTGCCAGCTCTTTCCCTATCTTAAGTCAAAACTTATAAAATTATTAGGTATCAGAGTTCTCATGGGAAGTACTCTTAAACATGTGAAGTGTTATTCAAAAGTAATCTTAGTTTTTGGGGTTTTTTATATTAATTTTAATGGGGTGACATTAGTCAATCAGAGTACATAGGTTCAGAGAAAACATCTCCAGGTTATTTTGACATTTGATTATGTTGCATACCCATCACCCAAAGTCATAGTTTTCCGTCACCTTCCAACTGGTTTTCTTTGTGCCCTCCTGTCCCCCCACCCCCAGTAACCACCACACCCTTGTCCATGTCCCTGAATTTCATTTTTATGTCCCACCTATGTATAGAATCATATAGTTCTTAGTTTTTTCTGATTTACTTATTTCACTCAGTATAATGTAATCAAGGTCTATCCATGTTGTTGTAAATGATCCGATGTCATCATTTCTTATGGCTGAGTAGTATTCCATAGTACATATGTACCACATCTTCTTTATCCAGTCATCTATTGAAGGGCTTTTTGGTTGTTTCCATGTCTTAGCCACTATGAACAATGCTGGAAAGAACATGGGGGTAGATGACGTCAGAGTAATGGCGGGGTAGGAAGCGATACCGATAAATCTCCCCCAAAACTCAACAAGATCTTCAACCAGAAACAGAAAAACCTATACTTGGAGCTTCCAGATGCTTCGCAATACACCCAAAGGTATGATTGAGTGAAAAATTGGCTAAATATATAACCAAACCCCGAAGGAAATAGGGAGCAAGAAATGCTCTGCCTTCCCCACTAATCTAAACAGGGCGGCTTTCTCTGGTAAGTGTGAATATAGAAACAGAGGCGGGCAAAGGGGGTGAATAGATCCAGGCCGCCGCGGCACAAACGGCCGAACCAGGCTGTGGCACGCAGATCCAAGCCGAGGAAAATCTGATCCTGTGGCAACCCGGGCAATACAAGCTAACACTCGCGCCAAACCCAAACAAAGAAAGACAAGCGGAGCGGCCATTTTACCCGGTCTCCTGGTCTGTGCGCAGTTAGTGGGCGAGAATTTCTTCCTAGGCCCCGAGAGTGGGTGCCCGTGTTGCCCCACGGAGAGGCAGGGTCAGAGGTCTTTCTGTGGGCCGAGGGCAGAGTCTCTGGGCAGCCCTAGCGCCCTGGGAAAGCCACGCACGGGAGTGAGTGAGAACTAATTGCAACGGTGGAGATTTTCCGTGCTGGAGGGTATTTCACTCAGAAGGAAACGTGGCCGGCCTCATATCCTGGTTTGCGCGCGCAGATAAGGAGTGAGCAATTCCTCCAAGTGCCTCGGCAGTGCACGCCCGTGTTATCGCACAGAGGGGCAGAGTCAGGGGCCTTTGTGTGGGCCAAAGCGGAATCTCAAGCCACCCCAGCGCCTTGCAAAAGCTGCGCACGGGGACGGAGCGAGACTCAATTCCAACGCTGCAACTTTTCCCTGCGGTTGGGGGTTTCACTCAGAGCGTGAGGCTGCTGGCCGGATATCCTGGTCGCAGACAGTGAGTGAGAGTTTCCTCCAAGCGCCCCCCAGAAGTGGGCGCCCGCTTGTGTTACCGGACAGAGTGGCAGAGCCAGAGGTCTTTGAGTGGGCGGAAAGCCGGCCTGATTATGCTAGCAGCTCTGACTGACTGAGCCTTACCCAGAGCCCTGTGCTGAGTGGAAATAGAGTGGGGAGTTGCCAGCTCTTTGAGCCTCTTACTATCCAGGCAGAGGCAGCAGCAACCCCATAGCTGGATTATCAGGCTACTAATTGAGGAAGGAAAGACTAGGAGAAAGGCTCCAGGAACACGGACTCTCTCACTGTCGGAGCCTATAAATGCTAATGAGCTTCGACTGCCAACGAGACTAAAGCACAATACATGACATTGCCATAGAGACTTATCAACTGCAAACCTCTACCTGAGCGTGCCAAAGGGGCAGAACCCGGGGTACAGAGTCACCGACCAGGAAGAGGGAGAGAAAAGAAAAAGCAAGAAGATAACCTCTCAAAATCAAGAATAATCTGCAGACTTTATAACCTATTCCATTTTATTATATTTGTTCGTTTGTTTCTCTTATCTTCATTCTTGATACTTTTTTTTCCTCCTCCAATTTGGCCGATTAACTCTCTACCAGTCTTACTCTCTCCTCTCCTTGAACTACACTACCCATAAGTGTTACATCTCCCATTATCTTTTCTCTTCTCTTCCTTTCTCTCTATGAGGGTTGCACTCCAAAACCCTTAACTCTCTCTCTCTCTCTCTCTCTCCTTTCTTTTTTCTTCTTTTAGTGGTTCCCTCTTTTTTTCTCTCTCTCTCTTTCTTTTCTCCCTCTATATTAGTTTCTTCCTTTCTCCTTTACATCTCCTCTCATTCAAACCTCAATAACAAACAAATTATCTTATCTGGGACTCAAACCTATGTTTGTGGCATTTTGGGGGGTTTTTACTTCACCTTTTTAACTCATTAGCAGTGCACCCATCCCTGGCTCTCCATATTATCTAGTTCTTGTTCCACTAAATACAATAGTAATTTTTTAATTTTCCGTTTTCCTCTTATTTCTCTCATCATAACTTTTAGACAACCAACACCTAAAAGCAAATCATTTTATTCTTGACCCAAATTTTTTCCTTATTTGCTTTTTGTGGGTCCATACGCTCTATTTTTTTCTTTTTTCTTTTTTTTTTTCCTTTTTTTTTTCTTTTTTTGCCCCTTTATTACTTTTCTCCAATTCAGGCCCTCCATCACAGGCATTGTTTGTTATAATTCACAGTCCACCACAAGATTTTCTCAAGAAAGAGGGGAGAGGAGAGGAGAGGAAAAAAGGAGGGGGGGAATAATTTTCTTTTTTTAAAATTTTTATTTTATTTTATTTTTCTTTATTTCATTATTAATTTTTTTTAAAAAAACAACTCTTTTCGATTTTTTATTTTTTTATTTTTTTTAACTTTTTATTCTTTATTAAATCTCATTAATACTATCAACAAAACCACCCTCAGATGTCATTAAGGAAGAGAAAATCGAATATGATGGATACAAAAGAAAGAGAGGTAACACAGCTAGATGAGGAAAAATCTATGGAGAAAAAATTTAATATATTGGAAACCTTGGAGCTAAATGACAGAGAATTTAAGATAGAAATCCTAAAAATCCTCCGAGATATACAAGAAAACACAGAAAGGCAATTTAGGGAGCTCAGAAAACAACTCAATGAACACAAAGAATGTATGTCCAAGGAAATTGAAACTATAAAAACAAATCAAACAGAGATGAAAAACTCAATTCACGAGCTGAAAAACGAAGTAACAAGCTTAGCTAATAGAACAGGTCAGATAGAAGAGAGGATTAGTGAAATAGAAGACAAGCAACTTGAGGCACAACAGAGAGAAGAAGAAAGAGATTCAAAAATTAAAAAAAAATTGCCTGACCTGTGGTGGCGTAATGGATAAAGCATCCACCTGGAAATGCTGAGGTCACCGGTTCAAAACCCTGGGCTTGCCTGGTCAAGGCATATATGGGAGTTGATGCTTCATGCTCCTCCCTCTTTCTCTCTCTCTCTCTCCCTCTCTCTCTCCTTTCTAAAATGAATAAAAATAAATAAAAAATTTATTAAAAAAAAATTAAAAAAATGAAAATGAGATAGCCCTACAAGAATTATCTGACTCCATCAAAAAGAATAACATAAGACTAATAGGTATATCAGAGGGAGAAGAGAGAGAAAATGGAATGGAGAACATACTCAAACAAATAATAGATGAGAACTTCCCAAGCCTGTGGAAAGAACTAAAGCCTCAAGTTCAAGAAGCAAACAGAACTCCAAGTTTTCTTAACCCCAACAAACCTACTCCAAGGCATATCATAATGAAATTGACACAAACCAACAGCAAAGAAAAAATTCTCAAGGCAGCCAGGGAAAAGAAGAATACAACATATAAAGGAAGGCCCATTAGATTATCATCAGATTTCTCAGCAGAAACTCTACAAGCTAGAAGAGAGTGGACCCCAATATTTAAAGTCCTGAAAGAGAGGAACTTTCAGCCACGAATACTATACCCATCAAAGCTATCCTTCAAATACGAAGGAGAAATAAAAACATTCACAGATACAGAAAAGATGAGGGAATTTATCATCAGAAAACCCCCACTCCAGGAATTACTAAAGGGGGTTCTCCAATCAGATACAAAGAACAAAAAAAAACAGAGCCACAAGTAAAAGCTCCAAGAAGAACACAATAAAACCAAATTTAAAATGTGACAACAACAAAAAGAAAGAGGGGGAGAAGACGGAGATTAACAGTAGCAAAGGACGATGGAGTGCAAAAGTACTCACAAAATAGTTCACTACAATGAACAGGGTAGGGACCCTTTTCATTACTCAAAGGTAACCACCATTGAAAAAACCACCACAGAAGCACATGAGATAAAAAAGATAGCAACAGAGGAAAGATGTATGGAATACAACCAAATAAAAACAAAAGATAGAAAAACAAACGAGAAGGATCAAACAAGACACAAAACTAACAGAAAGCAAGATATAAAATGGCAATAGGGAACTCACAAGTATCAATAATTACACTAAATGTAAACGGATTAAACTCACCAATAAAAAGGCACAGAGTAGCAGAATGGATTAAAAAAAGAAAATCCAACTGTATGCTCCCTACAGGAAACTCATCTAAGTAACAAGGATAAAAACAAATTGAAAGTGAAAGACTGGAAAACAATACTCCAAGCAAATAACATCCAAAAAAAAGCAGGTGTAGCAATACTCATATCGGATAATGCTGACTACAAGACAGCAAAAGTACTCAGAGACAAAAATGGCCATTTCATAATGGCTAAGGGGACATTGAATCAAGAAGACATAACAATTCTTAATATATATGCACCAAACCAAGGAGCACCAAAATATATAAGACAGCTACTTATCGATCTTAAAACAAAAACTGACAAAAATACAATCATACTTGGAGACCTCAATACACCACTGACGGCTCTAGATCGGTTATCCAAACAGAGAATCAACAAAGACATAGTGGCCTTAAACAAAACACTAGAGCACCTGGATATGATAGACATCTACAGGACATTTCATCCCAAACTGACTGAGTATACATTTTTCTCCAGTGTACATGGATCATTCTCAAGAATTGACCATATGTTGGGCCACAAAAACAACATCAGCAAATTCAGAAAAATTGAAGTTGTACCAAGCATATTTTCTGATCATAAAGCCTTGAAACTAGAATTCAACTGCAAAAAAGAGGAAAAAAATCCCACAAAAATGTGGAAACTAAACAACATACTTTTAAAAAATGAATGGGTCAAAGAAGAAATAAGTGCAGAGATCAAAAGATATATACAGACTAATGAAAATGAAAATACGACATATCAGAATCTATGGGATGCAGCAAAAGCAGTGATAAGAGGGAAGTTCATATCGCTTCAGGCATATATGAACAAACAAGAGAGAGCCCAAGTGAACCACTTAACTTCCCACCTTAAGGAACTAGAAAAAGAAGAACAAAGACAACCCAAAACCAGCCGAAGAAAGGAGATAATAAAAATCAGAGCAGAAATAAATGAATTAGAGAACAGAAAAACTATAGAAAAAATTAATAGAACAAGGAGCTGGTTCTTTGAAAAGATCAACAAAATTGACAAACCCTTGGCAAGACTTACCAAGGAAAAAAGAGAAAGAACTCATATAAACAAAATCCAAAATGAAAGAGGAGAAATCACCACGGACACCGTAGATATACAAAGAATTATTGTAGAATACTATGAAAAATTTTATGCCACTAAATTCAACAACCTAGAAGAAATGGATAAATTCCTAGAACAATACAACCTTCCTAGACTGAGTCAAGAAGAAGCAGAAAGCCTAAACAGACCTATCAGTAGAGAAGAAATAGAAAAAACCATTAAAAACCTCCCCCAAAATAAAAGTCCAGGCCCTGACGGCTATACCAGCGAATTTCATCAAACATTCAAAGACTTGGTTCCTATTCTACTCAAAGCCTTACAAAAAATTGAAGAAGAAGCAATACTTCCAAACACATTTTATGAGGCCAACATAACCCTCATACCAAAACCAGGCAAGGTTGGCACAAAAAAAGAAAACTACAGACCAATATCTCTAATGAATACAGATGCTAAAATACTAAACAAAATACTAGCAAATCGAATACAACAACATATTAAAAAAATAATACATCATGATCAAGTGGGATTCATCCCAGAATCTCAAGGATGGTTCAACATACGTAAAACGGTTAATGTAATACACCATATCAACAAAACAAAGAACAAAAACCACATGATCTTATCAATAGATGCGGAAAAGGCTTTCGATAAAATACAACACAATTTTATGTTTAAGACTCTCAACAAAATGGGTATAGAAGGAAAATATCTCAACATGATAAAGGCCATATATGATAAACATCAGCTAACATCATATTAAATGGCACTAAACTGAAGGCTTTCCCCTTTAAATCAGGAACAAGACAGGGTTTTCCACTCTCTCCACTCTTATTTAATGTGGTACTAGAGGTTCTAGCCAGAGCAATCAGACAAGACAAAGAAATAAAAGGCATCCATATCGGAAAAGAAGAAGTAAAGGTATCACTTTTTGCAGATGATATGATCCTATACATCGAAAACCCCAAAGAATCCACAAAAAGACTACTAGAAACAATAAGCCAATACAGTAAGGTCGCAGGATACAAAATTAACATACAGAAGTCAATAGCCTTTCTATATGCCAACAATGAAACAACTGAGAACGAACTCAAAAGAATAATCCCCTTCACGATTGCAACAAAAAAAATAAAATACTTAGGAATAAACATAACAAAGAATGTAAAGGACTTATATAATGAAAACTATAAACCATTGTTAAGGGAAATCGAAAAAGATATAATGAGATGGAAGAATATACTTTGTTCTTGGCTAGGAAGAATAAATATAATCAAGATGGCTATATTACCCAAAGCAATATACAAATTTAATGCAATTCCCATCAAACTTCCAATGACGTTTTTTAAAGAAATAGAGCAAAAAATCATCAGATTTATATGGAACTATAAAAAACCCCGAATAGCCAAAGCAATCCTAAAGAAAAAGAATGAAGCTGGGGGCATAACAATACCTGACTTCAAACTCTATTATAGGGCCACGACAATCAAAACAGCATGGTATTGGCAGAAAAATAGACACTCAGACCAATGGAACAGAATAGAAAGTCCAGAAATAAAACCACATATATATAGTCAAATAATTTTTGATAAAGGGGCCAACAACACACAATGGAGAAAAGAAAGCCTCTTCAATAAATGGTGCTGGGAAAACTGGAAAGCCACATGCAAAAGAATGAAACTGGACTACAGTCTCTCCCCCTGTACAAAAATTAACTCAAAATGGATCAAAGATCTAAACATAAGACCTGAAACAATTAAGTACATAGAAGAAGACATAGGTACTCAACTCATGGACCTGGGTTTTAAAGAGCATTTTATGAATTTGACTCCAATGGCAAGAGAAGTGAAGGCAAAAATTAATGAATGGGACAACATCAGACTAAGAAGTTTTTGCTCAGCAAGAGAAACTGATAACAAAATAAACAGAAAGCCAACTAAATGGGAAATGATTTTTTCAAACAACAGCTCAGATAAGGGCCTAATATCCAAAATATACAAAGAACTCATAAAACTCAACAACAAACTAACAAACAATCCAATAAAAAAATGGGAAGAGGATATGAATAGACACTTCTCCCAGGAAGAAATACAAATGGCCAACAGATATATGAAAAGATGCTCATCTTCTTTAGCTATTAGAGAAATGCAAATCAAAACGGCAATGAGATACCACCTCACACCTGTTTGATTAGCTGTTATTAGCAAGTCAGGTAATAGCAAATGTTGGAGAGGTTGTGGAGAAAAAGGAACCCTCATCCACTGTTGGTGGGAATGTAAAGTAGTACAACCATTATGGAAGAAAGTATGGTGGTTCCTCAAAAAACTGAATATAGAATTACCTTATGACCCAGCAATCCCTCTACTGGGTATATATCCCCAAAACTCAGAAACATTGATACGTGAAGACACATGCAGCCCCATGTTTATTGCAGCATTGTTCACAGTGGCCAGGACATGGAAACAACCAAAAAGCCCGTCAATAGATGACTGGATAAAGAAGATGTGGCACATATACACTATGGAATACTACTCAGCCATAAGAAATGATGACATCGGAACATTTACAGCAAAATGGTGGGATCTTGATAACATGATACGAAGCAAAATAAGTAAATCATAAAAAAACAGGAACTGTATTATTCCATACGTAGGTGGGACATAATAGTGAAACTAAGAGACATTGATTAGAGTGTGGTGGTTACGGGGGGGAGGGGGGAATGGGAGAGGGATGGGGGTGGGGAGGGGCACAAAGAAAACAAGATAGAAGGTGACAGAGGACAATCTGACTTTGGGTGGTGGGTATGCAACATAATTGAACAACAAGATAACCTGAACTTGTTATCTTTGAATATATGTATCCTGGTTTATTGATGTCACCCCATTAAAAAAATAAAATTATAAAAAATAAAAAAAAAATAAAAAAATAAAAAAAGAACATGGGGCTGCATGTGTCTATATGTACCAGTGTTTTTGAGTTATGGGGGTATATTCCCAGTAGAGGAATTGCTGGGTCATATAGTAGTTCTATTTTTAATTTTTTGAGGAACCACTATACTTTCTTCTATAGTGGTTGTAAAAAGTAACCTTAGTTTTATTCAGACATATGCAGCCAGTAAACTTCATCCAGGTTAGAATCAGAAGGAATTAGACATACAAGGTGGTAGAAGCAAGAAGGACCTAATCCAGGACTGACATTGACCGTCTCTAAAGGCGCATTCCTTGAAAAGTAGCCAAGGTCCTAAAAAACAAGGAACTGAAGAGTTTTCCAGGAACACGCCATCACTGCAGAACTCAGGAATGTGCTGAAACACTGGATGGATGTCCCGATCTGCAGTCGGATCAGGAGAAAGTGAAGCAGTAATATAAACATTTGTTAGAATGACTTAAGTGAGATGAAAGATGATATATGAATTGGGCGGGCCTTGTGACAATCTCAACTGTATATAGAAGTAAAACCACAGAGGCTTTCTGCACTGGAAAACTGAATCAATAACCACAAATTGAGGTATTATTTTTCTTGTGTGATAGTCCAACCATGTACTGGGCCACCTCCATACATATGAAGATAATTACCACTCATTGCCAAGTGGAGGAAGTCTTTTCATAAGGTTGGGCTAAAGGTAGAGACCTTTAAGATACTGGAAGTAGTTTCAATTTAATCATTAAACTCTGCACAGACAGGAAGGCCATTCTAATGATGATTAAACACATACCAATGAGCTTACTTCATACCTTTCCTGAGGAAAGATTCAGTTTTCACAAACATACTTGGTTTGGTGAATGGCATAGATTTGGGGGTTGAGGGGAAGTTTTTAAAGAATTTCTAGACATGAGAGAGGTTGATGGAAAAAGAGAATGTAGGTATCTTTTTCCTAGTGTAGAGAGTTTTGTTGTTGCTGTGTTTATTTGCTGTTTTTTGCAAGGCCCTCCTTCTCTGTTCCTAGGGACCAATATTCCACTGTCGCCTCAATCTTTTCCTGGCTTGATAGCCACTCGGTCTGGCTACCTGATTAAGGAGCAAGTCGTGAGCCCGGGATGATCTATGACTCTAACTTGAGAAATGAAGCACATAACTGGATAAGTTATTCCTTCCTCTCCCCACCCTTGAATCCTGTGAGAATTCCACAGCCAGAACGATGAATCATTTCCTGAAAGTCCAAGGAGGTCTGGTCTGCAGTATGTAATCCAGGGTAAATCCCTCTTCACGGCATTCTGTTCGTGGTTGTTTCACAGCATCTTGATGAGAGGTTGGTTAAGCAGATATAATCCTCCAATTCCAACACGGAGACAATAGGAAAGGATGACAGGCTGCATCATCCACAAATGATTCCGAAAATTAATAAAAGGTGAAGCCAAGCCAGTGCTAAGAAAAGTTCATGTCCAACCGGAAAACTATTTCATTTCTGCATCCAGCAAACATTTGCTTCTGTGGTTCAAACACTATTATTGGATACTCCACAGATTCCCCCTGCAAAGTCACTTTTCACCACCATTTTAAGGTTTGGGTGTGCTTTCTCTCTAACATATTAGGAGAACGTCTTTATCAGAAGGGGTTGAAGCCCATCTCACAGATCTGTGGCACCTGTATTCCACTACCCTCTTCCAAGAGACAGCATTACTTTTTAAACTAAAAAATTCCTATGTTATGGCCCTGGCCAGTGGCTCAGTGGTAGAGCATCAGTCTGGCGTGTGGAAGGTCTGGGTTTGATTCCCGGTCAGGGCACACAGGAGAAGCACCCATCTGGTTCTCTACCCCTCCCTTTCTTCTTTATCTCTTTCTTCCCCTCCCGCAGCCAAGGCTCCATGGAAACAAAATTGGCCCAGGTGCTAAGGATGGCTCCATGGCCTCCACCTGAGAGGCTAGAATGGCTCCAGTTGCAACAGATCAATGCCCTGGATGGACAGAGCATCTCCCCCGGTGGGCTTGCCAGGTGGATCTCAGTTGGGCACGTGCGGGAGTCTGTCTCTCTGCCTCCCTGCTTCTCACTTCAGAAAAATACAAAAAAATTTCTGTGTTACTGCAAAGGGACTCTGTCACTGCCCTACACAATCTCAAACTTCTTAGTCTCTGTGGTATTCTCCACTTGTAAAACACACAGACACAGACAGACAGACACACACACACACAGAGCATAGAACATTTCACCCATTTTTCTTACTTGAACCCTCTGCGTAGCTCAGGAGGGTTTTTTTGCAGCTGGTGGGAACCTGAGGAAGTGATGCTGCAACAGGTGGCAATCTGAGCGAGTGTGAATGCCTAATGGGGGGCTGGCATTCCCAGGCGCCAAAGGGCTGAGCAGTGAGGAGCTAGAGGGCAGACATTCTCTTGGGCCACAGGGAAGCCACTATCAGGCATTTAAAGCCATACCACCCTGAAAGTGCCCAGTCTGGTGTACTCTCATAAGCTAAGCAGGATCTACCCTGGTTAGTACTTGGATGGGAGACCACCTGATAATACCGGGTGCGGAAGGCTTTTGCTTTCATCTTTTTTTTGCCCTTGCCACAGGCTCACGTGCCCTCACACACACTGGAATCACACCACTTCAAAGCAGCCACTTGAGGTTCTTGGAAAAGAAGTGTATTATTATTGCAAAGTGACAATGCATGTTACTAAAGGCTGTCAAAAGTAATAAATAAACAGCATCCATCTCTTTTCATGCATTCTCTAGGTCACTTGCAATATGGAAAACATTCCATCCCAGGAAAAACACGTAATTGTGGACCCATGTGAAGGAAGGTTTGGTCAGGTGCTCTGACAGATTTCAGGGAGAAAGCTATCCCATTTATCCTACCTAAGAACCCTCTGAAATAGAAATGTGCTTTTCTTAAAGAAGACAAGGCACAATTGTTTGAGGCTGTGGCTGAGGTCTGAGTGATGCTAATAGAACACTGGAAATCACTTATGTAGTAAATTAGCCAAATGGCCTGATGGACAGTATGTTAGCTCCTGAGAGGTAAGAGAGAGACATTGGACTTCTTCCTGCAATCACAGGGAACTTTCAGAATTGAGTTTCTCCTGCATGTGTATGTGCACATGCACACAAGGGTGTGAGTTCTAAGAGTCACAGGGTATAGAAAGAAGAGGACAAAACCCAACTGAGACAAAGAAAAGTCATCTCTACTATGTGTTGCCCTGAGGGATTTCATAGTTTGTGATTCTCTCTGCATTTTTGTTTTGTGTTTTATTTTGGTGTGTAAAATTCCATAAATAAATATGCAGAGCAAGGTGGGGCCTGAGATAAGAATTAACTTTAAGAGATAGAAACATCTATATTATGGAAACAATTATTTATTTCACACATTTTGCTTATTTTCATTTTGTTTTAAAAGCATATTTATGCCCTGGCCAGTAACTAAATTGGTTAGAGCATCATCCCAATATGCCAAGGTTGTGGGTTTAATCCTTGGTCAGAGCACATATAAGAGTCAACCAATGAATAAATAAGTAAGTGGCATAACAAGTCAATGCTTCTCTCTTTCTTTGTCTCTCCTCCCTTCCTTTCACTCTTTAAAGTCAATTTTTAAAAATATACTTATAATAAACATTATTTCTACAGGCCTTAACTATTTTCATGTGCATGTGAAGTATGAGCTAAAACGACACACACACACACACACTCACTCACACACACCATTCAAGACCTTTCGTAATCTGGCCCTCCCTCTCAAGCCTCAGGCCCCAACTCCACAGCACACATCCCCAAGCATTCTATATTTCGGCAGGATGGAATTTCTTACTATTCCATGATGCCACACCTTTGGGCCTTTGTTCTTCTCATGCTTTTTCTTCTGCATTGGATGCCCCTTCTGTTTCCAAACCAGAGGTGTCATACACATATTTCAAAGCTCAGCTTAAGTGCCACCTTCTCTGTGAATACTTCCCCACCCCGACTGCCCTGATGGTCACCCCTTGCCTCTCCCTTCACAGATGCAATCATGCAGCCCTGATGGATGAACTATGGATGGCTGCAAGTGCCTCCTCTCCATCCTATTTCAGCTCCACCTCTACTCCGCATATCTTGAATTCCTTCCAAGCAAAAAGGCTGTGTCTTATATCTCCTTATTTTTTACTTAACCCCACCTCCACTTGCACCTAGATCCCAACAAATAGCAAATTTTTTAAACTGATTTGTTGAGTGATGACTGAATTAACTGGTTGATTGATTGGACTAAAGGAAACACATTTACTTATCTGTTCCCTAGCTGTAAGGATGGAATATATTGAACTAATCCAACCCCTTGCTCAAAAGCTGGTCCTTGGCAATGCTTTCTGCTAGATCCTCCTCCCTACCACATGAGTGAAATCAGGTCTGGCACTCAAGCATTGAAACCTCCACCCTAAAGTTGAACCTCTACACTGGTTACTTTCTATTTGCCTCTGTAGATTACCCCTCCCACTGCTCTGTCCTGTTCTATTCTCCAGAAGAGTAAGCTCTGGGGAGCTGCATCACTTAGGCTATTTTGACCCCTTAGCTTTCAACTGGTGGGTTCAACTAATGGGAGGCACAGAAAGGACCCTGGAGGGCTGGCAGAGAGAGAGGTCAGGGCACTCACAGTCCTCCCTAACTCTACTGGAATACAGTTGTACAATAGCTGTGATCCTCTCTCCAGACCCACAGCTCCTATCAGTCACCTCTATTTTGTGGTACATTAATTTCCCTTAGCTTCTGTAACAAATTACCACAAACGTAGTGGCTTGAAACAAAATAAAATGCATCAAATTACAGTCCTGTAGGTCAGAAGTCCAACATAGGTCTCAATGGGCTAAAATCAAGTTGCTAGCAAGGCTGTGTTCCACACAAGTGGCTCTAGGGCAGAATCCATTTCCTTGCCATTCCTAGCTTCCAGGGGATGCCCACATTAATTTGGCTTCCTTTTTCCATCTTCAAAGCCAGCAATAATTCATCTCTCTGATCCTTCATCCTCCAGCACATCTCTCTCCATGATCCTATCAGAGAGGTTCCTATTTTTACAGATTCATGTGATTAGGCTGGGCCCAAAATAATTATTCATAATAATGTCTCCATCTCAAGATCCTAAACCTGAATCGAATCTGCAAAGTCCCTTTTTCTCAACGTAAGGTGACATATTACAGGCTGTAGGGATTAGGACAACATAGTTTTGAGGGCCCGTTATTCTTTCTAATCACATGGGTTTAATCTTGCCCTAGTGACACTGTTCCCTCTACTTTCCCCTTCAGAACTAGAAGTGGTGAAGGCTTTTTTGAGGTTGCTAATTTCTGGGGCCTTACCACTCATGTTGGTTTTCTCACCTTACCCTCAGCTCTACAAGTAGTTTATTAAATTCTCTCCTATTAACCCTTTGAGCATGCCACATCTTCTTACAGAATCCTGACTGAAGCCCCAATGCTCACTCACCCATCACAGATAAAACCGTGTGGCTGGATCCTGCTGCAGTTAAAAGACCATTGACCATCCCATTAACCTATGATAATCTTTAGGAGAGTCCAAGTGACCAGCTGTCTGGATGAATTAGATCAGTTTCACCCACCACTTACTTTCCTTACACATCAGTGTGGGTAAGGGTTCAGATGGATTTTCATACTTGGGGAATAGGAGGAGGTGGCTTACTCAGCAAAGTTCACAGCTGGGCAGCTCCATTATTTTAAGTACTATTTAAAAATTAGTTTACCTAGTTCCTCCTCCACAAACAGAAGGATGAAGTACCTACATTCCTGCTTGATAATCAAGAAAGTGAAGGCTCTGCTGAGACTGAGCGCGAGGCAAGGGAGCAAGGCAAGACATTCCTCCTCCCAGAAGGCCTTCTCCTCATCCTTCTATATCAACACAATTGCTTCAAAATTAAGAACATCTGCTTTGGCAAGGAACAAACCTGGGTTTGAATCCAAGATCTATGACTTGGACAAATTATTTAACATCTCCAAGACTCATCTTCCTTATCTGTAAAGTAGAGATAATTTCTATAGGGTGAAAGATTCAGTGGGCTTTAGGGATCTTAACATTGTGCCTAGTACACAGTAAGCTCAATAAACTGTTTGTAACTGTGTTACATCCTGCTCATTCTACTAGGCCATGGCCAAATCTTCACCTTCAGGAACCCTTCCTAGATTCTTCTAGCCTTAGAAGATCTCCCTTTCCTTTAAATTTTTACAAACTTTTTAATTGATACAGTAAATATTTAGCACTTCTGACAGAGAAGACGAGAGTCTCCTTCAGAGTGGGAGCTATGTTTTCTCTGCTTTGGCATTTCCTTTTGTGCTTCACTTAGTGTTGGGCGTAGAATAGACACTCAGGAAATATTTGTCAAGGTATGATCTTCTGAATAGACTGCTATCATAAAGAATACAGCACCTCAAACTTACCTCCAGCTGCTGTGCTCTATTTGTCATTCTGAAGTTTACGAGTAGGTAATACAGTACTATTCTCCATAAGACAACACAGCCCCTCCTCTTCTTACAAAGTCTCAGAGCTGTCTCAGTTTTCTAAACCATGAATGGTGTTCATACTTTTAAAAAGTCTGCCCTAATAATGGACCATGTGTTAGGATATGTATGTGTTATAATTTTAACTTCAGGAATAAACAAATCTTCTATACTACTTATATTAAACAAGATAGAGAAACAAATAAGCTCGAGATCTCAGTTGCTTATATAACAAAGGCTTATATTTCTTTTCTGCAAAATCTGCTGCAGATTTAGGTGATATTCCATCTCTCATCCTCCACATAGTCCCTCATCAAATCAGGCTGATGCAGGATGCTTCATTTGCAAGCTGCTCTGTTAGGAACATGCTGCCTCTGAGTTGTTATTATATAAAAAGAATGCCAGAGAGTCTTGCACTGACAATTAAATCCGTAGGCCCAAAAGTGACAAAAATCACTTCTGTTTACAACCCAATTGTCAGAACAATAGTCACATAGCCCTGACTACTGGCAAAAGACATAAGAACTTGTGACTCTTCTTTTGGTCTAGGGGAAGAAAAAAATCAGATAGAGGTGAGCATTGGAAGTCTACACCACATTCCTTAAGACACTTGTCCAACTCCTTGAATGATAATTCTTTCTCTTCCTGAACCACAAACTCCTTGAAGGCGAGAGTTTAAGTCCTCCCTCTCCCAAAACCTCTTTCACACAATCCTGGCACACTATTCAGACAAATTTATCAAGTTCATTCTTTTTATTTGCCAAAAAGTTGTTGAATATGAGTGATGTCAGAGAAATGGCACTGTGAGGGGTGCTCCCGATATCTCCCCTTGAAACCTCAACAAATTCAACAACTAAAGACAGAGAAAAAAGAAATCTCAGGAGCACCTGAAATATACACACACCAGACAAAAATATAATTGGGCAAAAAGGTAGCTGAATATATAATCCACTCTGAAGGAAATAAGATGGAGAATGGGGTATCTCACTTTCCTCACTGCTCTGAGGAAGGGCTGCTTTTGTCTGGAGCTGAGTGAAGCAGAGGATCTGGGGCAGAGGGAAGAAGATGGGTTAAGGTGGATGATCAAGCAGAGGAAAGAACAAGCTAGTGCTGCCTGAGATCGTGGACGAGAGGCACGCATGGGCGTCAGGCTCTGACAAAGGTTACCAGTGCGGGGTGCCTGCAGGAGCCAGCACCAGCGCCAGCAGCTTTGTGCATTCCTGGCTCCGTAATCACAGGCAGCCTGTGAGTGGCTCCACCTGGCACCACTGGCGTGGGTGTGAGCACTCAGGAGCTGGAGGCCTTAACCCAAGATTATCAGTGATAGACATCTGCATGGGCTGTTGCCAGAGTCTTTGTGCATTCCCAGCTCCATGACCACCAGCATGGGAAGTGCACAAGGGCCAGCATCCCTAGGCCCAGGACTGCCCGGGCAGGGTGCCTCAGCAGGGCCAATACAGGCTTCAAAGCACATTCCTACATTCCTGGCTCTGACTGAGATCACAAGCACTGTCCACTGAAGTGGGCGGGTGCAAGCCTCCATGTGCACTGCCGAAGTCATGGGGGCTGGGCATGCACGAGGATTGCTGCGGGCTACCAAACAGTGCACAAGGAAGAAGCCTATGGAGATTAGACCCACCCACGAAGAACTGAGGCATACTAGACATGCCCGGAGGCCCTTAGAAAGGTGTTTGATCTGCAATCAGCTCCCACCTCATGGCATGCTGAGACATGCTAGACCTGTCCTACCAGCTCTTAGAAAGATACTAGATCTGCAATCAGCTCCTAGCCCTGCCTGCTCTTGCTGGCAGCTCTGGGTGGCACAGCCTTACCCAGAACTGTGCTTTGAACAGTACTGGAGAGAGGGCCTGGCTGCTTTTAGAGCCTCTTGCTCTGCAAGCAGTGGCTGGGGCAAATCTCACAGCTAAGATCCAGGCTGCTAGCTCAGGTGGGAGAGACGTGGTGAGAAGCAACTGGCAAACTGAGACTCCCATTGTCAGAGCCTCCAAGCCCTAACAAGCCCTGCCTACTAATGGGACTGATGACCAGCCTACATCACTGCCACAGCGACACAACAGCAAACATCTGCTCAAGAGCCCCACAGGGGCAAAACCTGTAGTACAGTGCCACCTGCTGAAAAAAAGAAGAAACTACCTCTCAAAACCAGTAAAAAATTACATTTTTATAACTTTTTATTTCATTTTGGTCATTTTATCTTCTTTCTTTTTTATTCTTTCCTTTTCCTTTTGAACTCCATAGTTGTTACAATTTTCATTCTTGTTTTTATATAAAGGTTTCATTTCAAAAACCTTTGCTTTTTTTTCTCTTTTTCTCTCATTTGATCATCATTTATCAACAAATTATTATATTTTGGATTCATATTTTTTGTGTGGCATTTAATGTGTTTATGACTTCATTTTTTATCTCTTTTGTCATTTCTCCTCAGTTCCTGCTCCTTGTGCTCTGCAGTTTTTGTTTCACTTCTCATTATAGAAGTTTCATTTTATTCACTGTATCTTTTCAATTTTTATTTTTTTAAATTATCTCTTATTAGTGTTATTAACAATACCACTTTCAAATGTCATTAAAGAAAAAAATCAAATATCATGGATACAAAAGACAAAGATGTAGCTCAGATAGATAATGAAAAATGTCTAGAAGAAAGTTTCAATTGCTTGGAAACCTTGAGTTAAATGACAGAGAATTAAAAATTGAAGTCCTAAAAATACTCAGGGAAATATAAAAAAGTATGAAAAGTCGGCCCTGGCTGGTTGGCTCAGCGGTAGAGTGTCGGCCTGGCGTGCGGGGACCCGGGTTCGATTCCCAGCCAGGGCACATAGGAGAAGCGCCCATTTGCTTCTCCACCCCCACCCCCTCCTTCCTCTCTGTCTCTTTCTTCCCCTCCCACAGCCAAGGCTCCATTGGAGCAAAGATGGCCCGGGCGCTGGGGATGGCTCCTTGGCCTCTGCCCCAGGCGCTAGAGTGGCTCTGGTCGTGGCAGAGCGACGCCCCGGAGGGGCAGAGCATCACCCCCTGGTGGGCAGAGCGTCGCCCCTGGTGGGCATGCCGGGTGGATCCCGGTCGGGCGCATACGGGAGTCTGTCTGACTGTCTCTCCCCGTTTCCAGCTTCAGAAAAATATTTTTAAAAAATTGAAAAAAAAAAAGTATGAAAGGCAATTTAGAGAGCTCAAAAAACAATTTAATGAACAAAAGGAATACTTCACCAAGGAAACTGAAACTATAAAAAGGAACCAAACAGAGATTAAAAACTCACTACATGAACTGAAAAATGAGGTAACAAGTTCTGCTAATAGAACAGTCCAGATAGAGGAGAGAATTAGTGACATAGACAACAGGAAACTATAGATATTACAGAGAGAAGACGAGAGAGATTCACAAATTTTAAAAAAATGAGAAAGCCCTACAGGAATTGTCTGACTCCATCAGAAAGAGCACCATAATAATAATGGGTATATTAGAAGGAAAAGAGAAAGAAAATGGAATGGAGAACATACTCAAACAAATAATCGATGAGAACTTCCCAAGCCTGTGAAAAAAATTAGAGCCTCAAATCCAAGAAGCAAAAAAGAACACCAAGTTACCTTAACCCAAATAGATTTACTCCAAGGAACATTCTAATGAAATTATCACAAACCAATAACAAAGAAAAAATCCTCAAGGCAGCCAGGGGAAAGAAGAATACAATATATAAAGGAAAGCCCATTAGGCTATCATCAGATTTCTCAGCAGAAACTCTACAAGCCAGAAGAGAGTGGACAGCAATATTTAAAGTACTGAAAAAGAGGAACTTCCAACTAAGAATACTATATCCATCAAAGCTATTCTTCAAATATTAAGGCAAAATAAAAACATTCACAGAATAGAAAACATGAGGCAATTTATCACCAGAAAACCCCCACTTCAGGAAATACTAAAGGGGGTTATTCAACCAAATACAAAGAACAAAACAAAACAAAATCACAAGTAAAAGCTCCAACAAGAGCACAATAAAAACAAGATTAATCTGTGACAACAAAAACAAAAAAGGGGAGAGGACAAAGATTAACAGTAACAAAGGAGAATGGAGTGCAGAAGCACTCATGAGATAATGTACTACAATGAATAGGTTATATATCCTTTTTATTAGCTAGTGGTAACCACCCCTGAAAAAACCACTACAGAATCACATGGCTTAAAAAAAGAAGAAACAGAGGAAAGAAGTATGGAATACAACTAAACAAAAACAAATGACAAAGAAAAGAGAAGAACCAAACAAGATACAGAGCTATTAGAAGCAATATATAAAATAGCAATAGGAAACCCTTAAGTGTCAATAATTACATTAAATGTAAATAAATTGAACTCACCAATAAAAAGACACAGAGTAGCAGAGTGGATCAAAAAAGAAAATCCAACTGTATTCTGCCTTCAAGAAACACATCTAAGCTACAAGGATAAAAACAAATTCAAAGTGAAAGGTTGGAAAATGATTCTCTAAGCAAATAATATCCAAAGAAAAGCAGGTGTAGACATATTCATATCTAACAATGCTGACTACAAGACAGCAAAGGTAATCAGAGACAAAGATGGTCATTTTATAATGATAAAGGGGACATTGAATCAAGAAGACATAACACATCTTAATATATATACTCCAAACCATGGAGCACCAAAGTACATAAGACATCTACTAACTGATCTAAAAATAAAAACTGACAAAAATACAATCATACTTTGAGACCTCAATATACCACTGACAGCTCTAGATAGTTCATCCAAACAGAAAATTAATAAAGAAATATGGGCCTTAAACGAAACACTGGAACAATTGGATATGATAGATGTCTACAGGACATTTCATCCTAAAATGCTAGAGTATACATTTTTCTCCAGTGTACATGGAACATTCTCAAGAATTGACCATATGTTGGGCCACAAAACTAAAATCAACAAATTCAGAAGGATTGAAATTATACCAAGCATATTCTCTGACCATAAAGCTTTGAAACTAGAATTCAATTGCAAAAAAGAAGTAAATAAACCCACAGAAATGTGGAAATTAAACAAGATTTTTTTTTAAAATGAGTGGGTCAAAGAAATAAAGGCAGAGATCAAAAGATATATACAGGCCCTGGCTGATTGGCTCAGCAGTAGAGCATTGGCCCGGCATGTGGAAGTCATGGGTTTGATTCCCAGTCAGGGCACACAGGAGAAGTGCCCATCTGCTTCTCCACCCTTCCCCCTCTCCTTCCTCTCTGTCCCTCTCTTCCCCTCCTATGGCCAATGCTCCATTGGAGCAGCATTTGCCTGGGCGCTGAGGATGGTTTTATTCTTATTCAACATAGTGCTAGAAGCTCTAGCCAGAGCAATCAGACAAGAGAGAAATAAAAGGCATTCATATTAGGGAAGAAGTAACGGTTTTACTTTTTACAGATGATATGATCCTGTACATCAAAATCCCCAAAGACTAAACAAAAAGACTATTAGAAACGATAAACCAGTGCAATAAGGTTGCAGAATACAAAATTAATATACAGAAGTCCATTGCCTTCTTATATGCCAACAATGAAACTTCAGAAAATGAACTCAAAAAATAATCCCTTTTACGGTTGCAACAACAACAACAAAAATACCTAGGAATAAATATAACAAAGAATGTAAAGGACCTATATAATGAAAACTACAAAGCACTGTTAAGGGAAATTGAAAAAGATACAATGAAAAGAAAAAAGTATTCCTTCTTCTTGGATAGGAAGAATAAATATAGTTAAAATGACCATATTACCCAAAGCAATATATAAATTTAATGCAATTCCCAATAAAATTCCAATGTCATTTTTTATAGAAATAGAACAAAAAATCATCAGGTTTATATGGAACTATAAAGAACCCTGAATAGCCAAAGCAATTCTAAGGAAAAAGAACTTAAGCTGGGGGCATTACAATACCTGACTTCAAATTATATTATAAAGCCACAATAAGCAAAGCAGCATGGTATTGGCAGAAAAATAGACACTCAGACCAATGGAACAGAATAGAGAGCCCAGAAATAAAACCACACATTTTTGGTGAAATCATCTTTGATAAAGGAGCCAAAAGCACACAATGAAGAAAAGAAAGCCTCTTCAACAAATGGTGCTGGGAAAACTGGAAAGCCACATGCAAAAGAATGAAACTCGACTACAGTTTGTCTTCGTGTACTAAAAATAATTCAAAATGGATCAAAGACCTAAATATAAGACCTGACACAATAAATTACCTAGAAGAAAATATAGGTACTAAACTCATGGACCTTGGCCATACAGAACATTTTATAAATTTGACTCCAAAGGCAAGGGAAGTGAAGGCAAAGATAAATGAATGGGACTATATCAGACTAAGAAGCTTTTGCACAGCAAAGGAAACTGACAACAAAACAAACAGACAGCCATCTAAATGGGAGATGATATTTTCAAACAACAGCACAGATAAGGGCCTAATATCCAAAATATACAAAAAACTCACAAAACTCAACTACAAACAAGAAAACAATCCAATAAAAAAATGGGAAGAGGATATGAACAGACACTTCTCCCAGGAAGAAATACAAATGGCCAACAGATATATGAAAAGATGCTCATCTCCATTAGTTATTAGAGAAATGCAAATCAAAACTACAATGAGATACCACCTCACACCTGTTAGATTAGCTATTATCAACCAGACAGGTAACAAGTGTTGGAGAGGCTGCGGAGAAAAAGGAACCCTCATCCACTGTTGTTGGGAATGTAAGTAGTACAACCATTAAGGAAGAAAGTATGGTGTTCCTCAAAAATTAAGACTAGAACTACCTTATGACCCAGCAATCCCTCTACTAGGTATACACCCCCAAAACTCAAAAACATTGGTACATAAAGACACATGCAGCCCGATGTTCATTGCAGCATTGTTCACAGTGGCCAAGACATGGAAACAACCAAAAAGTCCTTCAATACAAGATTGGATAAAGAAAAAGTGGTACATATATACAATGGAATACTACTCAGCCATAAGAAATGATGGCATAGGATCATTTATGAAAACATGAATGGAACTTGATAACATTATACTGAGTGAAATAAGTAAATCAGAAAAAACTAAGAACTGTATGACTTCATATATAGATGGCACACAAAATTGCGACTCATGGACATGGGTAAGAGTGCAGTTGTTACCAGGGGGAGGGGAAGGGAGAAGAGGAATGGGGTGCAAGAGAGGAGGAGCATAAAAAATGGAATAAAAGGTGACAGAGGACAATTTGACTTTGGGTGATGGGTAGACAACATAATCAAATGTCAAAATGATCTGGACATGTTTTTTCTGAATCTATGTACTCTAATTGATCAATGTCACTCCGTTAAAATTGTCTAAATAAAATTGTTTTAAAAAGTTGTTGAATACTTACCATGTGATTGGCATTGTTCTAGGTAATAAAGATATGGCCTTAAACTAAATATATGTATATCTCTAATCTAATGAAACTTAGATTTTAGTGTTAAAGAAAAATAAAACAAAAATGTACAATAATTTAGCTGTTGAAAAGGACTACAGAGAAAAATAAAACAAAAAATGTGATATAAAATATACACATATGTAGCGGGGTGGGGGGTACGAAAAGTATCTGTGGAGCCACACAGAGATGATGACTAACCAGGGTGTCCTGGACTGCAGTGGCGAGCAAAATAAACAAGGATAAAGATATAATAACATTAGTCTTGATGGTCTCAAGGCAGATGGTGGTGGTGAGGCTGTTGAGTACCGAGAGGAAGAAGAAGGGGCGGGGTCTAGACCATGAAGAGCTTGAGGATTCTCTTTTTCACTCCTTTAAGTACTGATATTGTGTCCAGGAAAGGGTTGGAGTTTCTGATTGTCCTCTTGACTTGCCAACTGAAGCATGGAGTTGAATGAGCAGTCATTTCAGCTGAAGCCCATGCAGACATTAATTGGTTGTTTTTATCATATATTTTCAGGTATTTTTAATACTTTCTTTACCTTTTTTGACACAAATAGAAATTTATAATAGCATTTGTAGAATTCATTAAGATGTCCTTTCTTATGGCTATTAGCTACCTCTGCATGCTCTTTTTTCACCCTCGTGTAACATTTCCACCTTACAAATGCTTGGACAGAAGATTTTAAAGAATCTGTGAATTAAAAGCTCCTTTGAGGAATATTCCTGCTGTGCTGACGTTTCTTCATTTTTTTTCTTACTTTTGTCCTCTTCATCTTACCCAGATATTTATCTGGACTCCAGTGCTTATGAATGCAGTATTAACATGCATCTTTTATAGACTCAGCTATCTGTGGCATGTGGGTGATCTTTGTTCAACTCCTGATAACTATGAATTTTTCTTTTAGAGAATGCCTCATCAGAAGCTCCAATCCTTTTTATCAACAATTATAATACTTAAATCATCCTCACAATAAGAAAAGGAGAGTAGGGAGGCAGGTGGCGCAAGTTTTGTCTCTGAGCCCCAGTTATTGAAGTTCCTTGCATGTTTTGAGCTCTTTTGAAAGGTGAAGTTAGTGACTTTCATTGGTAAATCATTGTCTTCAGTTTTATAGTAATTATTGTTATTTTTATTACTCTATGCAAGCATTATACTCAGCACATTTATGCCTTACCTTTTGTTCTTTATTCAATAGGGAAGTAGGCATATATTATTATTATATCCATTTTATAGATGAGAAAACTGAGTATCTCAGAAGTTAAAAACCTGTCAAAGTTTAGACAGCTAAGAACTGGTTGTTTTCTTAATGTAACCCAAGGACCAGGTACTAGATAAATGTATTTTTAATATACACATGTATAAACAAACAAAATCAAGCAGAATATCTGAGTTTAGAATCTATGCTCCTACCTCCTAAATCCTTACAAAAATGGTCACTCCTAGACAAACAAGGCTCTTTTAATCTCTGATCTTCATTCTTGCCCATTTGCTGATGGCATTCATTAACATTCTGGCTTAATTGTCCACTTAGCACTAACAGTAGATAATAAACAGAAGATTCCTGTCCTTACTGGCTTTACTATTTAACTGTAACTTGAGACTTAATTACAGATTTTTAAAAAAGATTTTAAAAACTGGTTGACTGACTGTCTTAGATCAGTGGTTCTCAACCAGGCAATTTTATCCCCCAGGGGATATTGGGAAATGTCTGGAGACACCAGTAGTCAAAACAATGGGAAGGAGGTACTCCTGGCATCTAGTGAGTAGAAGCCAGTGATATTGCTAAACATCCTATAATGTGGGTCAGCTCCCACAACAAAGAATGATCCATCCCAAAGTGTTAAAGACTAGAGGTTGAGAAATCCTGCCCTAACAAACTATTAGAAACGATCTGAAGGAAGCTCCTCTTCCCGATCTACTCTCAGCATCACCTTCCTCACTCACCAAAATCCCTCTGTAGACAAACATACAGATATTTCCAGCGCTTTTATACTCAGCTTTCCTCTGGAGTTATTTTATCAAACCTCAACTCATTCTTTGTATCCTCTGACTGCTTCAGCAAAGTCATTCCTCTTTTGATCCTATTTTCTAAGAGGCCTGCAAGACTAACCAATTTCATAGACTAAGTACGAAGTATTTTTAAACTTAGTTTGAGCTTAAATGAGTCATACTGGCCAATTGCCCATTGAATGGATGAGGCCTTAAAAAAAAAAAAACCTTAGAAAAATGTTACTTCTAATCCCCAAAGCATAATATTTTATTTTTATTGGCTAAATCAAGCCCGTCCTCCAGCCTTGTAATCTCAAATATAAGTATTTCAAGCCCCCCCCCCCCAGGATAGCATCTAGATGGTGTATAATTCAGTCAGAAGATAAGGAAAGAAGTTTAATCTCTCCAAACTGCCAAGAATTTTCTTTCTTGTTAAGAAAAGAAATCGGAAATTCTGCATAATTTAAAATATACCTCATATGCTAATGGAAAAGAACTAAAAATTGAAATAAACCTTTGCTATAAATAATCGATGCTATCAAAATGTCATGGTAAAATGTTCCTCTGATAGGGACAAAGACAGATTTCTAGGGTTTTATCTGGAGAGCATCAGGCTGTGCATCAGAATGACTTATTCATTTTGCTTATTTATTGCTTTGGATGTTTCTCTCCAACTACTTCCATAAAAGACTCCATCTAGATTCAAAGGGAAATACCATATATGCATATTACATATGTACATATTATATATATTTAGTATATATACAGTATATACACTATGTGTGTGCATAAAATTGGAGCAAAACTAGTCAAAAGAGACTTGGAAAAAATAATAGCTGTTGATGGGCAATTAAGAGGGCCATACCTCTCTTGAAGCCTTTATCAAGTGATATTAATAATTATTTATTAATATGTTCAGCTTGCCAGTCAACTTGCTACTCTTTTAGTTTTTATCTTATTCGTCTTTGCACTTCATTCACTCAACACAATAGCCAGCACATAGTAGGGGCTCAATAAAGGTTTATTGCTACCATGAATGAATATATGAGTTAATTAATTGCGACTGGCACTAAACCACAAAGTTTCCTGGAAGCCCAAGATTAAAAACAGAAAGAAAAATCACAATCGGGGGGGAAGTTATCCATTATTATGAAAGAAAAATGAATTGGTAAACATACAATGTGTCTTAGATTAAATCTAAGGAAAGAGCAAGCTAGAATAGTATGGGATTATTTGAATTAAATAGGAAGAAAGGAACAAATACAAGTATGAGGAAGTGAGTTCATGGTCATTTGTGTCCTTCCAAATAACCCAAAACTGAGTGGACACAATGGAACATTCAGCTTGGCCCTGAGATTGCAAAGACAACTAAAACAAAACCCAAGCCCTTATAATATTGGATAGGGGGGTAGGGGAGGGTGTTTCTCAATCTTTTGCTACACATTTTAATCACCTGGAAAGATTTTTTATACACTAATACCCAAGCTCTTCTCCATCCTCAGAACAATTAAATCAGAACCTCTGGAGACGAGGCCCACACAGGCATCAAGAGCTTTTAGAGCTCCCCAGGCGATTCTAATTACAATCAAGGCTGGTTTCTAGTCTAGTGGAGAAAAGTAATTAAATGGAGCTCATTGAAGAAATGTCTGTAAAATTCCTTGAGTAAAGAAATGAATGGGAGCTACTATTTATTTAGTAACTACTCTAGCCTAAGCAGGGTGCCATGTGTGTTACTTTGTTCTCATTTTAATCTTATGACATCCCTAGAAGGTAAATATTACCTACAGCTGAAAGATGAGGAAATGAAAACAATGTTTTAAATTAAGGTCAGAGACACAGTCCTTGCTCTGAAGGGCTTTTCAAAAGCCAAAATGAAAGAATAACATAGTAAATACGTATAGTTAGAAAAGAAAGAAGAATCTTAATAAAAGGCAAAGACTTGGGTTCATGTCTAAACACTGCCATGAACTAAATGACCTACGCAAGTTTCTTAACCTGTCAGCATCTCTAGAATAAAAGCAATAGAATTAAAATCTAATATTCCATAACTGTAACAAAAGTACACTAGAGAAAAGTATTCATAATATGGTAGTTGCAATCAAAAAGCAATGACAGATATCACAGATGGAGGGCTGGCCATCAGTCTAGCCTTCAAAAGATATTAGAATCTGGCTCAGGTTGCCATGGTTTATAGTAGCTCTTGACTTTGTAAATCCAAAAATCTATTTATGAGGACATTGCTTTGACTCTGAGGAATTGACACATAATAAGTCAACATTTAAGAGTTCGGTGAATAAACTGTTCTGCCAAAGTACTGCTATATAAAGAAAGAAATGTTTCTATTAACTTTATTTAGGTCAAGGTCAATGTCAATCTGTGTATAAATCAAGTAAAAAAAGATGGTGTTAAGAATTTTTGTTGTTGTCGCTGGCCAGTTGGCTGAGTGGTAGAGCATCGGCCTGGCATGTGGATGCCCTGGGCTTCAATTTCCGGTCAGGGCACACAGGAGAAGCAACCATCTGTTTCTCAACCCCTCCCTTTCTCCCTTCCCTTCTCTTCTCTTCTCTTCTCTTCTCTTTTTCTCTCTCTCTCTTTCTCTCTCTCTCTCTCTCTCTCTCTCTCTCTCTTTCCTGCAACCATAGCTCAGTTGGAGCAAGTTGACCTCAGGCACAGAGGATAGCTCCATGGCCTTGCCTCAGACACTAAAATAGCTCAGTTGCTGAGCAACATAGCAACGACTTCAGATGGGCAGAACATCACCCCATAGGGGGCTTGGAGGGTGGTTCCTGGTCAGGATGCATGTGGGAGTCTGTCTCTCTGCCTCCCCACTTCTCACTTAAGAAAAATAAAAAAAAAATTTTTCTGGTCCCCACAGCATTATTTACTTCTTTTACCCTCCACAGGCTGTGCACCCCTCCTAAAACAGAGCAGATAAAGGCTACATTATCATATTCTCTCTGAGATTTCTTTTACTACATTTCATTAATACCACCTCTTTCTATTAATATTGTCTTTCTATAAAACAATTGCTATTTCAGCTTCTTGTAAATCAACTTTCGCTGTTTCACTATAAAAGCTTTAGTTTATACTTAATTGTATTATACCTTCAATTATGTAATTACAAGGTTACTGTCTCAGCTATGTTCACAGACTCGTGTACATTCCACATCAAGTCCTTGAAGGAAACAAAAATAGAACCTAGAAGAGACAGAAAGCCCTGACTAGGCTGTGCCTCCAATGGCTGTACTGTCTTGGGCAAACCACTTAATTTTTCTGGGCACAGAGACTTCCATTGTGAAAGAAGGAGAAAAAGACCTGAAATTTTTTTTAATAATATGTTAATTTAACCATCACACAATAGACACTGGAGAACTTTTGTAATATGCTTTTCATAAATGTCTACCTGATCATCTTGATTCGGTTAGATATTCTCAGACTATTTCTACCACTGGTTTACTGGAAGAAATCACTAGTGTCACTTAGTATACTTCAATTTAAATTTTCCTTCTTTGCACTTTCAGGAGCTTTTGTTTTTTGGGGTTTTTTTTTTGTGAGAGACAGACAGAAAGGGAGAGAAACGAGAAGCATTGACTCGTAGTTGCAACATCTTAGTGTTGATTGCTTCTCATATGTGCCTTGACCAGGGTGATCCAGCCTTGCCAGTGACTCCTTGTTCAAACCAGCAACCTTGGGCTTCAATCCAGCAACCATGGGGTCATGTCTACAATCCCACACTTAAGCCAGCAACCCTGTGCTCAAGCTAGTGAGCCCGCACTCAAGCCGGTGACCTCGGGGTTTCAAACTTGGGTTCTCAGCATCCCAGGCTGACATTCTATCCACTACATCACAGCCTGGTTAGGCAGGAGTTAACTTTATCTTGCCATTATGGGGGCATGTTACCATTTCCCATAAGTTCTGACAAACCCTCTGCATAAAGCTTTATAATTATTACCATTATCTCTCATGGTTTCCTAAGAACTTGATGACGTCTCTAGGAAAGAAGCAGAAATAGATTATTTCCACTTCCCAGATAACAGATAAGTAACACAGCAGGTTGGTGATGGACTCCAATACATTTTTCTTGATTCCAAATGTTTTCTCCATCAAGCGTGCTGTGAGTTCTTTGACAATCCAATTTTACCAATTCTTATGAGGCTTGAGGCAGTCATTTCATCCCTGGGGTTCTACTATTCCCCTCTAAAAAGGAAGCTAATTAGTTGTTTCTCTATGACATTTAATTTTGGTCAGATGTTATAGGGCAGTGTTTAAAGAACGAGGCAGAAAAATGGAGAAAGACTAAAAAACATATAGAATATTGACTAAAATTAATTTAAAAGTCTATAAATCAGTCCCATGTGCACAAAGTTTAATGGGTTAGAGGTTACTTAACCTAGAGAAAACGAAGCAGCAACTTCATTAACTTTCTCTACGTAGAAGGTAAGGACAAGGCAGGCAGAACAGCTGTTTTCTACATATTAGAGGATATGCAGCCACAGAGATTTAGGTCAGAGCTTTCTTAGTACAGGGATGTTTACACCTGGAAACATAACTCCAAAGGTCGCTTCCTGTGTAGTAACTATTCCTGATGATGTTAAAAGTCGTCATTCTTATGAACAGAAAAATCTGGGCACAGGTGATTAAAAGACATATGCCCCACCTTGAGGACATATCAACATCTTGGAGTACTAGAGGTGGGGGGATAATTTTTAAAGCACATTAAATACTAAAATATTATATATTTAGAAAACTCAAATGTCTTTATTATTTTTATAATGTAAACTAAAACAGTCAAGTGTAACAAAGACTCATGTACACTATGACCCAGGAAGATTCTCAATAGAGTGGGGGTAATTTAGGTCAGGTAGTTAGTTAGACATGAGCTGGGACAGGCAAAGGAGGAGAAGGGATAAATTTCCTCATCCATTTCTGGTATGCAAGATCTACCTCACCACACCCAGACTGATGATCTCCAGTTCCCTGATATGGTATTAGCCACATTCCTGGTCAATATTATGCGGCAAGCAAATTCAAGATACTACCTAAGTGTTGTGCCCAAATGGAAGAATGTTCTAGATACTAACCCTGTGTTAAGCATGAGAATACTCAACGTACTACCTGTTGTTATACATTATGGAAGGATGACCAAGTTACCACCCATGCATGAGTTGAAAAATGTTGTAATAGTTAATTTTATGTATCAATGTGATTAAACCATAAATGTGTCCAGATTTTGGCAAAACATTATTTTGAGTGTTTCTATCAGGGTATTTTTTAAATAAGATTAACATTTTAATTGGTAAAATAATGCAGATTATCCTCTATAATGTGGGTGGGCCTCATCCAATCAACTGAAGGCCTGGATAGAACAAAAAGACCAACCCTTTCCCAAGTAAGAGAGGTTTCTCCAGCAAACAACCTGGGACTTGATCTGCAACATTGGCTTTTCCTGCCTGATGACCTTCAAACCAGAATATCTGCTGTTCGTGCCTGATGGCTTTTAAACTTGAACATTAGCTCTATCTGGGTCTCTAGCTTGCTAGTGCACCTGTATATTGGACTTGCTAGCCTACATAATTATATTAATCAATTTCTTGTAATAAATCTGTCTGCCTATCTATTTACCTAACTCTTATTTGTTCTGTTTTTCTGGAGAGCCTTGGCTAGTACAGATGGTAAGGTACTACCTGTTTGTTGATTATGAGTTAAAGGATGCCTTTTATTTCACGCTGTTCTTTCTCCTGAAACCCCATTCCCCACTGCCACATACTTTTTCACAAGTTAGGACTTGTCCTTCTGCCCAACCTAGTATAAAATCCCCACAATCAGTCAATCTTTAGGTTAACAACAAGGTCAGGCACATCTAATACAGTCTCAAGCACACTACATATATTAAAAAAGGCCTGTTTTGCTAAAATTTAAAATGAATTAACCTTGGGAAATCTCTAAAGAAACCATGTTGAGTTTTAGTTTTGATCAGTATATTAAAGGTGTTTGAAGAAACTTTTTAAACTAGACAGAATCTAAAAAGTGCTTTATCAATGTCACAAACAAATAGTGATTCAAGGAGGCATAGATATCATTTTGTTGTTGTTGGAAACTAGCGAGACTTCTGGGAGGAGCTAGCATCTGTAACAGACCTTGGAGACCACCGAACTTCAAAGATAGTGATGGCCCAAGAGGATGTGAGAAAGATATGAATAGCCTGGAAAAGGGGAAAATGCTGATGAGCAATGTCACCAGCTTCCAAGTGACCCAGCAAGAGAGAACTGAGAAGGTTTTGAGCTGCATGGAGCAGAATGTTTTATGCGAATGGAAATCAACAGAAAGCAGCTTAAAGCAGGCCATATTCAAAGAAAATAGCATCAAGAAAATAGATTATGTAAACATGAAAATGGGAGAATCTGGCCTTTCTTCCAACAGCATGCTGCAAGTAAGAGGGATAGAATTTGATATTTTGACTAGAAAAAGACTGTAGAACCTCACTGGCTGATAGGAAAACTAGAAGTAGACAGAGATGAGGATTTTCTTTTATTTAAAGTGGAGGAAGAGATTCCATATGAAAATTTTCCCGCCTTGTAGGCTGGGGGAAAAAAACTGAGGCAGAAAAAAACAGCCTGTACGGCCATAAAGAGAGCACCAGGCAGGCAAGTCTTATCCCCAAACTATGTTAGGCACCAAGATACTTGAGGAAAAATTCATGCACGATCAATAACAGTAGCTTACTATAATATGCCAAAGGTGTCGTGCGGGGGAAGGGCAGGATATATGGCTTGAAGAAGCTTCACAGAATTCTGTGAAGCCCTGCGGGGGGGGGGGGGGGGTAAGCCTTTTCCTTCCTCCTCCATTTCTAACACACTATTGAGTATTACTACAGGTTTGGAACCTGAATCCTGCTGTCCTTTTTTTTTTTTTTGGATGGGGTGGTCCTGCCACCTTCCCCTCCTTTATGGCTTGCCAAACTCCAAACTCCGGAGAGTGAAATTCCACCTGTGAAGGGACCCTATTTTACTAGTATCTGTAACCCCAACACTAAGATTACTGCCTGGAACATCTAATACAGTGGGTTTGCTGGGTGGATCCTGGTCAGGAATATGCAAGAATCTGTCTCTACCTCCCCTCTTCTCACTGAATATAAATAAATAAATAAATAAATAAATAAAAGAATTCTTAAATGCAACCTCAAGAAAAAAGTAGTGTTGCTTCTTGTTGAACTATATGATAGTTTGAGGGAGTGAAATTGCAGAGTCTTTCACTCAGCCTTCCCATTGGGCCCTGAATGTCTCTAAGACCTCTGAACCAAATCTGGGCCCCACTGTATGAAAATCTCTACTCTCTTTGAACAAAGAGAAAACATGCTTCTTGGGTTTTATTTTTCCAAGTCCAGTGGCTGATTTCCTGGGTAAAAGATCAAGATTTGCTGGACCAACCTATGCTTTGGTGTCCTCCTGAGGATGCAGACAGGGCCAGCAATCCTTGTAGGCTAAATCAGTTCTTTAGCTTCCAAGAAAAAAAAAGGAAAAGAAGAAGGGGGTGGACATGAGGAGGCTACCTGAGGCCTTATTTGAAGCCTGGTTTTGACAGTCCCAAAGGACAGGCAACCTGAGTGACACATACTGCCCAATTATGCGGCAACAGTGCTCCTCTGGAATAGAGAGAATTGAGTTAGACATTTTGGTCCCAGACACAGCATTTTCAGATAAGAGGGATGATTTAGGAGTCACGAATATAGTGAGTTATTTGAGGGCAGAAAGAAAGATGGGGGAAATGCCTTTTAAAAGATCAACTCTTCCCCAGGGGATGTGTACTCAGTCCCTTCTGAAGCTGAGGAAAGCAATTTATCAATAGTTGTTCATAACTGTATTGACGTGACAAGGCAAACCAGCTTTGCCAAAGACAACCTTCTCTGTGCCTGAGGGGGTCTGGTGTCATGGCAATACACTCAGAGCTGTGACTCCTCTTTCCCCAGACTGCTTTTCTGCTTTAGTGACATGCTGTCCCATGTAATTTTTGCTTTACACATTTTTCATCCAGCAACAACAGCTTTTACTCCTGGCCAGGGATTTAGAGTATTGTTTTTTGTTGTAGCTTATTTAAAATCACTAAGAACAAAAATCAATAACTAAAATTACACAATTACCTTTGGACACGATGTATATATTCTGTTTCACATCAAATCATATCTTCCCAGAAACTTTGAAATTTTGCCTTTATTTATTAAATAATTTTTATTTTTAATCACAGTTGATATACATTATTATATTAGTTTCAGATATACACCCCAGAGATTATACATTACATAACTTACTAAGTGATCATCCCAATAAATCTCGCACCCACCTGACCTCATACAGAGTTATTAGAATATTATTGACTATATCAGCATAATCAACCACTAAGTTCTGACTCAGTAATACCCCATCCTGAAGCTAGAATGAACTTTCTAAAACATGAATATGGGCCATGGCTGGTTGACTCAGTTGGTAGAGCATAGGACTGGTGTGTGGATGTCCCAGGTTCTATCCCCAGTCAGGGCACACAGTAGAACAGGGGTCCCCAAACTTTTTACACAGGGGGCCAGTTCACTGTCCCTCAGACCGTTGAAGGGCCGGATTATAAAAAAAAAACTATGAACAAATTCCTATGCACACTGTACGTATCTTATTTTAAAGTAAAAAAACAAACAAAACGGGAACAAATACAATATTTAAAATAAAGAACAAGTAAATTTAAATCAACAAACTGACCAATATTTCAATGGGAACTATGCTCCTCTCACTGACCACCAATGAAAGAGGTACTCTTCCAGAAGTGCGGCAGGGGCCGGATAAATGGCCTTAGGAGGCCGCATGTGGCCCGCGGGCCGTAGTTTGGGGACCCCTGCAGTAGAAGCAACCATCTGCTTCTCTACCCCTCTCCCTTCTCCTTCTCTCTCTCTACTCTCTCTGTCCCCCTCCCACAACCATAACTCAATTGGTTCAAGTGAGTTGGCCCCTGACACTGAAGATATCTCCATGACCTCCACTTCAGGCACTAAAAATAGCTCAATTGTCGAGTAACGGAGCAATGCCCCAGATGGCCGAGCATTGCCCCATAGGAGGCTTGCTTGGTGGATCCCAGTGGGGGCACATGCAGGAGTCTGTCTCTCTGTTTCCCTTTCTCTCACTTAATAAACAACAACAACAACAAATACATAAATATGGTCATGTCACTCCCCTATTTAAAATATTTTAATGGGTTTTCATTCTTATTAACCATAAAGATATTTCAATTTTCCCAATCTAGCTTATTGAAAGCCAAACATCATGTGGCTCTTCCTGTGTCTCCAAGTCTTTTTCCTACTAGCCTTCCTAGTTTCTGTCAGTTCTTTGAAAACCTGATGCAGGTTCTCCTTCACTTCTGAGACTTCCAAGTATGCCATTTCCTTAGAAAAATCTTCCCCTTGCAGAACACTTTCTGTATCATTCTTTCTCGGGGTCCAGCTTAAAAGTCACTCCTATAGGGATGCCTTCTCTCACATCTGCACTATGTCTTTGATTGTCCTGCTTGTGACTCTATATTTCTCTTGTTACAATTCTCATCATACCTTACTGTTATCACCTATTAATTGTTTGTCTGCTCAGCTACACTGTAAGTCCTCTGAGAGCTGGTATCTTATCTGTGTCATTTATCACCAGAGTGCTTGAAAACAGAAACTTATGAGAACTTATTTGTTCAGTGAATAAGTAGACCCATCTGACTCCAGGAAAGACAATCTTAAAAGAGTAAAGGGAATACCAAGAAATAATTACAGTGGAAACTCAGAAAGCTCTGATTTTCACTCATCACTTTTCTACAGAGTGAACTATACAAAGCAGAGAGCTTTTCTGTGAAAACTGTATATGCTCTGTCAAGGAAGGGAGTTGTAAACATGTTATCCTGAGCGTAAGAACCTAAGAAAGAGGAAGACTGAGGACATAAGAATGGAACGTTCATGGTACTGCATAGACCAAGTCTTGAACAATATTACCAGCGATAGATTATTATTAGTTATCTTCTACAGATTTAAGATTAGATCTCATTCTACAAGCTAACAGAGGCTTTCACATTGTAACTTTCTTTTAGTTAGTCTCTTGCTCAGCAGTCAGTTCAAAGCAAAACCATATTTCCAGTTGAACTTACAGGACAGGAGAAGCATCTGCGAGCGGTGCTTCTAGGTTCTACTACACTGTGAACATTCATTGTTTCTTATAGGACTGCACTTTCAGAGGCATGCATGGGGATTAAAGTCATTTCCCAAGCTATATTGGAAACAATAATTCTGACCTTCTCAAGTAAAGTACCAAAAAAGCATTATGGTTAACATTTATAGCTCTAAGTATTACTTTACTCATACAGTTTGAGAAAACAGAGTGAATGAATAGGAAAATTAGGAAAAAGCAAAACTAAACAACCAATATTAATTGATAGATCAAAATTAAAATGTGGTATAATTTTTATTAAGGAACTGAATGGAAGAAAGGTGATCCACTTGAAATAAATCTTCATCTTTCAGAATGAGGACTCAAGAGAATAATTTTAGGGTTGATATATCAATAAATAAAAGTAGGTACAAGTATGCTATCTACAATTATGGAGATCACTTCTACAACTAAAAAGACCAACTGCCTTGCTTTGCTTGAGAAATAAGTTGTAAAAGCCAAGAAATGATAGGAATAGTAAAAAATTCTTCTTCTAGATTTTCAATTCATAATAAGACATAAAAAATGGTGGTAGGATTCAGTTGGTTCACACTAGTTCAGCAGAACTGATACCTAATTTTTTGTTGAGTTCAGTGAACTGGTTGATAGAATGGCACTTGTAATCAGGGACTTGTAATCAGGGTTCTCTCTAAGGTGGGCGCCTGGACAGACACCCAATGTGAAAATTACAAATTTACATTTTTTACTCTTTTTTTTTAAATATTTTTCTGAAGTGAGAAGCAGGGAGGCAAAGAGACAGACTCCTGCATGCACCTGACCAGGATCCACCTGGCAAGTCCACTAGGGGACAATACTGTGCCCATCTGGAGCATTGCTCCATTGCAACTGAGCCATTCTAGAGCCTGAGGATGAGGCCCTGGAGCCATCCTCAGTGCCTGGGCCAACTTTGCTCCAAGGGAGCCTTGGCTGTGAGAGGGGAAAATAGAGATAGAGAGAAAAGAGAAGGAGAAGGTTGGAGAACCAGATGAGCACTTCTCCTGTGTGCCTTGGCTGGGAATCAAACCCAGGACTTCCCTATAGGTTGACACTCTATCACTGAGCCAACAGGCCAGGGCATTTTTTACTCTTTTTTAATGTTCATCTGTACAACAGTACATTCTAAGCACCCGTGGTAATGTTCCTTCTGTCCACAGGTGAAAAAAAAATTGATGAACTATGCTTGTAATATTTATTTATTCATTTCATAAACTTATCATACCTATGATGAAATATTATATTTTAATTCCCTCACATTTGTTACTTCAGTAAACAAACATATAACATAAAGAGAAAAAGTGTCAAACAGCCAGGGGGTGACAACTCGTATTGTTTTTTGTCAGGTATTATTTAATGTGTTTTATTAATATTTTAAAATTCTTTCTTATAGCAATGAAGTTTTGTTTACCTCTTTTATTGTTCTTATTTAAGTACTAAGTGTGAAATAATAAATTACCTTTCAGTGTATCATTTTTTTTTTATATTTGAAATTGTCATTAGGGCAGAGAACCATTGTTAAATTATTTGAATTCTACCACTGATAAACACCATTTACACAGAAGAATTTAGATTAGAAAAAATTCATTCTTCTGAAGAATAGTTCACAGACGGGGATGAGGCAGCCCAAGGATGATAAAATGGTAATCTCAGTCTCCAAAACACTGGTCTTCTCACACTCATAGGCCCTGGGCATGAGTTAGAAACATTATTCCTACCTCTGAACATCATGGAAGATCCCCTGGATAGTATCATCCTTGGTGGGAAGATCTTTGAGTTTGTGAAGATTATGAATAACTTTTTCTCATAGTCACTTCTTGTATTTGAAACTATTTGACATGTTAGAGGAGAGCTTCTCTGAGGTTATTGTAATGGGGATAATCATTAATCAGCTGTGAGTCTTAATACTCTAGACATAATGGGAATGTCTTCAGGAGAATTTTATAAATATATAGACTTCCTTAATATCCAGGATGTAGATGACATAAAATTCTCTATGGTGAGCACCTGTCTAACCTAACTGAGTGGTAGAGCAGACCAGAACTTTCTTCCCTGGCAACTGTACATGATCCAACTCCTTGACCAGGTGGAGTCCACTCAGGTTCTCAGCCAGCTCTATGTACTAAATAGACTCCTCTTGAAGTCCTAGCCCTTTGGTGGCTTTGCCAGGCTGTTCTCCTAATTCATCATAATGGCCCAGACCAACATGGCAAATATCTTAAAGTCCTTGATTGATCAGGAAAATGTTGCTATGTTATAGCTTAACATACCCACTGGAATCAGACTACAGAGAGAATTGGCTTAATATGCTCATGACCTCCTGTACAACATTTTGGGTAAATTTGGGTAAAAACTGGTTCCTAAAACAGCACTTCCATGGTCAGAAAAAATTTTTAAAAAGCACAAGCTAAAAGAAGATGTTGAAATGTCTCAATATTATAGAGTGGAGAAAGGTTCTTAAGGCAGAGCAGCCCAACACAGACAGGGGAAGCAATAGCAAATTAGCCATCTTGGGTTTAGCCAACTCTCCAGTGATTGTGAGAAATTCTTGGGAAGAATCCTGGAGTGTACATAGAAGAGATGTGTGGAGAGTCCTATCAGGTGCTTAAGAGTCTGTAGCAAAAGAATTTGTTGTTGTGCAAATGATCACTGTAGAACAGACAAGAATTCCACTTGTGATGAATTATTTTCATTCTACAGCTTAGATTTAAGCAGAGAATAAATGGGTACAATAAGGCACCCATAACTTTAAAAACTTGACCTAGGAGAGTAAAATTACAGAAAATAGCTAAGTCATGAATAAGGCTAGCATGCAAAAATGAAATCCTTAGGAAGTGTAAGTAAGAACTGGGAAGACATGGGCCTACTTCTGCCCCTATGCTGTAGGCCTTGCTCAAGCTGTGGGTTGTAGAAAATGAGTGTTTGCAGATTTGAAAGAAGTAAAGGCTGTCCTCTGGAAGTCCCACCAAATTTTTTTCCTAGTAAATTGATTATAAAGCTTCATAGGAAGTTTTATTTGCTCACTGACATGATTTTGTCCACAAACCAAAACTGTTCTATCAATCTAGGGTAATCTGGATCACAAATGGCCAATAGAAAAAATTGAATACCTAAGAAATGGTTCACAGTGGCAACTATAACTAGTAAGAAAGGCAGACATTCAAGTCATCCAGGCAAGGCAATGCCTACCTATTCCATGATCCCATGGTAATCACAAAAAAACATTGGAAGCTTTTCCTATGAGTCTGTACACAGGGCAGAGGATTTAATTGCAGCATTTGATAGTTTCATTTGATCAGATTTGGGTGGCTTTAACTATCTCTTAATAAAGAATTAACCAACTAGAGGTAACAGACAGAGGAGTTTGAACACTAGCACCGTGGTCTTATCTATTCATTTTCCATCATTGGCTATTCTCTGACTTTGCTTTCACTCATTCTTCTTCTTTCTTGCTCTCCCCACTCTCTTCTCACTGGTGAAATTATTTATAAAAAGGGGGTTGGAGCTTCAAAAAGCACAAACATTTTATACATAATTTCAATAGGATTTTTAACAGATGTCTATGATTTTGTTCTAGGTACCCATTGACATGGTAGTTTGAAACAAGTGTATAGAATTATACCTACACCTCATTATTATTGTATATTCATCTTCCTAGAAAGATCAAATCTGTTATCTAGTCAAGACTATTTCATGTTTTTACTATTTAAATAATGACTTTGTAAAGTGTGTGTGTGTGTGTGTGTGTGTGTGTGTTGTCTCTGGGGACCCTGGCTGGGGGTTAAAATACTGTTGCTATTTATAATAAGTCCTTATATACTAGGTGATATATTATCATATATATTTATTACTTTATTATAAGCCTGTATGTACTATTTGATATATTATCATATATATTGAAAAGATTCCCATTTTATCTTAATTCAACTAAATGAAACTCTTATTTAACTAGATTTTTTTCTCCTCAGTAACAAAGAAGCATATGATAACACAACAAACTGTACATAAAAAGTTTTCATATAACTAAAGTCCAGAGCATGGTAAGCAACTGACAATCTCAATAATTATTGCTAAATTGTTGTATAATGGTTTCTGAAATTTTTATGTTAGTTATTTAGAAGAAATGTGAATGGTCTTTCATATCACATTTTGGTGATTCACATTTCATATATATTCGTTTTGGAAAATTACCTACACTTCACCAGCCTGTGACATTTATATACTCATTTCAAGATTTTCCCATGACTCTTCCACAAGCTCAGAGCTCATCAACATACCAGGATTTTGCCTCACCATCTTCTGTGTACCACCTAGTGGTCAAACAGGTACCAGATGGCATACTAGTCAAAAGATAATCCTGATGGAAACCACTGATGGTGACATCCAAGTCACCCTTCAGTGTCTAGGAATCCAAAGCTTGATTAAAATGATGTAAAAATGCTTTCTGCGTTTTCCATAAAATGACATAAAAATGTAAATTTTACACTAAAAATGTTAAAATGAAATGCAGAAAAATATGCAACATGCTCTAAGTAATCAGTTAACTGACCAGTGCCAGAAACACCAACATCTAATCACTTATTTCATAAAAAATGCTCTCTTGAAAAAAATCCAAACACATACAAAAAAGGTAACAATCAGGCAAATTATGCAATACACCATGAAATTTTACTCCTCAAAAAAGAGTCATTTCATTGATATATTTTAAGGAAGAGCTATAAGCAAAGTTCTCTACAGTGTAGAGGCCTGGGGCTGGGAGGTATAAACATAATCACAGGACTACAGTTCTTCTCAATGGTTTTTAAGAAATACTTTTATTGTTGTTATGTGTGTTTTTTTTCTTACCCAGCACCAATCCGTTTTGTAATGAATTTTATTCATTCATTCTTATAGCAACTATATTTTGAGAAACTACCTTGGGACAGGCATTTTTGGGGAATTTAGATAAAACAGGAAACAGACAACTAAGTGTTTTTCTCTCTTGAATATGATATGTCAAAACGGAGAAACAATTTTTAAAAAGTATATCACAAATTTATAAAATAATTTCAGATGGTGCTAAGTGCTATGAAAAAAACAATGTTCGGCCCTGGCTGGTTGGCTCAGCAGTAGAGTGTCGGCCTGGTGTGTGGAAGTTCCGGGTTGGATTCCCAGCCAGAGCACACAGAAGTGCCCATCTGCTTCTCTACCCTTCCCCCTCTCCTTTCTCTTTGTCTCTTTCTTCCCCTCCCGCAGCCAAGGCTCCACTGGAGCAAAGTTAGTCTGGGCACTGAGGATGGCTCTATGGCCTCCGCCTCAGGCGCTAGAATGGCTCTGGTTGCAGTGGGGCAATGCCCCAGACAGGCCGAGCATCACCTCCTGGTAGGCATGCGGGGTAGATCCCTGTTGGGTGCATGCAGGAGTCTGTCTGTTTGCCTCCCCAGGCTTCTCACTTTAGGAAAATACAAAAAGAAAGAAAGAAAGAAAGAAAGAAAGAAAGAAAGAAAGAAAGAAAGAAAGAAAGAAAGAAAGAAAGAAAGAAAGCCCACATAAAAAAGCAATGTTGCATGCAATAGGATAAAGAATGATGGGGAAGGTGGAAGAGACTTTTAAATTGGTGATCAGGCAGGTCTTCTTGAGGGTGACCCGGTCTTTGAGCTGTGACCTGAATGTCAAGAAGGAGCTGCACGTATAATGAGATAGGGAACAGAAATTTCAGGCCCAGAGACAGCATACATGAATGGCCTAAAGTTAGAATAAATATCGCATGATTGAAAAATTGCAACAAGGCCACATTATAACTGAATATTATCAAGAGAGGGGAAGGAATGGAAAGAGATGAGAACAAATAAAGTTGTAGACAAGAAGCAATGATAAACAATGGTACATATAGTAAGAGTAAAATAAAGCTGAGAATTTAAAGAAGAGTTTGAGTATGGGCATGGTATGGTCTACTATAAGTTTTTTGAAAAATTACTTTGGCCATTCTGTAAAAATCAGCCTAAGAGAGCCAACACCAGAACAGGGATACCAGTAAGAAGCTTACTGAAGTTGAGCAGGTGAGAGATATTTATGGCTGCAAATGGGATAATAGCAGAGGAAGTAAGAAGTCAGTTTCTAGATGTATTTTTAGGATAGAGACCACATGTTTTGCTGATAGATTAGATTTGGTAGAAAAGAAAAGGAAAGAGCCACAGTTGCTGTAAAGTATTTGAACCATTAAGACAGATTTTTGGGAAAGGGGAAAGGAATATTTTATTTATGGGGCAGGAGGAGAGGTATCGAGTTATAGTATTAGCCATGCAAAGTTTGAAGGACCTGTTAGAAACACTTCAGTTAATTACTATAATGAAAGCCTGGGATATTTCTCACCAACTAATTGTTAAGTTTGTATCATGACCCAAGATTATCAAGAAAAAGGCTTTAACTTCTTTAGCTTGCTTCTGCTCTATTGCTTTACTAAAGAAGCCTAGGTTACATGGAATTGTAGAAGTATCCATCCATTCTATCACTACTTATCAAGTCATGTACTAAACGAGTGCCCTTGGAACAACAGTGAATAAAAAACTTACTTTCTAGTGCAGGAGACATACAAAAGTTAAATGATCACAGAACTGTACAACTAAAGTCTATCATATGAAGGGAAATATGGCAGCTTCTGATCTCATCTGGAGTACTGAGAGAGGTGCCTTCAAGTGACAGAGCTAAATCGAAGTATGAGTCACAGTATAAAAAGCCAAAGGGAAAAAAGTCCAATAGGTTTTTTAAAGAAAATTAGATTTAATAGGTTGACATTGATCAGTTAGAGTACATAGATTTCAGGTAAACATCTTTATAGCATTTGAACTGTTGATTATGTTGTATACCAAATAGCTTTGTAATGAAAGGAATAAGTTACTGCATTGCACCTTGGTGGGAATTTGCAGAGATTATTATGGTTGGACCCAAAAGAGAAAGGGAAAATGGATGGCACATAAGCAGAAGTAGGCAGGGACCAGAGTATGCATACATGGCCATAATAAAAAGAATGGGCTTTATTGTATGAGCAGCAGGAAGCAGGAAATGACAAGGTCAAATCTTACTTTTAAAAGAATATTCTGATTTCTTTGGACATATTTTGAGAAAGGGAATTGCTGGGTCATAAGTAAGTTCCATTTTTAATTGAGGGGGCAGGCATCCCCTCCATACTGTTGTCCAAAATTGCTGCACCAGTCTGCATTCCCATCAACAATGCACAAGGGTTCCCTTTCTCCACAACCTTGCCAACAATGGTCATTGTGGATTTAGTGATGATAGCCATTCTAACAGGTGTGAGGTGATATTTCATTGGAGTCTTAATTGCATTTCTCTGATAACTAGTGACATTGAGCATCTTTTCAAATGTCTATTGGCCATCTGTATGTCTTCTTTGGAGAAGTGTCTATTCAGGGCCTTTGCCCATTTTTTCATTGGAATATATAATATTATGGTGTTGGGTTGTTTGAGTTCTTTATAAATTTTGGATATTAACCCCTCATCAGATATGTCATTGGTGAATATGTTCTCCCATGCAGTGGATTGTCTTTCCATTTTGTTGATGGTTTCCTTTGCTGTGCAAACACTTTTTAGTTTGATGTAGTCTCATTTGATTATTTATTCTTTTGTTTCCCTTGCCTGAGGGGATATATCAGAAAACATATTGCTACCAGAAATGTCTAAGACTTTCCTGTCTATGTTTTCTCTTAGGGCTTTTATGATTATCAAGTCCTATATTTGTCTTTAATCCATTTTGAGTTTATTTTTGTGTATGATGTAAGAAGGAGGTCTAGTTTCGCTTTTTTGCAATTGTCTGTCCAATTTTTCCAACACCATTTATTGAATAGACTGTCTATACCCCATTGTATGTTCTTGCATACTTTGTCAAATATTAATTGGCCATAAATGTGTGGGTTTATTTTTGGGATCTCTATTTTGTTTTATTGATCTGTATGTCTGTTTTATGCCAGTACTGTGTTGCTTTGATTATTATAACCTTGTAATATAGTATAATATCAGTTAGTGTGATACTTCCAACTTTGCTCTTCTTTCTCAAGTTTGCTGTGGCTATTCGGGGTCTTTTGTGGTTCCATATAAATTTTTGGAATATTTTTTCCACTGCTGTGAAACAAACCATTGGTATCATGATAGGGATTTAGTTGAATCTATAGATTGCTTTGGATAGTATGGACATTTTAATAATGTTAATTCTTTCTATTCATGAACATGATATATGTTTCCAGTTATTTGTATCTTCTTTAATTTCTTACTTCAGTGTCATAATTTAATAAGTACAGGTCTTTTACATCATTCATTACATTTATTCCTTGGTATTTTATTTTGGTGAATTTTAAATAAAGTTGTTTTATTAGTTGACCTTACTGATAGTCCATTATTCATGGATATGCATGCAACTAATTTTTGAATATTTATTTTATATCCTGTTAACTTACTGAATTCAGTTATCAGTTCTAGGAATTTTGGGGAAAATCTTCACATATGTGTTTCTTCCTGTAGAAACCATATGTATGTGGTCTAACAGGTAGAATCCTGGATGGCTGGCCCATGTGTCTCACATGAGAGGTCCTCCAAGTTTTTCATCTATCTGCACATAGAGACTCCCTCACCCATTTTAGCAGCTGTTCAGCCTCCCTCATCTATGTGGACCAGGATGGTGCATCCCATCCTCTCCATGGACATTAGTGTTTTTGCCAATTCCCAGCTATTTCATCAGTGCTCTGATGGGTAGACTTGAAAATACATCTTTGAACAATTATGCAAGAATTTCTGTGGGGTCACTCCCTAGGATGCGCACTGCCAGGTGAAGGTGAGCACCCGTGGGACTTTGTTGAGTCCTGTACAATATTCTCTCAGAAGAGGATCTTTTCCCTGTTCTCTCCAAGAGGACCCGCTGGGGCCTCTGCTTCCTCACTTTGTCCCCAGGACTGGTCTCCACCAGACCAGGAGCCTGCCAGTCTGATGGTGACAGTGCTCTCTCTCCGTGTTTACAGTGCACGTGTCCCCATCTGGGAGGTCGGGGATCTCTGACA
Source organism: Saccopteryx bilineata (assembly GCF_036850765.1). Lineage (NCBI taxonomy): Eukaryota > Metazoa > Chordata > Mammalia > Chiroptera > Emballonuridae > Saccopteryx > Saccopteryx bilineata. Next base: position 68,179,467 of record NC_089491.1, on the reverse strand, counting down.
CGTAGTGACATGGGCACTGCCTCCCATTGAAAGTGCATGAGTTTGCCCTCTGTCCCTTTAGAAAACACTGACTCTTGAGAGTTTGCTGCACCACAAGAATGTTAAAACTTTCTCTGGCCTTGGGCTGTGAGCAGAGGTGAATTTAATGGCAGGCATGCTGGGCATGCACTCTGGGCCTCAGCTTCTGAGGACCCTGCAAAACCCCAACTTTACACTTTTTCTTTATATTTTTTCTTTTCATTTTTTTCTTTACACTTTTTTCAATATTTTCTTCTGCTCCCGGGGCCTTAACCAACCTTAGTCCACCTCTGGTTGTGAGGTTTGTGGTTTGTCCAGCTTCTGATCTCTTTCTAGATTTCTGCATCTTTCATTTTGTTCTGTGCACAGGAAGAGCCAGTTGTTGCTCAACTGGCTTCTGGGCCTGGGATCACAATTAGCCCAGTGGTCTCTACTCCTAGATTATGGACATACTTCCTAAATGGGATGTTTTTTATATCTGATTTCTAATAAATCTGGTATTTACATTTCAAATAAGAAAAATGCTATTTCAGATAAAAACAAACAAAATTATGTGAGTGGACACAAAAAAGGCTCCTATTGTAATATTCCATTTATAAGAAACATCCAGTATAGCTAAAGGAGCAGAGACAAAAAGCATCTGAGCTTATGAGGAGGGGTCAGTGGCAGACACACAGGGAACACGCTTAGAGGCTGGCCCGGAAGAAAGACTGGCCTCAGACCACCCATCTGAGGACTGCCTGTGGGGAGAGGTCCTGTGGTGGGGCCTGGGCTGTGCTTTCTCTGGGAGGCTCTGGAGTGTTCTGTCTTTGGAGGACATATAAAATGGAGGCATGTGGGTGATCTTTGCTGTTCTTGCAACCCTAGCAACAGCCCAGGAGGCAGAGCTGTTACTCCCACTTCAATACCTGAGGAGCCAGACACAGGCAGAACAGGAAGTTGCTCCAAACCTGGAGAGGTATTAATTTCCAACAGTCATGCTTACTCCAGAAGCCCCTCCAGTGGCAGCTCTGGAGCCAGGGCCAGCCTGTGCAGCATCTCCCGGCCTCGGTGAGGAGGATCCACCACCCGACTTAAAGAATCCTCCCTCAAACCTGCCATGAGTCCTGTCCCAGAGGAGGAGCTGCCTCTGGAAAGTGCATCAGGGCCTGCTGTGGAGCAACTTGTTGACCGTGCACCCCCTCTGCCACCAGAAGACACCAACTTCTATGGCTGGAGCACTCCCCTCCTTATAATATCAGCCTGCGGGAATGCAGTCGCTCCACCCTCTGGACTCTCTCTCACCTATCCTATAAAGCTCCCATCCTGCTGAAGAGTCAGCTGCGTGGGCAGGAGTGTTGAGGTCTAGAAAGACTAAAAAAATGCCAGTGACTGAGTTGTGTGGCTCCTGCTTGGGGGCCACTCCTCCCTCATTCCCCCAAGCCTGACCAGCCTTCCCTTTCAGGAGTTCACCCTCCTAACTCCTGGTGGCCCTGCCCTACTGAGCTCAGGCTCCTAAGCCTCTGGGACAAACTGAGTTCTGTAGCTATAGGACAGAGGCCGTTTTTCATTCACATACATGACCAGCGTAGAGCCCTCCTTTTACATAGATAAATCTTGGTCTGTTAAGGCCTAAAATACTCTGCTAGCCTCGCCCTAATGACTTCCTGAGACCTTGCGCCACCACAGATGAATGCAGGCATCCAGCAGGTGGCAGCTAGATTTAGCAAAAATCCCATTTACTATGGGATTTTTGCTGAGCGGCCTCAAATAACACTGGCACCAAAATTGAACCTGTTTCTATCCGGTGAACACCACTAGCCTCTACTTGGTGACTCACTAAGAACCTTCCTCATGTAACTCAAGTACCACCAGAGGGACTTTTAGTGACTGAGCCTAACAGGGAGTCATCAGAAGAAAGCAGGCAGAGGGAATCTCAGAGTGCCTTTGGCCTTTTACTGAACTTCCCCAGGGCTTAGTGCTGGAGGAAGGTGGCCTAGTGCACAGCTTGGTCCTTCAATGCACACCCAGGTCCTGCAGAGGCAGCCACAAATTATGATCATGTTGATGCTCCAAATCAACATGGGCCACTCACAGGCAACATCTGACATTGACTTATACCAGAGTCCCTCCCAAAAGGCCACAGAACCAACACCTCTAGTAACCAGCTCAGACAATGTGAGAACAAAACCCAATTAGCTTCACAACTGGCATATATCCAAAGGGAAATCTTAGCAGGCACCAGACCCTATGAGGCAAATTTTACTTAGTGTGGTCAGTACATACACAGCAGCTTGTACACTGTGATTGAGGTTGATCCTCATAGTCAGCTGTCCTGAGGGTTGAACCCATGCACAAACAAGTCAATAGCAATCAAGACCCAATTAAAATAGGAGGGCTCTTACAGGGATATTCCTGGAGCACCCAGTTCAAGTGATCAGAGACTGCACCACTGGGTCCCACATGACTGCTACTTCAAAGACTACCCTCACAAGATTGTGATACCTAGTAGATCTACCTAGTACATAGACACAAACACAAAGAGGCAGCCAAACTGAGGAGTCAAAGAATTATGCCCCAAATAATAAAACAGGATAAATCTCCAGAAAAGAAGCTAAATATAAATTGAGAGCAGGAAATTTATCAAATATAGAATTTTAAAAAATGGTGATAAGGATGCTCAAGTAACTTGGTGATAAGTACCAGGAACTTAGTAAGAATTACAACATCATGAAAAAAATATATAGAAACTATAAAAAAGAACCAGTCAGAAATAAAGAATGCAATATCTGACATGAAGCATCCACTAGAAGAAATAAACAGTAGGTTGAATGAAGCAGAAGATCAAATCAGTAATATAGAAGACAATGTTGCAAAAAACACCCAACCAGAGCAACAAAACAAAAAGTAGATTTTAAAAAAATGAGGATAGTTTAAGGCAGGGGTTTCAACCTTTTCACACTTGGGGACTGGTGAAAATAGGAGCATTATTATGGGGACTACTGAGGCAGAAATAAAATTTATTATTAGTGTTTTATGCATTATCTTTAAATTTTAATATTATAAAATGAAAATTCTCTAAAATAACCAGATGTACAGTAAAAATGTATATATATATTTTAATAGAATAAAACTGAAATTTCCAGAGCGCAATATTTAATTGAAGTAAAGCTAGTGTGAAATCTGCTGTTACTCTTTTACAAAAATACTTAAGGTTGCAGTTTTGTTTGCAACAGACGAAGCACTGCATTGACATCCATTTGGTTTCTCTGTTTGGTTTTTATTGGTGAGAGGGCTAAAAAAGTCTTCTCACACAGTATTTTTAATTGTACAGTGGTACTTTGAGATACGAATGGACGACCATACAATTTTTTTTAAGATATGAGCTGCAACTTGGTCCATATTTTTGTTTGAGATCCAAGCGAAATTCCGAGATACAAGTTGTGATTTGGGAAGCTGCCGCTAGTTGGCGCGTTGGCTCATTGGTCCAGTATCAGCACTTTGATATACGAGTTGACTGACTTACGAGCTTGGTTACAGAATGAATTAAATTCCTAACTCAAGGTACCACTGTATTTTAAAATATAATTTAAAATTTAATTTAATAGCAATGTAACTAAGAGATGAATATTTTTCTTCCAGTGATATCCAAAATAGTGATAATGCTTGCATTTTATGTTTTGACATCAGAGTAACATCAGAAGATAAATCTATCAGTTTTTCTTCTTTATGATGATAAAGAGTATAGCAGAGTTTATCAGGCCTTAACAGAACAAGATTTATCTATGCAAAAGGAACGCTTTATACCAGCCATGTGTGTGAATGGGTAAATAATCCAGAGGTTATCTTTATCGGGTTTCTCATTTCTCAGGCTAATAACGGTTGAAGTTCTGAACTTACACTCTTAAATGTTGTCTTATTATATAAAATATAAATTTCAGGTTGATGTCCATCTTAGAAAGGTGGAAACATTTCTACATCTTCCTGTATGTGTCTTTTCCAAAGAACAAGTGTCTTTTTGAAAGCCTCCATCTTATTTCTTTTTTCTTTTTTTTTGTATTTTTCTGAAGTTGGAAATGGGGAAGTAGTCAGACAGACTCCCGCATGCGCCCAACCGGGATCCATCCGGCATGCCCACCAGGGGGCGATGCTCTGCCCATCTGGGGCATTGCTCTGTTGGAACCAGAGCCATTCTAGCACCTGGAGCCATCCTCAGTGCCCAGGCCAACTTTTCTCCAATGGAGCCTTGTCTGCAGGTGGGGAAGAGAGAGACAGAGAGGAAGGAGAGGGGGAGGGGTGTAGAAGCAGATGGGCGCTTGTCCTGTATGCCCTGGACAGGAGTCGAACCTGGGACTCATGCACGCCAGGCCAACGCTCTACCACTGAGCCAACCAGCCAGGGCATCCATCTTATTTCTTAATGTAAAATGTTTGTGTTAAGCCCCTGTAGAGAAATATTTAGTTTGTTGGAGAGGCTAAATATACTCACCATATATGCAAGCTTAGCCATCCATTCTTCATCCAACAAAAGATCTATTAATGCAGAGTTTCACTCTTACAGAAATTTTCACTTCTCTCAGCTCAAAAAGGCCTCTCAGCCTCTTAGCTCAGAAAGAACCCTTTCTCTTGAGAGCCACCTCACTTTAGTGTAGAAGAGATGTTGGTGTTGTGAAGGCATGCTTTCACATAGTGTTGTGAACAGTGTGGAATTCAAACCTCAACTACAAATATCATTAACAATCTTTACTGCATCATTCATCACTGTGTTCAATTCAGGGAAAAGTTTCTTTCAACCAAAAGCTGCCAGTGAATCATATAGTACATGGACATTTCTGGATGTGCAACATCCTTTCTTTTTGTTACTACCAAGGAATGATATTTAATCATGCTCGCAGCACTATCCATCCAATCTAAGCCCTCCAATTGAAAGTGCTCAGTAAGAGCATTAAATATCTCTGAACTAGTGGTCCAACCTGATAGATGAAGACAACAGAGTCATTCTTCCCTAAAGTTTTTATCATCAGTATATCTCATGAGGCAAAGTAGAATAGTGTGGTTACTCATGTCCATTGATACATCAAGCTAAATGGCAAAATATTTCAATTTCCTTCTTTGCTTTGCGATTTGCTCTTTAATATCATTGCCCATATCAACAATTCTTCTCTGAATGGTTCAAAGCAATATAGCCTCAAGTTGTTGTGTGGCTTGAAGATCCAAACTCTCCTAAGTGACATTTAAGATGCAAGGCTTTACTAATTCTTCACCAATAGTTAAAATTATTTTTATTTTTGATGTTCAAAGAACAGCTTAATAAGACACACAAAGCGGTGATTTATCACTAGTCATTTGTACGAATATGCTATAAAAACATGCAGAGTTAGGAAAAACAATTAGAGATAGCAAAGCACCCTAGGGTGAAGGCCCTGAGTGGACAAGAGTCCAGTGCTGGAAACAGCAAAATAGCAGGATAAGATTCAGTAACAGAAATGTTTAGGCTCTCAGAACAGAGATTAGAAGTCAGCATGTTCCTTGTCCTTTACTTCACCCCCTGAAAACTTCTGCTGTCTGCTTCCTTGAGTTATTTGTACTGGCTAATAAATATCTGAGTAAGGCTAGAGACAGGGCCTCAGTCCTTGGATCTGCTGTCTGGAGCTGTTGCTTCCCCTCGGCCCCTCATAGCATGTCATCTGTGCTCCAGGTAGTTTATTGTCGCCACAACAAGTGGTGCCCCCTGTGAGGAACGTGAACCAAATGACAGGTTGCTACTCTGAGTAGTTTATTGTTGCAGCAATAAATGGTTCCCCACTTGAGAAACCAGATAAAATGACCTTTCAAAGCCTGGCAAAGGAAAAGGACATCTGCTTATCCGGTTTGGTAAGAGACACAAGCAGCAGAAGAATAGCCCTTGAATACTTGCAGCAAGGCCAGTTTTAGGGATCAGGCCAGAAGATTTCCCTTTCCCTTCATCTCTCCAGCATCATAGGAAATTCCCTTTCCCCTGAGCAGTAAAGTCTCAAGTCACAGCTACAGGGACTCCTTTGAGCTGCAGGGTGTCAGATAAGAATTTAACTGCCCTTTTGCTCATGATCTGACAACAATGCCCTTCATATTCAAAGGAGGGTATTTCACACTTAGAAGGTTGGGCAAGCACTTTTACCAAGGGGAAGGTTGAAGCAATCAGGATGGGATATGAAATAACTCCTTGGGATTGGAAAGGACTTGTAAAAACTGTTCTCACCACCTACCCCAAACCTCAGACCAGCCCCTCCTCTTAGATATTTCACTGACCCTAACCAGTAGGAAATAGCTACAGAAGATGAGACTTTTGCCACTTTCCCTTAAAAAAACAAAAGGCTGGAATGTTAGGTTTGGGTTCAGGGCTTCTTTAAATTCAGAGCTTCTTTAAAAACTCAAATTCAGGCCTGACCTGTAGTGGTGCAATGGGTAAAGCATCGATCTGGAATGCTGAGGTTGCCGGTTCAAAACTCTGGGCTTGCCTGGTATTGGGCAGATAAAATATATTATGCTCACTTTGTTAAAGATGGAGGCCGTCGCCCAGGTGAAATTAATGTGTGTTGAGAATCCTTGTAGCCTGGGGTTTGGTTTTGGGATTAAGCCTTTCCCACCCTTTTTGATGTGGGGTGGTACAATCCAATCATGCCTCAGAGAAGTGACTTTGTATTAGAGACTTCCCTATTTTGTATATTGGATTAGAGGTTCTGAAGCTACAATATAAAATGGGGACGGAGCTGGAGCTTGCGCTCTTGGTTCCTGAGGTTAGCATGAGAGAGCGGAGAGAGTAGAGCCAACAGCGGAAAGGCCATGTGGAGGAGGCCAGGAGAAGCAGCCAAGATGGTGGAGTGCTGAGTGAGATGCCAGTTTGTGTAGAGTTTGTATCTGGGATAAGGAAGGAGATGGGGAACTGAGAAGAATAAGGCTGGCGAGCTAGAAACCTTTGATTCTAGGAAACTCGGATAAGTCAGTGGCTTTGTGAGCACTGAATGTGATTGGGTTTTGGAGCCCAGTGTGTATTTTTTACTTGCCCGCCAGGTGCAAGCTAGGATTAAAGACTATGGCCTACCAGTTTTTGGCTCCGTTGCTTCTTTGCCGACTGTCCGAATCGAATGCGAACCTGCATGGGCCGGGCGGATGTGATGATGGCCGCAGCTCCTGGCTTTACACCTGGTCAAGGCACATAAGGGAGTTGATGATTCCTGCTCTTCCCCCACTTCTCTCTCTGTTTCTCTCTCCTTCTCTTTCTACCCTCTCCTTTTAAAATGAATAAATAAAATAAAATAGATTTCATTCTTGAGCTATATTTAAAATATATTGTTAAAAAACAACAACAACAACAACAAAATCTCAAATTCCCCTCACCCAACCTTCCACTTCCCTTCAGCAACCCCCACACTAGGAAGGTTCTGGGAAGTGTCCTTGGGACAAGGCCTTCGGAAGGAACCTGAGGGTTGGGACAGGAGACAGTCTGTGACCAAGACCACAAACCTGTTACAACTGTAGGAAAAAAGGACATTTTCACAAAGATTACACCTATGTAGCTTGGCTTTTGTGTATGCCCCGAGAGGCTAATTAAAACTCATCTAAAAATTTATTATAAAGTTCCAGCAAAGCAGATTGTAAAAAGCCAATATGATCAATTACAATTCTTTTTGTGTTCATGCAAATTACCAGGCCAAGTTAAGACTAGACTTAATACTATAACTAGGATAATCCTAATTTGGCTCTTTGGGGGGAAAAGGGGGGATAGTTTTATAATTCAAGCAGTTTAATAGCCCATCCCCTCCTTTTTCTTCAATCATCCTGGAAGGCTGCCAAAGACAAATGAAGAGTCTTGTCTTCTCTGCAATTATTAATACTGTAAAATACAAAGGTATGCCAAAATTTTTTAACCAGGTGGTCTAGAAATACATTTGATATCACTACTAGTTTAAATTTGATTGTGTCTTTTGAAGTTAACCAAACATGTGTTCATTTTTCCTAGGTTTACAAAAGCTTCCTGTTATCTCTGTTATGTCTTCTACAATATGAGTTTGTTTGCCAGTGAAATAACTTGTTTCCAAAGGTCATGGAATATGTTCATAAAAGTATCAATCTAAAGTTTCTAATTACTGACTTAGTTGTCACTGAAAGTTAAAGTTTTGGGAAATTAAGAAGTCTAATTAGAAAGAAATTGTATGGTTTTAATGAAAAAAAGTATAGAGTATTGTTGGGCAGATAAAATATATTATGCTCACTTTGTTAAAAATAGCGCTGCCCACGTGAGGCCGTTGCCCAGGTGATATTAATGTGTGTTGAGAATCCTTGTAGCCTGGGGTTTGGTTTTGGGATTAAGCCTTTCCCACCCTTTTTGATGTGGGGTGGTACAATCCAATCATGCCTCAGAGAAGTGACTTTGTATTAGAGACTTCCCTATTTTGTATATTGGATTAAAGGTTTTGAATCTACACTATAAAATGGGGGCAGAACGAGAGCTTGCGCTCTTGGTTCCTGAGATTATCATTAGCAGAGGGAGCAGAGCAGAGAGCAGAAAGAGGCCATGTGGCCAGGAGAAGCAGCCAAGATGGCAGAGTGCTGAGTGAGATGCCAGTTTGTGCAGAGTTTGTATCTGGGATAAAGAAGGAGTTGGGGAACTGAGGAGAATAAGGCTGGTGAGCTAGAAACCTTTGATTCTAGGAAACTCGGATAAGTCAGTGGCTTTGTGAGCACTGAATGTGAGTGGGTTTTGGAGCCCAGTGTGTGTTTTTACTTGCCCACCGGGTGCAAGCTAGAATTAAAGATGACGGCCCATCAGTTCTTGGCTCCGTTGTTTCTTTACCGACTGTCCGAATCTAATGCGAACCTGCATGGGCCGGGCTGCTGTGATAGTAGTAGTGGCAGCCGTGGCTTCTGGCTTTACAAGTATGGAGGTACATTTGAAAGAAAAAGGAAGAAAGTAAATAAGTTCTGAAAGCTAGTTATTTCTGAATAAATAAGAAAGTTTATGAAAGTTGCAGAAGGTTTGTGTAAGTTGCAGAAGGTTTGTGCAGGTTACAGAAGGTTTGTACAAGGGAAAGGAACTGAGAAAGTAGACAAAGATGAGAAAAGGGACTTTAGAAGAAGGATTTTTCTGAAAGGAAAATTAAAACAACATTAGAAAAGTTTTAAAGGCCTCAGGAGCTTGAGAAATTCACTCAAAATTGCAGAAAGAGCCGATAGTCTTCTTAAACCCCAACTACACAAACATAAAAGGAGGAGTCAAGAGGAGAGACTCACCTCACAAAAACAGTTGTATAAGGCTCTTTTTATTCTTAATTTTTTGAACATTTTCTCATCTGATTAACTGCAGCTGAGAGGCATTTTATATGAGCTGAGCAGTGGCCTAAGTCTCTCATGTTTTACCAGAACAGATTAGCTGGCCCTGAGTGGCAGAATGAAGTTGTTGGGCAAATGAGTTTGTAAAATTTGTATTATTTGAGTTTGCTCACTTTTAGTGTTAAAAATGGTGCTGTGCAACACCAGGTATGTGATCTTTGAAATTGCAAATTACCTTCCTGCTTGGGAAGGGCCTTTGTCTTGCTAATGTGTGCTGGAGGCTAAAGAAGCCAGGTTTTTAGAAGAGTGATAGCAGAGAATGCAGGGTGCTAAAGAAGAAGCTAGTTTTATGCAAAGAGGAGACAATGTGCAGATGGGGAACCAGAGGTGAGGGGCTTTGAGACTGGTGAGGCCTTTGATTTTAGGAAAAACAGAGAAAATTCTCCTGGTTGTGGAACTGGAGAATGTGTCAGTAGCTTTGTGAGCTCTGAATGAAAGGGAAGTGTAAAGCCAGTGGCCTCGGCCAGGGCCACCATCACAGCCGCCCGGCCCATGCAGGTTCGCATTGGATTCGGACAGTCGGTAAAGAAACAATGGAGCCAAAAACTGATAGGCCATTTTCTTTAATCCTAGCTTGCACCCGACGGGCAAGTAAAAACATACACTGGGCTCCAAAACCCAATCACATTCAGTGCTCACAAAGCCACTGACTTATCCGAGTTTCCTAGAATCAAAGATTTCTAGCTCACCAGCCTTATTCTCCTCAGTTCCCCATCTCTTTCCTTATCCCAGATACAAACTCTGCACAAACTGGCTTCTCACTCAACACTCCGCCATCTTGGCTGCTTCTCCTGGCCACATGGCTTCTTTCTGCTCTCTGCTCTGTCCCCTCTGCTCTCTCATGCTAATCATCCCAGGAATCAAGAGAGCAAGCTCCTGTTCTGCCCCTATTTTATAGTGTAGAAATCCAAACCTTTAATCCAATATACAAAATAGGGAAGTCTCTAATACAAAGTCACTCCTCTGAGGCATGATTGGATTGTGCCACCCCACATCAAGACGGGTGGGAAAGGCTTAATCCCAAAATCAAGCCCCAGGCTACAAGGATTCTGCCTGCCTTTAGCCCACCCCCAACACACATTAATATCACCTGGACAACTGCCTCCACGTGGGCAGCGCCATCTTTAACAAAGTGAGCATAATACATTTTATTAATATCTGCCCAACAGGAAGTGTTTTCCTTGTGTGTATGCTCATTGGCCAGCATGAGACTTGAATAACCCTGGCCGGTTGGCTCAGCGGTAGAGCGTCGGCCTAGCGTGCAGAGGACCCGGGTTCGATTCCCAGCCAGGGCACACAGGAGAAGCGCCCATTTGCTTCTCCATCCCTCCGCTGCGCCTTCCTCTCTGTCTCTCTCTTCCCCTCCCGCAGCCAAGGCTCCATTGGAGCAAAGATGGCCCGGGCACTGGGGATGGCTCTGTGGCCTCTGCCTCAGGCGCTAGAATAGCTCTGGTCGCAACATGGTGACGCCCAGGATGGGCAGAGCATCACCCCCTGGTGGGCAGAGCATCGCCCCATGGTGGGCGTGCTGGGTGGATCCTGGTCGGGTGCATGCAGGAGTCTGTCTGACTGTCTCTCCCTGTTTCCAGCTTCAGAAAAATGCAAAAAAAAAAAAAAAAAAAGAGAGAGACTTGAATAAAGGAATGCCCACTATTTTTTGGCTCCATTGTTTCCTTACCATCTGCTCAAATCCAGTGGGAACCTGCATGTAAATGACAGCGATGGCTGCAACTGCTGGCCATTCACCAGTCAAATTACTAACCTGGGGGTGAGGGTATGTTGCAATTTTGCCATCAACAGGTCCTCTTTGAATACCAGTGAGGAACATGAAGCCTTATCATGAGTTGTTATCAGCCCCTAGAAAGCAACTTGGTTCCAGAGATCCAGAAGCTGATACTGAATCCACTCCCAGAAGTGAACCCAAAAAAGAGGACACCTAGTTTTCTCTAAGCACTCAAGGAGTGCCTGACATCACCTGGGACACTTTAAAACATCTAGCCAGGCATTATGAAGAAGTTTTTCAAGATACAGACACACTTGTAAGCCCTGAACACCTGTTTCTCTCTATGCTTACCTTTCATCTTCTGCTACTACCACCTAGCCATCTTACTTTCTGTTAATCTTTACTAAAACAAAAAAAAGGGGAATATACAGGAATATGCTATGAAAACATGCAGAGTTAGGAAAACAATTACAGATAGCAAGGTGTCCCAGGGTGAAAGCCCTGAGTGGACGAGGGTCCAGGGGCCTCTCTGGCCCATGCTGGAAACAGCAAACAGAAGGATAAGATTCAGCAAGACATAATTGTTTAGGCTCTCAGAACAGAGATTAGATAGAACTTAGCATGTTCCTTGTAATGAGAACTTCTGCTGTCTGCTTCCTTGAATTATTTGTACTGACTAATAAATATCTAAATAAGGCTGAGGATGGATGGGTCCTCAGTCCTTGAACCTACTTTCCAAGGCTGAGGCAGCTCTTTGGAGCTTGTCATCTGGGCTCTAAGTAGTTTATTGTTGCTGTGACAGTCATTTTCTTCATTTGAATTTTCGACTTTTCATTTGGTTGTGTAATCTTTAAAAAAAAATGCAGTGACTTCTCAATAAGGTCACTATGCTTTGAATGCAGATGATAAGTTTGAAAGGTTTCATTGCATCATTTGACAGAATTTCAGAACATACTACACACCCAAGGACCATGCAATAACTCACTACCAGGTGTTACAGTGAAAACAAGTTTAAATACTTCTTATTGTGCCACCTAACAAAGTTTTCTTTTATTTTTTGTTTTTATTTGTTGCACCTTCCAAAATATCAACACATTTCTTTTTACTGTTTCTTTTGAACTCGCAGAACTACTTTTAGTGTCATCACTACATTTCTTTTGACTACTGCTTTTGCTTTGGAAGAAGTCTAAAATGTTTTGTTGTTTTTCCTTTCCATTTTGTAGGGTTTACAACTTATAGCACAATGACCTAAAACACACAATAATTTTCTTGCAAACAATATTTACACATTCTAAATAAGAGAGTACATGCAGGACTATTTGCACAAGTGTGAAAAAATGTACTATTGAGAGAAACAAGAGTGGAAATGAAAGCACATAACAGATAAACTTTTATCATACTGTGCATGATAGTGCATTATGGTTCAAGCTTGTATTTGTTTTATGAATGCCACATGTACGATGCATTGAACACTACATAAGTTTGTCCAAATTTGTACAAGGATAAAAACATGAAGTACAAAGAGAGTAGAAATTAGAGACTGTGCACAACTTAGCTGGCTGGAATCTGAAACATACAATCAATGAAGTTTGAGCTTACTGCATATAACAGTGTAATTTGGTATAAGCTTGTGCTTGATTTCTGAACTTCACATGTGCAATGCATTGAAAACTACATAAAGTTTGTCTGAATGCTTTTGTCTATTGTGTATGATTTGCAAATGCTCTGCATTGTGCAAAAGATGTTTAAATAAGCCTAAAAGTTACAAAGATTACTAAGGCAACCTCAATAGTATTTTTATCAATGATACAGATTGAAGAGTGGTAATCATCCTGAACATAGGAGCATTCAATTAAGATCACTGGATCTATAATCTTAAAACAACATTAGGATGGTTAACTCTTTCACGAACTGGCACAAAATTTCTGGTAGACCAACACCAGTCTGCAGACTAGTTGTTAAAAAACACTGGTTTCACCCTGGCCAGATAGCTCAGTTGGTTAGAGCATTTTCCCAATATGCTAAGATTGCAAGTTCATTTCTAGTTCAGGCACATACAGGAATAAATTGATGTTCCTGTCTCTCTCTTCCTCTCCCCCACCTCCTTTCTAAAATCAATAGATACATTTAAAAAAAAACTGGTTTAAGGGATATTTGGGTCAACATAAAGCATAAAAATATCCACATCATAAGTGTACTAGAAGGAGAAATGAGAGAGCAGGATAAGAAAAACTATTTGAAAAAATAATGACTGAAAACTTCCCTAACCTAGTGAAGGAAAGAGACACATAAATCTACAAAGCATACATGGTACCAAACAAGGTGTACACAAAGAGGCCCACACCAAAACACATCATAATTAAAATAACAAAAGTTAAAGACAAAGAGAGACTCTTAAAAGCAGCAAGAAAAAGACAGTTAGTTACCTACAAGAGAACTCCCATAAGACTGTCAGCTGATTTCTTTATAGAAACACTTCAAGCCAGAGGAATGGGCACAAAATTCTCAAAGTGATGGAAAACAAGAACCTACTACCAAGATTATACTATCCAGCAAGTCTATCATTCATAATAGAAGGAGAAAGAAAGAGTTTCCCAGACAAGAAAAAGCTAAAGGAGTTCATTATCACCAAACCACTATCACAAGAAATGGCGAAGGATTTTCTTTAAGAAAAAGAAGAAGAAGAGAACAGAAGAGCATAATTATAAAGAATGAAATGTCAATAAAAATGTACCTATCAATAATCACTTTAAATGTAAATAGCTTAAATGCTTTAAACCAGGGGTCCCCCAAATTTTTACCCAAGGGGCCAGTTCACTGTCCCTCTGACCATTGGAGGGCTGCCACATACAGTGCTCCTCTCACTGACCACCAATGAAAGAGATGCCCCATCCGGAAGTGCAGCAGGGGGCAGGATAAATGGCCTTAGGGGGCCACATGCAGCCCGCAGGCCATAGTTTGGTGACGCCTGCTTTAAACAAAAGATATAAAATACCTAAGTAGATAAATTTTAAAAAGACCCATTTATATGTTGTCTACAACAGACACACCTAAGATTGAAAGATACAGACAGACTAAAAGTAAAGGGATGAAATAAGATATTTCATGCAAATGTAAATTTTAAGAAAGCTGGTATAACAATATTAATATCTGATAAAATAGATTTTAAAACAAAAGCTATGAGACAAAGAAGGATACTACATAGTGATTAAGGTATCAATTTAGCAAGACGATATAATCTTTGTAAATATTTATGCACACAACATAGTAGCACCTAATTATGTAAATAAAACTTTGATGGATGTAAAGGGAGAGATTAGCCGTGATATGGATTATAATACCCCATTGACAACAATGGATAAGTCTTCCATTCAAAAAAAATCAACAAAAAAATAGCAGTCTTTAATGACACACTAGACCAGATGGATATAATTGATATCTTCAGATCATTTCACCACAAAGCCGTAGAATACGTATTCTTCTCAAGTGCATAGGGAACATTTTCTATGGTAGATCACACGTTGGCACACAAAACCGGTCTCAATTTAAGGAGATTGAAATTATATCAAGCATATTCTCTGACTATAAGATATGAACCTAGAAATCAATCTTAATAAAAAAAGGATAAAAACACACAAAGACATGGAGGCTATATAACATGTTATTAAGCAATGAATGGATTAAAAATATGATCAAGGAAGACATTAAAAACTACCTTGTAGGCTCTGGCTGGTTGGCACAGTGGTAGAGTGTCAGCCTGGTGTGCAGGAGTCCCAGGTTCGATTCCCAGCCAGGGCACACAGGAGAAGCGCCCATCTGCTTCTCTACCCTTCCCCCTCTCCTTCCTCTCTGTCTCTCTCTTCCCCTCCTGAAGACAAGGCTCCAGTGGAGCAAAGTTTGCCCAGGCACTGAGGATGGCTCCATGGCCTCTGCCTCAGGTGCTAGAATGGCTCTGGTTGCAACAGAGCAACACCCCAGATGGGCAGAGCATCACCCCCTGGTGGGCATGCTGGGTGGATCCCAGTTAGGTGCATGCAAGAGTCTGTCTGACTGCCTCCCCATTTCCAACTTCAGAAAAATACAAAAAAACAAACAAACTACCTTGTAACAAATTAAACTAGAACATTATAACTGAAAATCTATGAGACACTGCAAAAGTAGTCCTAACAGGGAAATTTATAGCATTATAGGAATATGGTTCAGGAAGCAAAAAAAAAAATAAATAATTAAAAAATAATCTAATGTTACACCTAAAATAACTAATAAAAAAAACAAATAAGCCCAAAAATAAGTAGAAAAAAGAAAATAATAAAGATATAAGCAGAAATAAATTAAATTAAAAAAAAGAAAGATCAAGCCCTGGCCGGTTGGCTCAGTGGTAGAGTGTCGGCCTGGCATGCGGGAGTCCTGGGTTCGATTCCCGGCCAGGGCACACAGGAGAGGCACCTATCTGCTTCTCCACCCCTCCCCCTCTCCTTCCTCTCTGTCTCTCTCTTCCCCTCCCACAGCTGAGGCTCCGTTGGAGCAAAGTTTACTCAGGCGCTGAGGATGGCTCTATGGCTTCTGCCTCAGGTGCTAGAGTGGCTCTGGTCGCAACAGAGCGATGCCCCAGATGGGCAGGGCATCACCCCCTGGTGGGCATGCTGGGTGGATCCCGGTCGGGTGCATGCAGGAGTCTGTCTGACTGCCTTCCCGTTTCTGGCTTTGGAAAAATACAGAAAAAAAAAAAAGAAAGATCAATAAAACCTAGAGTCTGGTTCTTTGCAAACAAACAAGATTGACAAAGTTTAATAACACTCGAGTCAGTATCAAGGATGACATCAGAGTAATGGTGGTGTGAGAGATACTCCTGATCTCTCCCCTTGAAATTTCAACAAAATGAACATTGATAACACAGCAAAGAAACCCTAGCTGAGCTTTCAGGCATGCCTGAAATATTCACACATCGAATGAACTAAAGTTGTTTTTTTTGTTAAGGTTCCTAATAATACCACTGTCAAATATCATCAAGGAGAAGAAATTGAGTACCATGTCTACACAAGGCAGAGATGCAGTTTAGAAAGAAAATAAAATATCTCCAGAAAAATATCTCAATCACATGGAAACCTTGGAGGTAAATGATAGAGAATTCAAAATTGAAGTTCTAAAAATACTCAATACTATACAAGAAGACACCAAGAGGCAACTTGATGAGTTCAGAAAATGAATTAATGAATTAAAAATACTTCACTAAGGAAATTGAAACTTTAAAAACAGAGATGAAGAACTCAATACATGAATTAAAGACTGCGGTAGCAAATTTAGTTAATAGAAGAAGCCAGATAGAGAAAAGAATCAGTGACATCAAAGACAGGCAACTAGAGATACTACAGATAAAAGAGGAGACTCATGAATTAAAAACACTGAAAGAGCTCTACAAGAATTGTCTGACTCCATCAGAAAGAGCAATATAAGAATAATGTATATATCAGAAAAAGAGGAGAGGGAGAAGGGGATGGAGAGTCTATTCATACAAATAATTAATGAGAATTTCCCAAGCTTATGGAAAGAGTAAGAGCCTCAAATCCAAGAAGCAAACAGAACAACGAGTTACCTCAACCCAAATAGACCTACTCTAAGGCACATCATAAAAAAATTGTCAAAAATCAATGACAAAGAAAGAGTTCTCAAAGCAGGTAGGGAAAAGAAGAACATAACATATAAAGAAAAGCTCATACATTATCACCACACTTCTCAGCAGAAACTCTATAAGTCAGAATAGAGTGGACCCAAACATTCTAAGTACTGAAAAAGAAGAATTACCAGAAGAAGAAATAAAAATATTTGCAGACATACAGAAGCTGAGGGAATTTATCACCAGAAAACATCCACTGCAAGAAATATTCAAGGGGGTTATTCAACCAGATACAAAGATACCAACAAAAACTGCAAGCTAAAGCTCCAATAAGGTTACAATAAAAACAAGAAAAATCTGTGACAACAATAACATAAAAGGGAAGAGGATACAGATTGGCAGTAGCAAAGAAGGATAGAGTACAGAAGCACTCATAAGACAAAGGACTCTTGTACATATTAACATTTTTCTTTTAATAACTGAATGGTAACCACCTATGAAAACTATTGAAACACATAGCTTAAAAAAAGAAGAACCAAGGGAAAGAAGTATGGAATACTGCCAAACAAAAACAACTGACAGAAACAAAAATGAGATGAACCAAACAAGACACAGAGCTACCAGAAAACAAAACATAAAATGGCTATAAAAAATTCTCATGTCGATAATTACCCTAAATGTAAATATACTAAACTCAACAATAAAGAGGTACAGAGTAGCAGATTGGATCAAAAGGCAAAACTCAACCATATGGTGCCTTCAAGAGACACAGCTAAGCTGCAAGGATAAAAGTAGACTCAAAGTGAAAGGTTGGAAAATGATTCTCCAAGCGAATAATATCTAGAGAAAAGCAGGTATAGCCAAACTCATAGCTGACAATGTTGACTTTAAGACAACAGAGGTAACTAGAAACAAAGATGGATATTTTATAATGATAAAAGAAACATGGTATCAAGAGAACATAACACTTCTTAATATATATGCAATAAACCAGGGAGAATCAAAATATATAAGACATCTACTAACTGATCTAAAAATAGAAGCAGACATAAACATAATCATACTTGCAGATCTTAACACATCTTTGACAACTTTAGATAGATCAACCAAACAGAATATCAATAAAGAAATATTGGCCTTAAATGACACTCTGGACCAGATGGACATAATAAACATTTTTAGGTCATTTCATCCCCAAAACATAAGATTATACATTCTCCAGTGTACATGAAACATTGTCAAGGATAGACCATATACTGAGCAGCAAAACTAACAAACAAATTCAGAAAGATTGAAATTATACCAAAGATATTTTCTGATCATAAGACTTTGAAATTAGAATTTAATTGTTAAAAGGAAGTAAAGAAACCCAGAAAATGTGAAAATGAAACAATATACTTATAAAAAATGACTGGGGCAAAGAAGTAAAAGCAGAGATCAAAAGATATATACAGACAAATGAAAAAAACAACATAAATATCAAAATTTCTGGAATGCAACAAAAGCAATAATAAGAGGAAAGTTTATATCTTAGAAACTTATATCAAGAAACAAGAGAGATCCCAAGTAAACAACTAACAACACATTTTAAGGAACTAGAAAAAGAAGAACAAAGGGAATGCAAAGTCAGCAAAAGAAATGAAATAGTAAAAATTAGAGCATATCTAAACAAAATAGAGAAATAAAATACAGAAAAAAATTAATACAAGAAAGAGCCAGTTCTTTGAAAATATCAATAAAATCAACAAATCACTGGTGAGACTCAATAAGGTGAAGAGAAAGGACTCATAAACAAAATCTGAAGTGAAAGAGAAATTACCACAGACATTTTAGATATACAAAGGATCATCGTAGAATATCATGAAAGATTATATGCCACCAAATTCAACAACCTATAGGAAATGAATAAATTCCTAGAACTATATGATCTTCGTAGACTGAGTCATGAAGAAATAGAAAACCTAAATAGACCTATAAGCAGGAGGAAATAGAAACAACTATCAAAAACCACTTCAAAAACAAAATTCCAGGACCAGATGGCTACACTAGTGAATTCTACTAAACATTCAAGGAAGATTTGATACCTATCCTTCTCAAAGTCTTCCAAAAAATAGAAGAAGTAATACTCCCCAACACATTTTATGAAGCCAACATAACCCTTATACCAAAACCTGGTAAGGACAACACAAAAGAAGAAAACAACAAACCAATATCTCCAATGAATACAGATGTAAAAATCCTAAACAAAATATTAGCAAATTGAATTCAACACATTAAAAAATATGTACATCATGATCAACTGGGTTTCATTCCAGGAGCACAAGGATGGTTCAAAATACATAAATTGATCAATGTAATATACCACATGAACAAAACAAAGAATAAAAATTATATGATCCTATCAATAGATGCAGAAAAGGCATTCAATAAGATACAACATTCCTTTATTTCTAAAACACTCAGTTAAATCAGAATAGAGGAAAAGTACCTACCCCAACATAATAAAGACCACATATGACAAACCATCAGCTAATATCATACTAACTAGTGAAAAATGAAGTATTTTCTTCTAAAATCTGGAACAACACAACACTGTCCACTCTCTCTTATTCAACATAGTTCTGGAAGTATGAGAGCAATCAGGCAAGAGAAGGAAATAAAAAGCATTTATATGGGGAAAGAAGTAAAGGCAGAGGCAGATGACGGTTGGTTGAAGCCCCAGGCACAAAAGAAAATTTTGGGTGCCTTGTCATTATAAAAAAGTGTAAAGTTGGGGTTTTGCAGGGCCCTTCAGAAGTCAGGGCCCAGGGAGCACAACTAATGTGCCAGCCATTAAATTTGCCTCTGAGTAAAGGTATTACTTTTTGCAGATGACATGATCCTGTACATAGGGAACCCAAAAGACTCCACCAAAAAACTATTAGAAAATATAAACCAATAAAGTCACAGGATACAAAGCCAATATATAAAAGTCCACTGCTGCCTGAAGAGGTGCTGGTACAGTGGATAGAGCATCAAACATGGACATGAAAGACCCAAGTTCAAAACTCCGAGGTTGCCAGCTTGAGCTCAGGCTCATCTGGTTTGAGCAAGGCTCACAAGCTTTAGCCCAAGATCACTGGCTTGAGCAAGGGGTCACTCAGTCTGCAGTAGCCTCCCGGTCAAGGCACATATGAGAAAGCAATCAGTGAACAACTAAGGTGCCACAACAAAGAACTGATGCTTCTCATCTCCCTCCCTTCCTGTCTGTCTGTCCCTATTTGTCTCTCTCTCTGTGCCTCTCTCTGTCTCTGTCACACACAAACACAAAAATCCACTGCTTTCCTAAACACTAATGATAAAACACACTAAAATTAACTTTAAAAATGTCTAATATAATTGCAACTAAAAAAATAAAATAAAATACCTAGGAATAAACTTAACAAAGGATGTGAAAGACTTATGTACTAAAAACTACAAAACATTACTGAAAGAAATTAAAAGAGATATAATGAGATGGAAAAATATTCCATGTTCATGGATTGGAAGAATTAGCATAGTTTAAATGGTTATACTACCCAAAGCAATATACAAATATAATGCAATCCCCAACAAAATTCTAATGTCAGTTTTTAAAGAGACAAAAAAATTACCTGATTTGTATGGAACCATAAAAAACCCCTGAATAGCCAAAGCAATCCTGACAAAAATGAATGAAGCCAAAGGTATCATATTACCTTACTTCAAATTATACTATGAAGCCACAATAATCAAAACAGCATCATATTGGCAGAAAAACAAATACACAAACCAATGGAACAGAATTGAGAGCCTAGATATAAAACTACATATATATGGACAAATCATATTCATCAAAGGAGCCAAAAACACACAATGAAGAAAAGAAAGCCTTTCAATAAATGGTGCTGAGAACATTGGAAAGCCACATGCAAAAGAATGAAACCTGACTACAGTTTGTCCCTCTGCACAAAATTAATTCAAAATATATCAAAGACCTATAAATAAGATCTGAAACAATAAATTACATAGAAGAAAACATAGGTACTAAGCTCATGAACCTTAGCTGTAGAAAATATTTATCAATTTGACCCCAAAGATAAGGGAAATACAGGCAAAAATAAATTAATGGGACTATATAAAACTAAAATGTTACTGCATAGGAAGAGAATTGACAAAAAAAACAAATAAGTAGCCAACTAAATAGGAGATAATATTTGCAAACAACAGCTCTGATAAGGAGTTAATATCCAAAATATATAAAGAATGCACAAAGCTCAGCAACAAATAAGCCAACAATCCAATTAAAAAATGGGAGAAAACCTGAACAGACACTTCTCCCAAGAGGACATATAAATGGCCAACAGATATATAAAAAGATGTTCATCCTCACTAGCTATTTGAGAATTCCAAATCAAAACTACAATGAGATATCATCTCACACCTGTTAGATTGGCTATTGTCAACAAGACAGGTAATAACAAGAGTTGGAGAGGATGTGGAGAAAAAGGAACACCCATTCACTGCTGGTGGGAATGTTAACTGTTAAAACCATTATAGAAGAAGGTATGGTGGTTCCTCAAAAAATTAAGAATAGAACTACCATATAACACAGCAATCCCTTTACTGGGTATCTACCCCCCAAACTCAAAAACATTGACACATAAAGACAGATGCATACCCATGTTTGTTGCAGCATTATTCACAGTGGTGAAGACATGGAAACAACCAAAGTGTCCCTAGATATAAGATTGGATAAAGAAAATGTGGTTCATATATACAATGGAATACTACTCAGCCATAAGAAATGATGACATGGTGACATTTACAACAACATGGATGGACCTTGAGAACGTTATACTGAGTGAACTAATCAAATTTTAAAAAGCTAAGAACTGTATGATTTCACACATAGGTGGGATATAAAACTGAGTCTCATGAACATAGATAAAAGTGAAGTGGTTCCAAGAGGGGAGGGGAGGGAACCAGGGGAGAAAGTGGGTGAAAGGGTGTAAAGAGCAACAAACATAAGGTTATGAAAAATCATTTGACTTTGGGTAATTGGTATACAACATAATCAACAGTTTAAATGCTATTAGAATATTTATCTGAAATCTATGTACTCTTTATAAATTTATTATGTTTACATAGATTCTAGTGTTGTCCTAATTGCATCCCCCCCCTGTATTCCCTCAACATATCCTTTCCCCCACTCCCAACAACTCCCTCTTCCCTTCAGGTTTAATTCCGTTCCTCAGTTCACACTGTTCCTTGGATTCCTCGAATGAGTGAAGTCATATGATATTTTTCTTTCTCTGCCTGGCTTATTTCACTGAACATAATAGTTTCCAGGTCCATCCAAGTTGTTGCAAAAGGTAATATATTCTTCTTTTTCATGGCCCCATAGTATTCCATTGTATATATGCACCACTGCTTTTTAATCCACTAGTCCACTGATGGACACTTGGGTTGTTTACAGATCTTCGCTATTGTGAACAATGCTGCCATAAACATGGGGGTGCGTTTTTAAATTTTAATCAGTGATATGGTGTTCTTGGGATATATTCCTAAAAGTGGAATGGCTGGGTCAAAAGGCAGTTCGATTTTTAATTTTTTGAGGAATCTCCATACTGTTTTCCACAGTGGCTGCACCAGTCTGCATTCCCACCAGCAGTGCAGGAGGGTTCCCTTTTCTCCACATCCTCCCCAGCACCTATCCTGTGTTGTTTTGTCAATGAGTGCCATTCTGACTGGTGTGAGGTGGTATCTTGTGGTTTTAATTTGCATTTCTCTAATGATTAGTGATGTTGAACATTTTTTAATCTGTCTATTGGCCACCTGTATGTCCTCTTGGGAGAAGTGTCTATTCATTTCCTTCGCACATTTTTTGATTGGATTGTTTGTCTTCCTGGTCTTGAGTTTTACAAGTTCTTTATAAATTTTGGTTATTAACCCCTTATCAGACGTATTGTCTAATACGTTCTCCCATTGTGTGGTCTGTCTTTTTATTCTGTAAATCTTGTCTTTAGCTGTACAAAAGCTTTTTAGTTTGATGTAGTCCCATTTGTTTATCTTGTCTTTTATTTCACTTGCCCATGGAGATAAATCAGCAAATATATTGCTGCGAGAGATGTCAGAGAGCTTACTGCCTATGTTTTCTTCTAAGATGCTTATGGTTTCACAACTTACACTTAAGTCTTTTATCCATTTTGAGTTTATTTTTGTGACTGGTATAAGTTGGTAGTCTTGTTTAATTTTTTTTTGCACTTAGCTGTCCAATTTTCCCAACACCATTTTTTAAAGAGACTTTTTTACTCCATTGTATGCTCTCACTTCCTTTGTCAAATATCAATTGTCCATAAAGATCTGGGTTCTCTGTTCTGTTCCATTGATCTATATGCCTGTTCTTATGCCAGTACCAAGCTGTTTTGAGTACAATAGCCTTGTAGTATAACTTGATATCAGGAAGTGTGATACCTCCCACTTTATTCTTCTTTTTCAAGATTGCTAAGGCTATTAGTGTTCTTTTTTGGTTCCATATAAATTTTTGGAATATGTGTTTTTTAAAGTATGTCATTGGTATTTTAATTGGTATTGCATTGAATTTATAAATTGCTTTGGGTAGTATAGACATTTTAATGATGTTTATTCTTCCTAACCATGAGCACAGTATATGCTTCCACTTTTTTGTATCTTCCTTGATTTCTTTTATCAATGTTTTGTAATTTTCCAAGTACAAGTCTTTAACCTCCTTGGTTAAATTTACTCCTAGGTACTTTATTTATTTTGTTGCAATAGTGAGGGGGTTGTTTCCTGAATTTCTCTTTCTCATAGTTCATTGTTGGTGTATAAAAATGCCTCTGCTTTCTGTGTATTAATTTTATATCCTGCCACTTTGCTGAATTCATTTATTAGGTCCAGTAGTTTTTTGACTGAGACTTTAGAGTTATCTATATACAGTATCATATCATCTGCAAATAATAATAGTTTTACATCTTCTTTTCCCATCTGGATGCCTTTTCTTTCTTCTTCTTGTCTGACTGCTGTAGCTAGGACTTCCAGGACTATGTTGAATAAGAGTGGTGAAAGGGGGTACCTCTGTCTTGTTCCTGATCTTAGGGGAATGCTTTTAATTTTTGTCCATTAATTATGATGTTGGCTGTGGGTTTGTCATAGATGGCCTTTATCATGTTGAGGTATGTTCCCTGTATTCCCACTTTGCTGAGAGTTTTGATCATGAATGGGTGCTGGATTTTATCAAATGCTTTTTCTGCATCTACTGAAATTATCATGTGGTTTTTCTTCTTCCTTTTGTTTATGTGATGAATCACGTTGATTGATTTACAAATATTGTACCATCTTTGCCTCCCCAGAATAAATCCCACTTGATCATGATGTATGATTTTTTCATGTATTACTGGATCTGGTTTGCTAATATTTTGTTGAGGATTTTAGCATCTAAACTCATCAGGGAAACTGGCCCATAATTTTCTATCTTTGTGTTGTCTTTGCATAGTTTTGGAATCAGAATTATGCTCGCCTCATAAAAGTTGCTTGGAAGTCTTCCTTCCATTTAAATTTTTTGAAACAGCTTGAGAAGGATAAGAGTTAGTTCTTCTCTGAATCTTTGGTAGAATTCACCAGTGAAGCCATCCAGTCCAGGGCTTTTGTTTGTTGGGAGTTTTTTGATAACTTTTGATCTTATTTGTTTTAACCAGTCTGCTTAGGTTTTCTGATTCTTCCAGATTGATTTTTGAAAGGTGATATGTTTCAGATAATTTGTCCATTTCACCCAGGTTGTTTAATATTTTGGCATACAGTTCTTCATAGTATTTTCTTACAATATTTTGTATTTCTGTTGTGTCAGTTGTTATTTCTCCCCTCTCATTTCTAATTTTATTTATTTGAGTCCTCTCTCTTTTATTCTTGGTGAGTAACCATAAAGATGCATCGATCTTGTGTATCATTTCAAAGAACCAGCTCCTGGTTTCATTGATCCTCTGTATTGTTTCTTTAGCCCAGGGGTCAGGAATCTATGGCTCGCAAGCCAGATGTGGCTCTTTTGATGGCTGCATCTGGCTCACAGACAAATCTTTAATAAAAAAAATAATAGCGTTAAAATAGAAAGCATTGTCATGTATTACAATCCATTCATTTCCTACTGCTCATGTTCATGGTTGCGGGTGGCTGGAGCCAATCACAGCTGTCCTCCAGGACAACACCAAATTTTTACTAGATAATGCATAATGTACATGAGTCATTGTATGGCTCTCACAGAATTACATTTTAAAATATGTGGCATTCATGGCTCTCTCAGCCAAAAACGCTCCCGACCCCTGCTTTAGCCTCTATGTCATTTATTTCTGCTCTGATCTTTATTATTTTCTTCCTTCTACTACCTCTGGGCTTTACTTGCTGTTCTTTTTCTAGTTCTTTTAGATGCAGGGTTAGGTTGTTTCTTTGAGCTTTTTCTAGCTTCTTAAGGTATGCCTATAGTGCTATGAACTTCTCTCTCAGTACTGCTTTTGCTACGTCCCATAAATTTTGAGTTGTTCTATGCTTGTTATCATTCATTTGTAGGAATTTTTAAATTTCTTCATTGATCTCATTGTTAATCTATTCATTATTTAATATCATGCTATTTAGTTTCCATATGTTTGAGTATTTTTCAGTTTTTCTGTTGTGGTTGATTTCTAGTTTCATGCCATTTTAATCAGAGAAAAGGCTTGATCGATTTCAATCTTCTTAAATTTGTTGAGACCTCTTTTGTGCCTTAACATGTGGTCTATCCTAGAGAATGTACCATGAGAACTTGAAAAGAATGTATATTCTGCTGCTTTAGGGTGAATAGTTCTGAAGATACCTATTAAATCCAGTTGATATAGTGTGTCCTTTAAATTTGCTGTTTCTTTGTTAATTTTCTTTCTTTAGGACCTATCTAGTGAGGTTAGTGGGGTATAATACTATTATAGTATTGCTGTTGATCTCACCCTTTATATCCATCAAAGTCTGTTTTATATATTTAGGTATTCCTATATTAGGTGTGTAGATATTAATAATGGTTATATCGTCCTGTTGAATTGCTTCCTTTATCATTATGTAGTGACATTCTTTATCTCTTACTATAACCTCTGTTTTAAATTCCATTATGTCTGATATAAGTATAACTACCCCAGCCTTTTCTTCTTTTTTTAATTAATTTTAATGGGGTGACATTTATAAATCAGAGTACATATGTTCAAAGAAAACATCTCCAGTTTATTTGGACATTTATTTATGTTGCATACCAATCAACCAAAGTCAAATTGTCTTCTGTCACCTTCTATCTGGTTTTCTTTGTGCCCCTCCCCTCCCCCTCTCACTCCCTCTCCTCCCTCCCTCTCCCCCTCCCCCCAGTAACCACCACACTCTTTTCCATGTCTCTTAGTCTCGTTTTTATGTCTCACCTATGTATGGAATCATGCAGTTCTTAGTTTTTTCTGATTTACATATTTCACTCAGTATAATGTTATCAAGGTTCATCCATGTTGTTGTACATGATCCAATGTCATCATTTCTTATGTCTAAGTAGTATTCCATAGTATATATGTACCTCATCTTCTTTATCCACTCATCTATTAAAGGGCTTTTTGGTTGTTTGTATGTCTTAGCCAATGTGAACAATGCTGCAATGAACATGGGGCTGCATGTGTCTTTACATACCAATGTTTTTGAGTTTTGGGGGTATATACCCAGTAGAGGGATTGTTGGGTCATATGGTAGTTCTATTTTCAGTTTTTTGAGGAACCACCATACTTTCTTCCATAATGGTTGTATTATTTTACATTCCCACCAACAGTGGATGAGAGTTCCTTTTTCTCCACAGCCTCTCCAACACTTGCTATTACCTGTCTTGTTGATAATAGCTAATCTAACAGGTGTGAGGTGGTATCTCATTGTAGTTTTGATTTGCATTTCTCTAATAACTAATGAAGATGAGCATCTTTTCATATATCTATTGGCCATTTGTATTTCTTCCTGGGAGAAGTGTCTGTTCATGTACTCTTCCAATTTTTTTTTTATCGGATTGTTTGTTTATTATTGAGTTTTATGAGTTCTTTGTATATTTTGGATATTGGGCTTTTATTGAGCTGTTATTTGAAAATATCATTTTCCATTTAGTTGGCTGTCTGTTTGTTTTGTTGTCAGTTTCTCTTGCTGTGCACAAACTTCTTAGTCTGATGTTCTCCCATTCATTTATCTTTGCCTTCACTTCCCTTGCCTTTGGAGTCAAATTTATAAAATGCTATTTATAACCAGATCCATGAGTTTAGTATCTATGTTTTCTTCTATGTACTTTATTGTTTCAGGTCTTATATTTAGGTCTTTGATCCATTTTGAATTAATTTTAGTACAATGGGATAAACTATAGTCTAGTTTAATTCTTTTGTATGTGGCTTTCTAGTTTTCCCAGCATGATTTGTTGAAGAGGCTTTCTTTTCTCCACTGTGTGTTGTTGGCCCCTTTATTGAAAATTATTTGACCATATATATGTGGTTTTATTTCTGGGCTTTCTATTCTGTTCCATTGGTCTGAGTGTCTATTTTTATGCCAATATTATGCTGTTTTGATTGTCGTGGCTCTCATATAATATTATTTGAAGTCAGGTATAGTAATACCCCCAGCTTCGTTCTTTTTCCTTAGGATTGCTTTGCCTATTCGGGGTTTTTTATAGTTCCATATAAACCTGATTAATTTTTTTCCATTTCTTTAAAAAATGTCATTGGAATTTTGATGGAAATTGCACTGAATTTGTATATTGCTTTATGTAATTTGGTCATTTTGATTATATTTATTCTTCCTATCCAAGAACAAGAAATATTTTTCCATTTCATTGTATCTTTTTCGATTTCCTTTAACAATGCTTTGCAATTTTCATTATATAGGTCCTTTACATTCTTTGTTATGTTTATTCCTAGGTGTTTTATTTTTTTGTTGCAACAATGAAGGGGATTATTTTTTTGAGATCATTTTCTTATGTTTCATTGTTGGGATATAGAAAGGCAATGGACCTTTGTATATTAATTTTGTATCCTGTGACCTTATTGTATTGGTTTATTGTTTCTAGTAATCTTTTTGTGGAGTCTTTTGGGTTTTCGATGTATAGGATCATATCATGTTCATTGTCGTACACTATCTTATGAGTGCTTCTGCACTCCATCCTCCTTTGCTACTGTTAATCTTCGTCCTCTCCCCTTTTGTGTTTTTGTCATCACAGTTTAAATTTGATTTTATTGTGTTCTTTGTGGAGCTTTTACTTGTGCTTTTGTTTTGTTTTGTTCTTTGTATCTGGTTGGAAAATTCCCTTTAGTATAAGGTCTACCGGAAAGTTCTGTCTGTTTTTGGAATAAAACAAAATACAAATTTTTCTTACCATCAATAAACTTTATTAAATAATATATTTCCACACCAATCCTATCTTCTGAATATGGTCCAAAATGGTTTGCTGAGCTGAATTAAGCTTTTCTGCGATCTCCGATGTTGTCAGAAAAGGATCTTGCTCCAACATGGTCTTAACAACATTGTCATTGATCAAAGATGGTCGCCAAGAACGTGGCTTATCAGAAAGGTTGAAATCACCTGTTTTGAATTTTTTGAACCATCTTCTGCATGTCTCATCAGAAACTGTACCTTCACCAAACACTTTCAATAAATTTCTACATGCTTCTGTAGCATTTCTTCCTTGTTAAAATTTGTATACAATACAGTGGCATAAATGAACTTTATCAGTAGCCATGGGTACTCTATCACTTCACACATAAGACTAACGTAAATCAACTTTGTTTTAGTTAATTTGCTATGTCAGTATGTATACATTAAGTGATAAAAATAGAGAGGCACACATACGCCAAATAAACATGTGCTTATGTGTCGAAACTTGTTGTGATAGAAACGGACAGAACTTTCCTGTAGACCTTATATTTCCTAAACTGGGGGTTTTCTAATGATTAATTCCTCCATCTTTACTGTATCTGTGAATGTTTTTATTTCTCCTTTGTATTTGAAGGATAGCTTTGATGTATAGTATTCTTGGCTGAAAGTTCCTCTTTTTCAGAACTTTGGATATTGGGGTCCACTCTTTTCTAGCTTGTAGAGTTTCTGCTGAGAAATCTGATGATAATCTATTAGGCCTTCCTTTATATGTTGTATTCATCTTTTCCTTGGCTGCCTCAGAACTTTATCTTTGTTGCTGGTTTGTGCCAATTTCATTATAATATGCCTTGGAGTAGGTTTTCTGGGGTTATGATAACTTGGTGTTCTGTTTGCTTCTTGAATTTGAGGCTTTAGTTCTTTCCATAGGCTTGGGAAGTTCTTGTCTATTATTTGTTTGAATATGTTCTCCATTCTATTTTCTCTCTTTTCTCCTTCTGATATACCTATTATTCTTATGTTACTCTTTTGGATGGAGTCAGACTATTCCTGTAGGACTTTCTCATTTTTTTTAAATTTGTGAGTCTCTCTCCTTTTCTCTCTGTTGTGCCTCAAGTTGCCTGTCATCTATGTCACTAATTCTCTCTTCTATCTGGCCTACTCTATTAGATAAGTTTGTTACTTTGTTTTTCAGTTCATGAATTGAGTTTTTCATCTCTGTTTGATTTGTTTTCATAGTTTCAATTTCCTTGGTAATATATTCTTTCTGTTCCTTGAGTTGTTTTTTGAGCTCCCTAAATTGCCTTTCTGTGTGTTCTTATATCGCTCTTAGTATTTTTAGGATTTCTATTTTAAATTCTCTGTCATTTAACTTCAAGGTTTCCAATCTATTAAAATTTTTTTCTATAGATTTTTCCTCATCTATCTGTGCTACATCCCTGTCTTTTGTATCCATGATATTTGATTTCCTTTTCCTTAATGGCATCTGAGGCTGGTTTTGTTAACAACATTAATGAGAATTAGTAAAGAATAAAAAGTAAAAATTAATTAATTAATTAATTAAAATTTTTTTAAGAAAATACTATGAAAAACAGAATTATATTGTGCTAAATGGAACAAAAACTACCTAAAACGGAGGGCCTGAGTTGGGGAGAAGTGACAAAAGGGAAAAAAACAAGGTAAGGACCCACAAAATGCAAAAAAGGAAAATATTTGGATCAAGAATAAAATAATTTGCTTGTAAATGACAGTTGAATGACAGATATAGTGAAAGAGATAAGGAGAAAACAAGAAAAAGAACAAAAAATACTATTGTATTAAGTATAACAAAAACTACATAGAATGGAGAGCTAGGGTTAGGGGGAATGCTAATAAGTTAAAAAGTGAAGTAAAAAGCACACAGATTGCCACAGAGAAAAAATTTGAATCCAAAATAAAATAATTTCTTTGTGAGTCAGGATCAAATGAGAGGAAAAGTGAGAGAGAAAAGAAGAAACTAAGAGAGAGGGAGAAAAAAATAAAAAGAAAAAGAAGAAAAAAGAAAAAAAAAGGAGAGAGTTAAGGTTTTTGGAGTGTAATCCTAATGGAGTGAAAGAAAAAAGAAGAGAAAAAAATGGGAAATGTAACACCTATGGGTAATGTAGTTCAAGATGAAGAGAAAAGAATAAGACTAGAAGAGGATAAAAGTACCAAAAATCAAGATAAGAAAATGAAAGAAACAAAAAAAAGTGGAAGAAGTTATAGACCGTGAATTTTTCTTGATTTTGAGAGGTTATCTTCTTCCTTTTTCTTTCTTCTCCCTCTTCTTGGTCAGTGGCAAGGTACCCCAGGTTCTGCCCCTGTGCCATACTTAGGTAGAGATTTGCAGTTGATGTGTCACTATGCAATGTCATATACTAGGCTTCAGTCTCGTTGGTAGTTGAGGCTTGTTAGCGTTTGCAGGCTCCAACAATGGGAGAGTCCGTTTTCCTGGAGCCTCTCTCCAAGTCTCTCCTTCCTGAATTAGCAACCTGTTGATCCAGCTAGGAAGTTGTCCCTGCCACTGCCTGGAGAGTAAGAGGCCCTAAGAGCTGGAAAATCCCCACTCTATTCCCACTCAGCGCAGGGCTCTGGGTAAGGCTCTGCAAGTCAGAGCCGCCAGCATAATCAGGCAGGGCTAGGAGCCAATTGCTCTTAAGGTGTCTTTATATGAGCTTCCAGGTGTGTCTAGTATGCCTCAGCACTCTGTGGGACCACTCTCCCCAGGCTTTTTGCACTTTGTAACCTGTACTGGCAGGAAGATACCTTAGTCACTGCCTGTATAACAGGAGGTGTTAAAAGCTGCCAAGTCCCTCCTTTTAGCACACAGCCCTGAGTATGAAAGCTCTGCTGATCAGAGCCACCAGCTTAATTAGGTAAGGGGACATATTGTCTTCTGTTCAGACTCCTTTCTAAGGTTCCCCAGGTATGTCTAGTTAAATTTGCCTTAGCATCCTGTGGGATTGCTCTCTGCAGGCTTCTCCCTTGTTAAAAAGCCTACAGCCTAGCCTGCCCAACTTCTGCAGTGTTCTCTGAGGTCTGTTCCATAGAAATGTGTTTTTCACCCTGTATCGGCTGGCATGAAGTTGCCCCAGCTACTGAGAGCAGAGAAAGAGGCCCTAAAAAATATCCTGTCTCTTCTCTTAGATTGGTGACCTGAGAAAGAATACCTGGTCAGCCAGAGCCGCTGCCAGCATAAGCTAGCTGGGCAATGAACAGACTGGGTTAAGCTAATTTCAACGATTGGATCCGTGGATCTGCTCCAGAGACTGTCTGCAAGCTGCCTGCATGCCCCTCCCCCTAGCACTTCCATATTTTTTCTTCCCCGGGAATGTGCTTTGTTATCCTGTATGGCTGGTGGAGGTGCCCCACCTGCCCAGAGAGGTCCGGGTGTAGGGAAGTTGGCTTTCTTGCACTCCCTGCACGCTGTTGTTTGGGAAGCAGGGATTACACTGAGACTCTGGTTGCAGCCCATGCAGAAGGCTACTGCTGACAGTCTCTGACCCTGCACCTCTGTCCAGGAATACAGGCGCCTACACCCAGGGCACTAGGAGAAAACACTTGCACACTGTCCACGCTTACTGTCCAGGATATTGGGAGTAATGAAGGCAACCGCTCTCTCACCTCCGATGGGGTCCACTGCCTGCATTAGCTCACGTGGGCTAAGCTGCTATGGGCACACTCTTTCCTCGGCTTGAATATCTCTGCCCCAGCCCAGCTCTTTCCACGCCCCAGCCCTCACTTTCTCTCAGTTCCAAGTGAAATCAGCCCTTGCTCAGGTCAGTGAGAAAGGTGGAGTGTTCCGTTTTTCATCTTATTTCCTTTAATGTTGATTATATATTATATTTAGCCACCTTTTCACCCAATCATACCTTTATTCAGTGTGTTGGTCTTACAGATGCTCCTGGAATCATTTTACTGTCTCTAGTTTTCGAACTTGTTGAAATTTTGGGGAGAGATATCGGTAGCCCTCCTCATGGCGCCATTTTTCTGACATCCCCCAGCCTTTTTTTTCATTTCCATTTGCATGAAATATTTTTTTCCATCCTTTTCCCTTTAGTCTATGAGTATCTTTTGTTTTGAGATGTGTCTCTTGTAGATAGCATATATATAGATCCTGTTTTCTTATCAATGCAGCTACCCTATATCTTTTGATTGGATCATTTAATCCATTTACATTTAAGGTTATTATTGATATGTAGTTGTTTATTGCCATTTTATTATTTAAAGCTATCTCCCTCTTTTACTATATTCTTTTCCACCTTTATTCTGTTTACAACAGGCCCCTTAACATTTGTTGCAGCATTGGTTTGGTTGTAATGAATTCCTTGTTTTTTTGTGTTGTTGTGGGTTTTTTTTGTCTGAGAAGCTTTTTATTTCTCCTTCAATTTTAAAATGATAGCCTTGCTGGTTAAAGTAGTTTTGGTTGTAGGCTCTTGTTCTGCATTACTTTAAATATTTTTGGCCATTCCCTTCTGGCCTCCAGTGTTTCTGTTGAGAAGTCAGATGTCATCATTATGGGGGCTCCTTTGTAGGTAATAGTCTTTTTTTCTCTCTAGCAGCTTTTAATACTTTCTCCTTATCTCTTAGCTTTGGTATTTTAATTATGATGTGTCTTGGTGTGGATTTCTTTGGGTTTTTCTTTAATGGAGTTTTCTGTGCTTCTTGAACTTGTGTGACTTTTTCCTACATCAATTTAGGGAAGTTTTCAGCTATGATTTGTTTGAATAAGGTTTCTATCCCTTGTTCTTTCTCTTCTTCTTCAGGAACCCCTATGATGTGGATGTTATTTCTCTTCATGTTGTCACAGAGCTCTCTTAGAGTTTCCTCCGACTTTTTGAGTCTCTTTTCTTTTTGCTGCTCTGCTTCTGTGCCTTTATCTTGTCCTGTAACTCACTGATTCAATCCTCAGCTTCATCCATCCTGCTTTTAATTCCTTCCATTGTGGTCTTCATTTCTGATATTATATTTGTCATTTCTGACTGATTCCTTTTATTATTTCAATGTCCTTTTTATATTTGCTATCTCTTTATTTAGATGCTCATTATGTCCATCTATTGCTGTTCTAAGATCCTTGAGCATCCTAACAATCATTATTTTAAACTCTGCATCCTGTAATTTGTTTATCTGACTCATTCAAGTCCTTTTCTGGGATTTCTCTTGATTCATTTGGGTTGCATTTCTCTGCCTTCTCATTCTGTCTGTGTATAAGAAGAGTGTGGCCATAGGAATCCAATGGATGTGGCCTCTGTGTTCACTCTGTGGTGGGTCTGTCTGCAGGCCCACCACCCCCTCTGCCGCTGCCTTGGGTGTTTGGATATAAGCATTGCCATGGCTGGCCCATTGTGGCAGTCACTGCATTTTCTGCCTCCCTTCCATAGGTGGGGCTGTACTTCACACTGGGGCCACAAGCCTTGGCACCACCAGCACGGCTGCACACCTATGCTCAGCCATGGGTGTCTACACGTTCCTGGCTTTCACCTCACCCCCACAGGTGGGTTTGTGCCCACAAGACTGGCTCCAGGGGAGGGGCTGTGTGCCCGCACTCAGCCACAGGTCTCCACTTGTTCCCCAGCTTTCGCTCTGCCCCCAATGGCGTGGCTGCACTCATGCACTGGGTTGCCAGCCCTGGCTCCCAGATGGGGCTGCACACCACTGCTCAGCCTTGCTTCTCCACTGGTTCTCCTGCTTTTACCTTGCCCCTGTGGGCAGGATTGCAGGCAGGACAACTCTTGCTCACCCAACCTTGAGCTGGATTGGACCACTTTTGTGCGCCCCTCCCCCCCCCCACCAGGCGGGACTGAGCTCACACAGGGCCTCAGTCGTGGCCAGTCCAGCTTCTGCCCCCATCCACGAGACCACACTTCTGTGTCCCCCCTACCGCCTGCCCTCTGGCGAGCCCTCAGCAGTGTGGATGGGGGCGCTGAAGCTCAGACCCTAGCACTCAATACTGTATCCCTGATGGCTCCCTCCTTCTAAGTGGCTCTGCCCTGATTGCCGTGGGAGAGCTTGTTTGGCTGGTGTTCTGCTTCCCTTTGCTGGTATTGCTGGTTCCAGGGGAAATATTCACTTTAGATTTGCGGAGTGACTCAACCCAGGGTTAGGGTGGCTTTTCCTCAAAGTGTTTCTTCCTCTACCTCCTAGATTACTCTCTCTTCCTGCTACTCCAGTCCTCTCCTCTCTCCCCATCCCCCAGAGTCTAGGCTGAGTGGTTGTGAAAGACGTTTTCTGTGCGGTCCCTTTAAGAAGAATCCTGGGTCTGAGAAATCTCTCTTTTTCTCACAAACAGTATCCTGACTTGTTTTGAAGCTAAATACTGTCCATACACCTCTTCTAGTCCCTGGGGCTGCAGTCTAGGGCTTTGTTCCTGGGTCCCAGGACCCTCCCCTATTTGTTAAACTCGCTTCCCACCATGGGAGTCCCTCTGGGCTGCTGTTCACTCCTGGGAAGCCCTCTCTGCATTTATGCTTTTCCTACCAGTCTCAGTGTGGCTTCTTCAGTGTTCCTTGGTTAAAGAATTCTCTTTGTTTGTCCAAAGTTGGTTTTTCCATATGATGGTTCTTAAAATTAAGTTGTAATCCACTTTGGTTCTGGGAGGTGGAAGTTGGTATGTCTGCTTATTCCATCACCATCTTGCTGTCCAAAACCTATGTACTGTACTCTTATTGATCAATGTCACCCTGTTAAAGTTAATTTTCTAAATAAAATTCAAAAAGTAAGAAAAGATAATGCTGGAAAACAAGTTTTACCACACTCCTTAAGAAAAAAGAGAGGACTCAAATATTAAATAAAATATAAATGGAAGAAAAAATCATAACAATGGTAACCTAAGAAATACAAAGGAGTGGAAGAAAATGTAAACAATGACAAGCTAAATAATTGGACAATTTGAATGAAATGGATAAATTTCTAGAAACATACAATCTTCCAAAACAGTATCAGGAAGAATCAGAAAATCTAAATAGACCAATTACAATAGTAAAATTAAAACAGTAATCAAAATGCTCCAAACAAACACATCATAAACCAGACAGCTTCATTGGTGAATTAAAAAATAAATAAATAAGTAAAACTTATCCTGCTCAAACTATTTTAAAAAACTTTAAGAGGAGGAAAGGCTACCAAGCTCATTTTACAAGGCTATTATTACCCCAATACCAAAACCCGATAAAGACACTACAAGGAAAAAATTATACACCAACATTTACCTCTGCTGAACATAGATGCTAAAATTCTTAACAGAATATTAACAACTGGACCCAGTAATACATTAAAAGACCATGCACGTCCTTGCAGGTTGGCTCAGTGATAGAGTATCGGCCTGGTGTATGGAAGTCCCAAGTTTGATTCCCAGTCAGGGCAGACAGGAGAAGCGACCATCTGCTTCTCCACCCTTCCCCTCTTACTTCTCTCTATCTCTCTCTCTCTCTCTCTTTCTCTTTCTCTGTTCCCCTTCTGTAGCCATGGCTCAATTTGAACAAGTGGTCCTGGGTGCTGAGGATGGCTCCATGGCCTCTGCCTCGGGCACTAGAATGGCTCCGGTTGCAATAGAGCATTGCCCCCTAGAGGGCTAGATTTTGGTCAGTGTGCATGTGGGAGTTTGTCTCTCTGCCTCCCCTCCTGTCACTAAAAAAAACCCCAAAAACAAAAAACATTATGCATCACAATCAAGTAGAATTTATTCCATTGAGGCAAGGCTGGTACAATATACACAAATCAATAAATATGATTCATCGCATAAATAAAATGAAAGATAAAATCACATGATCTTATCAATAGATGCAGAAAAGGCATTTATTGAAATTGAGTACAGGTTTATTCTAAAAACTCTCAGCAAAGTGGGACTAGAGGGAACATACCTCAATATACTAAAAGACATATTTTATAAACCCATAGCCAACAGCATACTTGATGGGAAAAAACTAAAAGCATTTCCTTTAATATCAGCAACAACAAAAGGATGTCTGTTTTCACCTCTCTGATAAACAAGAGATAAATGGTAACCAAAGGAGTCCTATCAAAGCAATCAGAAAAAAGAAATAAAAAGCATCCAAATTACAAAAGAAGAAATAAAACTGTCATTATTTGCAGATGATGTAGTACTATATATAAAGAACTCTAGCGATTCCACACATACACCAAAAAAAAAACACTACTAGAATTGAAAAATGAATTCAATAAAATAGCAGGGTAAAAAATAAAATAGTTTATCCAGAAATCCATTGTGTATTTACACACCAATAATGAATGATCAGAAAGGGAGACTATGAAAATAATACCATTTATAATTGCATCAAAACTAAAACATCTAGGACTATATTTAAACAAGGAGATAAAAGATTTTTACTTACAATATTATAGGACACTGCTGCAAGAAATTGAAGCAGATACAAATAAGTGGAAGCATATATTGTGTTCATTGATAGGAAGAATTAACATCACTAAAATATTCACCATACCCAATTCAACCTATTGATTGAATGACATTCTTACAAGATACCAATGGTGTATTTCCCAGAAATGGAGCAAACATTTCAAAAATTGTATATGAACCGCAAAAGACCCTGACAAGCTATAGAGATCTTGAGAACGAACAGCAAAGTTAGAAGTATCAAACTGCTTGATATCATACTATATTTACAAGGCTATAGCAATCAAAACAGCATAAAAAAGACATATAGATCAATGAAGTACAATAGAGAAACCAGAAATAAAACCACACAGTTATGGTCAATTAATATATGACAAAGTATGCAAGAACATACAAAGAAGTAAAACAGTCTATTCAGTAAATAGTGTTGGGGAAATTGAACAGATACATGCAAAAAAAAAAAAAAAAGATAAGAAAAGCTTGACTACCTTCTCACAATCAATAAAGAATCAACTCAAAATGGATTAAAGACTTAAATGTAAGACTTAAAATCATAAAAATCCTAGAAGAAAACATAGGCAGAAAGATCTTGGAAATTTCCTGTAGAATATGTTTTCTGATATATTTCCTCAGGCAAGGGAAAAAGAATAAATAATCAAATGAGACTACATCAAACTAAAAAGTGTTTGCACAACAAAGAAAACCATCAACAAAATGGAAAGGCAACCCACTGCATGGGAGAACATATTCACAAATGATACATCTGATGAGAGGTTAATATCCAAAATTTATAAAGAACTCAAACAACCCAACACCAAAATATCATATAATCCAATTAAAAATGGGCAAAAGCCCTGAATAAACACTTCTCCAAAGAGTACATACAGATGGCCAATAGATATTTGAAAAGATGCTTAATGTCACTAATTATCAGAGAAATGAAATTAAAACCACAACAAGATATTACCTCATACCTGTCAGAATGGCTATCATCAATAAATTCACAATGACAATTGTTGGCAAGGATGTGGAGAAAAGGGAATCCTCATGCACTGCTGGTGGGAATGCAGACTGGTGCAGCCACTGTGGACAACAGTATGGAGTTACCCCCAAAAAAGTTTAAAATGGACTGTGTTATGACCCAATGATTTCATTTCTCAGAATATATCGGAAGAAACTCCTAACATTGATTTGAAAGAAAATAAAACCTCATATCTATCGCAGAGCTATTTGGAAGCAGCCCAAGTGCTCATCAGTAGAGGAGTGGATTTAAAAAGCTGTGGTGGCCTGACCTGTGGTGGTGCAGTAGATAAAGCCTCGACCTGGATGCTGAGGTCGCCAGTTTGAAACCCTGGGCTTGCCTGGTCAAGGCATATATGGGAGTTGATGTTTTCTGCTCCTCCCTACCTTCTCTCTCTCTCTCTGTCTCTGTCTCTCCTCTCTGAAATGAATAAATAATAAAAAATAAATTAAAAAATAAGCTGTGGTACATTTACACAATGAAATATTATGCAGCCATAAAGAAGAAGGAAATTTAACTTTTTGTGACAGCATGAATGAACATGGACGTTATTATGTTAAATGAAATAAGCCAGTCAGAGAAAGACAGTACCATATGATTTTGCTTATATGTGGAATTTAATTGTCAGAGATAATTAACCAACAAAATAGAAACAGACTCATAGATACAGAAAACAGACCAACAGTTGTCAGAGGGGATGGGATTCAGGCCTGAGTAAAATTGGTGATGACATTAAGAGGGGAAAAAATCTCACAGACACAGAGGACAGCATGGTGACTACCAGAGAGAAAGGATGGTGGGAACTTATAGAAGAGAATAAACAAGAGATAAATGGTAACCAAAGGAGATTTGGCTTTGGGTGGTGAACACACAGTATAATACACAGATGATGTATTACAGAATTGTACACTTGAAAACTATATAATTTTATTTACCAATGTCAATCTCAATAAATTAAATAAAAAGGAGTATTTTACTACACTATGTAGAATAGATTAGAGGTAGAGCCAGAATCAAGCCTTTAAAGATGCTATTTCCTAAAAAATATATTCCCAAGCTGAGTCCCCCACCAACACACACACACACACACACACACACACACACACACACACACACCATGCTGTAATGCAAAATAAAAGCAATCATATGACATAATTAAAAAAAATCTTTAAACAATTCAAATGTAAATGGATGCTGATATTAAGTATTTTTCCCTAATTTTTTCACTACCTGCTATATATTTATGTGAGAAGGGAAAGAATGTGTCCCCAGCTTGCTGGTACCCTCAGCACATGTCAGTCAAACTATTGGGTAACCAATTATTAACTAAAAGGCAATGATTTAAGTGAGAGATGCTGGTCATTTAGACGAAGATGGCAGTAACGGACTATTTAGGAGGTATATAGAATTTACTGATGAATTGGTAAAGGGAGGATGAGGAAAGGAAAGTGGTCAAGGATGAGTCCTCAGGCTGTGGGCTAGACAACTAGATGATTAATGCCATTTAGTGAGATGGCGAACACTGGAAGGGAACTGTGTTTAGGAATGATGGGCTGGTCCTTGTTCAAAAAATGGATGGCACCAAGTGCTTCTCTTAACCTTGGTAGACAGCGATTTTTAACCACACCAAGCTGAGCTTCAGAGTTAGTACTTCAGATAATGCCTCTTTGCCACCCCAGATCAAGTACAAGCCCATTATGTGGAATGTAAATAAATTGAGACTTAATTTTTAAAAAGTACAGGTTCCCAGAAAGGTATTTTTGACAAAAGTATCCTCTTACATTACTTCTTTAATTTAAAATTATAATTAATTAAAATTATAATTAAAATGTATACTTAATTTTAATTTTATATATTCACATTATGCTCTATGATTTTCTTTTATCTATAATTTAAGAAACTTACCTGAATTCATTTGCAGGAGAGCACTGGCAAAACATTGGAAAAATAATGGTAAATCAACTGTAAATGTAAAGGCATTGCTTGAGTAAGTATAAATATCAATGAAGAGGTGTCAATGAACAGGACTATACTTCTATCTGATTTTCTTATATCTCATTGAATGTTGTTACTGATGGATAGAAATTGAAGATGAGAACTGATTTTAGAGAGGTGTAACTTCTGGTTTAGGGTCATAAAGCCTGTCAGTGACAGAGGTCAGGCAAAACCCAGGGCTTCCTGGCTTCCAGATCATCCTGCTTTCCCGTGGACTGCACCATCTCCAGACACACCGAGACACAGATACACCCTCCACCCCTAACTGAAAGACAAATACGAAAAACTTAGGACTGTAAATAATATCAGTTATTGTTTGAAATTCCCTAAACAACATTATTTTAACAAAAGACCTTTCTCACTCTTCCTATTACCCTACCAGTATGCTCATCCAACATCACCTGTCCTATAGCCTCCCCAGAGCCTAACTGGATGTGTACCTTCATCTCCTTATCAGTTTGTAAGTAGGTTAGAGGAATATAATAAAATGATGGGGGAGGACAAAGCTCCATTAAAAAAAATGAAATATTCATGTATCCAAATTTACAAAGAGATAAGTTAAGGGAGATTACTCATATAAACCAGACTTTCTTATAGATTTGCTTTTAATAGTGTGCTCCATTAGAACTTTCTAAATATTTATAGATCATTAAGTATTTGACATGAAGATTGGGGGTGGAAAGAGAGAGCCTTAAAATTGGAGTGTTAAAATATTCAACTAACTGACAAAGAGAAATTTTTAAAATAAAAACTAGTTATATTACATTGTCAAACAACAGAAAATGTCATCTTAAGCATCAAAATGATCTTGCATGAATTGAAAATACTGGTTCCTCAGGAGAAAGGTAGATAGAAAGTGAATTTTCTGATCCTTGCTTTATGTCTATGTCTAATTCAGTGGGTTTAATCAAAATAAAACACATATGGATCTCTCTCCTCTCAAAGTATTTGAAATGGTTTATATAATGACATAAAAATTATATTAATATAGTCAAAGACCACCTGAATATTGGTTAAAAATATTGACTTAGGAGTAATACTGTCATGGTTTAAACTGTGGCTCTATAGTTATTAGTTACACGACCTTGGGCAAATTATTTAACTACTCCGTGCCTCAGTTTCTTCATCTGTAAAACAAGGGTAATAAATTAATAGTATTGTTGTAAAGATTAAATAGAATAATCTTCTGTAAGTGTTGAGAAGATACCTGTCACATGATAAGCATTCATAAAGTATTTTTATTTTAAAATATAAAGTAATAGGTAATTGTGACTAAAAATGCCATGAATAAAAAGCCAAAAATCAAATCCAAGGTAAAAAATAAGACAAAAAGACAGACTGCCATGATAATGTTTGTTATATTCATATGATGAAACACCAATATTCAAAGCAATGGTATTAGGAGGTGGGACGTTTGGGGGCTGATTAGGTCGTGAAGCAGAGTCCTTGTATATAAATGGGATTAGTGCTCTTATAAAAGAGGTCCCAAAGAGCTTTCTTGTACCTACTTACACCTACTGCCATGTGAGGTTACAATGAAAAGACAGCTGTGCTGGAAGCTAGTTCTCATCAGATACTGAATCTGCCAGTGCCTTGATCGGGGAACTTGATCCTTTCAGCACCCAGAAGGAATAAAAGTTTGTTGTTAATAAGCCCTGCAGTTTACAGCATGTTTGTTATAGCACCTCAAATAGATTGAGACACAGGTAAACTGTGGTTAACATAGATGTTAGAGATATGCTTCAAATTTAGATCTTAGCATCCTGAACACCCAAGTAAATGGAGGATGTAGAAAAGTGCATAGCATTACCTATAAGAAAAGGTATGTATTAGTCAGGTTTCTCCAGAGAAACAGAACTAATTGGATATTTACACATAGAGAGAAAGAGATTTATTATTGTGAAATAGTTCACATGATTACGGAGACTGAGAAGTACAAAAATATGCAGTCCCAAGGCCTGGGAACCAGAAGAACCAATGGTGTAAGTTTCAGTCTGAGTAAAAAGGCAAGAGAAGACTGATAGCCCAGTTAAAGACCATTAGGCAGACCATGAATTCTCTCTTGCTCAGCCTTTTGTTCTATCTGGACCTTCAACAGATTGAATGAGACTCAATCCCTTGGGGAGGGCAATCTGCTTTACTGGCAACCAACTCAATCCTTAATATCATCCAGAACATCCTCACATACACATCCAGAATAATGTTTAACCAAATATCTGGGTACTCCATGGCCTAGTCATTGACACATAAAATTAACCATCACAAGGTGATTCATAACTATTCCTCAAGGAAGATGAAACTTTACCTAGCACTAAATACCAAAAGAATTAATTTAGGAAGCATGCAATATTCTAGAGAAAATGTCCTAAGCAAGATTTCTTTAATAGATATACGTATAGATTTGATTTGGCTTTTAAAAAATACATTTTTCTGACAAAAGCTAAGGGAATATTATTAAAAGAAAACTCAAGATATAATTCTGAAAGCAGCTAAGGTAAAAAAGAATTCAACTGTGCACTGTTCTCCAAATAACTGGATTCGAGAACAGAATTTATAGGGCCCTGGCCTGTTGGCTCAGCGGTAGAGCATCGGCCTGGTGTGTGAAAGTCTCAGGTTCAATTCCCAGCCAGGGCACACAGGAGAACTGCTCATCTGCTTCTCCATACTTCCCCCTCTCCTTTCTCTCTATCTCTCTCTTCCCTCCCACAGCCAAGGCTCCACTGGAGCAAAGTTGGCCTGGGTGTTGAGGATAGCTCCATGGCCTCCACTTCAGGCACTAGAATGGTTCCGGTTGCAGCAGAGCAACGCCCCAGATGGGCCAAACATCACCTCATGGTGGGCACGCCGGACGGATCCTGGTTGGGCACGTGTGGGAGTCTGCCTGACTGCCTCCCCACTTCTAACTTTGGAAAAATACAAAAAGAAAAAAAAAAGAACAGAAGTTATAGTATTTAGAGCAGTGATTTTCAACTGGTATGCCACAAGCAGCACACTGGCATGCTGTAAGAATTTTTAAAACATGTAGTACCTGACTGGTCAGGAGCACCGACCTCTTTTCCTTTAGATTATCAAATTTAAAAAATGACAATAGCTAACCCAATAATAGCCATCTGGTGTAAATGCTCTCTCTTTCTTGAGCCATATAATAGAGTTACATCTTATTGGTCATGTAACATAAAAAGATTGCATGTGATTGGTTAATTCTTAGTACTGGAAATCCTTACGTATAAGTATAGATAGGCACATGATTTTTTTAAAAAGTCATTCGAGCTAAAAGAATAGATAATTACTTTTTTTTTTTTGCAAATTAAACAAAATTATACCTATTTTTTAGTCAGATCAGCAGAAATACATATTTTTTGGTGTGCCACAGAATTTTAGTCATTAGTTTATGTGCATCATGGGATGAACGAGGTTGAAAAATCCTGGTCTAGAGGAACAGCTGAATAGCAGAGCCTTTGAATGACACTTCATAAACATCACTTCTCTTATTAGGGTTCTGCTAACGATCAAATGGCAGATAAAGATTTTATTCTGTCCAAAGCCTGTGTTGTTGCTGGCTGGAAATAGGGTCCAATGGGTAGAAGCAGGACTGGGACTTGCATGACCCTAACAGTGAGTATCTTCTTGAATTTTATGCTCTAGGTGCCTCTCTTCCCTTACGCTACTCTCCATTCTGTTTAAAAAGAAGCAAATAGTTCAAGAACAAAAACAAATATTATATAAGTTAGGTCCACTACATTTTATGTGACAGTTTTAAGACAGAACAAATAATGTCCCTCTTTCCTCCTCACCAAAAAAACAAAAACAAAAAACAAATAACAAAATCCAGAATGCATATGGGGCAGATCAAGAATATTATCTTCTATTTAATTATTGCATTATAATAACAATTCATTTCTTGGTCAAAGATTAAGCAGTTTCAAACTACAAAACATTGTTACTCCTCTGTACAAGAACTCAGAAGGTCTGGCATTCTGCTTGTGATAGAGGTTTCATCTGCACATATAGTATGGATGTCTCTGTGTGTACTGTACTTACAATAACACATTTTAAGTGTCAATGCTTTTAATGCTGAAATCACAAATTGGTGGGTTCATTTTCAAAAGTAACCTTTAAGTTTAAAAAGAAATCCAACCCTATGTCCTCACTAGTGGCCATCCAAAGTCCTGAAACAGAGGTACTTCACAGTCTCCCTAACTACCTTTCTGGCTCACGTATTTCATTCAGGGGCAACACAGACAGCGTTCGATGATCTAATCTACCTGAGAAGGTTGATACTTAAGAGTCTGGTTGGGGAAGTGAGGGCTACTTGAGTCTGTCTCCCCTTTCACAAGGGCCTGCATCCAAGACCCACAGGTCCCCCAGACATGCTGAAGCAGCAGTCCAGTGGGAAGCAAATTGTGGTTTGTGGTTTTGTGGTCCTAATGTAAAAAAAGGAAAATTAAGGACCCGTAATTTGGTTTTCACAACTTTGAAAGACAAAGAACTTTTGTCAAAATAAAGCAGTTTAAGCCCTCAGTGTGTTCCGGAGTGGGATGTGGTAAAGATGATATCTTTAATATCTTATATTTATTCCAGATTGCATTGGGTGGAATTTTAATGGTATAAGAAATGTGTAACAATCTTCTGCCCTTGTGATAGCCTGGCTGGCAGTAAGGAACTATGAATTTAGAGTTAGATTTTTCAACAGATTAGCTTTTAGCTAGAAATTATATGAGTATGTGTTTGTTCGATTTCATTCATTCAGATCATTTCTAAATATTGCCATATGGTAATTAAGTTGTAATGCTGCAGCCTCTTTGAAAGGAAGATGGAGTATGAAATGGGTCTCTAAACAATTCAGTCCAGCCAGCATTGGCCATAAAGGGGAGGGAAGAGGAGGGAAATATTTTCTTTACCATCTCTTCCCTTGGACAAACACTGTTTCCGGGGAGGTCCGAATCCTACACTCCAGTGCCAGTCAGAATTAGAACAATCTACTCAAATGTCCTTTATGAGCCCAGAACAACTGTTAGAGCTCTGTTGAAACTGTGTGGATCAGCAAGTATTTGGAATAAAACAGCTGTGCCTGGCGGCACTTTTACTCAGTTAACACCATTAATGGCTCCAACACAGAGAAAATAGGAGCCTAGGAAACACCTTCCTCTCCTCCCTGAAAGCCCCTCTAGCCCTCAGCCTTGAAGTGGCTTTCTGTCACAGGTTTAACAGGGGCCTGAGTGTGTTGGAGGCACGCATTGCGGGTGTGAGTGGGGGGGCGGTATTTTCACAATCTGTCCCTCCCCATATTCTTTCCTATTCTCTTCCCAGAAAAATCAGAGAAGATATGATGCCTTTTGTTTAGCAAGAAGGATGGGAAAAAATCCTGACTGTTTCTTTCTGGTGCATTCCTTATATCTTACAGTGGGGCCACCAAGTTCCCCAAAGA
The DNA here is from genome assembly GCF_036850765.1 of Saccopteryx bilineata. Lineage (NCBI taxonomy): Eukaryota > Metazoa > Chordata > Mammalia > Chiroptera > Emballonuridae > Saccopteryx > Saccopteryx bilineata. Next base: position 68,134,526 of record NC_089491.1, on the reverse strand, counting down.
CTGACGGGCTTCAAAAGTCCCAGTCAGCTCAAAACAAAACAAGACAAAACTGAACACAGAGCAGTATCAGCGCTTTTGAAACAGCAGCCACTAGCAAGCAGGGAAATCAACAATCCAAAAACAACAGCTGGGGGCAAAGGAGGGACAGGGAGGCTGGGGGAGGCCAGGGCTTCTGTTCTAGGAAGGTTTTTGAAAAGCCCCTTTGTATATACACCAACAATTCCCAGTGATCAAATCTTATCTGCAATAAAAGACATTCTCCCATGGCTTCTGCATGCTAATGGACTCCCGATCTATACTCTCTGGGCTTGGAAGGAATGGAAACGTCTCTGCAAACCCAAGCCGATTCTTCCCAATAGCTGCTGACAAATATTTCAGCTGGAAGACCTGATTAAGTAATAATTGCTAACTGGCAACAAAAGCCTTTATGTGACTTCTAGAAATAAACAAGTAAACAGAAAAGCGGTACACTGTTCCTTGCTTAACAAGGTAGCTCGCCCTTTGTGAACCAGGGTCCTGCAAACCTGGCCATTGTTTTTAACCATTTATTTTTCACAGCCTTTGGAACAGACCTCATGAAGTGACAGGAGAATTTGGTGAGCATGCCTCTGGTTCTGTCATTCCTATAAAAAGGAAATTAAATAAAGTTATGACATCTGGATAGGAATTAATATGGTATATACAGATAGGATAAACAGACTCTACCTTTCCCTCAGGGCTCAGTTAGTATGTGTGTGAAGTTATATATAGATAAGAAGTGGCTTGATGTCATAACTCTATAGGTTAACATAAACAAGAAGCTTCCCTAAGAATACCTTAAAAGTGGCTTGATATAACATTTCAGTAGATTAACATAAAAAGGGCTCCCTGTGAGGAACTCTCAAATAGGTGGTTTGAGGTGATAATTCTGTAGATTGTCACCTGTTAGAAGGTGTAAGTCAGAAAAGGTACTAAAGCTAAGGGTCCCTCTGTTGCAGTAGTTGCCCAGACTCCAACATTAAATATGGACTGTCTCCATGCAGGCTCTCACCAAGGACAGCTGAGAGGAGCATGCTGATGGAGCCCCCTTAAGCTGTACCCAGGCACACCAAAAGGATTTGTGAGTAATAAACTGCCTGTGCGGTTCTTGCAACTAACTTGTGTGTCAGTCATGTCTTTGCTCTGGTGGCAGTTAGTCTCGGCACTGATAAGTAGCATCCTCATAGCCACTTCAAGAGTAGTCTCAAAGAGGCTGCCAGCCCTGCCGTTAAGCAGGAGTATCCCGCTGTGCAGGGAAGTTGAATCAGGGACATGTGATCACCTTAGAGCTCGGGCTGTACTGGGACAGAAGCCCAGCATCAGGATGTAAACATGGTTGGGTTCTTGGTTCTCTAATAAAGACACTAATTCTATCGTGGGAGCTCCTCCCACATAACCTAAAGCCTTTTCTCCAAATAAGTATCACATTAGGGCTTGGACATATGAACTGTGTGTGTGTGTGTGGGGGGGGGTTAGTGGGGTAGGGAAGAATAGAAATGTTCAGTCCACAGCAATAGGAAACTACAAAAAGAGTAGATAGTGCCTTTATCTCATCAAAGCCTCTGTTCATTTGCTAGGGCTGCCATAAAAAGTACCACAAATTAGTCCTGGCCAGTTGGCTCAGTGGTAGAGCATTGGCCTGGCGTGCAGGAGTCCTGGGTTCAGTTCCCGGCCAGGGCACACAGGAGAAGTGCCCATCTGCTTCTCCACCCCTCCCCCTCTCCTTCCTCTCTGTCTCTCTCTTCCCCTCCCACAGCCAAGGCTCCATTGGAGCAGGGTTGGCCCGGGCGCTGAGGATGGCTCTACGGCCTCTGCCTCAGGCACTAGAATGGCTCTGGTTGCAACAGAGCAATGCCCCAGATGGGCAGAGCATCGCGCCCTGGTGGGCATGCCGGGTGGATCCTGGTCGGGTACATGCGGGAGACTGTCTGACTACCTCCGTTTCCAACTTCAGAAAATACAAAAAAATAAAAAAAGTACCACAAATTAAGTGGCTTAAACAACAGAAATCTACTAGCTCATAGCTCTGCAGACTACTAGTCCAAATTCAAGGTATTGGCAGGGTTGGTTTCTTTTGAGGCTTCTCACCTTTTCTTATAGTTGGTCATCTTTTCTCTCTGTCTTTATATGGTCTTTCCTCTGTGTCCTAATTTCTTCCTCTTCTAAGAACTAGTCATTTTGTATTAGGGTTCCCCCAATGACCTCATTTTATTGATAGGCCCTATCTCTAAATATAGTCACATTCTGTGATACTAGAGGTTAGAGCTTCAACATGTAAACTTAAGAAAGACATAATTCATCCCCAAAAAAAGCTCTTTCATATTTTTATCTTATATTTTTGTTCTCATGAGTCTTCAAGACAATTTCTGAGGATCAAGGCAAATATTAACATTGGACTGATGAAAAAAACGAAACCCAGAGAAATTAAGTGATGCCCAGAGTCACCAGGTTGTTGCTAGTCAGACCTCAGACCCACTGTATCCCTCTCCTCAAACAATGTCATCTTTCTTCATTGCAGTTTAAAATGAGTTGCTGTGTTATCAAGGTCCATCCATGTTATTGTAAATGATCCAATGTCATAATTTCTTATGGCTGAGTAGTATTCCATAGTATATATATTTTTTATGTACCAAAGCTTTTTAATCCACTCATCCACTGATGGACACTTGGGCTGTTTCCAGATCTTCGCTATTGTGAACAATGCTGCCACAAACATGGGGGTGCATTTCTCCTTTTGGAACAGTTCTGTGGTGTTCTTGGGATATATTCCTAGAAGTCGGATAGCTGGGTCAAAAGGCAGTTCAATTTTTAACTTTTTGAGGAATCTCCATACTGTTTTCCACAGTGGCTGCACCAGTCTGCATTCCCACCAGCAGTGCAGGAGGGTTCCCTTTTCTCCACATCCTCGTCAGCACTTACTCTGTGTTGTTTTGTTGATGAGCGCCATTCTGACTGGTGTGAGGTGATATCGCACTGTGGTTTTAATTTGCATTTCTCTAATGATTAGTGATGTTGAGCATTTTCTCATATGCCTATTGGCCATCTGCATGTCCTCTTTGGAGAAGTGTCTATTCATTTCTTTTGCCCATTTTTTGATTGGATTGTTTGACTTCCTGGAGTTGAGATTTACAAGTTCTTTATAAATTTTGGTTTGTAACCCCTTATCAGACGTACTGTCAAATATGTTCTCCCACTGTGTAGTTTGTCTTTTTATTCTGTTCTTATTGTCTTTAGCTGTGCAAAAGCTTTTTAGTTTGATATAATCCCATTTGTTTATCCTGTCTTATTTCACTTGCCCGTGGAGATAAATCAGCAAATATATCACTGCGAGAGATGTTGGAGAGCTTACTGCCTATGTTTTCTTCTAAGATGCTTATGGTTTCACGCCTTACATTTAAGTCTTTTATCCATTTTGAGTTTATTTTTGTGAATGGTGTAAGTTGGTGGTCTAGTTTCATTTTTTTGCAGGTAGCTGTCCAATTTTCCCAACACCATTTATTAAAGAGGCTGTCTTTACTCCATTGTATGCCCTTACCTCCTTTGTCAAATATCAGTTGTCCATAGAGCTGTGGGTTTATTTCTAGGTTCTCTGTTCTGTTCCATTGATCTATTTGCCTGTTCTTATGCCAATACCAGGCTGTTTTGAGTACAATGGCCTCGTAGTATAACTTGGTATCAGGAATTGTGATACCTCTCACTTTATTCTTCTTGATAACATTATACGGAGTGAAATAAGTAAATCAGAAAAATCTAAGAATTATATGAATCCATACATAGATGGGACATAAAAATGAGACTCAGAGACATGGACAAAAATGTGATCGTAATGGGGGTGGGGTGGTTGGGTGGGGAGGGGGCAAGGAAGGAGAGAGAGGGGTGGGGGGAGAGGAGGGGCACAAAGAAAACCAGATAGAAGGTGACAGAAGACAATTTGACTTTGGGTGAGTGGTATGCAACATAATCAAATGTCAAAATAATCTGGAGATGTTTTCTCTGAACATATGTACCCTGATTTATCAATGTCACTGCTTTAAAATAAAAATAAAAATAATAAAATGAGTTTCTGTGATTACACCATATGCCACACAATCACCTACATTATACCCTACTTTCCACTTCACATGTATTCTAAGCACCGCTATTATTTTTCTTATTACATTATAATTCTTCAGCTTTCTTCAGTCTTTTTTTATTAATTTCATTTTTTGCATTTGACATATATGGACTCTGAGTCTTATTTCAAATTTGAAAAGGAGCATAAAGTCAGCATCATTTTAGCTGTTGTTCCTCCTCTCTGGTGTTATTGCTAGGACAGTGATTTACTATCATTATGTGTTACCCATTGAGCAGCCTATATCCCACGCTTCATAAACTTGTAACCTAATCCCCCATAAATCCTCTAGGGTCCAGGAGGATAAGGTGGCGTGATGATTCCCATTTCCTGAATGGAAACACAAACACAGAAATTTTACTTAATTCATCTAGTGTTACCCAGCCATGGTATCAGTCTGTTTGGAGGTATAGTGGTTCTATTATTGTATTTTACAATAGTCCAAGTCTCTTCTTTCCATTTCATACAGGAGCCTTCAGGTAAAAGTGGCAGTATTTGGAACAGAGGGAGATGGGCTGGCACTCAGATAGTTGGATGGACAATTAGAAAATATCTGTGAAAAATTCACTGAATCATGAATGGAATAAACATTACAAATCATTGTGTACTCACTTGAATCAGAAATTGAATTAAACTCTTTATGTTCATTCTAATTTTTATAATCCTCTGACAAGGTAGTCTATTATTGTTTAATGTATAATTATTACACCAGAATATAAGCTTCCTGAAAGAAAGGGCCATTTGGTTTTCTTCATCACTTCTGCTACCCCTCTGCTCCAGATCACAGTCAGTTTTACCTTGAGGCTTCTTTACAAAATTAGAAGTAGCATAAAGAAACATAAGCCAGGCCTGACCTGTGGTGGTGCAGAGGATCAAGTCTTGACCTTGAATGCTGAGGTCACTGGTTCAAAACCCTGAACTTGCCAGGTCAAGGTACATGTGGGAATTGATGCTTCTTGCTCCTCCCCCCTTCTCTCTCTCGCTCTTTCTCTGTCTCTCTTCGCTAAAATGAATAAATAAAAATAATTTTTTAAAAAGTTTTAAAAAGCCTGACCAGGTGGTGGCACAGTGGATAGAGCGTCGCACTGGGATGCGGAGGACCCAGGTTCGAGACCCTGAGGTTGCCAGCTTGAGCATGGGCTCATCTGGTTTGAGCAAAGCTCACCAGCTTGGATCCAAGATCGCTGGCTTGAGCAAGGGGTTACTCAGTCTGCTGCAGCCCCACGGTCAAGGCACATATGAGAAAGCAATCAATGAACAACTAAGGTGCCTCAACAAAGAATTGGTGCTTCTCATCTCTCTCCGTTCCTGTCTGTCTGTCCCTATCTATCCCTCTCTCTGACTCTCTCTCTGTCTCTGTAAAAAAAAGGAAAAAAGTTTAAAAAAAACATAAGCCATTGTGAAATACTACCAATAAAATTACTGTACCACCCCTTAAACAGACTGACACCTAGTTTTAAGTAAATTGCCTTAGACATATGTCTTGCACCTAGCCATGCCTAGTTGTAAATGGTATGAACAAATGAATGAATGCCTTTGTACAGGTAAAAAAGTAATAAGACATCACCCCTGCAAAGAGGCAGTTAACAGTTATAGGAAGTACAGGTGATTATTGCTCATAGGTTCAAAAAGTCAAGATTTAACTTAATATGTCCTAATTTCTACTTTAATTATCTATCTTATTTTAATGTCCACATTAAAAAAATTACCATATGGGTAAATAGTAAGCTTACAATATTTTTCAAAAAGATTCAGGAGCCCGATTCTTAGAGAAAGGTAATTTTGGCAACTGACTCATCAAATCTGATTTTTGTTCAGCTGAGAAATATTATTTTCCAAAGTAGGACTGATCATGGATTCCTGCACAATTAGTCATGTACCAGGGATCCTGGACAATTTGAGAGTTGCAGAAATATTTGCAAAACTTTTAAGTTTAATCTAGAACACCTCAGAAAGAAAACATCATGGCAGAGAGAAAACCTACAGCAAGTGAGGTATTCCTTTTTTATTATTTTTTAAAAGTTTTATTTACTGATTTTAGCAAGAGAGGGTTATAGAGTGAGACAGGAACATTGCTCTGTTCCTGTGTGTGCCCTGACCGGGGATCAAGCCTGCAACCTCTGTGCTTTGGGACAATGCTCTAACCAACTAAGCCATCCGGCCAGGGCACAAGTGATTTATTCTTTTGTGACATGATAGCAGTGGATTATTGTTTGGTAATTAAGTATAACAAGGAAAAAAATTTTTAAATTCCCTGTGTGCACAATGAATACACATTGCGAGATGGAGTAACCATGTTGAGAACAGAGTCAAATGCCAAGCCAGAGTGTGTTTCTTCATGCCTTTCTTTTCTTCAACAAGATTTTCTAACTTAGAGGTAATATACAAAACATTTAACAGTTGTTATAGCACAAATAATGATCAGTCAGAACTGACTCTGCTCATGTACAAAACAGAAGAAAACAACAACCTTGTCTTTTAGGTTCACACAGACTGAAAAAAAATACCTGGTGGACCTGCTTCCAGCACGACTTAATTGCATTCCTGGGCTTCTCTCCGGACTCCCGACTCCCTAGGTCACTTGGTGACTCAGAGAGCCTCTCCCGTTGTGATGAGGAAAGACCTCTCCCCTGGGAGTTAGAGGAAAGACCTCTCCCCAGTCTTAATGCTATGAGTTCTCATAACCTTAGGGAAATGATTTCATTGTTCTGTGCTCCACTTGATTCCTTGGTAAAACAAGGAGATTGACAGGTATTCTTCAATAAGAGTGTCATGAATATTGAGTCAGACACATTTGCAAAACTTTCCAGTTTAATCTAGAATACCTCAGAAAGGAAAACATCACAGCAGGGACAAAATCTACAGCTAGTGAGGTATTTTTTTAATTTTTATTTATTGATTTTAGCGATTGTTTTAGTGGAGGTCTTTCCTGCACATGGCCAAATGTTTAACAAATGCCAGTAGTGCCCCCCGCCAAGTCATTGAAACAACCTGAAATTTCCCACAGTTTTCCACTTCGTGTGAGAATAACTGAACGAGATGGTCTCTAAGAGCTTTCCAGTGTTAACCTTTTTAATATTTCTTATAAACACAGTAACAGTTCTATACCAGCAAATCTGTTTTCCTGGACTATGTCTGGGCTTTGCTTGTTCTCCACAATGACAAGCTTTCTGATGCACCAGGTGAAACATTTCTGAAAAATTCTAGGACATAGAAACCAAGGAGAACTTGCCACCCAGGAAAATAAGTACAGTGAAAAAAAGAATCAATGGCCCTATCAGGGCAGAATTCTCACAATCAGTAGTTATAAACTTTTTGGAGGTGTATTAGTAGGGTTCAACTGTAAGAAATAGATACCTGTCTCTATTTTAAGTTGAATGGGAATTAATATGGGGAATTAAGTGTTTTCAAAATTTTAGAAAACATGGAGGAATAGGTTTTAGGCTGAGTCTCCAGAAATCACTCCTGAAAAAATTTTTTAAAATGGTCAATCCTGAAACAATAAAGTACATAGAAGAAGACATAGGTACTAAACTCATGGACCTGGGTTTTAAAGAGCGTTTTATGAATTTGACTCCAAAGGCAAGAGAAGTGAAGGCAAAAATTAATGAATGGGACTACATCAGACTAAGAAGTTTTTGCTCAGCAAGAGAAATTGATAACAAAATAAACAGCCAACTAAATGGGAAATGATATTTTCAAACAACAGCTCAGATAAGGGCCTAATATCCAAAATATACAAAGAACTCATAAAACTCAACAACAAACAAACAAACAATCCAATAAAAAAATGGGAAGAGGACATGAACAAACACTTCTCTCAGGAAGAAATACAAATGGCCAACAGATATATGAAAAGATGCTCATCTTCATTAGTTTTTAGAGAAATGCAAATCAAAACTACAATGAGATACCACCTCACACCTGTTAGATTAGCTATTGTTAACAAGACAGGTAATAGTAAATGTTGGAGAGGCTGTGGAGAAAAAGAAACCCTCATTCACTGCTGGTGGGAATGTAAAGTAGTACAACCACTATGGAAGAAAGTATGGTGGTTCCTTAAAAAACTGAAAATAGAACTACCTTATGACCCAGCAATTCCTCTACTGGATATATACCCCCAAAACTCAGAAACATTGATATGTAAAGACACATGCAGCCCCATGTTCATTGCAGCATTGTTCACAGTGACAAGGACATGGAAACAACCAAAAATCCCATCAATAGATGACTGGATAAAGAAGATGTGGCACATATACACTATGGAATACTACTCAGCCATAAGAAATGATGACATCAGATCATTTACAGCAAAATGGTGGGATCTTGATAACATTACACTAAGTGAAATAAGTAAATTAGAAAAAACCAGGAACTGCATTATTCCATACGTAGGTGGGACATAAAAGTGAGACTAAGAGACATTGATAAGAGTGTGGTGGTTACAGGGGGAGGGGGGAGAGGGAGAGGGAAAGGGGGAGGGGGAGGGGCACAAAGAAAACTAGATAGAAGGTGACAGAGGGACAATCTGACTTTGGGTGATGGGTATGCAACATAATTGAACGACAAGATAACCTGGACTTGTTATCTTTGAATATATGTATCCTGATTTATTGATGTCACCCCATTAAAAAAAGAAAAGAAAAGAAAAAAAAAGGTCAATCATAAGAGCTGTTATCTCTGCTTTTATTAGAAAGAGGGGCTGCTTTTGGAACCATAGACTTCTAGAACATACTCTTGGTAATGGAGCTTTAAGACTAGAAAACCACAGTCTTCACCACCACTATCCCTACACTGCCTCTGACCACTCACAAAGCTCTTCTTGCACAGGCCCTGGAAAGATAATGTAGAAAAGTCCAACATGGCTACCAACATAGTTGTTAGGAGAAAACAACCCAAACACCACAAGTCTGGCTCATTCCTCACTCTGCTTCCCTACGCCTGGAAGAACTGGATTCATATTTAGTACTGTAGCCACAAGTGAGTTTGGGAAATACAGTTTTTCATCATCTAGTCCAGGCGTCCCCAAACTACGGCCCATGGCCGCATGCGATCCCCTGAGGCCATTTATCCGGTCCCCGCTGCACTTCCGGAGGGGGCACCTCTTTCATTGGTGGTCAGTGTACTGGAGTACTGTATGTGGCGGCCCTCCAATGGTCTGAGGGACAGTGAACTAGCCCCCTGTGTAAAAAGTTTGGGGACCCCTAGAAGAGACAATAGAAGTCTGATGCTAGTTTCCAATCTGCCATATCTACCACAGAGAGCTTGGACCTCTGTTATAATCTAATAAAAGCCATGAACTTTCCCTGGGAGGGGGGAAAGAAAGAATAGTACAAAATAAATATACTAAATTTTTAATAATTTTCATTATGTACAGATTTCCCAAAATTCATCTTGGACCCTAAAACCCCTTAAATTAAAGCAGTTTCTGAACCTTGATACAATTGACTTTGGGGGATAGATAATTCTTTGTTGTAAAGGCCTTTCTGTACATTATAAGACCTTTAGTAGCATCTCTGGCCTCTACTCACTGGATGTCAGACGTCTGTCTCCTCCACCCCCTCACTGCAATTGTGACAATCAGAAATGTTTGACATGGCCATGTGTCCCTTTGAGGGCAAAAATTACCCTGGGCTGAGCCTTATTTAGCTCTAAAGTAGTACAGTGGTTCCTCATCTATCGTAGAGAATGCCGTGATAGGCAAAAATCCGCGAAGTAGCGACCTTATATTTATTTTATTATTTTTATATATTTTAAGGCTTTATAAACCCTCCCCACACTCTTATAAACCTTTCCCACACTCTTATAAACACTTCCTATGCTCTTAAACACTTTCTACACTCTTAACCCTACGTAATTTTAACAACATATAAAATCCTATATGGGTACTCACCAGTGAATATATAAAAATATTCTTTTAATATGTTTTAATTAATATTTTTATATATTTTTATATTGTTTTCAATTTTTTAGGCTAGAAAATGTTTATTTTACAGCAAAAATAATTAAAATAAATATATAAAAATACCTATATATCGCAAAATCCCACGATATAGCGAAAAATCCACAATACAAAATTAGATATATACAATTTTAAAATCCACAATATAGTGAGACTGCAAAAAGTGAACTGCAATATGGCAGGGGACTACTATAATATGAATATAACTATTATGAAAGGGCAGCCTTGATCAACAGTCACATAGAGAAACATCATAAATGACAATAGGTAAAATTGTCGCAGGAATATAGACATAAACAGGAGTATGAATTACAACCTCAAAAATAGATCTGGAGGCCCTGGCCGGTTGGCTCAGCGGTAGAACGTCGGCCTAGCGTGCGGAGGACCCGGGTTCGATTCCCGGCCAGGGCACACAGGAGAAGCGCCCATTTGCTTCTCCACCCCTCCGCGGCGCCTTCCTCTCTGTCTCTCTCTTCTCCTCCCGCAGCCAAGGCTCCATTGGAGCAAAGATGGCCCGGGCGCTGGGGATGGCTCTGTGGCCTCTGCCTCAGGCGCTAGAGTGGCTCTGGTCGCAACATGGCGATGCCCAGGATGGGCAGAGCATCGCCCCCTGGTGGGCAGAGCGTCGCCCCCTGGTGGGCGTGCCGGGTGGATCCTGGTCGGGCGCATGCGGGAGTCTGTCTGACTGTCTCTCCCTGTTTCCAGCTTCAGAAAAATGCAAAAAAAAAAAAAAAATAGATCTGGAAAGGGGGCTTAATATTTTAATTGAAGAGAGCATGGAATTTAGACTCAGAAGGTCTGTGTGGTAGTAGATTTTATGTGTCAACTTGATGGGGTCACAGAGTGCCTAGATATTTGGTTATTGTGGGTATGTCTGTGAGGGTATTTCTGGGCAATATTAATATTTGAAGAGGTAAACTGAGTAAAGCAGATTATCCTCTCTAATATGGGTGGGCCTCATTTAATTAGTTGAATTCCTGGAAAGAACAAAAAAGGCTGAGTAATAAGGAACTTCTTTGGCCCGACTGAGCTGAAGTATTGGTCTTTTCCAGGGCTCATATTCAGACTGAAACATTGGCTCTTTTAGAGTCTCAAGCTTCAGCATATCAACTTTCAGAATGAAACTTCCATCATCAGCTCTCCTGGTCCTCAGGTCTTCAGAGTCAGACTGGAACTACATACACATTGGTTTTCCTGAGTCTCCAGCTTACTGATAGCAGATCTTGGGACTTGTCAGAATTTAAAATCACATGAGCCATTTTTATGCAATAAATCAATCTCAATCTCTCTATATCTTTCTCTTTCTTTCCCTCCCTGTCTCTTTCCCACCCTCTCTCCCTCCTTTGCTTCCTCCCTCCCTCCACATATATAAATAGCTACACACACACACACACACACACACACACCTCCTATTGGTTCTGTTTCTCAGGAGAACCCTAGTTTAAGAGTTAGCTCTGCTTCCCAACCTGTGAACAAATCAGTTAACTCTCTGAACTATAGCTTCTCCACTTATAAAATAGGGATTATGGTAATACCTAAGTCACAAGATTACCATTTGTTTTTATTTTTTTATTTATTTTTGTATTTTTTTTTCTGAAGCTAGAAACAGGAAGGCAGTCAGACTACCGCATGCGCCTGACCGGGATCTACCCGGCATGCCCACCAGGGGGCAATGCTCTACCCATCTGAGGCGTCGCTCTGTCACAACCAGAGCCATTCTAGTGCCTGAGGCAGAGGCCATGGAACCATCCTCAGTGCCCTGGCCAACTTTGCTCCAATGGAGCCTTGGCTGCGGGAGGGGAAGAGAGAGAGGAAGGAGAGGGGGAAGGGTGGAGAAGCAGATGGGTGCTTCTCCTGTGTGCCCTGGCTGGGAATCAAACCTGGGACTCCTGCACGCCAGGCCGATGCTCTACCACTGAGCCAACCAGCTAGGGCAAGATTACCATTTGTATCAATGAACAACTAAGGTGCTACAACAAAGAACTGATGTTTCTCATCTTTCTCTTTTCCTGTTTGTCTATCCCTATCCATCCCTCTCTCTATTTCTCTGTCTCTCTTGCTAAAAAAAGAAAAGAAAAGAAAAAAAGATTACCGTTTGATTGAAGCAATGTGAACTGTGAACTGGAGGGTCCTCTTCACATACAACATAAGAATAGTGTATCTTTTTTTTTTTTTTGTATTTTTCTGAAGCTGGAAACGGGGAGAGACAGTCAGATAGACTCCCGCATGCGCCTGACCAGGATCCACCCGGCACGCCCACCAGGGGCGATGCTCTGCCCACCAGGGAGCGATGCTCTGCCCCTCCGGGGCATCGCTCTGCTGCGACCAGAGCCGCTCTAGCGCCTGGGGCAGAGGCCAAGGAGCCATCCCTAGCGCCCGGGCCATCTTTGCTCCAATGGAGCCTTGGCTACGGGAGGGGAAGAGAGAGACAGAGAGGAAGGAGGGGTTGGGGGGTGGAGAAGCAAATGGACGCTTCTCCTATGTGCCCTGGCCGGGAATCGAACCCGGGTTCCCCGCACGCCAGGCCGACGCTCTACCGCTGAGCCAACCAGCCAGGGCCGAATAGTGTATCTTTTAAAGCTTTCCCTCATACCGTCTTTCTTATTATAGCCAACTTGAGTTATTAGTAAGAACTATCTATGGCTGCATCTGTCATCCCACCTCAAAGTGGAATTAAGTTTACTCTGCTCCACTTCGCTGAAGGTTTTATCTTCTGATACATGTATAAATTGTATGGAAAGTAGTTCCATTTGGCATTATTCATCAGGATGAATTGAGAAGAATTAAATACTCAAACCCTAGCAAGTTATTATCATCTGGGAAAAGTTTTTCTTTCAAAATTGAAGACTATTAAAGAAAACAACTATTGGGAACCAAAAAAAAGAGTCATCTCTCTGCCAAACCATAAGCTTTGAAATTGTTTCTATCAATGGAAACAGTCCAAGAATTTGAAAAACAAATCCTAGTAAAAACCGACAAAAATCAAGTTAGCAATTTCTGCTTCTAGATTTTTTTAGAAGATACCATAAACTAGGAGATGTAATTTTTTTTTTAAATAAAATTCTCATCTTCCAGCAGGAGCCATTATTTTCACAAATCAATGCTTACTGCTAAAAAAGGAACGCTTAAAAGATGAACATTGTCATAAAAGCCCCTCCAAACAGATTTTAAAATGAAATTACAATTCAGTGACTTCTCCTTGCTTCTTCTCATTCTGTTTGCATTTCCATTCTGTACTGTTGCTAACTCCAAAAACCAGATTTTCACTCTCCTCATTCTGTTCATCCTTGCAACGTGGTAAGTATTTTTGACACAAACGACTTTGTGTTGTTGGAAAAAAGGTTATAGCCCCTGGATTTAAAATCCAATTTTGAACTCTCCTCTACCAAATTCACCTTCCACAAATATGTTGTAATAAAATGTTAAAGGTTTTATTAAATCTTAGTCTAATCCACAGATGTTCACATACATCTGGTAGGGTGAGGGTTCTCCCTTAGGTCCAGATTGTCCTAAGATAATAATAATGATTCTTTTCCATTAAAGCAAACAAATCAATAAAAAATAATCCCTGTATCTCAAAGAAAGCAATCCTCCTAGGGCTATTTATCAAAACCTATTCACAGAATTATACTAATTACCATAATCAATTTCACCAATAAAAAATTGTGAAGAATGTTTAGAACAGAATCCCTTAAACTACATACATGATATCACTTGATAGATGTTCAAGAAAAAAAAATAGGAACTAGTATTAATTACTTTTTAAAAATACTAATTTCCCCCTGGCCAGTTGGCTCAGTGGCAGAGTGTCAGCCTGGCATATGAAAGTCCCCGGTCTGATTCCCAGCTAGGGCACATAGGAGAGGCGCCCATTTGCTTCTCCACTCCTCCCCCTCTCCTTTCTCTCTCTCTCTCTTCCCCTGCAGCAGCCAAGGCTCCATTGGAGCAATGTTAGCCTGGGCGCTGAGGATAGCTCCATGGCTTCTGCCTCAGGAGCTAGAATGGCTCTGGCTGCAATGAAGCAATGCCCCAGATGGGCAGAGCATTGAGCCCTGGTGGGCATGCCAGGTGGATCCCAGTCGGGTGCATGCAGTAGTCTGTCTGTCTGTCTCCCCGCTTCTCACTTCAGAAAAATACTAAATAAATAAATAAAAGTACTAATCCCCTCTTGAAGGGTCATATTTTACATGACATATTACAGGGCTGGAGGAGTCCTGCAGTAAAGAAATTTAACTTTGTTTCCCAATGTTTCCTCAACTAATTTGATTATAGAATACCTCTTTCAAAAAACATGTCTTAACATATGTTAGACTAGAATGCTGCAGAACACAATTTGCAAAATTCTACTATAGAATCACAACTTACTATGTCGCCCATCTCGTCCTGGTACATGTGTGTACACACACACACACACACACAAACACATCATAGTTGCTATTTTGGAAATACCCATTTTTCTCTTTCTACGATAGCCTTCCCAAACCAGCTTTCTTTCATTATCAAAACACATTAACACTATGTGTATGACTTCAAATTACTGCACTCTTCTAAGATGCAACTTATTCAATCAAATAGCTAGAAAATCAAAGGCAAAAATGAGGGCTCTGGAATAAGAATACCTAAATTTAAATCATGGTTTTATAATTTACAAGCTGTGTGTTCTTGAGCAAATTACTTGACCTCACTAAGCCTTAATTTTCTATTCTTTAAATTGTCCATGATAATGGTGCATATTTCATCAGATTTCTGTGATGTCTAAATGAGCTGGCAGTAATATGTCTAACATGTAGTAAGTGTTGAAGGATACTAAACAAATAAACAAATACATATATAAATTATACCAATAAATACTAGTTGGTGCATTTCTTCTACTTTATAAATTTTCTTTTTAGATAAGTCTTTTGTATAAATCCTTTGAAAGAAGACTTTGTGAGCCATGAAAACAAGACTGAGCCAGACTGAATAAGTCAATCCTCATATTTAACATTGTTACCACTTCAATGCTGCAACTTGAGCTAGTCACCTACCCTTCTGGACCTCAATATTTTTAAACCTTAATATTCAATTATCTGGCTCACCCAACTCCCCTGCCCCATCTCAGGCCACTTTCTCTTATTGCCCTCTGTGCCAGGCTTAATGGACAACTCTCCACCCTTCATACTAGGTTAGTTACCTCATCTTCTTCCCTTATAATAATAGTCTCCACACTTTATTGTAACATTGTCTCCTTATCTTCAATGTGGTGACTGACTCTGT
The DNA here is from genome assembly GCF_036850765.1 of Saccopteryx bilineata. Classification (NCBI taxonomy): domain Eukaryota; kingdom Metazoa; phylum Chordata; class Mammalia; order Chiroptera; family Emballonuridae; genus Saccopteryx; species Saccopteryx bilineata. Next base: position 68,119,179 of record NC_089491.1, on the reverse strand, counting down.
CTTCCACTCTCCCCCTGACATTTGTCACAGAATAGAACATAGTGGTTTGTTTTATGAATAAATGGTTGGTATGGAGATTCCCACTCATCCCGATCAATTTCAGTCTCTTCCATCTCCCATTTTGCATAAACTACTTACATCACCAGCATATAAGTCTTGTACAATCTTAGCGGGGGGAGCTCCTGTGCTGTTTGAGAACAAACCTTGCATGAGCTAGGTGGAAGGGAGCTCAGAACTATATTTAAATTGGTTTAAAGAAAATAAAGATGCCCTGGCTGGTTGGCTCAGCAGTAGAGCATTGGCCCAGCATGTACATGTCCTGGGTTCAATTTCTGGCCAGCATACATAGGAAATGACTATCTGCTTCTCCATACCTCTTCCTCCCCTTCTCTGTTTCTTCGTCTCTTCCCTTCCCTCAGCCAAGGCTTGATTGATTCAAGCTCATCAGCCCTGGGTGCTGAGGATGGCTCCATGTAGCCTCTGCCTCAGGTGTTAAAAATAGCTCAGTTGTAAGCTTGACCCCAGATGGGAAAAGCATCAGCCCCAGACAGGGGTTGCTGGGTAAATCCCAGTAGGGGCGCATGTTGGTGTCTATCTCTGTATCTCCCTTACTCTCACTTAAAAAAAAATTTTTTTTTAATTTAAAAACAAGAAAATAAAAAAAGCATGCCTCTTGGTATTACAAGTTAATCCTTCCACAAATGCATGGGGATTTTCATTTTAAGGATGCAGCTTAGAGAATATAGTAACTTGACCATAGTCACACAACTAGTAAATGGCAGAGCTGGGATTCAAATCCTAGATTTTGTAACTTTTAAGCAACACCTCTTCAATTTTCACAACACCATTCTGTCTGATTTATATATCATGTCAATCAAAAACAGAACACCCAGGAAAAAATTCTAAATATAAACATCTTAAGACATATGGGATACGGCAGTGCCAGCAGATCAATGACAAGCAGCATCTGTAGATAAGAGGAACTGGGCTGTGTGTAAGCAGCAGTGTCCACTAGGAGGAGCTCTCAGGAGTAGGGCTCCCTGACCCACTGTGCCTGACAGCATGACAGTTTGGAAGAGGGGAAAAGCCCAGACTTTGAATCAGTCAATCCTCAATTATAATCATTGCTCCATCACTTTCAGGTTGTGTGATTGTGAGCTAGTCATCCACCCCACTGAACCTCAATACTGCATCTACAAAGGAGGGATAATTCTACCTAATTGTCAAGGACAGTGTGAGGCTCCAGAGACTTAATTGTCCAACAGAGCTCTGGAGCCCACAGACACTACCTTTGTCACTTTTCTTTTTGATTAGGAGTTTCTGAGAAGAGAGAACTGTCTTCTTAAGTAATGCCTTCCTTTCCCTACAAGTAATCTTCCTGCTGATTGATGCTATCATGGAAACTAGTTCTGGGTATTAGTATCTCGGGCTTGGGAGGGATGAGAGGTTGACCGAGGAAGGTAATAGATATTTTTTTTCAATTTGGCTTTGAAGGCGTGGACCAGAGATAACGTGGTGCACTGTGCAGACAGAACACATTAGATTCTCATGAGTTCTGATGTGGGCTGAAGCCAGGCCAGGCTGTCTGCAGGGGCCTCCTGATTGTGAAACTCAACCCTCTTTGTCCTCCCCACAAATATGCTGGTGGCTGTGTGGTCCTGTACAGCTATCATTAGACCATTCATCCATCTCTGCCCCCACAGTGCCCAAGGCCAGCCAAAAACCAAACTCCCTGGCAAGGCTCAAATGGAAAGCACATTAAGTCTGGGCCAACAAGTTGGAATGTGAGCCTTGGTAGAGACCCACAAGGGAACAATTGGGAGCCTCTCTTCATTTGATGCTCTTTCGTCTGAAAGGATATCTTTGCCACTGTAGTTCTCAGGAGCAACTTAGTAAAGACTCCATAAAGGAATCTGGCTCCACACACTGCATGCCTATTGATTTCATCGGTAATTTTTTAAAAAGGTTCAATTAAGGTAAGAAGGAAAGCAAAGCAAAGTTGTATAAAAATAATGAGAAAACCGAGATTCAATGTGTGTGTGTGTGTAAAAATCTAGAATTTTCAGCCTTCCTGAAGTGTGAAAAGGATCAGAGTGTAAGAGAGACAATTAATTATGCCATTAAGACAAGTTATTAAGGGGGAAAGAGAAAAATAGAAACTCAAAAATTATTGACAAATGTGAAAAAAGGGGGCTTTTAGCTCACTTTTTAAAAGTTATAGAATTCAATTCCAGACACTGGCTTTCATTATTCTTTTATTTATTTAAAATATGTGTTTGAATGTTTAGTTATTTTTCTTAAGTGAGAAGTGGGAAGGCAGAGACACAGATTCCCACATGCACCCCGACTAGGATTCACCTAGTAAGCCCCCTATGGGGTGATGCTCTGCCCATCTGGGGTTGTTGCTCAGCAACCAAATTATTTTAGTGCCTGAGGCAAGGCCATGGAGCCATCCTCAGCACCCAGGGCCAACTTGTTCTAACCAAGCCATGGCTGCAGGAGGGGAAGAGAGAAAGAGAAAGGAGAGGTGTGGAGAAGCAGATGGTCACTTCCCCTGTGTGCCCTGACCAGGAATCAATCCCAGGACATCCACACACCAGGCCAACACTCTACTGCTAAGCCAACCAGCCAGGGCCTGAATGTTTAGTTTCAATCCTGTGCTAGAGCTTCAGAAAAAAAATGTGAACAAAAATAGATATAGACTTACTTTCAGAAAGTTCAAATTCTAATTGGGAAGAGAGACAATAATCAAATAATTACTTTTGTGAATGTTTGGTGACAGATATGTAAGTGTTCTCTGAATGAAGAGAACTTGGTGATATGAGGGGAAATTGACCTGCACTGGGTAGGGGTGCCATTAAAGGCTTCTCTAAGGAGGTAGCTCATGAGCTATCAAAAGTATGAGTAATAAAGCAAAAGTATATCAAAGGAGAAATGTATGAGAAGGGTGACAGGTAAGACACTGAACTGACAGGGAGACTGAAGGAATAAGCTCAGAAAACATGAGAAGGAACTTAGCATCAGAAACACTTCTGGTCCTGCAGTGTCTCCTGCTCAGTGATGCTGCTACTGAAGCCAGTAATTGCACTTCATTGTCCTTTGGTCTGTCACTAACTCCAGATTCAAAGTCTGGGGTGGGAACACCTGGTTGTACAAGCTTAGGTCAGGTGTCCAAGAGAAAAGAGAAAACTTTCCTTCTGACCCATGCAATAGGAATTCCCCAAACCAGGAAGGCACGTGGGGGAATGATGTCACAGAAAATTATTTTTTTTAAAAAAGTCTACCACCAAGACAGAAAGAAAAGCATTGCTAATGATAAGAGCAGGATGCAGGGTTGTGCCTGAAGTGTGGAGAGACCGTGAGAGATGGACAAGGCTGGAAATCTAAGCAGAGTCCTTGTAAAGCCAGTAGCCACAGCCACCATACAGCTGCCTGGCCCATGCAGGTTTGAATTTGATTCGGACAGATGGTAATTAAACAATGGAGCCAAGAACTGGTGGGCCATTAGCTTTAATCCTAGCTTGCACCCAGCAGGCAAGTAAAACACACACTGGGCTCCAAAACCCACTCATTCAGTGCTCACAAAGCTACTGACTTATCCGAGTTTCCTAGAATCAAAGGTTTCTACCTCACAAGCCTTATTCACCCCTGTTCCCCATCTCCTTCTCCCTGCACAAACTCTGCACAAACTGGCTTCTTCTTCAGCACTCTGCCATCTTGGCTGCTTCTCCTCTCCTCCACATGGCCTTTATCTGCTCTCCTCACAATACTAATTTCAGGAACCAAAGAGAGAGCAAGCTCCAGGTCTGCCCCCATTTTATAGTGTAGAAATCAAAACCTTTAATCCAATATATACACAAGAAAGTCCCTGATACAAAGTCACTTAGGGTGGGAAAGGCCTAGACTTAAAACTAAGCCTTAGAGCCCTGGCTGGTTGGCTCAGCGGTAGAGCGTCGGCCTAGTGTGCGGAGGACCCGGGTTCGATTCCCGGCCAGGGCACACAGGAGAAGCGCCCATTTGCTTCTCCACCCCTCTGCCGCGCTTTCCTCTCTGTCTCTCTCTTCCCCTCCCGCAGCCAAGGCTCCATTGGAGCAAAGATGGCCCGGGCACTGGGGATGGCTCTGTGGCCTCTGCCCCAGGCGCTAGAGTGGCTCTGGTCGCAACATGGCGACACCCAGGATGGGCAGAGCATCGCCCCCTGGTGGGCAGAGTGTCGCCCCTGGTGGGCGTGCCGGGGGGATCCCGGTCGGGCGCATGCAGGAGTCTGTCTGACTGTCTCTCCCTGTTTCCAGCTTCAGAAAAATGAAAGAAAAACAAAACAAAACAAAAAACAAACAAACAAACAAACAAAAACTAAGCCTTAGGGTATAATAACCCTGCCTGCTTACAGCCTGTCTCCCACACCCAATGCAAACTATAAGCGAGCAAACCTATATATCATATTTACAAACTTATCTGACCAACAGTCCTACTGATTCAGTTCTTTATAGGCCAATGTTGGTCAAATAAGTTTGTAATGTGATGTGTATGTTTGCTCACTTGTTTGCAATGGGGGTTGGGCAACGCCAGATATAGTGGTCTGTGGGGTTGCAGGTTGCCTTCCTGATTGGGAGGGGCCATTGTCTTGCTAATGTTTACTAGAAGGGAGATTCTGCCCCCACCACTGAGAGGTGCAGGAGGATTTCTTCTTTCTCTCCTCTCTGATCCTTTGCTATTGGCTTCTCTTGTGGCTTGCCTGTCTTGTGAGACACCAATAAACAGAATGACCCACCATCCTTGGACTCCGCTGTTTCTTTACCATTGCCTGAATTTAATGAGAACCTGCATGTGAATGGCCATAATGGTGGCAGAGGCCCTGGCTTTACAGCCATGTAAGGATTTAGGACTTTACCTTGATGCAGGAAGCCACTGATGAATTTATAAGCAGGGTAGAGGCATATCCAATTGCATTGTGCAAAGATAATTTGGAGTAGAAAATAAAGAACTGCGCTGGCTCAGTGGTAGAGCATTGGCCCAGAGTGTGCATGTCCCAGGTCCGATTCCCAGTCAGGGCACACAGGACAAGTGACCATCTGCTTCTCCACCCCTCCCTTTCTCGCTTCTCTCTCTCTCTCTCTGTTCCCCTCCCGCAGTTATGGCTCAAATGGAGTGAGCTTGACCTAGGTACTGAGGATAGCTTCGTGGCCTCTGCCTCAGGCCTGATGCCCCAGATGGGCAGAGCATAGCCCTGTAGGGGGATAACCGGGTGGATCCCGGTCAGGGTGCATGCGGGAGTCTGTCTCTGCCTCCCCTCCTCTCACTTAATAATACAAAAAATAGAAATTAGTGAACAGAGGATGGGGTCACAGGAGTAGATGGAGACCAGTGTAGTGGATGCTGATGTGTATACTGCATGTACCTCCTCCAGGACTGAGAAACGTTCCCCGAGCTGCGGGAGTGTTTGCTGTTGATAATTCACAGGTAAGACTCTCTCTGGGAGTAGACATTGACTGGAGGAAGCTGTCATAGGGAGACTATGTTCCTCCCTGTGGACAGCTGGAATCAGATTATGGATCAGTGCTGTTACAAAGGCCCCCATTAGGGTGGCTCTGAAGAGCTATCTCTAGAGTTCCCTAAGGCATCAGCGGACACCTTGTCACAACCACCTCACACAGGAAGTTCTGCCCAATCCTCCTACCCTCACCTCTCCCAGGAGTGACCCCCAGAGCACTCCTCGATCACTCTCTTACATACAAATCTCCATCTCAATGTTTGTTTCCTAGGGAACCCAACCCAAGTCAGCAGGGCAATAAGAAGACTATAGGATCCCAGCAATTAAAAAAAAAAAAAAGTAGCCTCAACCATGGTGGTAGTGGATTTGGGAGAGAGCAGTGTACTGATTGAACTTTTCAAGAACTGAAGGCTCTAGATCAGGGGTCCCCAAACTACGGCCCGCGGGCCACATGCGGCCCCCTGAGGCCATTTATCCGGCCCCCCGCCGGACTTCTGGAAGGGGTACCTCTTTCATTGGTGGTCAGTGAGAGGAGCACATTGACCATCTCATTAGCCAAAAGCAGGCCCATAGTTCCCATTGAAATACTGGTCAGTTTGTTGATTTAAATTTACTTGTTCTTTATTTTAAATATTGTATTTGTTCCTATTTTGTTTTCTTACTTTAAAATAAGATATGTGCAGTGTGCATAGAGATTTGTTCATAGTTTTTTTTTTATAGTCCGGCCCTCCAATGGTCTGAGGGACAGTGAACTGGCCCCCTGTGTAAAAAGTTTGGGGACCCCTGCTCTAGATAATAATGGGAGAAGAAATTATTTGCAGAAACAATAAAACTTATTACTAATCCTTTCCTAGATCAGATGTTGTAAACCTCCCTAGTGAGTCAATGGAAGGAAAGAACAGTCATTCCTCAGCACCTCGGCCCCTGACACAATTTCAAACCTTACCCCCATTCTCATAACCACTAACGATCCCACAGCCATCAGCATCTGCTGTAGCCTGGGATGCGCTGGGAGCTGGCTGCCTCGGCAGCTCCGACTCCGCAGGCTGGTGCAGCTGTTCCAGCTCAGGCTCTGCTGTCTGCGTCTCTGTAGCCGTGTCACTGAATTTCTAAAAGTCAGTTCCCTTTATGGCTTTACCCCTCTTTCTCTTTTTAAAACTGCTGTCACCTAATGCAGAGGTGGCCAAGAGGCTTGATTCCAAACATGGGGCTTTTAAAAGGTGATAGATGAGAGAATGTCATGAGATCTAAGGTAAAAAGCTCTCTCTTCCCCAGAGTGGTTTAACTAATAAAATTAATTTGCCTGTTTAAATTTTAAAACAAAGACAAGATGTTTCGATTTTTTAATAAAGAAGTTTGGCAGGAACGAAGGTAGTTATTTGCATGCTGATGGGGCTGGTGGGGAGCCAAAGTGCAGACACAGAGTCCTGTTGTCACATGGAAGAACCCTGTCTCTCTCCCCTCCCCATCGGGGGCACGGGAGCTTTGAGACGCTGCCCTCTCCAGGGGAGAAATGGGCAGGGTGGGGTAGGAGCTGGTGCAAACTTAGGGCATTGAGCAGTTGATTCCGTTGGGCCATTAAAGGAGGTAGTCAATTCAGAACCATCCTCAAAGGGCGTCACGTGGGCCTGGTAGTGATAGTCTCCCGTGACCGTCCTCTCCACACTGAGGCTCAGCTCTCCACCGTTCCTGGCAACCGTGGAACAGATGAACTTTGCAAAGCCTCATGAATTCCTGACAGCTCCTCTGTGGTGCCCCCCACCTATTGCTTTCTCTCCCCAGCTGACTACAGATGGACTCAGCATTTCCTCCACAGCCAGGATGGCAGAACTCAGTCTCAGAGGAGTAGTTCCATTTTCCCACCCTCTGTTTCCACTTTCCAGCCTCCCCAGGCGCATTGCTCAAAAGGATGGCTTTAGCTCTCCACTGGAGGATAAGGTTGACATTGAGTTTGGATTCAAAGTCACAGAAACTTGAAAAATCTCAGAGATTCATAAAGACTTTTTAAAGGACCTGTTCACCTCTAATAGCCTAAATTTCACCAGAATATGATTAATCCTTGCAAGTTTATAGCACATTCTGCTATACAAAGTGCTCTCACACATATTATTGCACTTGATGCACATAATACTAGCCCATTTCTATAGGTGAGAAAACTAGTGCTCATGGGGAAGATGAGGATGAAAATATTCTTTTACAACCTATGCATTAGAATCTGTGTAGGGTGCTTTACTCCATTACCCAACTGAATCTTCACAACAGCTCTGAGGAGCAGGCAGTTTTAATCCCATTCATACATGAGAAAAGGAGACAGCATTTATATTACCACCTGAACTCATAGAACTGACCTCGGATTTGTACTTAGGCCAGGTTGCCCTCAAATCCTTTCCCAACACTGGCTGAGGATTTACTTCACTTTCCTGGCAGATGGGTAAGTCCATTTGGTGGTCCATTTACTCCTCAGCTACCTTTCCAAGGTAAAATGATGTCTAACAAACTCCCTGCAAGCATCTTCCTTTGTGACCCAGTTAAAAAATGACTAAATGCCTTTTAAATACCTGAAAAGTTACATTACAGTTCTCTTCTTCATGTGGCATCAAGACAGGGAAGAGATCCAATATCATCATTGCCATCTCCATTACCCTATCATTACCCTCATCATCATCATCATTATTTTCATCAAATCCTATCTTTGGAGCTCCCTCAAGTACTTCTCTGTCCTTAGAGGGCATCTTTTAGAACACAAAGCAGACACGGGTTCTTGCCTTTGAGCTGCATTTTGTGGTAATGTTCAGTAAGAATTTAGTCTCCAGAGCTGGTTGGAATTAACGAATATTTAGAATAAGTGACTTAGGAAAATTCAATGATCGAATCAAAGTAATAGGAATCTGTTTACAAGACAACCCTCATAAACAGCGTAAAATGAATATGCTGCTCAAAATAGGAATTAATTACCATTGAACTATGGTGCATTTTTCTACCCATTAACTAAACATCTCTACAAATGGTTTGTGAAACAGACAATTTATCCCCACCCTTTTGGTTTTCATCACAATGGTGGAAGTGAAAGGAAGAAAATGCTCGATTCATCAGGAAAGCAATTACTCAATCAAGGTTCAGAACAGTCCTGCATGAATGTGAACAAAACAACTGGACCTAACCCCTTCTTCACAGAACCCTTTCCACCTACCCACCCCATGTTGGTAATTTTGCAGGACAGGTGCCTTCTCAGGAAATGCTGACAATTACTTGGCAATCCTAACAAGGCCAGTGGTATCCCCAGCACCTAACAGAGTTCCTTCTGTATCATGTACATGTAATAAATATATGTTAAGTGAATTAATTAATAACCTAATACTTTTTATCCCACATTCCAATTTCCACTGTATTTTACCCAAGAAAGACAACCTTGATATGTCATAGGGCAATAGCACATCACTTCTTTGTGTTTAATCTTTTCATATCATTAGCATTCTGAAAATAGAGAAATTACTTCACATTTGTTCTTCTTCCTCAAACCCCCAAAGCACTTTTCTCCCAATGCTGCTTGTTATTGGTTTTCTTTCCCTCTTACTGACTATGAGTTGGAAGACAGGGGTACCATGTGCAGCATCCTCAGCTACTTGCTCAAGAATGTGTCCATAGTGGGTGCTCAAAGCAGGATGTTCTTTTTTGAATGGAATCAAGCAGTGCTCCTTCTCTGGAAACCTAAAGGACTTCTTTATGGGGCATTTGAGATGTGATGCAGTCCTGTCTAAAAGCAGAGAGTTGGATTCAATAACTATGAGCTAGCTCTTCCCGCCAGATGTGCCCCAGATTCTACTCACCCCTTTGTGAGTGAGGCTAAGCTATGTGAGAGCCATCCCTGCAATCCAGTCTTTCAGGTCTTAAGAATTTAAGTGTTAACCCTGTAAACTGAGTTAATGAAGTACAAATCTCAGTATGACTGATTGTGGGGCAAAATACAAAAACAGGATCGTACAAGAGGCATTGCAGTTTGGTCGGGAACAGTAAGGTCCGGAAAGCAGTACAGGAGAACTTAATTAACACCATTTTCCTTAACTTAGAGAAAACCTTAGCATTCTACTTACAGCCAAAACGTTCTCTCTGGACAAGATCATTTGTTTCTCAGGTTAGGTTTTGTTGTATGAGTCTATGTGCACGTGTGTGGGGGTGTAGGTGGGAGTCTCTCTCCTTTCTGCGGCATAGCTGATGTGTGCATGGGTCTGGGACTCATTACATGACCAAAAATCAAAAGCAGCTGGAAATTCACAGGGTAAAAAGGTAGATCTCATTACCAGAACCATTAGAGACATGGACCACTGGGAGGTAAACTGTACATAACAAATTCATGGACTTATTTGGCCTTTATCCCTGCTGACCACCACCCTGTCAGACTTATAATTCTCTGTACTTTTGGCTTCAACTACCCCAATATCTCTTGGTTGTCTTCTTGTCTTTCAGGCCCCTCCTTATGAAAATCAGTGTCCTCAACCTACTTGAAGATGTATCCCATGTTTCTACAGTGCTTTTCTTTTCTAACTACTTAGTTTTGTTGTGTGAACTCATCTCCCATTACTTCTCCGGATGTACTTCCCAAATCACATCCCTTTGCCTGAACTTCTCCCAGGTTCCAGACTTAAAGCCCCAAACCTGTTCTTCCTCCCACGTTGCTCTGTCAGTTGATGGCACCAGCATGCACTCAGTTCCCCTAGGTGGGACCTCAGGTCCATCTTTCATTCCCCTTGCATTACCACTTGTCTAAAACATGCTCATCATATGCCAGTTACTGCCTTAAGCACGACAAAACCTGTGAGGAAGACATTAAAACCACCAAAACTACACTCATTTTACAGATAAAAAAACTGAGATGTTGAGAGGTTTAAGTAACTTGCCCAAGGTCACATCACTCGTAAATGGCAGAGCCATGCTTTAAACTCGGGTAGCTCGGTTCCAGCATTATTGTACTTGAACCATTTCCTCTGCTGCCTCTACATACCTAGTTCCACTGCCCAATTAAACCACTGTCTCTATATCCTATACCTGCACATCAGATCGTTTTTTCTAAATTACAAACCTCTTTTATAATGTCTCAGCTCTAATCTGATCTAAGAAGATCTAATATTTCCTAACTAAAACCCGAACTTTCCAGAACCTCTGTGGTCTTTGAAAATCTATCCTCAGCTAACCCTGAACCTTCTCCTACTCTTCCCTCCCACACACTCTGTTTCTGCCTTCCCGCACTCCGCACACTTCTTGTTTTTCCTTGATCTAGTAATTATTCCATTACTTATGTTAAGCATCTAGAATGTATCTATCTTTACAATAGGTACTTCATATATTTTTTTTCACTGATTATCACTGCAATCTTTCAATGTAAGTATTATTCTTATCTCTTTTTGCCAATAAGAAAACCTAGGCTCTAGAAAATTAAAACTTGCCTAAGCTCCTTGGAAAATAAGTGATGAGTCAGGATTTGAACATAGAAACGAATATCACATCTTTTCTTATTCAACAAATAAACAGATTTATGTAAAATTGTCCGAATAATACCTGGAAGTATTCTCTCTGGATTTGTGACTTGCCCTTTGACATTGTGTTATATGGTGTCTTCTAGTTATTTAATACTATGCTTTCTGCCTAATACACCTAAATGATTCATTGGTCTGATGATATAGGAGCCATGGGTCATCTCCTTCGTTTTTCTGACCTCCTCTAACCCAGGTTCAGGACTAGATCAATGAGTAAAGGTCTCCATCTCATCACCCCTATTATTTTTATCTTAACATTTTCTATTAGTTAATGGATCCCTTTCCTTTCTTCTTTTTAGAAGTGCTAGGGGGAGAATTTGCTTATACACCAGCAAGTAGCATGGCTTTGAAATGACATCATGACCCTGGCCGGTTGGCTCAGCAGTAGAGCATCAGCCTGGCATGCAGGGGACCCGGGTTCGATTCCCGGCCAGGGCACATAGGAGAAGCGCCCATTTGCTTCTCCACCCTCCCCCCTCCTTCCTCTCTGTCTCTCTCTTCCCCTCCTGCAGCCAAGGCTCCATTGGAGCAAAGATGGCCTGGGCGCTGGGGATGGCTCCTTGGCCTCTGCCCCAGGCGCTGGAGTGGCTCTGGTCGTGGTAGAGCGACACCCCGGAGGGGCAGAGCATCGCCCCCTGGTGGGAAGAGCGTCGCCCCTGGTGGGCATGCTGGGTGGATCCCGGTTGGGCGCATGCGGGAGTCTGTCTGTCTCTCCCTGTTTCCAGCTTCAGAAAATACAAAAAAAGAAAAAAAGAAAAAGAAAAAAAAAAAAGAAACAACATCATGACAGAATTTACCTGCCTTATATTTATACCAGAGGCAAAAAGAAAAATCTCTGAATTTTAGGCATTAGCCATAGCCCACCAGGTGAAAGCTAGACCCCCAGTAGTCAGAAGACACTCACAGCCCATCTTCTCTTTCTCATTTGGTCTGCTTCACAATTGTGGTAATGATTGTAGTGATGTGGATGATGTAGCACCTGTTTGTTAATCACCTGCCACGTATCCTGTATTGTGTTAGCCCGTAAGGTACCTTAACCTTCTACAACTCTGTATAACGGGGAAGTTCATCTCAAAGGATGACACTGAGGATGACCTGCCCAATAGCTCACACATAGCTGAGGGAGGATTTAGGTAACGTTCTAACTCAACTTTGCAGCACTGCCTCTCTTAGATGTGGGACTCCCGTATCTTCCCCTTTTATTCACCCTCCCTTCCTGCCTTATTTTGTTAACCTTATTTTTTCCTCAAAAAATAATAACAATAATTTTTAATATCCCTGTTCCTTTTCCCCATTTCCTTTACTTCCTAAGAACACATTTGAGAAATCATTTTTTATCAGTGCTGTGCAGAAATGACAGTGGTGACACAGCAGGCACTCTGAAAAGTTGGCATCTTAGAGCAGGAGACTGCTCAAACCGCAGCCTCATGCTGGGGTGCTGCTCACCACTGCTTCTGAATCTGCAACCCCGAGGTTATGAATGACAACCCATAAATGTTCTTAGAAAGTTAAGCTAGGAGGAAAAAGGCCTAACTCTACATTTGTTTATTTAACCAATATATATTAAACATGTACTGTGTTTCAGACTCTGTACTAGGCCCTAAGGGTAAAAGTGACAAGCCATGGTATCTTGCTCTAGAATACATGGTATCATGTATTCTAGCATGGGGCAAAGGGGAAGCAAATCGGTCATTAAAATGCAAAAGGTTAAATGCTATGATAGGTCAGTCCAAAGTGCCATGGGAGAAGAAAGGGACCAGCTCAGACATGAGGACTTGAGTCAGGGCACAATCTCTTAGGATATGAGATTTGAACTAAAATGTGAAGGATAAGTTCACAAATAGCCAGATAGTCTGAATATCTTCCACTTGCCTCTCACTCTGGGTTATTAACTATCTTAAAACTTAGTGACTTAAAATAAAAGTTATTTATAATTATTACAAATCTGTAATATGAACAGAATTTAATGGGAAATACTTGTCTTTGCTCCATGTGGTATAAACCAGGGTGGTTCAACCAAGAGCTAAAGACTTTTTCACCAAAATGGCTCAATAACAATGGCTAAAAAGTGGTGCCATCAGTCATTTGGAAGCTCAACCAGGGTTCAGAGCTAGAGGCCTTAATTCCTCTTCCGTGGGTTTTCCATATACCCTGGGCTTCCTTGAAGCAAGGGGACAGTTCCAAGAGAGAGCATCAGCAGAGAGAAGGCTGGGTGGACTCTAGATTATCTTTTATGACTCAACCTCAAAGGTCGCCTCATTTCCAGAAATGCAGAAACAAATACTGGGGTTCTAGGGGCAAAGTTAGTCCAAATAGTTATAGAGGCCCACCTGAGGAGACATGACTAGGCTCCAGCTCTTGATGGGGGCGCTACAATAATCTGGAAGAACATATGAGACAGGAAGTATTGTAGTCATTTCTAGAAAACTCTATCAACCACACTCCCCTAAATCCTGTCATACTTCATGCTGCTCTTATTTGACAAGGCTAAATATATGAACTATATCAACAACAGTCTGTCATGTCCCCTGCTTCCCTTAGTTGGGTTGAATAAAGGGAGCATCCAGCAAGAGATTGAAGAGAGAGAATTCAGTATATTCATTCCCTTAGCCTTTTGCACACAGGTTCCCCTTGGCTGGCTACGCCTTTCAGCTGAAGGCCCCCTACCAGGCAGCCCCTCCACCTAGCTGTTATTCTATAGGTTAGATACCCTCTCATACCCCTTGCCCTTTCAGATGTAGAGGTGGTGACTGCTCTTCTCTGTTACTAGTCCCAAGGTACTACACTGGCCTTTGTGGTTTCCTATACCATCACTACTCCTTGATGTTTCCTGCACTTTATTTACACCCGCATAAATAACTCTTTTATTAAAATTTTCTCCTATTTTTTCCCCTTGATGTGGACTAATATACAAAATAAAGAGCTACCTGTTAAAGGAGATGCAGCAGACCATAGGTTTGACACAAATCTTCTGCTCCAAACATTTAGCAATCTTAGATACAGAACTAATCTAAAAGAAATAAAAATATTGTTTTTATGGGATAATAATAAGATGAAAATGCAAAGTAGTGAGCATAAGACTGCTAGGGGTAGGCTTGAGATGCAGAAACAGATACTGGGGTACTAGGGGCAAAATGTATTCAACACACAGGGAGAGATTGGAGCCAGACTCCATGAAATTAGGATATCAATAGGGCTTCCTAACAGGAAACTGATAAGATATCACAGCTCACCATAGCCTCATTCTGTGTATTGTAGGAACCCATGGATTCAAGGAGGCTAGATGATACAGACACTTCCTCTACACCAGAAACTGACCCAAGTAGGCTGCTAGCTCAGTGTTAACATCTGCACTATCTTCAGTATCACCATGGCTGAGGACTCCAGGCCACTATTATAAATACTGGTTTTGGCATAAGAGGCTTAACAGAGGCTAACAAAAGAATCCCATATCTATGTTGAGCATCTTTTCATGTCTCTTGGCAATCTGTATGTCTTCTTGGGAGAAATGTCTTCTCATCTCTGCCCATTTTCAATCAAATAATTTTTTGTTGTTGTTATTAAGTTGTATGAGTTCTTATATTTGGGTATCAACCCTCATCAGATATACCATCTGGCTTTAGGCGACCCCTGTGTTTTGGTCATTCAACCCCCACTGCAGTCACGACCCACAGGTTGAGAACCACTGGCATAGAGCATCAACCTGGGATGCTGAGGTCCCGGGTTCGAAACTCCAATTCAGTCATCAACTTGAGTGTGGAGTCACCAGCTTAAGTGTGGGATCATAGACATGATCCCATGGTCACTGACTTGAGCCCAGAGTTTGCTGGCTTGAGCAAGGAGTCACTGGTGTGGCTGGAACTCCCTGGTCAAGGCACATATGAGAAGCAATCAATGAACAACTAAGGAGCCCCAACAAAGAATTGAATTGATGCTTCTTATCTCTCTCTTCCTGTCTCTGTTTCTTCCTTTCTCTCTCAAAAAAAGATCATCAAACAAAGAGTGTGCATTTTATTCTGGCACAGGAATGTATTCTTCAACGATGATCTTAGTCTCAAAAATATCTTGGAATCAATTTTTAAAAAGCACAAAAAGAGCTCAGCCTATCTCTATGTAAAACCACAGTAAAAACGTTTCAGCTGATTATAAGCTCACCCAAGAAAAAAAAAGTGAGATAAAAACTGTACACCAATGCTCCAAACTTAATAAAATGTACTCAAATTATCATTTGGAGATATTAAAATACCCCAAATCAGAAACTCAAATATTAAAAATAAAAGGGAAACTAACAGAAAGAAATATAATGAACTTCAGAAAGAAATTTTTAAAAAAGGATGACATCTCAGAATATTGCAAAGTGTCTAAGGAAGAATAGAATTAAATGATTATAAGGGACAATGAATAAAGGCAAGAAAACTAAAAAAATTAAAATCTAAAAAAGATTTAAAAAGTGTCATAGAAAAAATGTTTGATGAAGGAAGGCAAAGAAAATCCAATTTATGTTTAATTGAAGTTATTAAAAGTAAATTATATATAATTGGAGAAAATATTAAATATATATACATATATATAATTTGAAAAAGTTTTAGAAATAACAGAAAAAAATAAATTTTATTGAAAGTGCTCACCACTTTAAAAGTGTACTTTGGAAAATTGGTCTGGAATTCTCAACTGTGAGATGGAGTCTAATAAATTAGAAGACCTCAGAGACAAAAAACAATTCTCATTATTTATAAGAATAAATAATTAATATAACGGTAACAAAACTATTTGGGCATCAAATTTCTCAAGAGAAACAAAGACAGAGAAGAGTTAATGTCAAGGAACTCAAGGAAAGAAAGCCAAAAATTTTATATGAAGCTAAGTTCTTCTTCAAACAGAAAAGTTATAGAAAGATAATGTGTAATAATTCAGAGAATACTGTTTTTAGAACCATTTTCTGAAGGATTTGCTAGAGGATAAGCTACTTACAATCAAGAGTTACCAGGAAAACTTAGCAAAAAGGCTGGTAGTGAGCGTTTATATTTACTTTAATATTTAAGACTAAAACAAAGATGGCAACATGGATGGGAAAATAATATATAAATATTCTCTGTTCTAACAAAGTAGAAAAAAGGCAACTTAGTATCAGAGAAACAGAGAAAATTAAAACATTTATCATTATATAGAAAATAGGTCTAAGTCAAAGCTTATTTTTTAAACAAACAAGACAGCAAAGAGTTAAGTAGGAATAAATAGGAATAAGAGCACTATAAAAAGGTATAAATACAAAGTTAACCAGTAGAACAATAACACAAACTTTTATAAATATTAAAAAAAGATTTTAAAAGAACAAAGAATGATACACACAGACTGTTACATATAACAATATGACAGCATTGAAACCAAACATACCGGTCATATCAACAAATTCAGGATGAGTCAAAAGTAGGTTTAAACCTACTTTTAATTAACCTTATATAATTAGACTTACCTTGGCAATTAAAATAAAATCATTTTAAAATTGACTCCAAAGCAAAGTTCAACTCTGCATCATACAAAAGACACACCTAAAATAAAAGATTTAAATACAGGGATAGGAAAATATACATGTGGCTATTAGAAACGTAGAAACATAGATAAGACAGGGAGGGTTGCAATCCTAAAATCAGACAAAACAGAATTCAAGGTAAAAACTACAGGAGATGCAAAAGAAATAGACAAAAAGCACACTAATTATAGGAGATGCTCACACATCTTTTTCAGTATGAAACAATTTGAGAAGAAAATACGTAATGTTTTAGAAAACTTAAAGAATATAATTGTGTAGATAGTATAGATCTTCTAAATAGATATCTAATAACTCATCCTGATAAAACAGAATAAAACTTCTCAAGCACACATGAAACATTCACAATAGTTAATCACATTATGTCCACAAAGACAGTTTGGATAACTTTAAAAAGTAGAGATATTAAAAAACTATTCTCTGATCACAATGCAATAGGACTAGACATTTATAATTACCCCAAATGCCCAAAACATCCTTCACCTGAAAAAAAAAAGAAATGTCACTCAATCAAATGACTTTTGAGTGAAAAAATATATATAATCAGAAATGATCAAATTCCTACAGTAGTAATAATAAATTATATATCAGATTGATTAGAATAAAATTCATAGCTTAAAAATGTATATCAGCAAAATTTTTAAAGAAATTAAATTTTCATCTCAAATAGCTAGAAAAGGACAACAAAGAAACCCAAAAAGCACAAGGAAAAAAATAGTAAATGTAAAAACTAAAGTTAACAGCATAAGAGAAAAACACAATAAATTAAATTATTAAACAAAAATCCTGGTTTTTTAAAAATAGATAAACAGATTTTCTGCCAATACCACGCTGTTTTAATTATTATTGTTCTGCAATATAATTTGAAGTCAGGTAGCATCATAATGCTGGCTTTGTTCCTTTTCCTAAGGATTGCTTTGGCAGTTCGTGGTTTTTTGTGGTTTCATGAAATCTGATTATTTTCTTGTTTTGGGTTTATTTTTTAAAAATAACATTGGGATTTTGATGGAGATTGCATTAAATACTGTATATTGTGTTGGGTAATATGAACGTTTTAACTATATTGATTCTTCCAATCCATGGACACAACATATCTTTCCCTTTATTGTGTCTTTTTCAGACTCTTTTAATATGCTGTGTAGTTTTGAGTATATAGGCCCTTCACATCCTTTAAGTTTATTTCCAGGTACAGGTATTTTTTTTCTTTTTTGTCACAATTACAAAAAGAATTGTTTTTTTAATTTTCATTTTCTGAAATTGTATTGCTTATATGTGGAAATACAGTAGATTTGTATCTTACAACTTTACTGTATTTGTTTATTGTTTCTTCTTTTTTTTATCGCTTTTTCTAGAGAGGCAGAAAGACAAAGACAGGGAGGAGACAGGAACTTCGAGCTATTCCTGTATGTGCCCTGACTGGGGATCAAACCAACACCTCTGTGCTTCAGGATGACGCTCCAACCAACCAAGTTATGGCCAAGGCTTTTAAAGAGACATAGAGAGGAAGGTAGAGAGGGGAGGGGAAAAGGAAACATTCATTTGTTGTTCTACTCAGTCGTGCACTCATTGGTTATTTCCTGGTGTGCCCTGACCAGAGACTGAACCCACAACCTTGTCATTTCTGGACGAGACTCTGACTGAGCAACTGGCCAGGGCCTGTTTATTGTTTCTAATAGTTTTTTGGGGGTGTCTTTAGGGTTCTCTATGTATAGAATCATGTCATCTGTAAACAGTGACACTTCTACTTCTTCATTCCCAGGTTTTTAAAAATCTCTTTCTTTTATTTCTTTCTTTTGCTTGATTGCTCTAGCTAGAACTTCCAGAACTATGTTGAATAAGAATGGTGAGAAGTGGACATCCTTGTCTTATTCCTTATTTTAGAGGAAACACCTTCAGTTTTTCACCATTCAGTATATTAGCTGAGGGTTTGTCATATGTGGCCTTTGTTATGTTGAGGTATTTTCCTTGTGTTTCCATTTTACTGAATATTTTCATAATAACTGGATGTTATATTTTATCAAATGCTTTTCCTGCAGCTATTGATAAGATCATATGATTTCTATCCTTTGTTTTGTTAATTTGCTGTATTGCATTGATTGATTTGCATGTGTTGAACTATTTTTGTGTCCCTGAAATGAACCCTACTTAATCATGATATATTGCTTTTTTAAATGTATTATTGTATTTGATTTCTAGATATTAGGAAAATGTAAATCAAAAGTACATGAGATACCACCTCAAATCTGTTTGAATGGATATTAACAACAGGACAAGTAATAACAAGTGTTGGAGAGGCTATAGACAAAAAGGAACCCTCATTCACTGCTGGTGGGAATATAAACTGTTAGCCATTATGAAAAACAGTATGATGGTTTCTCAAAAAATTAAGAATAGAGCTACCATATGACCCAGAAATCCCTCTTCTGGGTATCTACCTGAAAATGTTGAAAACATTTATTCTCAAAGACACATGCACCCCTATGTTCAACACGGCATTATTTGCAGTGGACAAAACATAAACATGAAAACAATCAAAGTGTTCTTCCATAGATGATTAGATAAAGAAATGTGGCACAGAGGTGCTCAGTTTGTGGGCAGGGCTGAGCACTTGGGGCAGAAGTAGTGATGTTAGTATCCCCAGAGTCTCTGACAGGTAGC
The DNA here is from genome assembly GCF_036850765.1 of Saccopteryx bilineata. Taxonomy (NCBI): domain Eukaryota; kingdom Metazoa; phylum Chordata; class Mammalia; order Chiroptera; family Emballonuridae; genus Saccopteryx; species Saccopteryx bilineata. The sequence goes on along the minus strand of NC_089491.1, from coordinate 68,099,951 downwards.
AGTGATGGCCCCACTGCAGATAGTCCCAGCTTGGGGTTGAGGGGTGCAGTGTGGATATCCATGGCCCAGGGTGGGGCATTACCATAGGCCTCAACCCTGATATGGTGCTGCTGGCTGGACAGCTGCTGGAGCTGCTGCCTGAGACAAGCAGATTGAGACTGGGCCTTTCATTAAGAAGTGTCCAACCTGCTGTCCTTCTTCAAATGCTTTGGGACCCCAGTGCTTACACTCATTGAGGTGGACATAAGTGGCAATACCACAAATATTAAAGCTGTATTTTTAAAGTGTTGGAGTAAATAGAGGAATCCCCAATGAGCTGATTTGTGTTGAAAAAATAAAACCCCAATGAGAAACAATTGGTGATTTTTATGCAGAAATTAAACAATTCTTAAGAATAAATCTCTATTTCAGAATTTAAAAAACAGATGTAGTACTTTTAGCCCTGGCCGGTTGGCTCAGTGGTAGAGCGTCGGCCTGGCGTGCGGAAGTCCCCGGTTCGATTCCCGGCCAGGGCACACAGGAGAGGCGCCCATCTGCTTCTCCACCCCTCCCCCTCTCCTTCCTCTCTGTCTCTCTCTTCCCCTCCTGCAGCCAAGGCTCCATTGGAGCAAAGATGGCCCGGGCACTGAAGATGGCTCTATGGCCTCTGCCTCAGGCGCTAGACTGGCTCTGGTCGCAACAGAGCGACACCCCGGATGGGCAGAGCATCGCCCCCTGGTGGGCGTGCCAGGTGGATCCCGGTCGAGCGCATGCGGGAGTCTGTCTGACTGCCTCCCCATTTCCAGCTTCAGAAAAATACAAAAAAAATGTAGTACTTTTATACTATGGACTACTACTCAGCCATGAGAAAAGATGAAATACTGCCATTTGCAACAACATGGATGGACCTTGAGAATATTATGGTAAGCAATAGAAGTTATTCAGAAACAGCTAAGAACTATATCATGGGGTATAAAACTGAAACTAATTGACACAGATAATTATATGGTGGTTACCAGAGGGAAGGGGGGTGCGGGAGTAGTAAAAGGTAAAGGGGGTTAAATATACAGTGATGCAAGATGATTTGACTTAGAGTGGCGGGCACACAATGCAGTATACAGATCATGCATCATAGAAATCTACATCTGAAACCTGTATAATCTTATTAACCAATGTTTCCTCAATAAATTTAATAAAAAATAAATAAGTAGTCAACAGAATAAACCAATGACTAATTTAATTAAGGAAAAAAGGGAGAAAATACAAAGTGAGAAATGACAAAGGATAAACAATAATACGGGAAAAATGTTTTAAATCCTAACTAAAATTTGCACACCTGTATGCAAATATACATTTACATATAGAAAACTAGGTAAAACAGATAACTTTATATAAATATTGAATTTATCAAAATTTACTCTAGTATAATTAGAAATCTTAAATGACCATTATCCAAAGAAGATATGGTCAAAGTTATAAAGGAGTTGTCTAACAAAACCACCTGTCCAGGTAGCCCCATAGGGCCCCTCTTCTAAACCCTTACAGGCCACCAGACAGTCCTAATGCTGCAGAAATTGTTTCAGAGAATAGAAAATGGAAGAGAATTTCCAAATCACTTTTATGAAGCAATTATAATATTTATACTTAAACTTGATAAAAATAGCACCAAAAAGAGAATATTACAAACTAATATAACACGACTATTGATACAAAAGTTCTAAATAAAATTCTTGCAAGTCAACTCCAGTAGTACATTATGAAAACAATAAATCATGACTAACCAAAGTTCATACCAGGAGTGCAAGGATTGTGCATTATTAAGAAATTTAGGGCCCTGGCCGGTTAGCTCAATGGATAGAGTGTCAGCCCCACATGCAGATATACTGGGTTCAACCCCCAGTCAGGGCACTTATGAGAAGTAACCATCTACTTCTCTCCCATCCCTTCTTCCTCTCCTCTCTCTCTTCCCCTCTCACAGTCAGTGGCTCAATTGGATAGAGCATCAGCCCCAGACACTGAGGATAGCATTAGATGGCCCGAGATAGGGGTTGTGGGCGGGGGGGATCCCAGTCAGGACTCATGCTGGAGTCTATCTCTCTATCTCCCTTCCTCTCTCTTAAAAAAGAAAAGAAATTTAGTAATAGATTGATAGGTTTTAAAAATATACATTTATTTCCAAAGATTTGGATAAGGCACACAACAGACTTGAACTCCCATAATAAAAATACTTGGCCCTGGCCGGTTGGCTCAGTGGTAGAGCGTCAGCCTGGCGTGCAGGAGTCCCGGGTTCGATTCCCGGCCAGGGCACACAGGAGAAGCGCCCATCTGCTTCTCCACCCCTCCCTTTCTCCTTCTTCTCTGTCTCTCTCCTCCCTTCCCGCAGCCAAGGCTCCATTGGAGCAAAGATGGCTGGGGTGCTGAGGATGGCTCTGTGACCTCTGCCTCAGGTGCTAGAATGGCTCTGATGGCGGCAGAGCAACACCCCAAGATAGGCAGAGCATTGCCCCCTGGTGGGCATGCCGGGTGGATCCTGGTCGGGCACATGCGGGAGTCTGTCTGACTGCCTTCCCATTTCCAGCTTCGGAAAAATACAAAAAAAAAAAAAAATACTTGAGGCTGTAATAAAATAAAATATATACATTTATTTCAGGCCTATGATTAGCATCTCATTTAATGGAGAAGCATCAGAGATGTCCTGAGAAGGATTACGAGCAAGGTGAGGATGACCAGTATCTCTACTACATTTCACAGTATCTTGGAGATATTAGCCAATATGACCAGAGTTTAAGGCATATGAATTGGAATAAAGTCCAAGAAGAGACCAAAATGTATTTTTTAAATAAAGTAAGAAATAACTTTTTTTAAAAAGTGACTATGCATCCCAAGAACATAGGAATCAGCTTGAAGAAGCTTTAGATAATCAAATCTGAAAAATTTGATCATTTATATAAAGAAGGGCCACAAAATATTACAACTTATTAAAGAAAATGGAATCCATCAATTCATGCAATAAGTAAAGAGAAAGGTAGAGAAGGAAGAGAAGAAAAAGGAGAAGGAGAAATAGTAGAAGCAGCAGCAGCAGCAAATACATAGATTAATAAAAGGGAAAACTCTTCCTTATAAAAGAATACTGACTTTAAAAAAATGAGAAAAAAATAAATTTAGAAAATCATGATTTTGCAACCATCATTGTAAAAAAAATGGACCCAATCAAGAATTATCAATAGATGCTATGTTTGAGGAGCAGCAGGAAAGTTTGATGGGGAAGAAGATATTACACCTCAAAGTATCTCCCCCAAAGAAAACATAGTACCTATGCAAATTATCAGGACAAGAAGTGATTATGTGAAAATAGTGGTCTGAGAAATCCTCACAAGGAGATGGAAAGGTAAAGGAGAACATCAAAGAATGGCTTTGAGGCAAACAGCAGAGGGAAGTAAGGGCTTCTCTAAGTAGAGGAACCATCAGTGTGAGCAAGAAGGAGGGAATTAACACAGGTCATAGGGTAGACTGTGCAGAAGGCTTGGGTAGAAAATCAGAGATAAAGAATAACAGGAAAGTGATACATTGGGGGAATTACCAAAGACTCAAACAAAACATCAGTATTATCAATTTAGTTAGAAGAAATCAGATCAGGCAACTATATGGGTTTTTAATTATTTGATGTTTTTAAATGTAGGAACCTTTAAATTCTTTGCCCAAATCTTATTCTCCTAAGTGTAAGTTCTCTTTTTTGGGAAAATGTCTATTGCTGCTGTCCAAAAGAATTTTCCGCCATGATAAAAACATTCTGTATCTGTGATATCTGGTACAGTGGCCACATGGGGCTAGTGAAACATTGCTAGTATGAATGAGGAATTGAATGTTTAATTATGTTTAATTTTAACTAACTTAAATTTAAATGTCACCATGGGACCTCACCAGACATTGCAGGTATGTCCCAAGCTCTCTCACAACGGGCATGAACGATGTAGATCCATGTCCGCATTCTCCTTTTACCCTTTCACATGTAGATACAGCTTCAGCACTCTGCTTACTCTTAGTTTTGTAAAGGCAGCAGAGTATTATTTAAGGTCTGACAGTTCCAGTGAGCTTAGAAAGTAATTAGGTCAGGGTTTCTCATTTCTAGAACATAAAAGTCACCCTGAAGGATCATGAGGATCGAAGCTCCCTTGAGAACTAAGCAAATATTTGGAATTTCAGCCTCTTTCCTTCTTTACTTAACCTGGTTCTTCTGCCTGCGGTAATGAAGTCTGAAGCTTGGGTGATCAAAAGCTGGCAGCAGCCTTCACAATGGTCTCCCACGAAGGCTCACGCAGGAAGGACACGGAGGGGTCAAGATGCTAGGAGCTCTTTCACTGTGATCTCAGCCTCTGAACCCCACGGAAGAGCAGCAAATTAAGCTGCTCTTCTAAAAATTCAGCTCCCAAAATCTTGGCACATTTAGGCTTTTCTTGAGTATAAAAATCCTTCAAGCCCTTCTGCTCAAGAATGTACATTTTTCTCTCCTAAAAATAAGTGAGCAGCAGGTGCCATACCAAACAAGTCTTAAATGATTTAAGCTGCAGTTGGGAAGGCTTCATAATGTAATTCATTCCAGTTACTGTTCATTTGGAGCTGGGGAGTCTTTTGATGTAGCTGCATGAATTTCAGATCATTTCTAATGGACAGTTATAATTTTGTTAGCAGTCTTTTCAAGTTGAACATACAGTCCAGTTGGAGTAATGAACACACAGAAGCATGCGTGCGCGCGCGCGTGCACACACACACACACACATTCCTATCAAAGGTCAGCATCACTCAGAGCCGCTAAGAATAGGTAATATGCAATAGTGAAGGTTTACTTTTAATTCCTATTTAGCACTCCTTATGACATTTTACGCCTTGGTTCTATTTTATACTGCTAGAAAAAAATGCCATAAATAGCTGGCTTGAGATAGGCAAGGGGGTGTGCACAGCCTCTCTCCTGGCTACAAAATTATGCATTTTGCACAAGAGTCATAGCAAACTTCTTCTTGAGTTTTTAGACAATGTCTAAATTCCAAATATTTTGTCCAATTGTTCCCATCAAAACATGCCAGAAATTCCCAATTCCCATATTGCTTTGCAAATCAGCATTACTATACCAGAAATATGTTTAAGTCTCCAAAATGGGGTGGGGGAGGTTGTCAATAGGACAGACAAACCCTGGCTGGTTGGCTCAGTGGTAGAGCATCGGCCTGGTGTGCAGAGGTCCTGGGTTCAATTCCCGGCCAGGGCACACAGGAGAAGCGCCCATCTGCTTCTCCACTCCTCCCCCACTCCTTCCTCTCTGCCCCAGGTGCTAGAGTGGCTCTGGTCGCAACAGAGCAATGCCCCGGAGAGGCAGAGCATCGCCCCCTGGTGGGCAGAGCTTCACCCCTGGTGGGCGTGCCAGGTGGATCCGGGTCGGGCGCACGGGGGAGTCTGTCTGACTGTCTCTCCCCATTTCCAGCTTCAGAAAAAAAAAATAGGATAGACAAAATTGCAGGTCAAACAAAATAGGTCATTATTCTTAAAAATATGTTTGTAGTAGTTCAGATTATATACATATATTACTATGTATACAACAGTAATATATAATATATAAGGGGGCATGGAAACAGGAGACTTCTAGAAACAAGGATATTAAATAGTAAGAAAGGTCAGTTGCTGCAGTCACTTCAGAGGCAAGGCACAAAGAAAGGTATTTTGAGAAGAAACCATAGGTAAATGAACTATCACCTACTAGAAAGGCAGTCTGAAGATCTAGCCTCACAGTGTTTGATAACAGCTACAGTTCTTAGGGACAGAAAGCAAGTTTGTTACACTGAGAGGAGAGACCCAGTGGGGGCGTTAATGAGCACAGGCTCCCGTGTGGATGTGCAATGAGTGAGAATGGCAGGGGTGGAGACCAGAGGAACGTTGCGAGGGTAATGCAACACAGAAAGCTTCTGTTTCTTTGTACCACCAATCCAGTGGAGGTGATATTAAACCAGTCTATTTCCAGTTTCAAGTTTATTCACCCATGGTTTTTTCTCAAAATACCTTTTTCTGTGCCCCACATCTGAAGTGACCAGACCTCTGGAAAGTGGGGGTGAATATTCCAAGTTCAAAAATGATTGCAAATAATTCTATGGTATGGCTTTTGCTAATCTTCATAATGTGCTCATGTGAAGGCTCATAATGGCCTGACGTGTCGGCCCACAGATCTCTGTCAGCGTGCCATTTCCTGATTGCACATTTGGCCACACAAGCCCTCCCAGTTATTCTCAAGACTCTGAAAAACCGATGCAATAGAAAATTAGACAAAGAATACACAAGCAACTAAAATATGATCAATAGTATTTAAAATCAGGGAACTGAAAGTCACTGTTCAGCTGTGGTGGATTACATTACTCTTCCCAGGATCCAAATGCTTCACTCTTCCCAAGATCCATGTTCTTGGTCACTAGACTTCTCATTTTCTATCAAGAGGGGCAGAGTACATTTCCCCAACCACCGACTCTGGATTGAAACAAGAGTTGCTTTGTCCAATAGAATGAAGAAATGACAGTGTGTGAATTCCAAGCCTACACCTTAAGAAACCTCATCTATTCCCATGTCCTCCTATGCCTCTGGCATTGCCATAAGAACTTCCCCAGCTTGTACGCACATGCTAAGCATATGCTGAGCCATGTGGAGCAGAGCTGCCTCAGCAACTACAGACTGAAGCAAGCCTCCCTGGCCAACCTGGACCCTACAGTCAGTAGAGCCATCCAGTTGAACACGGATTAGATCAGTCAAAACCCATAAGCACTGCTGGTAACTGGTATATGATCAATTCTAAGTGATTATTGTTTTAAGCCAATGTGTTTGTTTTACTGTGTGTGTGTGTGTGTGTGTGCATGTGTGTGTAGAACACTTAAGATCTACTCTCTTAAAAATTTCAAGTATACAATACAGTATTATTAAATGTAACAGGGGGCAGAGGAAATGGGGAGAAGTTGGTCAAAGACTATACATTTTCATTTAAGTCACAATGCTGTGCTTTTACGCAGGATTAATGCTGCAATAGAAACCGGTTATCAGCCCACACAGGGTTCTCACAGCCAGCGTTCCTTCAGGCACTGCATGCAAAGTGCGAAACCGGTCTCCACCCCTCAGAAACCCCTACCCTCTCCTTTCCTCTCCACCATCTCTCAACCCAGATGGAGTTATTCCTCTTCCCTTTAACCAAGCATGAGAATCTTGCCTTCTCCTTACCCACTCTGCAACTCAAACTTAATTTCTTAATAAACCGGATCTTTATTTACATGTATTTGACCCCATACCTACTTTCTCTAAGCCTTTGTTCTTGTTTCTTAAGTGGGGCTAATTACAATAAGCTTTCACTATTATTAAATTAAGTGCATGTAAAGTCCTAAAAAGTAGTAGAAACTTACTAGGAACTCCAAAGTAATTGCTATTATCCTCACTCTTGAAAACCACCTTTATTTTAAATGATCTACCTTAAGACCCAGAGATACAAAATCCCTTTTGATAAAAACATGTAAAATTAGTTAAGATAAAGATAATTGATAACTCATTTCAACTTTTTAAATACATAGTATTTAACACCTGACTCAAAAATAATTTTTTTTTGCTGTAAATAATTTTGAAGTTTGGAGAATTTTGAAATAACCCAAAAAGCATTCTGATTTCTTTAGAGGTGTTCTACTCTTGACTAGCCTTAGAATTTACGACTCAAAATGGTCAATTATAACTTTTGTCTTTCGTTGAACCAATATTCAGTGAGCACCTTTGTATACCTGGCTCCACACTGGTTGCTGTGTGAGATTAAAGGGACATAAGATAATGTCTTCTTTTTGGAGAATTATAAACTGTTGGGAAGTTGGAGTGTTAACATTGTAATGGCTGCCCAAGGTGGCATGTGCTGAGTCAACTTTGAATGAAACTGACATTAAGTTGAATAGAAAGTAAGGTAGGAAATAGATGGAATACTTGAATTGGTATAATTCGAGGAGAGATTAACAAAAGGACTATTGGTAGAGATGAGGGCAGGATATATGGAAACCACAAGGAGAGTACAGCCCTGCAGAAGTAGTAACAGTGGGGTACTATCACTACCCTGGAAGAAAGTACTTACCTGGAACAGATGAGAGAGAGCCTTGTAGAGGGTGCCATCTGACAGTAGCTGCAATCTGATGGTGAAATCTGTCGGACACAGAGCAAGGGAACCAGTTGATGTTTTCCATGCTTGTTGGCCTCCCAGGACAGAAAAAGCAAGGTAGAGAGAGGGTCTGAAAAAGGAAACATAGCAGCAATCTCAAGAAGATATTCTCTTAACCTACTGATTGAGGCATGCTTGTGAATGTAATGGTAGCCCTCATCAGTGACAATTCACTCCCCTCAATTCTTTTGGACATTTGGAATTTCAATCATGTTGGACCAGCCCCTGAGAGACTTCCCTACAGATCCAGAGAGTATTTGAGAAGATGAGCCTTGTGTGGCATTGCAGTAGGCTAGAAAGTGAACTATGAATGAGGAATTCTGGATTCTTTCCATATTTTTCCTCCAGGGAAAGAACACAGGTAATAGGCCTCAAATTATCTCCCCTTCATTCCTGCTTGTTTATGGTCAGAAGAGGTTCTGCCAAAACACCTCATAAAAGAAAGAAAATGGAGATGATGAGAGATTATTTCTTAGCTAAACTCCTACATAGGGTTTTAAACATCTTTAAGCTGAACTGTTTCATGCTAGTTAAAATAGTTGGCACAGGATATTTTATATGACCCTATTGTACTAAACCTTTACCTCCAGCTTTTCTGGTGGGAGGTGAAGTTCAAAGTTTCCAGTGGGATCGTATACCTGCTGCAAACATACTTCTGGGCAGTGGTGCTATTTGGAAATAATCATCATCTATGAGTTCAACACAGCTCTAAAGAGATAGCCATATTTTGACATTTTCAGTTTCTTGATTCCAAAATGCATTAGACTGTATACATCCATAGCTGCTTTCCAATTCAAAATGATGTTTTTGTTTTGAATCCAGATAAATTTTCCAGCAATGCCTGCAACCCCCAAATGAGTTCATCACCATTATTTCCTTTGTGTTATCTGGAAGGGAGTGCAAACAAAATGTCAAGTCCTCCCTGGCATCTCTGACTTTCTGAAGGTTTTATTTATACTAGCAAAATAAGGATTGATTGTACTATAAGATAAACAACCTCCAACTCATGTAGAAATGTTTTCAACATTCCGTTTTCCATTCACAGATGTTCTCAATAAGTAACTCATAAGACCAACTCTTATTTTCTGTGCTCTTCAATGATCACTACAGGGCCTGTTCTTTTTCTTGATAGTAGCAAATAATGTCATAGTTAATATTTCAAAGGCACATCATAAGCTTCTCATCTATTGCCCATAATAAAAATGTATATTGCAGCCATAGTTTTATAAGTTACTATTTCATAATCAAGTAATATGCTTTTGGCAATTTTATCTTCTGCTTTTAAAAATACATCTGAATTTTCTACTTAAAAATTGTTAACAGCATCTAGTCCCTTATAAGATAAATACCAACCTCCTTAGTGTGCCATGTATACACTTCATAAATATTTATTAAGCACCATTTCTGTAACAGGTGCAAAAGGTATTTAAAAGACTTTCCATACTAACGTGCTTGCCTTTCTCCACCATTCAGCCTTTTCTCAATCCCTTGGGTTTACCTGTGTTGAATATAAAAGCACACTTCTAATCATTTTGTCCCCCTTTTGCCCACAAATTCCGATTCCTTTTTCAGAACTTTCCAAGCAACACCCCCTGTGAAAGTCCTACCCAACTCCCTCTGCCTAAGTTTATCACTCCTTTCTTTGATCCTAAAAAGTTCTTCCTTCTTGATTACAGCCCTTGTCACATTTGCTGAGATTGTGGGCCTATCTCTCTCAACCTGTGAGCTCCAGAAAGTAAAAGTTGGAATTTTGTTCATCCTAAACCCAGCACAATGTATGTGCTCAAAGATTTGCTGGACGAGTGAGTAAGTAAATGAGATTAATGAGTAGAGAGCAGACCTGTGGTGGTGCAGTGGATAAAGCGTCGACCTGGAAATGCTGAGGTCGCCGGTTCAAAACCCTGGGCTTGCCTGGTCAAGGCACATATGGGAGTTGATGCTTCCAGCTCCTCCCCCCTGTCTCTCTCTGCTCTCTCTCTCTCTGTCTCTCTCTCTCCCTCTCTCCTCTCTAAAATGAATAAATAAAAAAAAAACGAGTAGAGAGCAGAATACTAGGTGAAACCCTGAGAATAAATTCCCTCACCCATAACTGAAAATTACTCATCTGAGGATCTAATGTATAACATGATGACTATAGATGATAAAACTGCATTGTATACTTAAAATTTATAAAGAGAACTTAAATGTTCTCACCAAAAAAAAAAAAAAGGGGGGGGTAACTATGTGATGGAAACTCAATGAGGGAAAGCCTTTTACAATGTGTGCATATCAGATCATGACACTGTACACTTTAAATATTTTGCAATTTTATTTGTCAATTCTTCTCAATAAAGCTGGGGAAAAACCATTCATTCATTAAAAAAAATTGATTCAGCTGGAACTAAAATCCATCACTGGGACCACTTGCTATTTAGAGATTTTTCAACACCAGGTTGAAGGCTGATAGGCTAGATCTGGATGGAAGTATAAATCCTGGCATGTATAATACTTGTTTCCCATCCAGCCTGTCTCAAACACAGCCAGTCAGGGTACCTATGTCTCCTAGGAAGCTGCTCTGCAGAACAGTACAACCCTAAAGACAGGGGAGAAGTTGTAAAAGCTCGGGAGTCTCTAGCCTCTATGCTTATGTGCCCTCCTGGGTCATTGTCTCTCCAGCCCAACTGTAGGCTTCTCCAAGAAATAGAATTATGTCTTAAACCTCTGTATTTCTCTCTCTCCCACCCTTTGTTTCTCAAAGGACTGAACGCTCAACTTAAACTTAACAGTACTTACTCTTTAACAGAAGAAAATATTTCTGGAAAGAAGAAAAGGAAGATGAGATTGTGTTAGTTAAGAATTACCAACTGCTGGAGAAATACAGCCCCAAACAACAGTGTCTTATCACACAGTAAACATTTGCTTCTCACTGTGTTATTAGTCCAATGCAGATTTACTACTCAGCACCCAGAGACCCTGGCTTCTCTTTTGTGGTTCCACCACCAAGGGCTACAACATCTTTATCCACGAAATGGAAAGGAAATGAAAATCCACAAGAGGCACACTCTGTACTCAAAAGTCTTGGCTCAGAACAGCACAGATGATTTTTGTTTCCATTCTATTAAACTAGTGACATGGCTATTCCCACAGGCAAGCAGCTGAGAGTCCTGCCTGGGTAGCCCCTTCCTCATAACAACTTTGGACAGTAAAAGAGGGAGCCCCAATTTCGTTGTTAAATTAAGCTTTCCTGACACAGGACTTTTTCTTGAGAAAGTGATAATAAAGATACACAATTCTGTGAAATTAATTCCATTTCTCCAAAAATAAAGCTTATTGCCACCATAAAATACAAGTTCCTGACCCATCTGTTATTTCTGTATAACCCATTTTTCCTGCTACAATGGCTGCTTAACATCTGAGAATCTCCATAAAAAGTCAGAACTTTGATGTGAGAGTTCAGAGATCATCCTCTCTTCATAAAGATTATTCTTGATTGTTATGTAAACACAGCATTTCCCAAAATGTGTTCTGTAAAACACTGATATGTTCATATGGACATCTGTCCTAGCGATTGAGTTTGGGAAGTCCAGCACACAGTGCTTCCTTTTGTCTTGAAGGTTCATAATGCATCTGAGCACAAAGATTCTGGGAAATGCAGTTGTAAAGAAACCTATTCTGCTTCATTCAAATCAACATTCCTCAAACTTATTCAGCCACTAAGTTTATGTTTTATCTATTCAGATATTACCTATTAACTTCAAAATGCTGTATGAGGACAAAATAATAAAAATAAGAATTAGCATTTATGGAAACCTCTCCTGTGTCATTTGCCATACTATCCAGTTAAATGATAACAACACCCTATAAAGTAAGAATTATTTCTCCATTTAAAGATGAAGGAAATTAGGCTCAAAGAGATTAAATACCAAATTTCCACCATTGAAATGTAACCTGTTCATGTCATTGATAAAAATGACCAACAGATTATGTATTTCTTCTTTTTAGAGATGCCATGTATCAAAATAACACAAAGGATATCCATGCCCTAAACTTAATTTCAAATGTTTGGTGGGAAATCACCAAAAGTTTTGCAAGGCCAGCCCAGCAAAATACTGCAAGAACTAACCTTGTAACTTTCTAACTAGGCTTTACTCTTAGTTTTTCTAACTAGGCTTTACTGAATATGTGATTCAGTAGTGAAAATTTTAAAAATAATAAAAATAAAAAAAGAGAGAGGTCTATGACCCCCAATATAAAATTTTCCACAGAAGATGTTTCTCCCTTTGGGGCCAATAAATTCCAGTTCCCAAGAGTGCTGGGAGTATATGGTAACAAAGTATCTACCAACAGCCTTGCTAGGTAAAGATGACACCTCATTAAGTTGTATAGGCTTACTTTTAGAATTCTTAGCTATTCACTTGGGAAACCCAAAGAATAGAGAGTTTGTTCCCATTTACCACCCCTGTCACCCAGAAATGCCTGGATTTCTGAAATTATGATTGTGTCTTTTCCATCATTGCATTCATTTTGGAAAATACACACTTTAGAAGATTGGAAAGATCATTTGATCAGAAATCAAAAGATCTTGATTGACAATTCTATCAATAACATCTGTGTGGCCTGGAACATGTTTTATGTTAATTGCAACAACTATTCTTAACTTCTATTTCTGCTTCTATTTTCACTTGCTAGATGCTATGGTAAGATTTCTTTATTTATTGCCTCATGTAATCTTACTTCCTTTAAAATAGGTATTTATCATCACCATTTTACAAACAAGGAAACTGAGTGTTGAAAAGGTCAAATAACTTGCACAAAGTAATGCAGATAGTGGAAGAACTATAGTTCTGTGGTTCCATGATCTAGACTGGTGAATTCCAAGACCCATTATTTGAACCAGTTCCCCACACTGCCTCTTCCTCTTTAAGCTTCTCTTTTTTATCCCAAAGTTGAGGGGTCTTCCCTAGCCATTCTCTAAGGTTTCTTCCTACATAAACCTTCCATGATTAAGAAAAAAAAGAAAAGAAAACTTTAACAGTTTTTACTTCCTTCTAGGATCAAGCTGTAATTTCTGGTAGCTGCCACTAATTGGATATTAATAGCTTTCTGGATTATGATGTGAAATCTCAGATATTAACTGTCATTACATGGAATCTTAATTTATTTACTTTCCACAAGGGAAAATGTTTGTGGATCAGGAAAGCAAATGATGTCAATATTGTTATTTCTCCAAAAATTTAACTCAGTCAAAATGTACACACTGCAGAGGTAAGGAAGACTGTGAGTGCAATGAAACTTAAGTTTCCAAGGTCCTGGGAGGAGTGCTAGCAACTCTGTATCAATAATTTTGTCTTCTTTTTCTTAAAGAGGGTCCTCCTACTGTATAAGCTTCAGGACTCACAAAACCCAGATTCATCACTGTGTAGTGACTGTACAGTTGCTCTACCTGGAATATAAATTCTGGCTCCACCATTTAGTGGTTGTGTAAACTTGATCACGTTATTTATCTCTGTGCCTCCATTTTCTCTTCTGAAACATGGGTTATAGTAGGGAATGGGTCATAGGGTTATTATATATTACATAATTTACTGCAGCAGAGCACTTAACACAGAGCACATAAAGTGATCAATAAACATAAGCTACCATGTATTTCTTTACTACTTTAATAACGTGTGGATACTAACAACATATATATTATTTGAGAAAAATTGGATAAACTGCAATACTTATAGACTGATAATTGGTAGTTTATCTAGAGTACCACTATTATGGATCACCATTCAAAGAACTGTTTTCACTCATGCCTAGTACAGACGCATACTCTCAGTCAAACTGCCTAGGCTATATTCACCACTGATACACCTAACTGCATCAAATAACTAGACGCTACTTGCTACCCTTAGAGCTATTTTTAGGCTCTTCACTTTTCTAATAAGTCCTTGAACCAGTTCTCCTCAACACTAAGTTCTTAATTACTCAAATTAAATGTCCACCTCTCTTTATTGTCCAAAAGTACACATTAGACATATTTTAATTTGGTTTCCTTTTCTATTTAATTGGCAGCATATTAAGTTACTCACTCAAAACTTTCTAAGTAGAAAGAATGATAACAGCCATCTCATTGGCTTATCATTTTACAATGATTTCATCTGTTTTTTCTAATGCTATGAGGCAGTCCAGGCAAGTATCACTACTCCATTCTACACACAAAGAACTGAAGTTTTTAGGGTAGTGAAATGGCTTGTAAGTTAACACAGTGAGTAACTAGTGGGCAAGAGGGAAACCACAACTTCTAAATCCAATTCAAAGACTCAAAGTTTACACTGAGTAAAATTTTCAAAGATCTAGTTTCATTCTAAAACAATGTTTTTAATCTCCTTTTTAAAACCTGGTTCTCACTAGTGATTTATATATTAAAGGGGATAAGATTTTTTTTCTACAAAATACATCAAACACATGAGAGTACAGGAGAAAAGATATCAATAAATGTATGTACTATTCTTTTTATGATCGTGATGAATAATTTTGTTGTAACCTCTGGGAATGCTTTCTTTTAACAGGCAGAACTGCCAGGGCCAGCCTTATGATGTGTAGATATAATGGAAATTGTCTGTGAACATTATTTGAGGAACTAGGGAAAGATTTTACCATACACAGCTCCTCTCTAGCTTTAACTGCTATGCTAGAGCTTCTGCCATTATTCCTTTCAGAAACTAAGTTTTCAGATGCAAAAATCCCTGAACGGTCTACTTTTTAAAAGCTACCAAAGACAAGTATAGATCAATACCACAGAAGTAGGCGAATTAGAACTATAACAACGAGATGAAGAAAGGCTATGGGATTTAGAGTCGGAAGATCTGAGTTTTGATACTAGTTTATTCTGCCACTCCAGCATGCTGCTTTCAGTGGTGGGGTTCAAATAATTTAACAACAGGCTCTCTACTCCAATGACTGTTTTAAGTATAAAAAAAATGATATGCCAAAAGGTAGTTTATTTCATGCATTTCATACTTAAATAAGAACAATAAAAGAGGTACACAAACTAGATTATAAAAAAGTTTTAAAATATTAATAAAAAATATTAAATAATACCTGACAACAAACAAATAAAACTTTGATTTAAGATATTTCCACACTGCTTCTTGATTGGCATCCTCACTTGCAATTTTTTTCACCTATGGACAAAATGAACATTGCTACAAGTGCTTAGAATATGATGTTGCACAGATAACTGTTAAAAAAGGAGTAAAGAATGTAAATTTTTGATTTCCACATTGAGCAGCTGCCCAGGTACCCACCTTAGAGAGAACCCTTATTACAAGTGCCATTTTAACAACTGGTTCGCTGAACTCAAGAAGAAATTAGGTATCTATTTGGCTGAACAGTGTGAACTGGCTGAATTTCCACCACTGGCTGCTTCTCATCTTCATGCGCTGATTTTTAAAAGGTACTACTTAGTACTCTCTCATTCATGCTAGTATTCCTGGATCTTTCAACCTTCAGGGTTCTTATTTTCTCCTAACCCGTTAAATAACTTCATCAGTTATTTAAATAAGTAGTAAATAGCACACTGATGAAATTTTCGCCTGCTTTCACTTGGAGGTAGGGGCAGTGATAGAAATACCATTCAGGACAAATAAATAATACAGACTATCTAGCAAAGATATATAAAGGTCTAATTTAGAAAAGAAATGCAGAGTGACGTCAGAGAAAGGGTGCCGTGAGAGGTGCTCCTGATACCTCTCCCTGAAATTTCAACAAAATCAACAACTAGAGACAGAAAAACAATCTCAAGAGCATCTGAAATACACATACATCAAACAAAGGTACAGATTGGGCGAAAAGGTGGGTGAATATATATCCACTCTGAAGGAAGTAAGACGGAGAACAGAGTATTCCACTTTCTTCACTGATCTGAGGAAGAGCTGCTTTCACTTGGAACTTAGAGGAAGGGAGGGCTGGGGGCACGGAAAGGGTTGGGCTGGGGCAGAAACATTCAAGCCGAGGAAAGAGTGTGCTCGTGGCTCTGCCCATGCAGAGCTAATGCCAATGGAAGCCCCCAGCAGAGGTGAGCGAGCAGTTGCCTTGTTTACTCCCAGTATCTTTGTCGGCGAGCGCAGGCAGTGTGAGAGAGGATCCACCTGGCGCTTTGGGCGTGGGTGCCCGAGTTCCCAGACGGAGGGGCTGGGTCAGAGACTATCAATAGTGGCCCTCTGTGTGGGCTGTGACCAGAGTTTCTGTATAATCCCGGCTTCCTAAACAGCGCGGGGGAAAGTGCACGAGACCCGGCTTCCCTACACCTGGACCTGTTCGGGCGGGGCACCTCCACCAACCATACAGGCCAACAAAGCAAATCCCCACCGAAAAGAGCTGTGAAAGTGATGGGGGGAAGGGTGCGCAGGCAGCTTGCAGACAGCCTGTAGAGAGCATACACGCGGATCCCTGAAAGGAGCCTAACCTACAGTCTGCTCACTGCCCGGCCGGTTTACGCTGGCAGCTCTGGCTGACAAAGCCTTCTTTCCCAGGCCTGAGATTTAAGCAGACCCAGGGGAGGGACTTGATACTTCTTAGGGCCTCTTGCTCTGCAGGCAGTGGCTGCGGCAACTTCCAGCCAGCCGATACAGCTTACAAAGCACAGTTCCATGAAACAGACCTCAGAGAACACCACAGAAGTTGGGTGAGCTGGGCTGTAGGCTTCCCAACAAGGAAGAAGCCTGTGGAGAGTAGACCCGTGGAGGGCAGACCCGTGGAGTGCTGAGGCAAATTGGGGAACCTTAGAAAGGATCCTTTCTTTTTTTTCTTTTTTTAATTAATTTTTTTTATTCATTTTTAGAGAGGAGAGAGACAGAGAGGGAGAGAGAGGAGAGAGAGAAGGGGGGAGGAGCTGGAAGCATCAACTCCCATATGTGCCTTGACCAGGCAAGCCCAGGGTTTTGAACCGGCGACCTCAGCATTTCCAGGTCAACGCTTTATCCACTGCGCCACCACAGGTCAGGCTAGAAAGGATCCTGACAAGAAATAAGCTCACTCCCCTGCCTGCTTGAGCTGGTGGCTCTGGTTGACAAAGCTTTCATACACAGAGCTGTGCTTTCAACAAACCTGGAGGAGGAACTTGGCAGCTTTTAGGACCTCTTGCTCTGCAGGCCGTGGCTGCGCAATCTTTCTGCCAGCTGATACAGGTTACAAAGTGCAAAAAGCCTGAGGAGAGTAGACTCGCGGAGCGCTGAGGATACTAGACATACCGCGAGGCTCATAGAAAGACACCTGAAAAGCAACTGGCTCCCAGCCCTGCCTGATTATGCTGGCGGCTCTGGTTGGCAAAGCCTTACCGAAAACCCTACTTTGACCAGGAAAAGAGAGGGGATTTGACAGCTCTTAGAGCCTCTTGCTCTCCGGGCAGTGGTTAGGGCAACTTCACAGCTGGGTCCTCAGATAGCTGCTTTAGGAAGGAGAGATTTGGGGAGAGGCTCAGGGAAAACGAATTCTCCCATTGTTGAAGCTTGCAAACATTAACAAGCCCCGCCTACCAATGGGACTGAGGCCTAGTTTATGTCATCACCATAGCGAAACATCATCTGCAAATCTCTGCTTAAGAGTGCCACAGGGGCAGAATCTGGGGTACAGTGCCATTGGCCAAAAAGAGAGAGAAGAAAGAAAAAGGAAGAAGATAACCTCTCAAAACCAAGAAAAATCCACAGTCTTTAAAACTTTTTTCATTTTTTTTCTTGTATTTTTCAGCTTTTTTTTCTTCCACCTTGGTCATTTTATCCTCTTTCCATTTTACTCTTATGTTTTCATTTTGAACTTTACTACGTACAGCTTTTACATTTTCCATTCTTTTTTTTCTATGAGTGTTACATTCCAAAAAACTTAACTCAATTTTTTTTTCTTTCTTTCTCTCTTTTTGTTTCTTCTTTTCTCTTTCACTTTTTCTCTTATTCGAATCTCACCCACAAACAAATTATTTTTTTCTGGATTCAATTTTTTTGTGTGGCATTTTATGTACTTTTTACTTTGCTTTTTATCTCTTTAGGATTTCTCCCAACTCTGGCTCTCTATTCTATGTAATGTTTGTTCCACTTAATACAATAGAATTTTCATTTTTCACTGTATTTTTTTCTATTTTCTTTTTTTCTTCTTCTTCTTTCCTCTTACACTATTTCTCTCATTTGACTGCCATTTAAAAATTATTTTATTCTTGATCCAAATCTTTTTCTTGTGGCATTTTGTGGGTTCTTGCCTCATTTTTTGCCTCTTTGTCACTCCCCTCAACTCAGTCCCTCTGTTCTATGTATTTTTGTTCCACAAAGCACAATAGAACTTTCAGGTTTTCACTGCATTTTCTCAAAAAAAATTCTTTTATCAACTTTTATTACTGTTATTAACAATACCACTCTCAAATGCCATTAAAAAAAGAAATCAAATATTATGGATACAAAAGACAGAGATGTAGTTCAGATAGATGAGGAAAAATCTATAGAAAATAAAATTCAATAGCTTAGAAACCTTGGAGTTAGATGACAGAGAATTTAAAATCAAAGTCCTAAAAATACTCAGAGATATACAAGAAAGCACAGAAAGGCAATTTATGGAGCTCAAAAAACAATTCAACAGACTGAAAGAATACATCATCAAGGAAATTGAAACTATGAAAATGAATCGAACAGAGATGAAAAATCAATTCATGAACTGAAAAAACAAGGTAACAAGCTTAGCCAATAGAACAGGCCAGATAGAGGAGAGAATTAGTGACATAGAAGACAGGCACCTGGAGGCACTACAGAGAGAAGAGGAGAGAGACTCACAAATTGAAAAAAAAATGAGATGGCCCTACAGGAATTGTTTGACTCCATCAGAAGGAGCTACATAAGAATAATGGGTATATCAGAAGGAGAAGAGAGAGAAAATGGAATTGAGAACATATTCAAATAAATATTTATAATAGATGAGAACTTCCCAAGCCTGTGGAAAGAACTAAAGCCTTGAATTCAAGAAGCAAACAGAATGAGTTATCTTAGCCCTAACAAACCTACTCCAAGGCACATCATAATGAAATTGGCACAAACCAATGACAAAGAAAAAATTCTCAAGGCAGCCAGGGAAAAGAAGACTACAACATATAAAGAAAGGCCCAACAGATTTCTCAGCAGAAACTCTACAAGCTAAAAGAGAGTGGACCCCAATATTTAAAGTTCTGAAAGAAAGAAACTTCCAGCCAAGAATACTATAGCCATCAAAGCTAACCTTCAAATATGAAGGAGAAATAAAAATGTTCATAGATACAGAAAAGATAGGGAATTTATCACCAGGAAACTCCCATTTCAGAAAATACTAAAGGGGGGTTTTCGACCAAATACAAAGAACAAAACAAAACTATAAGTAAAAGCTCCATCAAGATCACAATAAAAACAAGATTAATCTGTGACAACAAAAACAAAAAAGGAGAGAGGACAAAGATTAACTGTAGCAAAGGAAGATGGAGTGCAGAAGCACTCATGAGATAATGTACTACAATAAACAAGATATGTATCCTTTCCATTACTTAATGGTAACCACCCCTGAAATAACCACCATAGAAGCACATGGCTTGAAAAAAGAAGTAAGAGAGGAAAGAAATATGGATTACAACCAAACAAAAACAAATGATAGAAAAACAAAAGAGAAGAACCAAACAAGATATAAAACTATCAGAAAGCAATATATAAAATGGCAATAGGAAACCCTCAAGTGTCAGTAATTACACTAAACATTGTGAGTGGAGTACAGAGCACATTCCTAGCAGCTGTGGCTGATGCAATGCTGTGAGAACACTTCAGCACCTGAAACCCTCCTAGGCACACCCAGGAGGGAGCTTGCCCGCTGTAAGGTAGTGACTTGGCACCAACCACGCAGCTCCCTGATCTTTTTAGCCATTGGCTATGAAGGACACTCTGTAACATCCTATTGGCTGAACCCACGTATTTAAGTTTGCTTACTTCCTGAATAAAGTGGATCTGCGTCACTGAACCTGGTCCCCTGGAGTTGGGTCTTTGCATCTTTTTCGTCCTCACCCCTGGCAGGACTTGTCCACAACAACTAGTGCCTCGAACAGGGACCCAACTGGCACTCAAAGGACGGGTGAGTGACCCTCTGCAATGGGAAACCTTCTCCCTCACTCCCGAGTCCCGCAAGCTTGAGCCCTCTATGCCCTATTGCAGAGTAGGCGAGTTAAAGTTAGTGAAAAGAATCTTTGTACCTACTGGGAAATCCTCTCAGGTTTCAACCCTTGACTCTGGGACGCACCTCTTTGGGACCCCGATACTTGGGTCCAAGCTTTCCAGTGTGTCTGTTCGGCCGAAGTACATGAAAGACAAACCTTCCCTTTTGTCCTCATTCCTGCCCTACTAGCGATACATGCCTGCCTGACCAGTGCTCCTTCTGAGGACCTTTTGCCAGTGCCAAAAATATTGCAGGCTGCCTATCTCCCTGAGCAGCCCCTACCTTCCTATTCACCCTCCTCCACTGAGGAGGAAAGTAGTTTAGCCTCTGAGTTTGACAAAATCACGGCTGAGTGCGCAGAAATGAAACCAACTGAATTGTTAACTGCACCATCAGCTCTGCCGCCAGAAAAAGCAGAAGTCACAACTTCCACATTCTCTGCTGGGGCTCAATGCCCCACCCCAGCCTCTTAGATGCCATTTTCTACCTTAGCTTTAACTCCTGTTGCAGACCCATGGGCCAGCCTATACACTCCCATGTGTCTTTTTTCTTTCTGTCTGTCTATCTTGTCTATTTTTCTGTATCTCTCACTCTCTCTCTCTCCTCTTCCCCTCTCTCTGAAATGACACTGGAAGGACCCAGCCACTGCACAGTGGTGGGGATCACACCCTCTTCTAACACAAGGGAAAGGTTATGCAGCCAGTTTGGATCCCAGGAACCCCCCAACCTGCTTCACAGGGTTTCTTGGGCACCCACTACGTGGTTCAGTCTTCACCTGTCCAAAGCCACAGCCTTGGCCTCCTACACACTGACTACACCTGAGGGGAGGAGGTCCTCAGTGCTCCAGAAGAAGACCTCTTGGCCAACGTGCACACCCCATCACCTGGGGGGATATAAAGGCTTTAGCGGAGCAAGCCCAGAGAATGGGCCCTGACGAGTCCCCAGGCCCTGGGTTACTTCTCTGTCCATTCCAGTATGAAGAACACCTGGGGGCACTCCCAAAGGAGGGAATTCCCTGGAGAGACTGCCGGCTTGCATCTGGCCTGGACATGCAGACCCCTACTCTCGGGGTTTGGCATTGGAGGCTAAGAGACAGGATGTAGCCTTATGCAGTATGCAGCCCACAGCAAGCTATCCATTCTGTGTTTGGATGCTGGGATCTTTGTGGGAAGGGGGCATGCATAGACCTATGTCTGTTTTTCATGATCAAAAATGGGACTGTGTTTAATGGTACTTGGAGGGTCTCTACGGGACAGTGGGAGGGAAATATCACTGTGCACATCAATGTCACTGTACACATCCTCCCTTGAAAGGACAAAGATTGAAAAGCTTGCCTCCCTATTTAACCCAGCCAATCTGCTAGCATATGGTGTTATAGGTGTTATCAGTATCTTAGTGCTATCATTCATCAAGTCCAACTGGCCCTAATTAAAAGAGAAGGGGGAAATGTGGGTGGATCACAAAGTGCATTCCTAGCATCTCTGGCTGATGCAATGCTGTGAGAACACTCCAGCACCTGAAACCCTCCTAGGCACACCGAGGAGGGAGCTCACCTGCTGTAAGGAAGTGACTCAGCGCCAACCACGCAGATCCCTAATCTTTTTAGCATTGGCTATGAAGGACACGCTGTAACATCCTATTGGCAGAACCCACGTATTTAAGCTTGCGTACTTCCTTAATAAAGTGGATCTGCGTCACTGAACCTGGTCCCCTGGAGTTGGGTCTTTGCGTCTCTGTCATCCTCAGCCCTGGCAGGACTTATCCACAAAATGTAAATGGATTGAACTCACCAATAAAAAGACACAGAGTAGCAGAATGGATTTTAAAAAAATCCAACTGTATGCTGCTGACAAGAAACACATCTAAGGTACAAAGATAAAAAAAAATTCAAAGTGAATGGTTGGAAAACAATACTCCAAGCAAATAACATCCAAAAAAAAGCAGGTGTAGCAATACTCATATCTAACAATGCTGACTACAAGACAGCAAAGGTAATCAGAGACAAAAATGATCATTTCATAATGATAAAGGGGACATTGAATCAAGAAGACATAACACTTCTTAATATATATACACCAAACCAAGGAGCACCAAAATATATAAGACAACTACTGACTGACCTAAAAACAAAAACCGACAAAAATATAATCATACACCGCTGATGGCTATAGATCATTCATCCAAACAGAAAATCAATAAAGAAATATTTGCCTTAAATGAAACACTAGAACAATTGGATATGATGGACATTTATAGGACATTTTATCTCAAAGTGCCAGAATATACATTTTTCTCCAGTGTACATGGAACATTCTCAAGAATTGACCATATGTTGGGCCACAAAAATAACATCAACAAATTCAGAAAGAATGAAATTATACCAAACATATTTTATGATCATAAAGCCTTAAAACTAGAATTTAACTGCAAAAAAGAGGTAAACAAACCCACAAAAATGTGGAAACTAAACAAGATACTTCTAAAAAATGATTGGGTCAAAGAAGAAGTAAAAGCATAGATCAAAGGTACATACAGATAAATGAAAATAACAATATGACATATCAGAATCTCTCGGATGTAGCAAAAGCTGTAATAAGAGAGAAGTTCATATCACTACAGGCCTATATGAACTAACAAGAGAGAGCCCAAGTGAACCACTTAACTTCACATCTTAAGGAACTAGAAAAAGAAGAACAAAGACAACCCAAAACCAGAAGAATAAAGGAAATAATAAAAATCAGAGCAGAAAAAAATGAAATAGAGAACAGAATAACTATAGAAAAAAATTAATAAAACAAGGAGCTGGTTCTTTGAAAAAATCAACAAAATTGACAAACTCTTGGCAAGACTCACCAAGGAAAAAAGAGAAAGGACTCATATAAACAAAATCCAAAATGAAAGAGGAGAAATCACCACAGATATCATAGATATACAAAGAATTATTGTAGAATACTATGAAAAACTATATGCCACCAAATTTAACAATCTAGAAGAAATGGATAAATTCCTAGAACAATACAATTTTCCTAGACTGTGTCATGAAGAAGCAGAAAGCCTAAACAGACCCATAAGCAAGGAGGAAATAGAAACAACTATCAAAAACCTCCCCAAAAATAAAAGTCCAGGGCCAGACGTCTATATTAGTGAATTCTATCAAACATTCAAGAAAACTTGGTTCCTATTCTACTCAAAGTCTTCCAAAAACTTGAAGAAGAAGCAGTACTGCCAGACATATTTTATGAGGCCAACATAACCCTCATATCGAAACGTGGCAAGGACAACACAAAAAAAGAAAACTACAGACCAATATCTCTAATGAATACAGATGCTAAAATAGTAAACAAAATACTAGCAAATTGAATACAACAACACATTAAAAAATAATTCATTATGATCAAGTGGGATTCATCCCAGAATCACAAGAATGGTTCAACATACATAAAACGGTTAATGTAATACACCATATTAACAAAACAAAAACCATATGATCTTATCGATAGATGCAGAAAATGCATTCAGTAAAATACATTATTTTATGTTTAAAACACTTAACAAAATGGGGATAGAAGGAAAATATCTCAACATAATAAAGGCCTTTTATGATAAACCATCTGCTAACATCATATTAAATGGCATAAAACTGAGGACTTTTCCCCTAAAATAAGGAACAAGACAAGGTTCTCCACTCTTATTCTCATTGTGCTGGAAGTTCTAGCCAGAGTAATCAGACAAGAGAAAGAAATAAAAGCCATTCATATTGGGAAAGAAGAAGTAAAGGTTTTACTTTTTGTAGATGATATGATCCTATACATAGAAAACCCCAAAGACTCCACAAAAAGACTACTAGAAACAATATACCAATACAGTAAGGTCGCAGGATACAAAATTAATATACAAAAGTTTATTGCCTTCCTATATGCCAACAATGAAACATCAGAAAACGAGCTCAAAAAAATAATCCCCTTTATGATTGCAACAACAACAACAAAAAATACCTAGTAATAAACATAACAAAGAATGTAAAGGACCTATATAATGAAAACTACAAAGTATTGTTAAGGGAAATGGAAAAAGATATTATGAAATGGAAAAATATTCCTTGTTCTTGGATAGGAAAAATAAACATAGTCAAAATGACTATATTACCCAAAGTGATATACAAATTTAATGCAATTCCCATCAAAATTCCAATGTCACTTTTTAAAGAAATGGAACAAAAAATCATCAGGTTTATATGGAACTATAAAATACCCAAAATAGCCAAAGCAATCCTAAGGAATAAGAACAAAGCTGGGGGCATTACTATACCTGACTTCAAATTATATTATAGAGCCTCGATAATCAAAACAGCACGTACTGGCAGAAAAATAGACACTCAGACCTATGGAACAGAATAGAAATCCCAGAAATAAAACCACATGTATATGGTCAAATAAATTTTTATAACAGGGCTAACAAAACACAATGGAGAAAAGAAAGCCTCTTCAACAAATGGTGGTGAGAAAACTGGAAAGCAACATGCAAAAGAATGAAACTCGACTACAGTTTGTCCCATTGTACTAAAATTAATTCAAAATGGATCAAAGACCTAAATATAGGACCTGAAACAATAAAATACATAGAAGAAAACATAGGTTCTAAACTCATGGACCTTGGTTATAAAGAGTACTTTATGAATTTGACTCCAAAGACAAGGGAAGTGAAGGCAAAAATTAATGAATGGGACTACATCAGACTAAGAAGTTTTTGTAGAAGAGAAACTGACAACAAAACAAACAGACAGCTAACTAAATGAGAGATGATATTTTCAAACAACAGCACAGATAAGGGCCTAATATCCAAAATATACAAAGAACTCATAAAACTCAACAACAAATAAGCAAACAATCCAATAAAAAAATGGGAAGAGGACATGAACAGACACTTCTCCCAGGAAGAAATACAAATGGCCAATAGATATATAAAAAGATGCTCATCTTCATTAACTATTAGAGAAATGCAAATCAAAACTACAATGAGATACTACCTCATACCTCTTAGATTAGCTATTATCAACGAGACAGGTAATAACAAGTGTTGGAGAGGCTGTGGAGAAAAAGGAACCCTCATCCATCCACTGTTGGTGAAAATGTAAAGTAGTACAACCATTATAAAAGAAAGTATGGTGGTTCCTCAAAAAATTAAAAATAGCACTACCATATGACCCAGCAATCCCTCTACTGGGTATATACCCCCCAAAACTAAAAAACACTGGTACGTATAGACACATGCAGCCCCATGTTCATTGCAACATTTTTCACAGTGGCCAAGACATAGAAACAACCAAAAAGCCCTTCAATAGATGATTGGATAAAGAAGATGTGGTACATATATACTATGGAATACTACTCAGCCATTAGAAATGATGACATTGGATCATTTATAACAACATAGATGGACCTTGATAACCTTATACTGAGTGAAATAAGTAAATCAGAAAAAGCTAAGAACTATATGTTTCCATACATAGGTGGGACATAAAAATGAGACTCAGGGACATGGACAAAAGTGTGGTAGTTATGGTGGGGTGGTGAGAGCATGGGGGGAGAGGAGGGGCACAAAGAAAATCAGATTGAAGGTGACGAAAGACAATTTGACTTTGGGTGATGGGTATGCCACATAATCAAATGTCAAAATAACCTGGAGATGTTTTTTCTGAACCTATGTACCCTGAATGATCAATGTCACTTCATTAAAATTAATAAATAGAAAAGAAATGCAAGATATTTCCATTGGAATCAATAATCTAAAGTAAAAATGATCAGATGAAACAATATAAATTTGATCATACAATTAAGACATGCAGGCTAGAAAAATGAAAGCATATTTGGCATCAATAACTGAAGAAGCCACAAAACTATTCTATACTTGGAAGAGTTAAATATCATATGTTACCCCATGAATCAGAAGCCTCAGTAAAGTCACTAGTAGCAGGAACAGTGACTTTCAGCCTAAGAGACAAAAATAGATTATCATAGGGTGATATTTGTAATTGTCATATGATGATGATGATGATGATTATGATGATGATGATGATGGTGAGAAGTGTTTGATTATCACTTTACAATTTTAGAACCACTTTCCTATTTACTTAAGGTGGGGAAAAAATCAACAAGATTATTTAAGTCCATAATCAAGATCATCATAGAATTTCAGAACTCAAAAGCATGTAGTTCAATTACCTCTTTTGTATATTAGGAAACTGAGGCTTAGAAAGGAAAAGTGACTTTCCCCAGCAGAATACAGTTAATTAGTTGCAAAGCAAGCACTTGAACCCAAATTTTAGTATACTTGTCTTTTCATCAAATTTTGTTGCCTCTTAGATGGTCTTGAAAGGAAAGGATGATTAAATAGGTCTAGGATGGCTTATAAAATCTGTAGGAAAAGTCCAGGGCGCCTTTATGCGAGATGAGAGAAAATTTTCACTAAGATGTATGTAATAGTAGTGATACTTGCAATGCAATAAACGAATGCAATTTTCAACACCTCTGAATCTGAAGCATGCAGATCAAATAAGCAGAGAAACAAAAATGCCAACAATGTGGACAGTGGTTTATGAAGAAGGTCTAGGAGATTAAAAGTGCTAAATATGCAAGGCTTGCCTATCACTGAGGAAAAACAAGTCTACAAATATTTGAAAAGTACAAATGCTATAAAGGATACGAAAATATTTTAAAAGCAAGGAGGGAAAAACCAGCACCATTAGTGTGAATAGAATACAGTAAAGAAAGGGAAAAATAAAAGTTGAACATAAGGAAATATTTTAAAATGAGATTTATTATTTTCTAGATCTGTCTTCAAGATGAGAGGTGGAATTTATCATTTGGGACTTCTAAAATCTAACTGAACTGAAATACCTAAGTCAATAACACAAGAAGCCATGTTCCACAAATACATAGGTATTAGAGCGCAAGTCCTTGCAGGTAGTTTCATTTCTCATTTTTTGTAATCATGGAACCATGCAACACTGTTTTGATTCTCATTTATTTTGAAGGCTGAGGCTGTGGATCTGTATGTAGTAAGAGGGGCTGACTCTGGGCATTTATAACTCCTGTGTTCAATGCAAGGCCTTAGAGATGAGTTTGATAACCCAATAGGAGATCAGAGTTGACTCTATAAAACTGCTACCCAAATAGATGATAAAATTAAATGTAGCAGCTTCATGGGAGAATAGATGAGTATAGACCATTTTCCCTCAACTCTACCCACCTACCTGCTCCCACATGAAAAATGGAGTAGGATCCACTCCCACACCCTAACAGCACACATACGAAGCATCCTGGCTGGGGCAAAAGTTGTATCACCATCTTTGTTTCCTTGTTGTTAGTATTTTATATATTATATGTTGCCTAGATTGTTAGCCTGGGTACCAAGTTCGTAGTTTTGCCATGCCTACCAGAATCTGAGATGCCTGCCTGGTGTGGACCTATCTTAACTTGTTCTTAATACCTCTGCCCTCCTGGATCATGTCTCCATGGTCAGCTGTCCTGCCCCCCTAGTCTGCATGTGGTTTGATATAAAATGTAGCTGATGTAATTATAATAGTGATACAATTTTTTTTTTTTTTTTTTGTATTTCTCTGAAGCTGGAAACGGGAAGAGACAGTCAGACAGACTCCCGCATGCGCCTGACCGGGATGCACCCGGCACGCCCACCAGAGGCGATGCTTTGCCCACCAGGGGGCGATGCTCTGCCCCTCTGGGGCATCACTCTGCCGTGACTAGAGCCACTCTAGCGTCTGGGGCAGAGGCCAAGGAGCCATCCCCAGCGCCCGGGCCATCTTTGCTCCAATGGAGCCTCGCTGCAGGAGGGGAAGAGAGAGACAGAGAGGAAGGAGGGGGGGGTGGAGAAGCAAATGGGCGCTTCTCCTATGTGCCCTAGCCGGGAATCGAACCTGGGTCCCCCGCACGCCAGGCCGACGCTCTACTGCTGAGCCAGCCGGCCAGGTCCAATAGTGATACAAATTAATAAAACTTAGAATCAGCAATATGCCTGCCAAGTGAAGAAAAAAAGGTTAAGTCTACTGAAATCCTTGTATGTGCTGAGCTTCAAAGGCATCTGTGTGCCCTGCCTACAGCCCTGACTCTGGTTGCCTGCTTACTGCTCCCTTCCCCAGGACAGTGTCTATATTTCTCACCATCTAACCTATGAAGCACCATATCTGGCATTAAGTGAGTGTTCAATACATATTTGTTAAGTGAATAAATGAATGCATGAACCCCAGACTGCTTGGTTGACTGAGGCTAGATCACCACAGTCTTTGTATCCCCAGATCTTGAGGATCTGTTTGCTGGCCTCGTTTTCCTACCCACTGGACGTATCCTGACTGATCATGTGGAGTACTGACGCTCAACTCTCTTTAACTAGAATCATTTCCCAGATATCTAGTGGTTAGGCCCTATCTACCATGCTAGAATTATATAGACACTGACACTAGCCTTCGTAAAACCCTAGCTTATCCTGTTATGTAAGACAACGTGATTTGGGTAATGCAGTCAACTCCAAGGTTCCCTGCAGGTTACTTCTCTGGATCTGTCCCTTTAACTTCTCCTTTCTCCCCAAATACAGCTGTCCCATGAGAACTCATATCACTTATCAAAACAAAACACTTTTTTATTTTAAATTTATTTTTCTCCCTTTCTTTTTCGAAAGACTCCTTTATTTTTTCCCAAAACTAAAGGATTACTGAGATTTTCGGTCAGAATTTTGGTTGTCATTATATCTTAGACCATCATTAACAACATGCTATATGGAAAACTACTGAAGATCATTACAGCTGTAGTCAGAAGCCAATGTGCCGAGATAATGAAAAACAATTCTGCAGTTCCTCATGCTCTGTTAGTTGTGTTTGTCATAAATGAGTTGTGGAGATTTGAAGTGAATGATCCATATCATATTGAACTGTCCTTTTTTATTGCTGACAATTGAAGGTGACTGAGAAGCAGGGCCAGTGTCAGACTGTATCTAATTGGAAACCTTCTCACATTAATGTTCGATGTTGACTGTATTACTTGATGAAATTAGGACCTCAGTAGAATGGATTTTATTATACAGAATGAACTGGTTGAGCTCTCTTCCATTTCAGTGTTTTTTTAACCTCATCCCACTCCTAATTCTGTGGCAGAAGGGGCCCAGCAGAGCAGGAATTCTGAGGAAGGCTGGTCTGTGCACAAACAAAGCAAAAGCAGTAATGCAGTAAAGGAAATTGAAACCATATGGACTTTTATGCTACATATGTTTGAATAGTTCTTAGTTACTGCTGTGGAACCAGAGGACCAGAGGGACCTCTGAGAAGTCACCTTGGCCCTGGGCCTCCAGAACCACCCCGAGTCCAGTCCAGGTAAATGATAATTTATCCGGCATACAAGGGATATGATATGAAGAAGAACCCGTACCTCCTCCACTCCAGTCCTTTCCCAGTCACTGGCTGCCTTGATGAAATGCACTTTTTTTTTCTTTAGAAATTAAATTTAATGGGGTGGCATTGGTCAATAAGAATACAAAGGTTACAGGTAAGCAACTCTACAGCATTTAAACTGTTGATTGCCTTGTGTGCCCATCACCCAAAGTTAAACTGAAATGTACTTTTGAAAGCTCTCTTTGAAGGTATGGGTCTCTAGCTGAAGTATTATTTCTAAGAGAAAAAGTATTTGAATCAAAGAATGGAAATGTTATTCTATGTTCCCTCTTCTCTGCCATACCATTTCTGAAGAAGATAAGAATTAGGGATGGGTGAAGATAGATAAAAAAAGAAATCTGAGTAGAAAATTGAGTAGACTACTTTAGACCCACAGAAGAAAAACAAAACTTTCAGGCCCTCCAAAAAAGGGACAAGAAAATAGACTTGTTTCAAATAACAAAAACATGGTCAATGCTCATGGTATTATTTTTATTAAGTATATGTTAGCGCCATAGATTTTTGGAGACCCACAGATGGGCCAGTTTAGTTAATTTTTTTATGGCTCTATCTGCTTAAGAGTGAACTAATGCTGATAGTGGCAAACTACATTCTGAAATTGAGCATTTAACAAATACATAATAGTGTTTTCAAAATGCTTAACAAGTAGGAAGTTCAGTAATTTAATCTGGCAACATCATAAACTAGTACCTGTAGATTTACTTATTTTCCCTAAAATTCCCTAGTCTTAGAAATATGGCTTTTAAAAACATTCACTTTATTGACTCAAGAATATACACAATCATCTTCAGTTTCAGAATATGAAGCAATGGCTGATTTAAGCTATTGTGATGCCTAATTATTGCCCAGATCTTTTATGGGCTTTGATTCTTCTGACCCTAAAATACCAAGATCCATCATAATTTAAGATTGAATCTGTATTTGACAAAATTGTAATACTAGTAAAGTTAGTCCTCTGGGCCCCTCTATTCTCTTTCCATGTTCTCTACCTGTCCTTCTGTCCCTGCTCTACCCAGTGTCAACCACCAGCCCCCCAATACCCACTGTGGCAGTGCATAAGAACCATCTTTCTCATCTCACACCTTTTGAATGTTTCTTTATGTCCACCCTCAAGCACACTTCTCTTGTGCTTCTGAGTAAGAATTAAACTTCTTAATAATTTCACTCCAGAATATTAATTACACTATTCATGTTTAATACATTGCCTATCTTAGGAACATTTGGAAGTAAATAGAACCACTAATTCATTGTGCAAGGCCTTTTCTTACTTGTATGAAAACTTTTTCTTCAAGCAGCAATCCCAACTCAGTACGTTGATTATATCTAATCCATCACCTCCTGGGTTTCAGCAAATCACAGGTTGTTAGAGGATTACAAACTTCAGTCATAGTTCATTATTTTTTTAGGTCAGGAAATGGAAGCCTAGAGATTTGAACTGATGCCCAGGTCTCACATAGAGAGTTAATAAATGAAGTAGCCCTACTGCTCAAATTCTGACTCCTAATCCAGTGTTCTTTTCATCACAATGCATGACCAACTCTATATTGCTTCAGACACCAAATCAAGAGACTTTCTCTCTGAGGTAGGAGAGTTTCCTTAGAAGATGGTAGGAAGGACACCTCCATGCTAACACAAAATCTACTCTATTATATCTAGAATCCAGGATGTCTAACTGTTAAGTGAAATAGACTACCTGGTATATAGTACTCCAAAGAACACTAAGTTCAGGAATAATTTGCAAAGTATTCTATGAAATTCAAATATACCTGAACATTGTGTTCATGCTAATACATTTTTGCATTGTTATAATTACCATTAGCATCTCTGCTAAGGATGTCTTTGTAGTAAAGGGAATCAAGTGGGGTTGAAAAGTTGTTGATATCTAGTTGGTAAACATGTAAAGAAATTACATAGCAATCAAAGAAAGCAAGGTCCCATATCAGAATCAAAATTATATTAATATAAGTGAAGAACTTCCTGGAAACTACATGTGGTGGGTGTAAGAGAATGCCCTTTTAAATGGTCTACTCAAACACTGTGTTTAGTTGATACTAAACATCTGGCCAGAGAGAAAACCATTCAGTCAATCAACCAGATGTTTAGTCTACCCTCTGCCAAACACCTGGGTGATTGATGGGATCATTTCC
Source organism: Saccopteryx bilineata (assembly GCF_036850765.1). Taxonomy (NCBI): domain Eukaryota; kingdom Metazoa; phylum Chordata; class Mammalia; order Chiroptera; family Emballonuridae; genus Saccopteryx; species Saccopteryx bilineata. The sequence goes on along the minus strand of NC_089491.1, from coordinate 68,067,985 downwards.
TTTTTATTAGGAAGCCTGGCCACAGCAACCCAGACATGCAATCCCAGCATGAGAACACGGAATGAGCATGACAAATATGTTGACCTACCAGGATCCCAGAGTGGCACATTTTTCAGGCCAGTGTGGTTCAGCATCACTTTAGTTAGCTTGAGATTTGTTGTCTGTTTGTTGTTCTGAGACACTTTCATGCTAACATGATTTTAAATCCCTACTTCATAAAGAGCAGTGGCTCTGAGTTGAAAAATAAAAACACATTAATGACAAACAAGGATAGGAGGCCACTGACTAAAATCTCCACTGGTTTCCTCCCAAATTGTCATTAAGTGACCTTCCTCTGCTGTTTCAGCTGCTGTGGGGGAAAACGTGTGGACATTTTGTTGGCACTGGCTTGCAGATTCATAACAAGTACAGAACTTGGCTCCATTCTAAAACATAATCCATATGACAAAGGGAAATCATTTAATGGCTAGTCTCTTAATTATAACAATTTGGGAAAGGGAAAAGTTGAAGACAATAGCAGAATGTATAACAAGGTCATTTAGTAAGAATTTTGTCTGGACTCTCTTCTAGTAGACAGCAGTCCCCAGGGTTGGAAAGGAAAATCAACATTTACCAATATTTTCTTTATCAATTCTAATCAAAGACAAAGGGTAAAGGAAAAAGGGAATAAGAACACGTAAAAGGGAGAAATAAAGAAATTCATTGTCTCATATATTGAAGAATATCAAAATAGCTATGACAATTATAATTTATCATATTATTCTCTGGAATTCTAGGGGTCAAGTCTCTGGAGAAAGAGTATAAGCACTCAGGATCTGGTCTCATAATCTCCAGAAAGCTAGATCTGAAACTTTGCTGCTAGCCTCTCAGGGAGACTGTCTAAAGAGTAGAGTGCTACCTTAGTTTGTCTTCCTTGCTTACAATAATAACAATGGGAATGCCTTACCAGTGCTCAAAACTTTGTAGTTTTCAAAGTACTTTTGTACAAATAACTTCTTTTGATCTTTGCATTTTAAAGTGCAAGGTTCTATATAAGAGTAACAGAAGGAAGAATACAATAAAAACGCACTCCAAATGGATTGAAGTGAGAAATATAAGAGGGAAAGAAACCAGGTTTTAAGGTTATTGCAATGATAAACTCATAACAAGAGCAATTAATTGAGGGCAGAGTTTTGCCCACCTGTAATGCATAGCCCAGCCCAGATGTGCACTGGCCAAATCTAAGGAGTAACATTTGGAGGAATCTAATCACTTAGAGGAATTGATTGGAGTCTTTAAAGTCAGCTTTGTTGAGGCATAGTTTATATACAATAACATTCATTCTTTTTAGCTGTAGAGTTTTATCAGTTTAAATTTACTCATTTTCAGAAATATAGTTTTGATTTATTTTGATTTTTTTTAAATCTAAATCTTAAAAAACACATAGAACATTTTTTTTGTGAGAGTAGGGGAGATATAGAAACAGATTCCTTCATGCACCCTGACCAGGATCCACCCAGAAACCCCATCTGGGGCCAATGCTCTGCCCACTTGAGGCCACTTGCAACCAAGCTATTTTTAGCACCTAAGGTGGAGGCTGGATGGAGCCATCTTCAGGGCCTTGGCTGATGTGTTTGAATCAATCTAGTCATGGCTGTGGGAGGGGGAGAGAGAGAAGGAAGTGGGAGGGGGAAAGGGGAAAAGCAGATAGGGCCTCTCCTGTGTGCCCTGATCAGGAATCAAACCTGAGTCTTCCACATGTCGAGTTGACGTTCTACCACTGAGTCAACCAGCCAGGGCTGGAAACACATAGAATTTGTTCTCTATGTCCATATAGTCATTTTCTGAGCATATACAATGACTCCAAGACAAAGTCACTGAGCCAAAATCTCTCCTTGAAGTTTTTATTTTCATTCTACTCTTTTCTAAAGTACCTAGAAACCCATTACAGTTGTTTCTCAGGAACCATCCCCCTTTCTTCAAATGTTCTCTCATCTCAGCCTTGATCAATGCCTTCTGACCCTCATTTACATGCATATCATGAAACTCCAGCATTTCCTTTCATTGGGCACTTTCTGAATAGACCAAGGGCATTCACCTCCCACTTAACACAGCTTTTCCCATGTATTTAACACAATCACTCACTCCTCTTAAGACACTTTCTTGACCTGGTCGTGGTTACAGAACTGTTTTTCTTGGGTTTCAGATTCATTGGCTGATTTCACCTCATTTTGCTGACCTATACAGGCTAAAATACTCCAGGGCTTAAGCATCATATCTCTCTTTTTACCTAAGTATTCTCATTCAATCATGTCACTCTAAATACCATCTACACATTGATGATGCTCAAATTTGCATTTCCAGAATTAAGCTCTACCTTGCACTACAGATAAATATATACAACTATTTGCTCAACATTTTTACTTGGATGTCTAAAGGTTATCTCAAACTTAAGCATCCAAATTGGAAGGAAGGAAGAAGACTGTCATTGTTTGCAGATGACATGATACTATCTAGAGAAAACCCTGAAAATTCTACCAGAAAACTATCAGAACTAATAAATAAATTCAGTCAAGTAGAATGCCCATATTAATTTCAAAAATCAGTTTTATTTTTAGATACCAATAATAAACTACCAGAAGAGAAATTAAGAAAATAATCTTCTTTACAATTGCATCTGAAAGAATCAAGTACCTAGAAATAAATTTTACCAAGAAGGTAAAGAAGCTATACTCAGAAAATTATAAAACATTAATGAAGATACAAATAAATGAATGGATATACCATGCTCATAAAATGGAAGAACTGACACTATTAAAATGTTATTACTTCTCAAAGAAATCTATAAAGTCAATGCAATCCCTTTCAAAATACCAATGGCATTTTCACAGCACTAGAACATATAATCTTATTTTTTTTTAAATATGGAAACTCAAAAGAGTGCAAATAGCGAAAGCAATATTAAGAAAGAAGAACAAAGTTGGAGATATCATGTTACCTGCTATGAAACTATATTACAAGGCTATAGTAATTGAAACAGCATGGTACTAGCATAAAAACATACACATACACCAATGAAACAAAATAGAGAGTCAAGTAATTAACCCACACCCATATGGTCAATTAATGTATGACAAAGGAAGCAAGAATATACAATGAAGTAAAGATAGTTTCTTCAGTAACTGGTATTAGGAAAATTAGACAAATACATGTGAAAAATAAAATAGACAACTTTGTTACACTACATGCAAAAATAAACTCAAATTGAATGGATACTTAACAGTAAGACCTAAAACCTTTAGAAGAAAGCATTGGCAATAAACTTTTTGACATTGGTCTTAGCGATATTGTTTTGAATACAGTGGTCCCTCATCTATCAGAGGAGTTAGGTTCCAGAATGCCCTGCAATAGGTGAAAATTGGCAAAGTAGTGACCTTATATTTATTTTATTTTTTATATATATAAACCCTCCCACACTTTTATAAACCTTTTCAATTTTTTGGTTAGAAAATGCTTATTTTTACCACAAAAAATAATTAAAATAATGAATAAATAAAAATACTTATATAGTGCAAAATCCCACAATATAGTGAAAAATTCACAATACAAAATTAGATATAAAAATTTAAAAATCTGTGATACGATGAGATTGCGAAAAGTGAACCACGATATGGCAAGGGACAACTGTATGTCTTCTAGGGCAATGACAACAAATCAAAAATAAACAAATGGATGATATCAAACTAAAAAGCATTTGCATTGCAAAGAAAATCACCAAAAAACAAAAAAGCAACCTACTAAATGGGAGAAGATACTTGCAAATGGTTTAATAAGAAATTAATATACAAAATGTATAAAGAACTCATACAGCTGGACATCAATAAAGCAAACAATTCAATTAAATAATGGTCAGAGGACATACAGCTAGCCAACAGACACATAAAAAGATGTTCAGGCCCTGGCCGGTTGGCTCAGTGGTAGAGCGTCGGCCTGGCGTGCAGAAGTCCCAGGTTTGATTCCCGGCCAGGGCACACAGGAGAAGCGCCCATCTGCTTCTCCACCCCTCCCCCTCTCCTTCCTCTCTGTCTCTCTCTTCCCCTCCCGCAGCCGAGGCTCCATTGGAGCAAAGATGGCCCGGGCGCTGGGGATGGCTCCTAGGCCTCTGCCCCAGGCGCTAGAGTGGCTCTGGTCGCAACAGAGCGACGCCCTGAAAGGGCAGAGCATCGCCCCCTGGTGGGCGTGCCGGGTGGATCCCGGTCGGGTGCATGCGGGAGTCTGTCTGACTGTCTCTCCCCATTTCCGGCTTCAGAAAAATACAGGAAAAAAAAAAAAAAAAAAAGATGTTCAACATTACTGATCATCAGGAAAATGCAAATCAAAACCACAATGAGCTATCACCTTACACCTGTCAGAATGGCTATCATCTCTAAAACAAGTGTCAGTAAGGATGTGGAGAATAGGAAACTCTCATGCACTGTTGGTAAAATTGTAAATTGGTGTACCACTATTAAAACAGTATGCAAGCTCCTCAAGAAATTAAAAATGTAACTACCATATAGTCAACTGCTGGGTATTTACCCAAAGAATTCCAAAACATTAATTTGAAAAAATATGTCTACCTCTATGTTCACAGAAGCATTATTTACAGTAGCCAAAATATGGAAGCAACCTAAGTGTCCATCAATAGATGAATGGATAAAGAGGATGTAGTATGTATATACAATGAAATGTTACTCGACCATCAAAAAGGAATAAAATATTACCATCTGCAACAAAATGGTTGTACCTAGTAAGTATTATGCTAAATTCAGTAAGTGAAACAGAGAAAAACAAATACCATATGATTTCACTTATATGTGGAATCCAAGACAAAATAAATGAGTAAACAAAACAGAAACAAATTCATAGATACACAGGAGAAACTGATGGTCGCCAGAGGAGAAGGGGCTAGCTTCTTGCATTTAAAAAGGTAAAAGAGATTAAGAAATATAAATTGATAGTTATAAAAATCGTCATGAAAATAGAAAGTACAGCATAGGGAATATAGTCAATGTTATAAATAAATATGTATGGTGCCGGATGGATTCTAGACTTATTGTAGTGATTATTTTGTAAAGTATAATTGCATAATTACTATATTGTACACCTGAAACTAATATAATATTTTATGTCAACTGTAATTAAAAATAAATTTTAAAAGTTTTTTAATAAAAAAAATTTTCTAAAGAAGTTCAAACTTCTAGTTATAAAATAAGTCATAGGGACGTAGTATACAGAATAGAAAATGTAATTAATTATTATATTGTATCTTGGACATTTCTCATTGCAATATTTTTTTCTGATATAGTACCTCAGGCAAGAGAAACAAAAGAAAAAATAAGCAAATCAAACTATTAAGTTTTTGCACAGAAAAAACCATCAACAAAATGAAAAGACAACATACTAAGTGGGAAATCATATTTGCCGATACAGCTGATAAGGGCTTAATATCCAAAATTTACAAGGAACTTATAAAACTCAACATCAAAAAAGCAAACAATTCTGTCTGATCTGTGGTGGCACAGTGGATAAGGTGTTCATGTGGAATGCTGGGGTCACTGGTTCAAGGCCCCAGGATGGCCTGCTCAGGCAACATAAAAGAAGCAACTTCAAGTTGGTGCTTCCTGCTCCTCCTTCCTGCCTTTCTCTATGTCTTCTCTTTCTAAAACTCAATAAATAAAATCTTAAAAAAAAAAAATCAAACAATCCAATTAAGAAATGGGCAAACACACTAAAAGACACTTCTCCAAAGAAGACATACAGATGACCAACAGACATATCAAAAGATGCTGAGTGTCACTAATCATCAGAGAAATGCAAATTGAAACCACAATGAGATATCATCTTACACTTGTCAGAATGGCTATCATCAATAAATCAACAAACAACAAGGGTTGGGGAGAATGTGGAGAAATGAGGACCCTCATGCACTATTGGTGGGAGTGCAGATTGGTGCAGCCACTGTGGAAAGCAGTACTGAATTATTTCAAAAAATTTAAAATGAAACTGTCTTATTACCCAGTACTTTCTTTTCAGGAATATATCCAAAGAAAGTCAAAACATTAATTTAAAAGAATATATGCACCCCTTGTTCTTCACATAGTTATTTACAATAGCCAAGATATGGAAGCCATGCAAGTACCCATCAGGGGATGAGTGGATAAAAAAGCTGTGGTATATTTATACAATGGAATACTACACAGCCATAAAAAAGGAAGTAATCTTACCTTTTGTGATGCATGAGTGGACCTGGAAATTATTAAGCTAAATAAAATAAGCTAGTAAAAAAAAAAGACAAGTACCATATGATTTCACTTATATGTGGAATTTAATAAACAGAATAAACTAACAACTAAAATAGAAATAGACCCATAGATACAGAGAACAGACTGACAGCTATCAGGCTGGGGGGTGGGTGAAAAAGCTGAAGGGACTTAGCAAAAAAGAAAAGCTCATAGACACAGACAGCAGTGTAATGATTACAGGAGGGAAACGGTAGTAGAGGGTAAAGGGGGAATAAATGGTCGTGGAAAGAGACTTGACTTGGGATACTGGCATAAAAACAGATACACAAACCATAAAACAAAATCAAGAACAGAAATAAACCAAGACATAAACAGTTAACTAATATGTAACAAGGAAGCCAAGAATACTAAACAGGAAAAGGGTAGTCTCTTCAATAAATGATTCTGAGAAAGCTAGATAATTACATAAAAAAGAAGAGAATGGGACTCCTATTTATACAACTTAAAAAAATAACACAAAAATGGATTAAAGACTTCAAGGTAAAACCTGAAACTGTATAACTCCCAGAATAAAATAGTAAAAAAGCTCCTTGAAATTTGTCTTAAGAACGACTTTTTAAAAACATGACACTCAAAGCCCAAGCAACAAAAGCAAAATAAATAAATGGGTCTGCATAGAACTAAAAAGTTTCTGTACAGCAAAAGAACACTCAACAAAATGAAAATGCAGCCTATGGAATGATAAAATATGATGAGGGTTAATATTCAAACTATATGAAGAACACATATAATTCCATAGCAAATATATTTATTAACTTTGTGTGTGTGTGTGTGTGTATAATTTAAAAATGAGCAAAGAACCTAAATATAGTAGATATTTTTCCAAAAGAGAAATTCAAATGGCCACTAGGTACATGAAAATGTGCTTGGCATCACTAATCATCAGAGAAATGCAAATCAAACCGCAATGAGCTATCACCTCACACCTATTACAATTGTTATCAAAAAGATAAGAGATAACAAGGTTTAGTGAGAATGTGCAGAATAGGGAACCCTTTACACTGCTGATGGAGTGTAAATTGAAATAGCCACTATGGAAAACAGTATTGAAATTCACCCCAAAATAAAAAAATAGAATTACCATATGATCCAACAATCTGATTTCTGGGCATATATTTGGGTAAATGGAGAAATAAAATCACTATCTGTAAAATATATCTGTACTCCCATGTTTTTTGCAGCATACTCACAATAATTAAGACATAGAAACAATATATTATAAGGGTCCATCTACAGATACTGGATATAGACATACATATATATTATATATATATAACAAAATATTATTCACCAATAAAAAAGAAGAAAATCCTGCTGTTTGTGACATTAATGAACCTTGAGGGGATTATGATAAGTGGATTAAGCCAGACAGAGAAAGACAAATACTGTATGATCTCATTTATGTGGAATCTACAAAAGTCAAACTCATAGAACAAGAGATATGTAGTTGGCAGGAGCTGTGGAATGGGGAAGCACAGGGACCTGGGGAGATATTGTCAAAGGGTACAAACTTTCAGTAATAATATGAGTAAGTCCCCGGGATCTAGTGTACAACATGATGACTACAGTTAACAATAGAGTATTATACACTTAAAACTTGCTAAGAAACCTAGATATGTATATCAAATTATCACATTGTACAATGTAAACTTACAAAATGTTCTTTGTCAATTACCATATTTCCCATGTATAAGTGCACCCCTTTTCAAAAGATTTGGGGTCTAAAAACTGGGTGCATTTTATACAGTATTGTAGATTTTTTTACTTGCATTTCCCACTTTTTCGCACTTGATGAGGAGTTGTATGAATTTTATGATGAATAAAATTTGAGTTCAATAACTTTACGTAATATATTTTTTTCAAATTCCGGGCCCCAAAATTAAGCGGCATCTTATACATGGGAGCATCTTATGCACGGGGAAATATGGCATGTCTCAATAAAGATGGGGAAAAAACATATGGTTGGTGAAAACAGAGGCAATTTTCTTTCCTGGGGATTTCAGAGCAACATTTTCAGTGACAGCTGTGGAGTTCCAAATAGAGGAATAAACAGAGTCAGAGCTGAATTTGGCCACCAGCACTCACTGACACTGGCAGGGGGTATGACATTGGACAACCCCTTGATAGAACCAAACATGTTCTGTCTCACCAAGTTGTTACCAGAATTAAATAAACTCATTTAAGAGAGGCATCCTGGCATATCTAGGGACAATACATGTTTGCTAAAATGCTGAAATGGTCATCAGTGTTGCTCCAAATCCCTCATGCATGAGGTGGAAGTGCTGCTTCTTTCCTGGGAGTGCCCCTCTCCCCAGAGTCTGAAGTGCCTTCAAAGGAACAGGTGATGAGGAAGCAGATCTGAGAGGCTGATCGGTACCTAAGTAGAGATTCATGTTGGGTGTGGTGGGAAGACAAAGGGGTGTCCAAATCTATGCCTGCTGACTGTCCGTCTGGGAAGGTCTACTCCTGGGGGACAGGCTGGAAGCCTTCTCTCTTCTTATTCCCTATAATCTATTCCACACCAGGGTTATACAGGGCTTCCACAAACATCATCTGCCAATGACATCTATGATGCTATGTCTCCCACTTCTCTCCCTGGGAGCAGAGGGATGCAGACACGTCTGACTTCATTTGAGCCGAAGCAGGGCTAGCTTCTCTGCCCTCATGCAGGGCAGTGTGGGTGGGGAGCAGCTGTGGGGAGAGGAGGCCTGCAGAGTGGTTGGTGGCATTCCCACCTTATATCTATGTCCCTGAGGGAGATCGCCCACAGGCTGAAGCAGGTGCAAAGAACCCTGAGGTTTCCCCATGGGATTCCCTCCCAGAGCAGGTCTTTTGAGGAAAGCAGAAAGAGGTTGGCGTATAGAGCCATCAAACCTATGATACACCTGCTGAGCCCGCCCAAGACTCATCCTGAATTTCCTAAGACGACTACTAGTCTTTCAGGGCCTGATGAAATCAAGGAGATCAAGAACAGAGGGGCACTTTTAATTACTGGGACCTATTTTGTAGTAGGCTGACTAGTATCAGCTTTATATCCTTGGTTCATTAAGTCCTTTTAACAACTCAGTGGAATTAGTGATGTTATTCATATTTTAATTGGAACTCACAGATGCTATGAAACTTGCCCAAAGTTACTCAGTAAGTTCAGGTTTTCATCTCACCCTGCTGTTCAAGAAATTCAGGTTGCCAAAGATCTTGGCTATTGCTGTGAGGTGTATGCTGCCCAGAGGGCATCATTTCGCCTTTTGAAGGGGGCATTTTGGCTGAACAGTTTGCACACCACTGCCTAACGATCAAGTACATCAAAATGACATCAGGAACGGGCAGGAAGGGGTGTGCATGTGTGAGCGCTGGGGAACGTCTCGGCTCATATTGAGGGCATGATCACCTTGAATAAGAGGTGGAGAGGAGCCCATTTCTGGCAAGGGGAAAATCAATGCTGTGAATAGGACAACTGCAAAGACATCATCAAAGTATCATGAAATATACAAGCATTTTCCTTCCTGGGATAATCTACAAGTATAAACAGTGGGCAGTTAACCCTGTTGACTGTAGCAAAAGACAAGGCCATGCCTATAGTACCCTGAGCTCACAGACTTGACAAAGTTCCCTTGCCTGCATTAAATGCATCTAACTGAATAAAAGAAAAGACCAAATATCCTAATGGGGGAAATTCAGCCTGAAGGAGAGTGACAGCCTTTGAAACTCCCTCCCGGTCCTGCCCCACCTCCCCAGCCCTGCTCCAGGTACCTGACCCCAGGCCCTTCGCCCCAGCTGCCTCCTCCACAGCTTCCGGCACTCAGCTGCCACCGATTTCAGTGCTGCCACCACCCACTGCCCTCTGTGGTGGTGAAAACAGGACTCGGAGATCCAGAGCTCCAACTCAAACCATGACACCAACCCTCACAAGGAAGGAGTGCTTAAACAAGTCACTTACCCTGCAGTTCAGGGTCCTCCCCTGAGAAATGAGGAGGTTTCTCAGAGAACTACGTGAGATAACTTAGGAAAACCAGCCAGCACCCCGGCTCAGTAAATGATATCAGCCGTTGCACTTAGAGGGCTGGTTATTGCTTCCCCTTCTGATTCCCAGGATTTGTAAATGTGTAAGAGCTGAGCTGTCTGAGGGACAGGAAGAGGAGTAATAAAGGTGGCAAGGCCTCTCCATGCTCTTCCTTCCTCTGATAATTTCTGCATCCAAAGAGTTCAGGACTCCTTCACCCGCGTTACCTGTGAAGAGGCAGGCCCCGAATCAGGCTTGCAGGATGACTGTGGCAATGGGCCAAGGCTCCGCGAGCAGGGAGTCTAGAGAAAAGGAACAAACAGGTATGGGAGCAGATCTAACCCTGTTCAGCAATAGCCTGGGCCAGTGTGGAGGCCAGGCCTCGGCCAACTTCGCCAGGCAACCGCAAGCATTCTCTGTCAGGCTCCAGCCTGGAACATCCCTGAAGGGAATGACCTCTTACCACCAGCCTGGCTTTTACCAAATACCTAGGCCTGCCCGAAGCACCGAACCGGGAAGGAGCCTGAGGAGTCTCAGGCTCTCTGAGACCGAGGTGAGCCTGCCTATGGTGGTGTCGAGGAGAAAGGAGAGGGAAAAGCAGTGAAGATTACTGCTGTTCTCCCGGACAGATACAGGTAGGAGAAAGCGCTGGATCAGAATTAATTAAATCAGCAGCCCTTCCGCTTACAAGTTAGTTTACAAATCTTCAGCTTCAATCTTTCCATCCATCTATAAAATGAAATAACAAAACTGTGTCTCTACAGTTCCTTCTTCTTCTCTAATTCTGAGTCTTAGGAAAAAAGAATGATGAGATTTTTTAAAGTGAAACAATAAGCCAGTTTATAAGTACTTATGTGGGCCATACAGGGTTCTCTGTGCTGTATTAGAGTATATACATTAAAAGAAAGAATTGCCTTGGCCCTCACCAGTAGGCTCAGTGGATATAGTGTCAGTCCGGTGTGCAGATGTCCTGGGTTTGATCTCCAGTCAGGGCACACAGGAAAAGCAACCATCGGCTCCCTCCTCCTCCCCTTCTACAACCAGTGGTTTGATTGGTTCAAGAGTTGGCCTAAGGAGCTGAGGATAGCTCTGTTGATTTGAGCATCAGCCCAGACAGGAGCAGTAGGGGGGGTACTGGATGAATACTAGTCAGGGCACATGCAGAGTCTGTCTCTCTACTCCCCTCCTCTCAGTTAAAAAAAAAAAAAAGGAAGAAAGAATTGCCTTCACCCTCATTTTATAACTCTGATCTGATATTAAGGCATAATTGAATGCTCTACTGTGATATGCAGTGATAGAATGAAGCCTGGACAAGGAATTAGAAGACCTGACTCAGAAACCTGGATCCCTTTCCTCTAACTGTGCATCTCCTGGCAAGTCACCCAACCTCTATCCCTTCTACTCACTCCTCAGAGTTTTGGTAGTTACAAAATACAATCATGAAAGTGAATATATTTTATAAGCTGTAAAGCCCTTTACAAATGCAAGATTTCACTGTCATCAGTATGACTCTTTTTGTTGTGGTTTACTCACCAAAGGAGCCTACAATGTTTCCACCAACCCCAGATTACATGCTGTCCTTGATACCATTCCCTTTTATTTGAGTATTGAGAAGAGAGCTAGAATGGTTATAGTCCAGTCTACTTGAGCTTTGAATAATTTCCTGAGTCTTAAAGCTGCCAGTCTAAATGTGTCAAATAGACAAGGCATAATCGTTGAAAGAAAGTGGGAGCCATCACCTAAGGACTAGGAGGCTGCTGAGGTAACAGAAGAATAAGCAGAACTCCCAGCTGACTGGGGCCATCCCATTTAGAGGTGTTCTGTGACTCAGGTCTCCCAGAAGGACCTGGTCCTGGTAAGATTTAGACACAGGAATCAGAGTGGTTTGGTCTGTAGGTAGAGCGCAGAGCATTTACCTAGTGGCTGTGGCTGACGCAATGCTGTGAGAATACTCCAGCTCCCGGAACCCTCCTGGGCACCCTCTGACCTTCTGTGGCCATTTTGCCCTACCATAACATCCTATTGGCTGAACCCATCTATATAAACTTGCTTATTTCACGAATAAAGCAGATCTGTGTCACTGAACCTGGTCTCTGGAGTAGGGTCTTTGCCTCTCTGTCGTCCTCACCCCCTGCAGGACTTATCCACAACTGGCGCCTCGAACAGGGACCTAAGCGGCATCTAAGGGACGGGTTAGTGACCCTCTGCAATGGGAAACCTTCTCCCTCACTCCTGAGCCCTGCAGGCGCGAGCCCTGCATGCCCGATTGCAGAGTAGGCGAGTTAAAGTTAGTGAAAAGAAAGTTAATAAAAAGAATCTTTGTACTTACTGGGAAATCCTCTCTGGTTTTGGTCGGTGGCTTGGGGATGAACCTCTCTGGGACCCAGACGCTTGGGCCCGAGGCGTTCATTCAGCCGGGATGCATGGGGGGCGGGCCTTCCCTCTCGGCCACACTCCTGCCCTGTTGGCGGTGCATGCCTGTCTGGACGGTGCTCCTGCTGGGGACCCTCCACTGCTTCCTGGGGCCCTGTGGGCTGCTTCTCTTTCGGGAGAGGCCCCTGTCCCCTGTTCGCCTCCCTCTTCGGAGGAGGAGGGTAGTTGGGCCGCTGGGTTTGGTGGGCTCCCGGCTGAGCGTGCAGAGACGCCACCAGGTTGGTGGCTGCGCTGTGGGCTCCACCTCCCCAAGAAGTCCGCTTCCACAATCCCTGCTGGGGCTCCATGCCCTGCCCTGCCCAGCTACTACCCAGTCCCCCCAATCCTAAAAGCCACTGCCCGACTTAGCCCCCAGAGCCAGTTGGGCTTGTGTGGGATGCCGACCAACCAATGTGGGCTGAGCAGTGGCCATCGACAGCTCCTAGTTTGGGAGGGTTGCACAGGCTAGTACAGCAATAGCTGGAAACTGAACATGTTGGGCCCTCCACCAGTCCTCATAGTTCGCCTGTTTTTGTGATGCAGAGCAGGGTATCCGGAGGGTAGAGGCTCCTCCACGATTTGGGGGCAATTAGTGAGCATATGGCAAAGGTGGGTACTTTGCAGCCAGGCTTGTCCCTCTACAGTGCCACCGGCGGCCCGTGTCCATCCGGAAGACAAGCCATATTCTGCTTTTATGGTGCCCTCCACCAACCATGCCCTTCTAGCACAGCGGTATCAATGGACAGTCCTGCCACAAGGATGAAAAACAGCCCCACCCTGAATGCCATTGGCCTTTTCATCCATTATGCCCTGCACCTCTGGCAACAGGCTCCTCTCAATATCTTCTCGGATAGTGCTTATGCTGTGCAAACAGTCAAAGGCCTTGCCCATTCCACCTCCGGCCCAAGCAGACATTACTAGATAGGGCTCTCAGCCAGCTTAAAGAACTCTCAGAGGAGCGTCAACACCCTTGGTATATCCAACATCTTTGTTCCCATTCTGGCTTGCCTGGCCCCCTAGCAGCAGGCAACACACAAGTTGATTGTCTAGTTTTAACAGTCTCCCCTATTGAGCAAGCCAGACAACTTCATGCTGGTTTCATATGTCTGCTCATTCTTTCAAATCTCTCTTTTCCCATCTCACTCACGCAACCTGCAAACACCTTGTGCACATATGTAAACAGTGCAGGCCCTTACTGCCCTTAGGCCCCCTACAACCACAGGGTGTCAACCCTCGAGGCTTACAGCCTAATGCTATGTGGCAAATAGATGTCACTCATGTCCCCCAAATTGGCAAACTCCACTACGTACACGTAGCAGAAGACACCTTCTCTGGAACCATCTTGGCATGGCCCTAGCAGGAGAAAAAACTACACATGCAATTCGTGTCCTTCGACAGGCCATGCTCTGCCTTGGTGTACCTTGGGAAATTAAAACTGACAATAGGCCCTCTTATATCAGCAGCCAATTTAAAGCCTTTTGTTCTGAATGGCAAATCACACAGTGCCTTGGCATTCCTTATAATCCCCAAGGAGAAGCCGTTGTAGATGATGACACAGAGACATTAAGCTGCAAATTCAAAAAGAAAGGGGGGATATGCCCCGGGTCTCACCTGGAGAAGTGCTCCTCAGTGCTGTATTCACTCACAATTATTTAACTTTTGATTCTGAAGGAGTAACTCCTGCTTATAAACATTGGGGAGAGTAATGGCGGGGTAGGAAGCGATACCGATAAATCTCCCCCAAAACTCAACAAGATCTTCAACCAGAAACAGAAAAACCTATACTTGGAGCTTCCAGATGCTTCGCAATACACCCAAAGGTATGATTGAGTGAAAAATTGGCTAAATATATAACCAAACCCCGAAGGAAATAGGGAGTAAGAAATGCTCCGCCTTCTTCACTAACCTAAACAGGGCGGCTTTCTCTGGTAACTGTGAATATAGAAACTGAGGCGGGCAAAGGGGGTGAATAGATCCAGGCCGCCGCAGCACAAACGGCCGAAACAGGCTGTGGCACAGAGATCTAAGCCGAGGAAAATCTGATCCTGTGGCAACCCGGGCAATACAAGCTAACACTTGCGCCAAACCCAAACAAAGAAAGAAAAGCAGAGCGGCCATTTTACCCGGTCTCCTGGTCGGTGCGCAGTTAGTGGGCGAGAATTTCTTCCTGGGAAAGCCACGCACGGGAGGGAGTGAGAACTAATTCCAACGGTGGAGATTTTCCATGCTGGAGGGTGTTTCACTCAGAGGGAACCGCAGCCGGCCTCATATCCTGGTTTGCGCACGCAGATAAGGAGTGAGCGATTCCTCCGAGTGCCTCGGCAGTGCGCGCCCGTGTTATCGCACAGAGGGGCAGAGACAGGGGCCTTTGTGTGGGCCAAAGTGGAATCTCAAGCCGCCCCAGCGCCTTGCAAGGGCCGCGCACGGGGACGGAGCGAGACTCAATTCCAACGGTGGAGATTTTCCGTGCTGGAGGGTGTTTCACTCAGCGGGAACCGCGGCCTCATATCCTGGTTTGCACGCGCATATAAGGAGTGAGCGATTCCTCCGAGTGCCTTGGCAGTGCGCGCCCGTGTTATCGCACAGAGGGGCAGAGTCAGGGGCCTTTGTGTGGGCCAAAGCGGAATCTCGAGCCACCCCAGCGCCTTGCAAAAGCCGCGCACGGGGACGGAGTGAGACTCAATTCCAACGCTACAAATTTTCCCTGTGGTTGGGGGTTTCACTCAGAGCGTGAGACTGCTGGCCGGATATCCTGGTCGCAGACAGTGAGTGAGAGTTTCCTCCAAGCGCCCCGGAAGTGGGCGCCCGCTTGTGTTACCGGACAGAGTGGCAGAGCCAGAGGTCTTTGAGTGGGCAGAAAGCCCGCCTGGTAATGCTAGCAGCTCTGACTTACTGAGCCTTACCCAGAGCCCTGTGCTGAGTGGAAATAGAGTGGGGAGTTGCCAGCTCTTTCAGCCTCTTACTATCCAGGCAGAGGCAGCAGCAACCCCATAGCTGGATTATCAGGCTACTAATTAAGGAAGGAAAGACTAGGAGAAAGGCTCCAGGAACACGGACTCTCTCACTGTCGGAGCCTATAAATGCTATTGAGCTTTGACTGCCAACAAGACTAAAGCACAATACATGACATTGCCATAGAGATTTATCAACTGCAAACCTCTACCTGAGCGTGCCAAAGGGGCAGAACCCGGGGTACAGAGTCACCGACCAGGAAGAGGGAGAGAAAAGAAAAAGCAAGAAGATAACCTCTCAAAATCAAGAATAATCTGCAGACTTTATAACCTATCCCATTTTATTATATTTGTTCGTTTGTTTCTCTTATCTTCATTCTTGATACTTTTTTTTCCTCCTCCAATTTGGCCGATTAACTCTCTACTGGTCTTACTCTCTCCTCTCCTTGAACTACACTACCCATAAGTGTTATATCTCCCATTATCTTTTCTCTTCTCTTCCTTTCTCTCTATGAGGGTTGCACTCCAAAACCCTTAACTCTCTCTCTCTCTCCTTTCTTTTTTCTTCTTTTAGTGGTTACCTCTTTTTTTCTCTCTCTTTCTTTTCTCCCTCTATATTAGTTTCTTCCTTTCTCCTTTACATCTCCTCTCATTCAAACCTCAATAACAAACAAATTATCTTATCTGGGACTCAAACCTATGTTTGTGGCATTTTGGGGGGTTTTTACTTCACCTTTTTAACTCACTAGCAGTGCTCTCATCCCTGGCTCTCCATATTATCTAGTTCTTGTTCCACTAAATACAATAGTAATTTTTTAATTTGTCCCCCCCATTTTTCCATTTTCCTCTTATTCCTCTCATCATAACTCTTAGACAACCAACACCTAAAAGCAAATCATTTCATTCTTGACCCAAATTTTTTCCTTATTTGCTTTTTGTGGGTCCATACGCTCTTGTTTTTCTTTTTTCTTTCCTTTTTTTTTTTTTTTTTTTTTTTTTTTCCCCTTTATTACTTTTCCCCAATTCAGGCCCTCCATCACAGGCATTGTTTGTTATAATTCACAGTCCACCACAAGATTTTCTCAAAAAAGAGGGGAGAGGAGAGGAGAGGAAAAAAGGAGGGGGGGAATAATTTCCTTTTCTTTAATTTTTATTTTATTTTTCTTTATTTCATTATTAATTTTTTTTTTTTAAAAAAAAAAACTCTTTTCGATTTTTTATTTTTTTATTGTTATTTTTTTTAACTTTTTATTCTTTATTAAATCTCATTAATACTATCAACAAAACCACCCTCAGATGCCATTAAGGAAGAGAAAATCGAATATCATGGATACAAAAGAAAGAGAGGTAACACAGCTAGATGAGGAAAAATCTATGGAGAAAAAATTTAATATATTAGAAACCTTGGAGCTAAATGACAGAGAATTCAAGATAAAAATCCTAAAAATCCTCCGAGATATACAAGAAAACACAGAAAGGCAATTTAGGGAGCTCAGAAAACAACTCAATGAACACAAAGAATATATGTCCAAGGAAATTGAAACTATAAAAACAAATCAAACAGAGATGAAAAACTCAATTCACGAGCTGAAAAACGAAATAACAAGCTTAGCTAATAGAACAGGTCAGATAGAAGAGAGGATTAGTGAAATAGAAGACAAGCAACTTGAGGCACAACAGAGAGAAGAAGAAAGAGACTCAAAAATTAAAAAAAATGAGATAGCCCTACAAGAATTATCTGACTCCATCAAAAAGAATAACATAAGAATAATAGGTATATCAGAGGGAGAAGAGAGAGAAAATGGAATGGAGAACATACTCAAACAAATAATAGATGAGAACTTCCCAAGCCTGTGGAAAGAACTAAAGCCTCAAGTTCAAGAAGCAAACAGAACTCCGAGTTTTCTTAACCCCAACAAACCTACTCCAAGGCATATCATAATGAAATTGACACAAACAAACAGCAAAGAAAAAATTCTCAAGGCAGCCAGGGAAAAGAAGAATACAACATATAAAGGAAGGCCCATTAGATTATCATCAGATTTCTCAGCAGAAACTCTACAAGCTAGAAGAGAGTGGACCCCAATATTTAAAGTCCTGAAAGAGAGGAACTTTCAGCCACAAATACTATACCCATCAAAGCTATCCTTCAAATACGAAGGAGAAATAAAAACATTCACAGATACAGAAAAGATGAGGGAATTTATCATCAGAAAACCCCCACTCCAGGAATTACTAAAGGGGGTTCTCCAATCAGATACAAAGAACAAAAAAAAAACAGAGCCACAAGTAAAAGCTCCAAGAAGAACACAATAAAACCAAATTTAAACTGTGACAACAACAAAAAGAAAGAGGGGGAGAAGATGAAGATTAACAGTAGCAAAGGACGATGGAGTGCAAAAGTACTCACAAAATAGTTCGCTACAATGAACAGGGTAGGGACCCTTTTCATTACTCAAAGGTAACCACCACTGAAAAAACCACCAGAGAAGCACATGAGATAAAAAAGATAGCAACAGAGGAAAGATGTATGGAATACAACCAAATAAAAACAAAAGATAGAAAAACAAAAGAGAAGGATCAAACAAGACACAAAACTAACAGAAAGCAAGATATAAAATGGCAATAGGGAACTCACAAGTATCAATAATTACACTAAATGTAAACGGATTAAACTCACCAATAAAAAGGCACAGAGTAGCAGAATGGATTAAAAAAGAAAATCCAACTGTATGCTGCCTACAGGAAACTCATCTAAGTAACAAGGATAAAAACAAATTCAAAGTGAAAGACTGGAAAACAATACTCCAAGCAAATAACATCCAAAAAAAAGCAGGTGTAGCAATACTCATATCAGACAATGCTGACTACAAGACAGGAAAAGTACTCAGAGACAAAAATGGCCATTTCATAATGGCTAAGGGGACACTGAATCAAGAAGACATAACAATTCTTAATATATATGCACCAAACCAAGGAGCACCAAAATATATAAGACAGCTACTTATTGATCTTAAAACAAAAACTGACAAAAATACAATCATACTTGGAGACCTCAATACACCGCTGACGGCTCTAGATCGGTCATCTAAACAGAGAATCAACAAAGACATAGTGGCCTTAAACAAAACATTAGAGCACCTGGATATGATAGACATCTACAGGACATTTCATCCCAAAGTGACTGAGTATACATTTTTCTCCAGTGTACATGGATCATTCTCAAGAATTGACCATATGTTGGGCCACAAAAACAACATCAGCAAATTCAGAAAAATTGAAGTTGTACCAAGCATATTTTCTGATCATAAAGCCTTGAAACTAGAATTCAACTGCAAAAAAGAGGAAAAAAATCCCACAAAAATGTGGAAACTAAACAACATACTTTTAAAAAATGAATGGGTCAAAGAAGAAATAAGTGCAGAGATCAAAAGATATATACAGACTAATGAAAATGAAAATACGACATATCAGAATCTATGGGATGCAGCAAAAGCAGTGACAAGAGGGAAGTTCATATCGCTTCAGGCATATATGAACAAACAAGAGAGAGCCCAAGTGAACGACTTAACTTCTCACCTTAAGGAACTAGAAAAAGAAGAACAAAGACAACCCAAAACCAGCCGAAGAAAGGAGATAATAAAAATCAGAGCAGAAATAAATGAATTAGAGAACAGAAAAACTATAGAAAAAATTAATAGAACAAGGAGCTGGTTCTTTGAAAAGATCAACAAAATTGACAAACCCTTGGCAAGACTTACCAAGGAAAAAAGAGAAAGAACTCATATAAACAAAATCCAAAATGAAAGAGGAGAAATCACCACGGACACCGTAGATATACAAAGAATTATTGTAGAATACTATGAAAAACTTTATGCCACTAAATTCAACAACCTAGAAGAAATGGATAAATTCCTAGAACAATACAACCTTCCTAGACTGAGTCAAGAAGAAGCAGAAAGCCTAAACAGACCTATCAGTAGAGAAGAAATAGAAAAAACCATTAAAAACCTCCCCAAAAATAAAAGTCCAGGCCCTGACGGCTATACCAGCGAATTTTATCAAACATTCAAAGAAGACTTGGTTCCTATTCTACTCAAAGTCTTCCAAAAAATTGAAGAAGAAGCAATACTTCCAAACACATTTTATGAGGCCAACATAACCCTCATACCAAAACCAGGCAAGGATGGCACAAAAAAAGAAAACTACAGACCAATATCTCTAATGAATACAGATGCTAAAATACTAAACAAAATACTAGCAAATCGAATACAACAACATATTAAAAAAATAATACATCATGATCAAGTGGGATTCATCCCAGAATCTCAAGGATGGTTCAACATACGTATAACGGTTAATGTAATACACCATATCAACAAAACAAAGAACAAAAACCACATGATCTTATCAATAGACGCAGAAAAGGCTTTCGATAAAATACAACACAATTTTATGTTTAAGACTCTCAACAAAATGGGTATAGAAGGAAAATATCTCAACATGATAAAGGCCATATATGATAAACCATCAGCTAACATCATATTAAATGGCACTAAACTGAAGGCTTTCCCCCTTAAATCAGGAACAAGACAGGGTTGTCCACTCTCTCCACTCTTATTTAATGTGGTACTAGAGGTTCTAGCCAGAGCAATCAGACAAGACAAAGAAATAAAAGGCATCCATATCGGAAAAGAAGAAGTAAAGGTATCACTTTTTGCAGATGATATGATCCTATACATCGAAAACCCCAAAGAATCCACAAAAAGACTACTAGAAACAATAAGCCAATACAGTAAGGTCGCAGGATACAAAATTAACATACAGAAGTCAATAGCCTTTCTATATGCCAACAATGAAACAACTGAGAAGGAACTCAAAAGAATAATCCCCTTCACGATTGCAACAAAAAAAATAAAATACTTAGGAATAAACATAACAAAGAATGTAAAGGACTTATATAATGAAAACTATAAACCATTGTTAAGGGAAATTGAAAAAGATATAATGAGATGGAAGAATATACCTTGTTCTTGGCTAGGAAGAATAAATATAATCAAGATGGCTATATTACCCAAAGCAATATACAAATTTAATGCAATTCCCATCAAACTTCCAATGACATTTTTTAAAGAAATAGAGCAAAAAATCATCAGATTTATATGGAACTATAAAAAACCCCGAATAGCCAAAGCAATCCTAAAGAAAAAGAATGAAGCTGGGGGCATAACAATACCTGACTTCAAACTCTATTATAGGGCCACGACAATCAAAACAGCATGGTATTGGCAGAAAAATAGACACTCAGACCAATGGAACAGAATAGAAAGTCCAGAAATAAAACCACATATATATAGTCAAATAATTTTTGATAAAGGGGCCAACAACACACAATGGAGAAAAGAAAGCCTCTTCAATAAATGGTGCTGGGAAAACTGGAAAGCCACATGCAAAAGAATGAAACTGGACTACAGTCTCTCCCCCTGTACAAAAATTAACTCAAAATGGATCAAAGATCTAAACATAAGACCTGAAACAATTAAGTACATAGAAGAAGACATAGGTACTCAACTCATGGACCTGGGTTTTAAAGAGCATTTTATGAATTTGACTCCAATGGCAAGAGAAATGAAGGCAAAAATTAATGAATGGGACTACATCAGACTAAGAAGTTTTTGCTCAGCAAGGGAAACTGATAACAAAATAAACAGAAAGCCAACTAAATGGGAAATGATATTTTCAAACAACAGCTCAGATAAGGGCCTAATATCCAAAATATACAAAGAACTCATAAAACTCAACAACAAACAAACAAACAATCCAATAAAAAAATGGGAAGAGGATATGAATAGACACTTCTCCCAGGAAGAAATACAAATGGCCAACAGATATATGAAAAGATGCTCATCTTCTTTAGCTATTAGAGAAATGCAAATCAAAACGGCAATGAGATACCACCTCACACCTGTTCGATTAGCTGTTATTAGCAAGTCAGGTAATAGCAAATGTTGGAGAGGCTGTGGAGAAAAAGGAACCCTCATCCACTGTTGGTGGGAATGTAAAGTAGTACAACCATTATGGAAGAAAGTATGGTGGTTCCTCAAAAAACTGAAAATAGAACTACCTTATGACCCAGCAATTCCTCTACTGGGTATATATCCCCAAAACTCAGAAACATTGATACATAAAGACACATGCAGCCCCATGTTTATTGCAGCATTGTTCACAGTGGCCAGGACATGGAAACAACCAAAAAGCCCATCAATAGATGACTGGATAAAGAAGATGTGGCACATATACACTATGGAATACTAGTCAGCCATAAGAAATGATGACATCGGAACATTTACAGCAAAATGGTGGGATCTTGATAACATGATACGAAGCGAAATAAGTAAATCAGAAAAAACCAGGAACTGTATTATTCCATACGTAGGTGGGACATAATAGTGAAACTAAGAGACATTGATAAGAGTGTGGTGGTTACGGGGGGGAGGGGGGAATGGGGGAGGGAAAGGGGGAGGGGGAGGGGCACAGAGAGAACAAGATAGAGGGTGACGGAGGACAATCTGACTTTGGGTGGTGGGTATGCAACATAATTGAACGACAAGATAACCTGGACTTGTTATCTTTGAATATATGTATCCTGATTTATTGATGTCACCCCATTAAAAAAAATAAAATTATAAAAAAATAAAAAAATAAATAAAAAATAAAAAAAAAAACATTGGGGAGGCCTTCATAGCCAACCGACCCCGTTGCCGTTAGTATGCTGGAAGGACCCAGCCACAGCTCAGTGGCAGGGACCGCACCCCCTTCTAACTCAAGGAAGAGGTTATGCTTGTGTTTCTCCAGAAAATAGCCCGCATCCAATTTGAATCCTAGGAAGGAACATATAGCCACTCCAGGTGTCCCAAGATGACCCCACCAATGATGCCTCCAACACCTGCAAACCCTCTGGTTCCTCCTCATTTGTGCCATATCACCACAAACTCCCAGGCATGAGGAGATCCTCACATCTGGGTGGCTGTTTCCCACCCTGGAATAATTATGCCTGTTGAAGTTAATAGCCCACAGTTTCCAGCAGTATAGTCCAGTAACTGCTCCCTTAGTCTCCCTTGTGACAATAGTGGCCGGGAATCCCAACAGTGGAACAGCACTATATGGGGTAACCTCAGTGACCCAATGCTCCTTAAGTTTACTCTGAATAACAACATCATCCCCTCAGAGGGGTGGGTCCTCCTTCGAAATCATACTACGGGGGACTTTGCTGAAAACGGTACTACCAACCAAGGCTCAGTACTTGGCCTACAAGCCCTCCTCCCCCTAACTGCCAACAGCTAGGCCCGCCCCACTAACAATGCCTTCCCAGGGTCACCTCTTTGCCTGTTCCTGTATGATGAACATCTAAGAATACTCCCGAGAGAAGAAATTCCCTGGACAGACTGCCATATTGCCTCTGGCCCAGATGCGCAGACCATCAACCTCGGAGTTTGGCATCGGAAGCTGAGAGACAGAATGTAACCATATGCAGTACATAGCCCACAGCAAGCCATCTGTTCCATGTTTGGACACTGGGACCTTTGTGGGAAGGGGACGTGCATGGACCTACATCCATTTTTTGCAATCAAAATGGAACTGTGTTTAATGGCACCTGGGAGGTCTCTGTAACACAATGGGAGGGAAATGACATCCCGAACCCTAGGAGGAATCTCCCGTTTAAGACCCTCGTTCTATTTCCTAACTAGTCAAACATTACAGAAGCTTGCCTCATTGTTTAATCCAGCTAACCTATTAGCATATAGTATAATAGGTTTTATAGTTGTTTTAGTTCTACTAGGGTTCCATTGTATAATGCGTAGCATTCAGAAGCTACAACAGCAACAAGTAGTCATCAAGCAAGTTCAACTGGCCTTAATTAAAAGAGAAGGGGGAGATGTAGGTAGAGTGCAGAGCATTTACCTAGTGGCTATGGCTGACACAATGCTGTGAGAATACTCCAGCTCCTGGAACCCTCCTGGGCACACTCAGGAAGGAAGCTCCCCTGCTGCATAAAAATGACTCAGCGCCAGCCAGGCAGCCCTCTGACCTATTGTGGCCATTTTCCCTACCATAACAACCTATTGGCTGAACCCATCTATATAAGCTTGCTTACTTCCTGAATAAAGCGGATCTGCATCACTGAACCTGGTCTCTGGAGTCAGGTCTTTGTGTCTCTGTCATCCTCACCCCTGGCAGGACTTGTCCACATTGGTCAATTGGACATTAGGGTATGGACTTGTCCATACCCTGACGCAAAGGTAACAAAGTCACCAAATAGCATAATCAAAATCTCTGGCCTATTTCCTCCTATTTCCAGTCAAGATGCTAAGAGGAAGCCCAGAAGCTGAAGAAGTCTTCAGGGAGTATTGAAGGTCAGTATCCTTGTAGTGTTTTTTTTGTTTGTTTGTTTTTTAATTCACTGAGAGAAGGGGAGGCAGAGACAGACTTCTGCATGCACCTTGACCAGGATTCACCTGGCAAGACCACTAGGGGGTGATGCTCTGCCCATTGGGCCATTGCTCCATTGCTCAGCAACCAAGCTCTTCTTAGGACCTAAGGCAGGAGCATGGAGACATCCTCAGCACTTGGGGCCAACTCACTTCATTTAAGCCATGGCTGCAGGAGGGAAAGAGAGAGAGAGAGAGAGAGAGAGAGAAGCAAGAAAGGGAGGGGTGAAGAAGCATATGATCACTTCTCCTATGTGCCCTGACCAGGAATCAAACCCAGGACATCCACACACTGGGCTGACATTCTATCACTGAGTCAACTGGCCAGGGTCCAGTAGCCTTGTAGCATTGACCTAAGAAAGCTGGGTATGTCATCTTAAGGTGCCCAGGGTCCTTTTCTGTGGTACCTAAGGAAAACCTTCTCCTTGAGATAATGGCATACAATGAGCTAATCTTCCTTTTTAACAATGGGATCAAGTGATGGGCTTGCCCAGTCAAGCATTCAGGTAACTTATAACTATGGTTATAGTGCAGACTAGCTCACCCAGGTCAAAGGCATGCTCCAAAAGCAAAACCAAGTCTACACATACACGAAATCCACATGCAAGGAAGCTAGTAGAAGCCAAGTCCTAAACCAAGAGGGAAATTTGACAACTAGGCAAGTAAAACACACAAGCCAAATTTAAAAGCCAAGAAGATAAATCTAGGAGCCGATTTGCCAAACCATTACTGTTCTCAAAGCCAGCTGAGCTGGATGAAAAGTTTAGATTTTTCAGGGATAATGAAGCTCTACCAGAAAGAGCAGCCAAGGAATCAAGAATAGTCATTTTGAAGTTTCCTCAAGCTTTCTTTCATTCAGCTCTAACATTCATGAATGAAGACAATGTTGGAGGAAAGAAACCAGCAAGGAATGTTGCTACATGATAAACTCCATTTTCTTCTTATTTTTTTCCACCAAACCTCCTGTTCCTAGACAGGAAAGGAATGCATGGAATTGTTATCAAAGGGGATGGATATAATTTTTTTTCTTCTATTTACTTCTCTAAAATGTTTTATCATGGCTGACTATATATTATTTTTCACAATGGGTAAAATATATAATAGACTTAGACACATAAAAAAGAGTATTTATCATTTAAGTCTGTTCTCACTGCTAAATACGGTGCAGTAAATACTTTTATAAGATGCCACAGGCAGTACTGAAGTACCTAAATCCAATATCACTTATTTCTTTTGATAAAAGGACACAATGATGTGGTTTCCAATAATGGTGATTCAAGCTACTGTATGAAGCTGGCAGGACTGCTATTCTTAAGTAAGCAGGACTTTGGCTCCCCTTAAATTTTACCCTAAGGGAAGGAAACTCATTGGCTACATGTAATCCTTTTTTCTTGGGTCCCTGGATTATCTCTGATGCTTGAGATGGAGGAGAAAAGGAGAAGAGAAATCAAGGCCATGGCATGAGTACATGCACAACCCAGCCAGGCATCCATGGGATGAGTATCTCTACCGAGGGAATGTGTCTCTTGCTAACCAACCCAAAGGGTAGCTTGAGAATAAATGAAAAAGAACCTGAAGAGCCATTCTTCCTCAGTTAACTCTACATATATGATCAATTCTACTATAACACTTACTTTGAACACTTAAATTTGTTCTGGTGTGATTGATAGAATCAAGGACAATTTAAGCACAATACAAATTTCACATTTGTTTATGTGTGAGTTGGCAAGCAAGTAATACTAGGTGAATACAGAAAACAGCACCCAGTTAAACCAAGCAGAAGAATATACAAACAAACAAACACACACACCTCAAACATCTGCTCACTTCCTCAGTTCACCATGTGTGTTATGAGCTATACCTGTGTACATCTGGTATTTCAACCTTCCATCCTGTTTCACCATGTCATAGTAACTCACAAGCTGCAACTCTTCCAACACCCAATTTCAGAAGCAAATTCAAGAATATCATATTTATTGTAGTATTTCTATAAGTCTTTATTCTTTGCGTATAAAACTGTAATACCATTTTTATTTGCCTCTTATCTTTTCTGCTTTGTGTAACTGATGAAGTTTTTAAGTGTTATATCACTAGCACTATTTTCCCACAAAAGCCCTGTGGTGTTTTCTCATATGATTTTGCAAAGAAGAGTGATTTCTTAGGAATGTATATGTCACATTATAAAACTGGCTCTCCAGGGCTTTGCTCTAGGCACAATGGAGAAAGCAGGTATAACCCAGGTAATATGTCCATGCAGGAGCTCCCAGCATCACTTAGGAAATGTATTCCTTTCTGAATCTCAAATCCCCCAAAAAATCAGTTGAGAAATTGGGACAATGGAAGAAAGTACTCTAATTTTTCTGTGAGATTAAAACTTAACAACTAACAGAGAAAGACATTACTGGCTCCCAGAAATTTACTAACATATGGAATCAAAAATTAAGACTGGCATTTCCAGGAATTAGAGGAGGAATACATAGGGAAAGAATGATCAAGCTCTAACCTGTTGGTCTCACTTTTAGGTGCTGTCCATGCTGTCAGCATGTCTATATGTTCCTGTTTAGCTGCTAAAAGTGATTATGTGGGCATAGAAATATCAATAATTTTATATGGGGAATATAGTCTATACAAATCCTATGAATAGTGTTCAGAGAAATAATAAATTTTGGAAGAAAAATGTCCTTAATCAACAAGTCATTGTTTACTTTGCTAGGAAATACAAGCACTAAGCTATCCAAATACTACATGTGGTGATACTACATGTTAATTATGTTACTGGTGTTTTCCAGTGTTTGAGTATTCATTATAGGTTATTCCTTTTATAAATGAAACTAAAATATTTCTTATATTTCTTATTTTTTAAACTGTTAGATAGTCTTAATAGCAAGTAAATAGTACAAGGAATATTAGCTACTATATATTGTAAGCATAACATGATTTCAGGTATACCTGAAAATGCCTAAATATTTTGATTTCTCATTTCAAAACCTTGAAAGATTAGTATCTATCTGGAATTCAGAAATGCTAAATCCAGGCATGGTCCTTAATAAAACTAAAACTTGGGTTCTAATAAGCCTGAATATGTTCTTCAGGGATATATTATAGCCTTGAAATCTGGAGTCCAATGTCTCCAGAATCATATGCCATATCCCACAAGTGTCCAAATGGTTTCTTTGGTTAGATAATTATCTAAGATAACTGAAGCCAGAATTCAGAATCACTTTATTAAAATATATTCTATACACACATGTGTAGGTGGGAAATCTCAGTGTCTTTCACTCAATTTTACTATGAACCTAAAACTACTCTAAAAAATAAGGGCGATTAAAAAATAAAACAACCTCAGGCTTGAGATTTAATACACACCCATACAATATGCAAGCAAAGACTTATACACAGAAGAGACCAAACTTTTAAAGAATTTCCTTGGTCTTTTAAAAGAGCAGACTCCCTTGGCCCACAAGTCCCAGTCCCAGTCCAAATGATGGATGGAGGTTTCCATTTCTCACTCACAAACTCACATCCAGATTTTTGTCTGAACCCCTTAATTTCAGAGGAAGCAGGCATTCCTCAGCAAAGCCCTTTCGAGGTTCACAAAGGATCAGCTGCCATAAATCAAACATTGGTGGCATTAGTGGAGGTGAGGAATAGTGCCGCAGGTAACATTTTCTCGACCTTGCTGAGAGAGAGACAAGTCTAGAGTTTAATGAAATGAAATCTCTTTGCAGTGAACACAAACAAGGCTGATGGAGCAGTTCTCTCTTAACTGGCCTGTGAGAAGATTTAAGCCTCATCTTCAAATCTAGAGTTAGAAGCAGCTTGATCCCCCCCCCCCCCCAAGGGATAGCCAAGGGAAAGCTGCTTTTTAAGCTTAGAGCTCTGTGCAGAGCTGACTAAAAAGCTAGGACATCTTGAAGGCATTGAAAGAAAATGAAGCAAATAAATGAACAGTGAATCCAAGAAGAACCGAACGTACTTCTGTCTCCTGTGTCGTATTTTCCCTCCCTAGAGAAAGTGAAAACCCATTATTGGCAATGGACCCAGAACAGGGTAACATGATCTGTCTTCAGTATTCAGAATTCAAAACTGACTTCTCTTAAATCTGCAGAAGAATTAAGTTGCAAGTGGATGGAAACAAGTAGTTATTGGTACAATGCAATTATCTGGAGACTTTTTTTCCAAAATACTTTAATAGATTCAATAAGCCAATTGAGTTGAATTGAAATTTCAAAACTCTTATGAAAGATGTTTGTTTATTTTTGTTTTTGAACCAACAGACAATGTTGGTTCTAGGTTATTAAAGATTAATAAAGAACAAAAGCAGAATTGTCTTTTATGAAATTTTATTTTTTTAGTCAGAGTAGGGGAGGCAGAGACATACTCCCTCATGTGCCCTGACCAGAATCCACCCAGCAAGCCCACTAGGGGGCATTGCTCTGCCCATCTGGGGCCCTTGCTCTGTGGCAGCTGGAGCCATGTTTTAGGGCCTCAGGTGGAGGCCATGGAGTCATTCTCAGCACCTGGGGCCAACTTGCTCCAATTGAGCCATGGCTGCAGGACGGGAAGGGGGGGGGGAGAGAGAGAGAGAGGCAAGAGGGGGAGAAGTGGAGAAGCAGATGGGTACTTCTCCTGTGTGCCCTAGCCAGGAATCAAACCCTGGAAATTCACACACCAGGCCAACGCTCTACCACACCAACCGGCCAGGCCAAAAGGAATTTTATTTCTTTTTTTTTTTTCTTCTGGCTATCTGGGAAACAGTAAAAGAACTATGAGTAGGACAAAGAACCTGTCAAATCTCCTTGACATTACCATTGGTGAAGAAGGGCATTCCTGTGCTCTGAATGCCCTATCTTTCTATGATTTACTGGGCTTACAAAGATTTCTGAAACTGAAATGGTCCACCTTGGGAAGACTTGCTCCAAGTTTATATGTTCTTTTTTGAGTATGCTATGAACTCTATACAAATGGTTCTAGAGGTTGAACTCTATGTATGGGTAGAGAATCTAACTGCTCTTAACTTTTGATAAAGAGTTTTTCCCCTGGCAAATAATTCTTACAGATAATTTTTCTCTGGGCTCTCTCTGGACTCCTAACTACAATTAACTTTTTTTCATCATGTATCTCTGTAGAAGAAGTTTATATCCACCTTGAAGAAATCATCACCCCTCTGATGTCTTTTCCCTCTCCAACCTGTATGCTAAAAGTCTCTCATTCCTCTGGGAGTTAGGGACCCGTGCACCATTACAACTCACCTCTCTCAAGAGCATGCTCCTAACACCTCTTTTTGACATACTCATTTTCCCCAGAAAGGAATTTTCATACTACTACTAGAAAGATAAAGATTTCTTTATGTTACTTGGATTTATTTACTGCCCAAATGGTGAGATTTTCCGTAGAACAAAGAAAAGGTAAAACCCCACCCAGCAATTTGAGGCACAGATTGTGCCTGGAAACTTATAGTTCTCTACTGATGGACCTTACCGCAGTTTCACAAATCATAAAATTGTGAACTACTGCAAGAAAAAATACACCTAGACCAAAGGAAAGACTGACACATCCATTGTCTACTGTAATGAAACATAATATTTAACAATAAAAACTCAACCATGTGATTTATATAATGGAGGCTTTACTAGGACATTTTAACTCTAGAGCCTAGGACTTAACTAAAGGTTTTGCTTTAGAGTTTGAATATACTTCAAGAAAATTGGATCCGGCTGCTAAACCTTTTGAGAAGTTTTTGTTTCTTTATTTTTTCTCTTGAATTAAGCCTGTGGGACTGGATATATAGAGTGAAAACTGATTGTTTGATTGGCCAGCATACATATTCCTTTCCTACAGCAATATTATTTTGATTTCCCTGTGGGGAATTCACTCCTTCTCCCACTTTCTGCCATTGTTCTATTGGAAGGGATTGACAAAGGTAAGCCTTGATTGATTTGAGCCAGTGTGCATACCCCAGCCCTTTGACCACAGAGATTAGTTCAGAGATTAGCACATAGCCCAGCCCTAGCCATTGAAACATTTTGTCAATGCTTCGGCAGAAAAGAAATGCTTTTTCTCCCTCTGACCTCAGTGAAATAAGCATGTCTGCTCCAACCACCTCAACACTCTATGGGAACCAGACTGTGGCTGAAGGCCACGCCTACAGGAAGCAGAACTGACAGACGTCTACTGGCCGCATTGCTTGAAACCTGAATCAAGCACATCCTAAAGCCAGCTTTCCCCAGATTGTTGTCACATAAACCAAGAAATTCATTTTTTACTTAAACTACTTTGAGTTTCTCTCTTAACATAAAGACTCCTAAGAGATACAATGTAGATCTGCAGCACCTAAGATAAAAATTTATTCATTTTCTCACTCATTTTTTTAAGCATTTTCAGAATGACTATTAAGTACCAGGCACTGGGAATAGAAAATCAATATCCAGACCCTGGCCCTCCAGGAGGACAAGATAGAGTGTGAGCATCTATGATACAATGCAATAGGGGTGACAGTAGAGGGTGTTATGGGAAGACAGAAAATGAAGAGACTAATTCAGTCAAAGAGAGTCAGTAAAGAAGTTTAGAAGGCAAGAAAGAGACATTCTAGAAGGAACAGATCACATGTCCAAAGGCCAATTGGCATAAAGACGCATAGCCTTTCTGGGGAATCACCAAGAGTCTGTTGTGGTTTGCATATGAGTTTCCAAGCTACGTACAGGGTGGTGTAGCTGGAAAGGAAGGTTGGAGTCCAATTATGAAGGGCTTTGTACATCTGGTGTTCAAGGAACATCATGGTCAGACCTGAATTTGAGAAGGATGCTGACAATATCTACAAGTGACAGCACGAGTGGGCTTCCTTTGTCTAATCCCCGAAGCTGTCTGACTCCTGCTGCTCCTCATTCGAGCTGGAGCTCTCCTGCTTCCCCCACTCTGCTGTGATGAGGGACTATAAGGCTGATGCTGACAGACTCCTGTGCCATTGTGCACTTCAGCTATTTGTCTGTGCTCTGGAAAACGACTTGAAACTCTCCATGGAGAGTGCAGACAGAAAGGTCAGCAATTATGCAAAATGAATAACGGGCTTGGAGCAATCAGGCCATGCAGCTGCTGCAATAAATTCTCTGAGACCCACCTGCCAGGTGTTCATGTCCCTGACCAGTGGCCCCGGCCAGGCATCTTTGGCCAAGCTCTTAGATAACTAGTATTCCTAGACAGCTAGGGGAGATCCTGAAACCAAAAAGGTCACAGAGCTGAGAGCATGGAGAAAAGTCTCCTTGGTATGTCCTCTGAAGCTCAGTGAATGACCTGTTCTTGGACATAAGGGATTCAATGATGGGCCAAAGGTCAAAATCCCCAGCCAGGGACCAGCCAAGGTGCACTATGCATCCATGAGTGCTTGAGGGAGCCTTTTGTTCTGGGAGGACACTACTTAATCACAGGGAGTACAGGAAAGCAGAAAATCATTGTTGAGAACCTACTATGTGAAATGTGCTGGGGGATGCAGACATGATCCCAATCAGCACCCCAGAAACATCAGCAATCAGCCACATGTGCCAAATAGAGGCCGACAGAGCCAACGCTTTGGTAGGAGCGGAAGATTACATACGTGCAAAACAGCATCCATCTTAATAAATGACAGTTCAGCAAGGTTCTTCTGACCAGTG
Organism: Saccopteryx bilineata; assembly: GCF_036850765.1. NCBI lineage: Eukaryota > Metazoa > Chordata > Mammalia > Chiroptera > Emballonuridae > Saccopteryx > Saccopteryx bilineata. The sequence goes on along the minus strand of NC_089491.1, from coordinate 68,036,161 downwards.
AGGACAAGCCAAGTAAATGATCCTGAAGAGAGGACAAGCCAAGTAAATGATCCTGAAGAGAGGACAAGCCAAGTAAATAAATGATCCTGAAGAGAGAAGGAACTGGAAGCCTGGTCAGCTCAGTTCCAACACTCTCCCTTTCCACTCTGCCTCAGAGAGGGGAAGGTGGGAAGCCCCACTAGGAGTACAGCTCAGCTCTCCCACGTGGTCTCTGGAGTTCTGCAAAGATCCTGGCACAAGAAAGGGCATATTGTTCTGTCACTTTTATGGGGGTCTGGTGGAGTCGGGGTTATTTTTTAATAAAAAGAAAATCCCCGCCTGACCGAGTGGTGGCACAGTGGCTAGAGCGTCAGACTGGGATGCGGAAGACCCAGGTTCGAGACCCCGAGGTTGCCAGCTTGAGCGAGAGCTCATCTGGTTTGAGTAAAAGCTCACCAGCTTGAGCCCAAGGTCACTGGCCCGAGCAAGGGGTTACTCAGTCTGCTGAAGGCACACGGTCAAGGCACATATGAGAAAGCAATCAATGAACAATTAAGGTGTTGCAATGCACAACAAAAAACTAATGATTGATGCTTCTCATCTCCCCATTCCTGTCTGTCTGTCTCTGTCTATCCCTCTCTCTGTCTCTGTAAAAAACAAACAAACAAAAAAAAACCCTTGGAAAATAGAACTATCTTATGACCCAGCAATCCCTCTACTGGGTATATACCCCAAAAACTCAGAAACATTGATACGTAAAGACACATGCAGCCCCATGTTCATTGCAGCATTGTTCACAGTGGCCAGGACATGGAAACAACCAAAAAGCCCGTCAATAGACGACTGGATAAAGAAGATGTGGCACATATACACTATGGAATACTACTCAGCCATAAGAAATGATGACATCGGATCATTGACAGCAAAATGGTGGGATCTTGATAACATTATACGAAGTGAAATAAGTACATCAGAAAAAAACAGGAACTGCATTATTCCATACGTAGGTGGGACATAAAAGTGAAACTAAGAGACATTGATAAGAGTGTGGTGGTTACGGGGGGAGGGGGAAAAGGGAGAGGGAAAGGGGTAGGGGGAGGGGCACAAAGAAAACTAGATAGAAGGTGACAGAGGACAATCTGACTTTGGGTGATGGGTATGCAACATAATTGAAAGATAAGATAACCTGGACTTGTTGATCTTTGAATATATGTGTCACCCCATTAAAAAATAAAATTATAATTAAAAACAAAACAAAAAAACCCTTGTTTTTTATGGCTTGTGATGTAAATTTCAAATACATTTTTATACTAAAGAGTGGGACTACCTGGGGCACCGTGAAGATGCTGATAGCCCTTCTTTAGGGGTGCTGTAATGGCCATTTTTGAAAGGTGTCTAGATAGTGGACTATAGAGAAATAAACATGGAAAGGTTAGTAGTTCCTTCTATTCAGCTACTCTCTCCAGGTTCTTAGCATGTTTCCCTTCTTTTTGCCTCTTCCGTCCCAGAAAGGGCAATGGCTTCTACAGCTCCTACCCCAGGGCACTACACAGTCTCTTATTGGTTTTCCTAAACCCCATCCACACTTTGCAAAGGGTCCCTTTCTGGGCTGGCTTCATCGGCGTGTGGCTTATGCAGTCACATAGGGATCTGTGCATAGAACTCCATACTTGATTTAATACTTTGGAAATTTGTATCATTTTAACAAAAGCCCCACATTTTCATTTTTCACCAAGCCCTCTAAACCAGGTAGCAGCTCCCAGTCCCTTTATCAAAGTATCGTTAAGTGTGCCATCCATATCCTGCCAGGAATCTGACCCATACACCCTCCTATGCAGAGAGAAGGATGGCCCAGCATGACAGATTTCCTCACAAGGAGGCAAGTCTTTTCCCCACCAGAAAGGTGTCCTCAGAGAAAAGACATAGGTGTTCCTATGAAGTCAGTTTGCTCCTTGGGCAGGAACCAAAATCAAGGCAGAGGAAGACAGAAAACAGAGGCCAGAGTCCAGCACTTAGCATGTGGAGGGTCTAGTCCTGGCAACACAGCATTTTAGCTCTGTGTCCTTCTGAAGTCACGTGCCCTCTCTGAGCCTCCTCAGCTTGCTCATATGGATAGCACACTGCCTAATTCAAGTATGGCTATCAACTAAAAAAGCTGACAATCATCAGGAGGAAAGCACAGCAGAACAATGGCCTGATGAGTAAGAACCTTCTTCCTTATCCCCATCCTGGTAAGAAATGCCTAGCACCAGGACCAAAATGCTCAGCTCTTCAAGATCATAACTAAAGAACAATTAATTGTAGTTCACTTCTGTACTGATCTAGCCCACCATTCATATAGCATAGGAGCACTTTGGGTCTATAAGCAACCATAGCCAATACATAACCAATTGACCCGGTCTCTGGTCCAATAAAACCCTTCCCGCCCTTGATTTAGAGCAATGGTCTTCAGTCTTAAACCTATTTCAGAATTCTCTGGAGAGCTTGTTAAAACAGTTTCTGTTTCAATAGGTCCAGAGTCCACAGAGAACGTGCATTTCTAGCAAGTTCCCAGATAATGTTGATCCAGCTGGGTCAGGAACCACACTTGGAGAACCCATGGTCTAGACTAGATGATACAGCAGACACTTAGGAGCATAGCTCTGAAGCCAAGTAGCCTGTTTGAATTCTGCCTCTTCTACCTATAACCTGAGTAACCTTAAATAGCTTGGGTTTCTTTTATATTTCATACCTCATTTGCATAATTAGAACAATGATAGCACCAATTTCACAGAGCTGTCCTGAGTTACATGAGCTAATGCAAGTGAAGCGCTCAGAACAGTGCCAAGCACATGGTCAGCCCTCCAATTAAATCTTAGTTAATATTGCCCTCATTTAATTCTCCCAACAGCCTATTAGGTGGATCTGCTGGCCATTTTACAGATCAGGTGGCTGGAGCACAAGGGGTTAAATGTACTGCCCACAGCACAGAACTGTTAAATAGCCACCTGGGAATCAAACCCACGGCTCCAGAATGGAGAGGTGATGCCTTGACCCCAAGCTCTATTCGCCTTCCCCAGTAACTGGAACAAACACCTTGTCCCCACAAGGCTCCCGGGAAAACAAACCTTTGGAAAGTGGAGCATTGGTAGCTTGGGTCTCCCACGGCATTCCCAGGTCTTCACCCGGAACTCACGCGGGAATCATACTCCTCTGACTCTGACCCACCCTCTCGTGTTTGTGCAGGCCACAGTGGTACAAAAGAACAAAGAAGCCCTCTCCTGCACCCAGCCCTGGTCACTCATTTTCTGTAAGAAGCCCTGGCCTGCATGTGATCATCCTGAGCTAGGCCAAGAGGCCTTATGATAAAAGTTACTAGCACTAGGCTGGATATTTTGCATACATTATCTTATTTAATTGTCAATATTATTCCATGTGGTAAGTACTATTGTTATCCCCATTTATCAAATGAGGAGATTGGGAAGTTTAATGCATGACCCCAGTCAGGCAGCTAGTAAACAAGGATGCCAAGAGAGAAACAAATCTGAATGCTTCCAAATTCCATTCTTTCCATTTACAAGACCTTAAAAGATATTAGAAGTTAAAGAAGATTAAGGAAAGAGAGCACTAGAAATTAGTGATTAGAGCAAAGGATTTAAAACGCTCAAAATATAATTCTATCTCTTTGGCAATTTTGGTCAATTTCTCTGAAAAATATGAATAAGCGTGAGTCACACCATTCAGGTAAAATACATTTGCAAATGTACTGTTGCCAATTTGAAACAAGAAAAAGCTATACAAGTTTTGCTCTCATGTGGGTGGCTTTTATGAGAAGAGGGAGACTTATATGAAAAGAAAACCAAAGCTGGAGTGCCTTTGACCCCTTATCCTTAAAAATAAAAAGGAAGAATAATCAATTGTACGCTGAAAATATAACTGCAAACAAGCTCCGAGGTGACATTTGGGCTGTGTGGTTTTCTTCCAACTGTGTGACAATGAGTGCCCATTCAGCTGGCTTTTCCCAAAGCCAGAGAAAGGTCTTTAACTAAAATGTCACAATGCATCTTATTTTCCATTTTCAGCATGTGTTCTGAGGGGAGACTGACACTCTGTTCTGCCCTCACATACCATTTTGAAAATAACAACAGCACAGCACAAAGAAAGGTATGAAGGAAGGGGACAGCTTGGAGCTAGTTCGAACTCTCTGACTTTCATTTTGCAGAGGGTGGAGGCTTTGGGTGGAGAAGAGGCAGAGGAGACCAGAGTGTGGCTGTGACATAATCTCCTGAGAAATGACAAAAAGACACTGGATCTATTACATTATAACTATGTGGTATTCTGGAGAGTGGCTGTTAAAATTATATTTAGAAATTAGATTTTACTGGCCAATTTAGTTGTTTTTACTGAGGGTCTTTGGTCCAAAGACTAGCTATCATTTGGTAACCTGGAGGTTTGAGCTCTGCCTCAAAGGAAGACATGACGCTTCTCCTTTCTAAAATTATCCCCCTATTTGAACAGTCAAGGCCACATATAACCTGGCCCCCACTAACATCTCCAGCCTTGTTTCTCACTGTTAATTTCTGGTGCTTTGCTGTTGATTCTGTGGTTTTGTAATTCCCAAAAAAGGATCCACCCCTCTGATTCCTTCTTCCTAGAATAGCCTTTAAACACCCCATATTCACCTTCTAATACCTTCATTTTCTTAGCTCTTACTCATTTGTAACCCTTGTGAATGTGAGCCATGTTACCTAATTCCAGGTGTATTTGTGGTCATAGACACAAAGTCCAGAACCAAAACATATTTTCTTTTCTTTTTTTTTTTTTTTTTTTTTATATATATTTTTCTGAAGCTGGAAATGGGGAGAGACAGTCAGACAGACTCCCGCATGCGCCTGACCGGGATCCACCCGGCACGCCCACCAGGGGGCAATGCTCTGCCCCTCCGGGGCATTGCTCTGTTGGGACCAGAGCCACTCTAGCGCCTGGGGCAGAGGCCAAGGAGCCATCCCCAGCGCCCGGGCCATCTTTGCTCCAATGGAGCCTCGGCTGCGGGAGGGGAAGAGAGAGACAGAGAGGCAGGAGAGGGGGAGGGATGGAGAAGCAGATGGGTGCTTCTCCTGTGTGCCCTGGCCGGGAATCGAACCCGGGACTTCTGCACGCCAGGCCAACGCTCTACCACTGAGCCAAACGGCCAGGGTCCCAAAACATATTTTCAAAGAACTGAAGTTGTTCACCCACACAACAAATCTGATTCTGTTTCCCTCTTCCAACAGAATTATTATATCAATATGATAATTGCCAACCAACTGCTCAACCCATGTACCAATTTCCTCTGTTTTATTTCACAAACTATGCTGACACTGGAGTGATCCTTCTAAATGTAAATCTCCTCTTTTGTTCCTCTCTAGTTTGTGTCTTAAGACCCAACTACAGCCCTGGCCGGTTGGCTCAGCGGTAGAGCGTCGGCCTAGCGTGCGGAGGACCCGGGTTCGATTCCCGGCAAGGGCACACAGGAGAAGCGCCCATTTGCTTCTCCACCCCTCCGCCGCGCCTTCCTCTCTGTCTCTCTCTTCCCCTCCCGCAGCCAAGGCTCCATTGGAGCAAAGATGGCCCGGGCGCTGGGGATGGCTCTGTGGCCTCCGCCCCAGGCGCTAGAGTGGCTCTGGTCGCAACATGGCGACGCCCAGGATGGGCAGAGCACCACCCCCTGGTGGGCAGAGCGTCGCCCCATGGTGGGCGTGCCGGGTGGATCCCGGTCGGGCGCATGCGGGAGTCTGTCTGACTGTCTCTCCCTGTTTCCAGCTTCAGAAATATAAAAACAAAAACAAAAACAAACAAACAAAAAAAAAGACCCAACTACACTAAACAATTTAATACCCAAGCATGCCCTCTATTCCCCATATGCCTGTGCTTTTGCTTGTGTCACTTTCTCAAACTAGATTACCATCTTCTTTTCTTAGCCTGTCCAAACCCGAAGTATCTTTCAAGACCCAGTTCAAATGCCTCCTCTTTATGACTATTTCAACTACAGACATTGTCCCTTTCTCCTCTGTTGTTTCTGCTGCTCTTTCTTATAAGGCTTGCAGCATAATTTACTAAGTTGCATTTGTCTTTATGTTTCCCTCTTACATGTGAGAAGGAATTCCTTGAAGTCAAAGTTTTCTTATTACTCATCTTTGAGTTTATAGCAAAGCGATTTGTATAGCAAGGTGCTCATTGTATATTAGCTGAATTTAAATTGATCTAACATTTTAGTACTTATACTATACTCTCACATATATTTACTTATTGTTCATTCTAACAGATGTTAAGGTGAAAAAACTGAGACTCACATAGTTAAGTGGCAAATCTTGGAGATGGTTGATCTAGACTGAAGCCAAGTCTCTAATTACTCTTACAGTTCTGAACTTCTATGATTCTATAATTTTACTTAAAATTGTGTATCAGAAAGGAGAAAAGAAGAATTTCATTATAATTCTGCAGGGAAAAGAAAGGCCAGCAATTACTCTTTCCCTTTCTTGCAAGGCTGTGAATTATGCCCCACTGGAAATGAATATTAGAAACATTAGCTTCAGAGTTGTAACATAAGAGCGGCTTCTTTTATTATCATGTTTAAACATTTGGATAATAAGCAGGTACACCACATCCAGCATATGTTCTCAGTCAAATATATATCCTCTGCACAAAATTTATGGCGTTATCTTTACTAGGTGTTATTTATTCTAAAGGCAGAGGTGCTAATATGTAGGAAATAATGAACAATGCTGGACTGTGGAAAAACAGCTTAATTATGTAGGTCCAAAGAGCCCTGAACCAGAAAACCACAGAAGCTTAGAAACATTCAAAAAACATTTTACAAAAATTTGAGCGGGGTGGGGTTGGGGGGCTGGAATAGGGATACGTATATATCATTTCCTGGCATAGTAAAATAAGACCTATTGTAAAACTATCTTACACAAAGTCTCCCAAACAGCAGAGATCTTTCCCCGTGGCTCGAGAGTTCCAACACCAGCACGGCAGAGGCCATGTTGAAGTGGGGAAGCATGTTTGTTTGTTTGATCATCTGCAGGTCTTCATTTGAAAACCCATCTCTGCTACTTACGACCTCGGTGACCTGAGACAAGTAACTTCATTCTTTGGAGTCTTCACATTCTCATCTGTGAAATGGGTATCATAATACTGAACTCACCTGAATATTTATTATTGAGAAAATTAACTGATAATACCTATGTGATGAGAAAATTTGGCATATGGCACATAATTAATACATGCTACTTTCACCCTAGTTGCATGGGAATATACTCCTCTTCTAAACATGTGTTTCCAGGGGAAGCTATGGGTAAATTAGAGAGTATTTGAGAGGATATATTCATTTTCTATTTCTGTTCCAGACATTGTAATTCCCATCCTAAAACACGCTTTTAATTTAATTTTACTGGTCTGTTAAAAACAAATGTCCTAATATCTCCAGGCATTCAAGTCTGCTATATTAAGAATAGAAGTATTCAACATAATGAGAAATGAGGAGGGCAGGAGTTAAATTTTAAAGGACATAAAGCAAATAGGTATATGAATCAAGAGATGGCCTTTCTCCCTTTTCCTCTCTGCAAGTCTTTCTACTCAGTTTAATTTTGACACAAATGGACCAGTGTTTCTCAACTGGAGATGCCTCTGTTTTCCAGGAGATATATTTGGTTGTCCCACAGGGTGGAGGGTTGAAACTGGTATCCAGTGGATAGAAGTCAGGATGTTGATAACCACCCTACAGAGTGTAGAACAGCCCCCCACAACAAAAAATTATCTGATCCAAAATGGCAATAGTAATGAGGATGAACGACCCTAAACAAACTACGATGAACACATTAGATGCGGGTGAAAGTGAAGGGCTCTCTCATCTAGCCCAAACAGTAGTTAGTGAGTTCTGCTCTAGGTGTAAAACCTTTTTTTTTTCTTCATTTTTTCGAAGCTGGAAACGGGGAGCAGTCAGACTCCCGCATGCGCCCGACAGGGATCCACCCAGCATGCCCACCAGGGGGCGATGCTCTGCCCCTCTGGGGCGTCGCTCTGTTGCATCCAGAGCCATTCTAGCACCTGAGGCAGAGGCCACAGAGCCATCCCCAGCGCCCGGGCCATCTTTGCTCCAATGGAGCCTCGGCTGCTGGAGGGGAAGAGAGAGACAGAGAGGAAGGAGAGGGGGAGGGGTGGAGAAGCAGATGGGCGCTTCTCCTGTGTGCCCTGGCCAGGAATCGAACCTGGGACTCCTGCACGCCAGGCCGATGCTCTACCGCTGAGCCAACCGGCCAGGGCCTAGGTGTAAAGCCTTTTACTAGGTCCTAGAAAAAGTGATACAAGAGGCCTAGAAGAGCTTAAAAGGAAAGATGGATTTTGGCAGCTGTGGGTCAATATTTATGTGGAAAATTCTTTCTTGATCAGGACACTGATTTCCCTAGAATTAGATTCACAGGAATCCTTTTTGCAATAGGATACAGTAACGGTTTCTGTTAGATAAATTTGTAGAAATTTCAGGTTTTAGGAGCAATTAAAAGAAGTATTTACATGCAAATTATCAGCTTCACTTAGTTAGAAGCTATCTCTGGGTAGAGTTGCCTAGAGGGGGAATTTTTTACTCTGTTTTAAACTACATTTGAAAAGTTAAAGAATTCTTATGGGGAGGGCTGGGAGGGAAAAAAGACTAAGAGGTTTAGTTTGAAGTTATAGTCATTGTTTTTGTGGAGAAAGTACTAAAATTTTATTTTCCTACATTGTAATCCCCAATGCTAAAATATGATACTTTTTTGTCTTTACTTTGTCATCTATCACATTTTTAAAAAGTGGGCACAGTAGATAAAGCATCGACCTGGAATGCTGAGGTCACTGGTTCAAAATCCTGGGCTTTCCCAGTCAAGGCACATTCAAGAAGCAACTACTATAAGTTGATGCTTTCCATACTTCTGCTCCCTTCTCTCTCTCCTCTCTTTAAAAAGAAATGAGTAAATAAAAAGTGACAGAGGGGTATGCAGTGTGGGGAGGGCTAGGGAGCAGGTGGTGAGTATCTGTTCCCCCTGAGGAGTTCTTTCTCTAAGCAGAGGTAGAGGCTGGGAAATATTTCAAGGTGAGATAAACAGCCCAATCAGTGTCCTGTCTTCCTCTGGCTCTACTGGCTTCAGAACACAGTGCCAAAGTGACAGACATGCAGCCAGCACCACTAGTAGCTAGTTATCTCGGATAGTGGAGAATTAGGAGTTAAGGAATAGGACCTCAGAGCCAGGAATGAAAGTTTTAAAAATGTTCATGGGCCTGGTCGGTTGGCTTAGTGGTAAAGCGTCGGCCTGGCATGCAGGAGTCCTGGGTTTGATTCCTGGCCAGGGCACACAGGAGAGGCTCCCATCTGCTTCTTCACCCCTCCCCCTCTCCTTCCTCTCTGTCTCTCTCTTCCCCTCCCACAGCCAAGGCTCCATTGGAGCAAAGTTGGCCTGGGTGCTGAGGATGGCTCTATGGCCTCTGACTCAGGTGCTAGAATGGCTCTGGTTGCAACGGAGCGATGCCCAGATGGGCAGAGCATCACCCCCTGGTGGGCATGCCAGATGGATTCTGGTCGGGCACTTGCGGGAGTCTGTCTGACTGCCTCTCCATTTCCAACTTCAGAAAAATACAAAAAATAAAAGTTCATGGTTGTTCACAGACAGCTGATATCAAATAGATTGAATATAACTGGTCATAAAGCACATTCCAGATTTATGTTAGGACAGTGCTGGATACAAGTGTCCAAGACCAGTAGCATCTAATATGGGCACAGAAGCAAACACCCATACTTGCTGGACCTTCTCAGCCAAGCACAGCTGATTAACGAGGAGGGGCTCACAGGAGCCAGTTATAGGAGCCGCAAAGATGTGACAGATGGACACTCAGATCTGAGCTAGCATTCATAAAATGTACTTGAAGTTGAAACGGTGCAGAGGTAAGAGACAAACAAGTCCCGCAACAGAAGAGATGGCTTGTGTTGGAGCAGGAGAGAGCCTCGGGCGGGCAGTAAGGACCACTCCTGTCGTGGGAAGGCGGGCCTGGCCAACTGTTCCCACTGGCCACTAAGAACTAGTGAAGAAGAAAAAAAATTATGGGGCCCCGTAGGAGCCTACAATAGTAAGGGGCTGAGTGAGACCATAGCTAGAGACAAGAATTAAATGGCTAGAACCCAGAGACCATGCTGACAAACAGGGAAGTGAAACAGATATTTTGTTCATTGATTTAACACATATTTATTTTCAGTACTGAGAAATACAGTGAGACCCATAGAAGACTTCACAGAGCCCTATATTGGATACTGGGGAAAACAGTATAAAGGGGACTCTCAGTGAACCAGTTTCTAATTGTGGCAGATGGAGGACATCTCACATCCATTGAACAACTACAGTGTGAAACCCATGTAACAATCCTATAAGTTTATTACTATTACTCTGTTGTACTGATTATAAACACTGAAGCTTGGAGATATTAAACATAAGTTTTCACAGGTGAAGAGAGGCAGGACTCTGCTTACCTTTACCAGCAACTCCCAAGCCTATTCTGCATTCCCTCCCCATTGACCGTGCACCAAAGTTCTCTGCGTATGAAGGCATCAGGAAGGCCTGGAAGCAGATGGCAGGGACTCACCCAGGGGACTTTATTTGGGTACAGAATTCCAGTCCTTGAGGCATTGGTAGGAAAAGGCCAACCCCAGCCTTTGGAAGAACTAGGACATTATATAAAAATCAAGAGTCAGGAAAGAGGGGACATGGCAATTATCTAGAATCTCCAAATAAAATAAAGGACACCCAGTTAAATGTGAATTTCAGGTACACAATGAAATTCTTTTAGCATTAGTAGTTTTTTAATATTACATGGGATATATATTAAAAAATTATTTCTTTATCTAATATTCTAACTAAACTGGGCATCTTGTATGTTTTTTTTTAAATACAGGTCAGTAGATTATTTTATTTTATTTTTTTTACAGACACAGAGAGAGAGTCAGAGAGAGGGATAGATAGGGACAGACAGACAGGAACGGAGAGAGATGAGAAGCATCAATCATCAGTTTTTTGTTGTGATACCTTAGTTGTTCATTGATTGCTTTCTCATATGTGCCTTGATCGTGGGCCCTCAGCAGACCTAGTAACCCCTTGTTCAAACCAGCGACCTTGGGTCCAAGCTGGTGAGCTTTGCACAAACCAGATGAGCCCATGCTCAAGCTGGCGACCTCGGGGGTTTTAAACCTGGGTTGTCCGCATCCCAGTTCGATGTTCTATCCACTGCAACACCGCCAGGTCAGGCTTTTTTTTTTTTTTTCATCTTGTATGTTTAATTGCTACATCTGGCAATCCTAGTGCTTGAGCCCAGATCTAGGGTAAACCACAGATAGGGACTGGGGCCCCAGCTATGAGGAAAGGGTTACCAGGATCAGAACCTAGCAGATATTTATTAAAACAACCCATCACCACTATTTTTTTAAATATTTCCACCATTATAATTTCATAATTACAGAAGTGATATTTGGCAAAACCCCAACCTTTATTCTTAATGATTAAAAACCAAACAAAATTATACACAATATTTAAACAAAAAACCCCCACTCCTGGTAGAATAGCAATGGGAGGCCTTAGTATGAAAAACATGATGAATATTGATCTAAAAGTCAGGCCCACTAGACATCACCATGGAGGGTGTCTGTGCTGGATGGAGCTTGTTGAAGAAGAAAGACAGAGGTCTCCTCACCATATAAATCGTAAAATGCCTTTGCCTACTGAATTCATACTCTTTGGTGGTTACGCTGTTGTGATATTACAAGTTAAGTGGATTTTTTCAGGCTTCTCAGCTAAGAATCATACATATGCCCTGGCCGGTTGGCTCAGCGGTAGAGCGTCGGCCTAGCGTGCGGAGGACCCGGGTTCGATCCCGGCCAGGGCACATAGGAGAAGCGCCCATTTGCTTCTCCACCCCTCCGCCACGCTTTCCTCTCTGTCTCTCTCTTCCCTTCCCGCAGCCAAGGCTCCATTGGAGCAAAGATGGCCCGGGCGCTGGGCATGGCTCTGTGGCCTCTGCCTCAGGCGCTAGAGTGGCTCTGGTCGCAATATGGCGACGCCCAGGATGGGCAGAGCATCGCCCCCTGGGGGGCAGAGCACCGCCCCTGGTGGGCGTGCCGGGTGGATCCCGGTCGGGCGCATGCGGGAGTCTGTCTGACTGTCTCTCCCTGTTTCCAGCTTCAGAAAAATGAAAAAAAAAAAAAAAAAAAAAAAAAAAAAAGAATCATACATATATAATGTTTTTTATGACTTACTGTCTTCCATGTTTCCAGTAGTGATCTCAAAAAGAAGTTTTGACCATACAATGTGTTGTTAAATGAGGTCTTTCTACACAGCCCTGCACAATTTGGCAGGTGCACTACAGCTCAGTCTCCTCCCAGGCGGCCTCCCAGCTCCGCCTGCTCCGGTCATGCTCTCCGCTTTCAGTCCTAGGACCAGGCGTCCCCAAACTACGGCCCACGGGCCGCATGTGGCCCCCTGAGGCCATTTATCCAGCCCCCCGCCGCACTCCTGGAAGGGGCACCTCTTTCATTGGTGGTCAGTGAGAGGAGCACTGTATGTGGCGGCCCTCCAACAGTTTGAGGGACAGTGAACTGGCCCCCTGTGTAAAAAGTTTGGGGACCTCTGCCTGGCACGGCTCCTTCCTCTCCTGCAAATCTCCTCAAGCAAGCCTTCCTTAATAACTGTATTATCTAACTATTATCCACTCTAAAAAATTGCCTTCGAGCCCTGGCTGGGTAGCTCAGCTAATTAGAGTATTGTCCCAATAAGCCAAGGTTGTGGGTTCAGTCCCTGGTCAGGGTACATACAAGAATGAACCAATGAATGAATATAAATAAATGGAACAACAAATCTCTCTCTCTCTCTCTCTCTCTCTCTCTCTCTCTCACACACACACACACACACACACAAACACACACACTTAAAAATCAATAAATAATTTTAAAATTGCCTTCACTTTTATACATTTATAAATTGATATTGTTTGTCCCTGACTAGAATATAAACTCTTGAGGGCAAGCACCCTCTGAGTTTTACTTATTATTCTACTAAGTCTCTGTTTTACTTATTATTCTACTGCTCACAAAAATTAGGGGATATTTTATTGCTTCATGTTCATATTCATTTTAAAATATCCCCAAACTTTTAAGCAGTAATATTCAGAATCCAGCATAGTGCTTAGACCTGAATGAGTTCATGACTGAATGAATGAATGTTTCTTATATTTTCCTTGAAAATCACATTTTATTTCTAATTTATGTTTAAGACAAATCTTTTGTCAACCTTAGTTAGCATATTTTAATTGAATTTAGGCATGCATCAATTTATCTATTCATTTCTCCTTTCATTCTTTTGAGAATCCCTTATGTATCAGACACTGTGCAGATTCTGTTCTTTTGAACTGTGACAAGCCAAATTCAGCTAAAATAAAATCAAGAAGCATATAACATGATGGTAAACATCACAGGCTATCATGGGTCAACAAATCATTTTATATAAATCAATTCCTCTTCTCACAAGCACTCCACAAGGCCCAACTTCATTAGCGGGAACTTTTGGCTCCAGCATCATTTGCCTTCTGGTTCAAATTTGAAATTCTTTTGGAAACAGGGACTTGTCATAAAAGGCTTCAAAGTAAAAATGTACAAAATGGAGGAAGAAGGTGTTCAAATGAGAGATGAACTGTGACCTGGAGGTAGAATTTGTATTATATTAGCTGTGTTGTTATTTCCTGAACCAAACCTATCAAACTGGCCACCTTCCCCATACACTTTCTCTGACTCATAGAACCTGACTTCACTTATTCTTGTTTTGTGTGTTAGTTTCATGGCAACCACAGAATGTACTGACTGTCTGAAGCCTAATTTGTAATGTAATTTGTGCTTCTGTTCTCTTCAGTTTTTTCAAACCTGCTAGCCCACAGGTGCTCCTTCACAGAAGAACTGTAATGCCTAAACTCAAACCTGCTGCTCCTTGATTTCATCATCTGAAAATAAAGCGTTCCTCCTTGTAAGTAGTCTAGCTCTTGGAGAAAGTTTTCAGGATAAACAGAGCTGGCCTCTTAACCTGCTTGGATCTTTATATCCTAGTGTAGGCAATTCAGAGCAGAAATGAAAATGAAAATTATGGGAAAAAAGTGAGAGGGAAAATATACAGAATTGCTGTCAAAGTCACCAGTATACTTTTGGTGCAGGATCGCCTGTAGGTGAAATTATTTTAATTTACCAATTTGCAGATATCTCACCGTGAAAACTACAATATTCATAGGAGTGTGTGGCACTGGTGAGCTGCACCATATGATAAAGCAAATTGAGATGATCAGGCATTTGCAAGACAATTTCATGGTGGGGGGAAGATTGTGTGAAGAGTTATAATATGGTTAATGGCACTGCAAGGCTGATCGCACTAATTTTACAATTCTCTTTTACACATAGGTTATGATAGTAATTAGCTACATCTGGAATGTTTGTCATTTTTTTTTTTAAATAATTTTATTTTTTTAATGGGGTGACATCAATAAATCAGGATACATATATTCAAAGATAACAAGACCAGGGTATCTTGTCGTTCAATTATGATGCATACCCGTCACCCAAAGTCAGATTGTCCTCTGTCACCTTCTATCTTGTTTTCTTTGTGCCCCTCCCCCTACCCCTTTCCCTCTCCCATTCCCCCCTCCCCCCCGTAACCACCACACTCTTATCAATGTCTCTTAGTTTCACTTTTATGTCCCACCTACGTATGGAATAATGCAGTTCCTGGTTTTTTCTGATTTACTTATTTCGCTTCGTATCATGTTATCAAGATCCCACCATTTTGCTGTAAATGTTCCGATGTCATCATTTCTTATGGCTGAGTAGTATTCCATAGTGTATATGTGCCACATCTTCTTTATCCAGTCATCTATTGACGGGCTTTTTGGTTGTTTCCATGTTCTAGCCACTGTGAACAATGCTGCAATAAACATGGGGCTGCATGTGTCTTTACTTATCAATGTTTCTGAGTTTTTGGGGTATATACCCAGTAGAGGGATTGCTGGGTCATAAGGTAGTTCTATTTGCAGTTTTTTGAGGAACCACCATACTTTCTTCCATAATGGTTGTACTACTTTACATTCCCACCAACAGTGTATGAGAGTTCCTTTTTCTCCACAGCCTCTCCAACATTTGCTATTACCTGTCTTGCTAATAATAGCTAATCGAACAGGTGTGAGGTGGTATCTCATTGCTGTTTTGATTTGCATTTCTCTAATAGCTAAAGAAGATGAGCATCTTTTCATATATCTGTTGGCCATTTGTATTTCTTCCTGGGAGAAGTGTCTGTTCATATCCTCTTCCCATTTTTTTATGGGATTGTTTGTTTGTTTGTTGTTGAGTTTTATGAGTTCTTTGTATATTTTGGATATTAGGCCCTTATCTGAGCTGTTGTTTGAAAATATCATTTCCCATTTAGTTGGCTTTCTGTTTATTTTGTTATCAGTTTCTCTTGCTGAGCAAAAACTTCTTAGTCTGATGTAGTCCCATTCATTAATTTTTGCCTTCACTTCTCTTGCCATTGGAGTCAAATTCATAAAATGCTCTTTAAAACCCAGGTCCATGAGTTGAGTACCTATGTCTTCTTCTATGTACTTAATTGTCTCAGGTCTTATGTTTAGATCTTTGATCCATTTTGAGTTAATTTTAGTACAGAGGCACAAACTGTAGTCCAGTTTCATTCTTTTGCATGTGGCTTTCCAGTTTTCCCAGCACCATTTATTGAAGAGGCTTTCTTTTCTCCATTGTGTGTTGTTGGCCCCTTTATCAAAAATTATTTGACTATATATATGTGGTTTTATTTCTGGGCTTTCTATTCTGTTCCATTGGTCTGAGTGTCTATTTTTCTGCCAATACCATGCTGTTTTGATTGTCGTGGCCCTATAATAGAGTTTGAAGTCAGGTATTGTAATGCCCCCAGCTTCATTCTTTTTCTTTAGGATTGCTTTGGCTATTCGGGGTTTTTTATAGTTCCATATAAATCTGATGATTTTTTGCTCTATTTCTTTAAAAAACATCATTGGAAGTTTGATGGGAATTGCATTGAATTTGTATATTGCTTTGGGTAATATAGCCATCTTGATTATATTTATTCTTCCTAGCCAAGAACAAGGTATATTCTTCCATCTCATTATATCTTTTTCGATTTCCCTTAACAATGGTTTATAGTTTTCATTATATAAGTCCTTTACATTCTTTGTTATGTTTATTCCTAAGTATTTTATTTTTTTTGTTGCAATCGTGAAGGGGATTATTCTTTTGAGTTCGTTCTCAGTTGTTTCATTGTTGGCATATAGAAAGGCTATTGACTTCTGAATGTTAATTTTGTATCCTGCGACCTTACTGTATTGGCTTATTGTTTCTAGTAGTCTTTTTGTGGATTCTTTGGGGTTTTCGATGTATAGGATCATATCATCTGCAAAAAGTGATACCTTTACTTCTTCTTTTCCGATATGGATGCCTTTTATTTCTTTGTCATGTCTGATTGCTGTGGCGAGAACCTCTAGTACCACATTAAATAAGAGTGGAGAGAGTGGACAACCCTGTCTTGTTCCTGATTTAAGGGGGAAAGCCTTCAGTTTAGTGCCATTTAATATGATGTTAGCTGATGGTTTATCATATATGGCCTTTATCATGTTGAGATATTTTCCTTCTATACCCATTTTGTTGAGAGTCTTAAACATAAAATTGTGTTGTATTTTATCGAAAGCCTTTTCTGCATCTATTGATGAGATCATGTGGTTTTTGTTCTTTGTTTTGTTGATATGGTGTATTACGTTAACCGTTTTACGTATGTTGAACCATCCTTGAGATTCTGGGATGAATCCCACTTGATCATGATGTATTATTTTTTTAATATGTTGTTGTATTCGATTTGCTAGTATTTTGTTTAGTATTTTAGCATCTGTATTCATTAGAGATATTGGTCTGTAGTTTTCTTTTTTTGTGCCATCCTTGCCTGGTTTTGGTATGAGGGTTATGTTGGCCTCATAAAATGTGTTTGGAAGTATTGCTTCTTCTTCAATTTTTTGGAAGACTTTGAGTAGAATAGGAACCAAGTCTTCTTTGAATGTTTGATAAAATTTGCTGGTATAGCCGTCAGGGCCTGGACTTTTATTTTTGGGGAGGTTTTTAATGGTTTTTTCTATTTCTTCTCTACTGATAGGTCTGTTTAGGCTTTCTGCTTCTTCTTGACTCAGTCTAGGAAGGTTGTATTGTTCTAGGAATTTATCCATTTCTTCTAGGTTGTTGAATTTAGTGGCATAAAGTTTTTCATAGTATTCTACAATAATTCTTTGTATATCTACGGTGTCCGTGGTGATTTCTCCTCTTTCATTTTGGATTTTGTTTATATGAGTTCTTTCTCTTTTTTCCTTGGTAAGTCTTGCCAAGGGTTTGTCAATTTTATTGATCTTTTCAAAGAACCAGCTCCTTGTTCTATTAATTTTTTCTATAGTTTTTCTGTTCTCTAATGTATTTATTTCTGCTCTGATTTTTATTATCTCCTTTCTTCGGCTGCTTTTGGGTTGTCTTTGTTCTTCTTTTTCTAGTTCCTTAAGGTGGGAAGTTGAGTGGTTCACTAGGGCTCTCTCTTGTTTGTTCATATATGCCTGAAGTGATATGAACTTCCCTCTTATCACTGCTTTTGCTGCATCCCATAGATTCTGATATGTCGTATTGTCATTTTCATTAGTCTGTATAAATCTTTTGATCTCTGCACTTATTTCTTCTTTGACCCATTCATTTTTTAAAAGTATGTTGTTTAGTTTCCACATTTTTGTGGGATTTTTTTCCTCTTTTTTGCAGTTGAATTCTAGTTTCAAGGCTTTATGATCAGAAAATATGCTTGGTACAACTTCAATTTTTCTGAATTTGCTGATGTTGTTTTTGTGGCCCAACATATGGTCAATTCTTGAGAATGATCCATGTACACTGGAGAAAAATGTATACTCAGTCACTTTGGGATGAAATGTCCTGTAGATGTCTATCATATCCAGGTGCTCTAGTGTTTTGTTTAAGGCCACTATGTCTTTGTTGATTCTCTGTTTGGATGACCGATCTAGAGCCGTCAGCGGTGTATTGAGGTCTCCAAGTATGATTGTATTTTTGTCTGTGTTTGTTTTAAGGTCAATAAGTAGCTGTCTTATATATTTTGGTGCTCCTTGGTTTGGTGCATATATATTAAGAATTGTTATGTCTTCTTGATTCAATGTCCCCTTAGCCATTATGAAATGGCCATTTTTATCTCTGAGTACTTTTCCTGTCTTGTAGTCAGCATTATCCGATATGAGTATTGCTACACCTGCTTTTTTTTGGATGTTATTTGCTTGGAGTATTGTTTTCCAGCCTTTCACTTTGAATTGTTTTTATCCTTGTTACTTAGATGAGTTTCCTGTAGGCAGCATATAGTTGGATTTTCTTTTTTAATCCATTCTGCTACTCTGTGCCTTTTTATTGGTGAGTTTAATCCGTTTACATTTAGTGTAATTATTGATACTTGTGAGTTCCCTATTGCCATTTTATATCTTGCTTTCTGTTAGTTTTGTGTCTTGTTTGATCCTTCTCTTTCGTTTTTCTATCTTTTGTTTTTATTTGGTTGTATTCCATACATCTTTTCTCTGTTGCTATCTTTTTTATCTCATGTGCTTCTGTGGTGGTTTTTTCAATGGTGGTTACCTTTGAGTAATGAAAAGGGTCCCTACCCTGCTCATTGTAGCAAACTATTTTGTGAGTACTTTTGCACTCCATCGTCCTTTGCTACTGTTAATCTCCATCTTCTCCCCCTCTTTCTTTTTGTTGTTGTCACAGTTTAAATTTGGTTTTATTGTGTTCTTCTTGGAGCTTTTACTTGTGGCTCTGTTTTTTTTTTGTTCTTTGTATCTGACTGGAGAACCCCCTTTAGTAATTCCTGGAGTGGGGGTTTTCTGATGATAAATTCCCTCATCTTTTCTGTATCTGTGAATGTTTTTATTTCTCCTTCATATTTGAAGGATAGCTTTGATGGGTATAGTATTCGTGGCTGAAAGTTTCTCCCTTTCAGGACTTTAAATATTGGGGTCCACTCTCTTCTAGCTTGTAGAGTTTCTGCTGAGAAATCTGATGATAATCTAATGGGCCTTCCTTTATATGTTGTATTCTTCTTTTCCCTGGCTGCCTTGAGAATTTTTTCTTTGCTGTTGGTTTGTGTCAATTTCATTATGATATGCCTTGGAGTAGGTTTGTTGGGGTTAAGAAAACTCGGTGTTCTGTTTGCTTCTTGAATTTGAGGCTTTAGTTCTTTCCACAGGCTTGGGAAGTTCTCATCTATTATTTGTTTGAGTATGTTCTCCATTCCATTTTCTCTCTCTTCTCCCTCTGATATACCTATTATTCTTATGTTATTCTTTCTGATGGAGTCAGATAATTCTTGTAGGGCTATCTCATTTTTTTTAATTTTTGAGTCTCTTTCTTCTTCTCTCTGTTGTGCCTCAAGTTGCTTGTCTTCTATTTCACTAATCCTCTCTTCTATCTGACCTGGTCTATTAGCTAAGCTTGTTACTTCGTTTTTCAGCTCATGAATTGAGTTTTTCATCTCTGTTTGATTTGTTTTTATAGTTTCAATTTCTTTGGACATATATTCTTTGTGTTCATTGAGTTGTTTTCTGAGCTCCCTAAATTGCCTTTCTGTGTTTTCTTGTATATCTCAGAGGATTTTTAGGATTTCTATCTTGAATTCTCTGTCATTTAGCTCCAAGGTTTCCAATATATTAAATTTTTTCTCCATAGATTTTTCCTCATCTAGCTGTGTTACCTCTCTTTCTTTTGTATCCATGATATTCGATTTTCTCTTCCTTAATGGCATCTGAGGGTGGTTTTGTTGATAGTATTAATGAGATTTAATAAAGAATAAAAAGTTAAAAAAAATAAAAAATAAAAAAGAGTTGTTTTTTTTTAAAAAAATTAATAATGAAATAAAGAAAAATAAAATAATAATTTTTAAAAAAAGGAAATTATTCCCCCCCTCTTTTTTTCCTCTCCTCTCCCCTTTTTCTTGAGAAAATCTTGTGGTGAACTGTGAATTATAACAAACAATTCCTGTGATGGAGGTCCTGAATTGGGGAAAAGTAATAAAGGGGCAAAAAAAAAAAAAAGAAAAAAAAGGGGGGGGGGGCGGTATGGACCCACAAAAAGCAAATAAGGAAAAAATTTGGGTCAAGAATAAAATGATTTGCTTTTAGGTGTTGGTGTTGTCTAAGAGTTATGATGAGAGGAATAAGAGAACAGAAAAATGGGGGGACAAATTAAAAAAATACTATTGTATTTAGTGTAACAAGAACTAGATAAAATGGAGAGCCAGGGATGGGAGCACTGCTAGTGAGTTAAAAAGGTGAAGTAAAAAACCCCCAAAATGCCACAAACATAAGTTTGAGTCCCAGATAAGATAATTTGTTTGTTATTGAGGTTTGAATGAGAGGAGATGTAAAGGAGAAAGGAAGAAACTAATATAGAGGGAGAAAAGAAAGAGAGAGAGAAAAAAAAGAGGGAACCAGTAAAAGAAGAAAAAAGAAAGGAGAGAGAGAGAGTTAAGGGTTTTGGAGTGCAACCCTCATAGAGAGAAAGGAAGAGGAGAAAAAAGATAATGGGAGATGTAACACTTATGGGTAGTGTAGTTCAAGGAGAGGAGAGAGTAAGACCGGTAGAGAGTTAATCGGCCAAATTGGAGGAGGAAAAAAAGTATCAAGAATGAAGATAAGAGAAACAAACGAACAAATATAATAAAATGGGATAGGTTATAAAGTCTGCAGATTATTCTTGATTTTGAGAGGTTATCTTCTTGTTTTTTCTTTTCTCTCCCTCTTCCTGGTTGGCGACTCTGTATCCCAGGTTCTGCCCCTTTGGCACGCTCAGGTAGAGGTTTGCAGTTGATAAGTCTCTATGGCAATGTCATGTATTGTGCTTTAGTCTCGTTGGGGGTCAAGGCTCATTAGCTTTCATAGGCTCCGACAGTGAGAGAGTCCGTGTTCCTGGAGCCTTTCTCCTAGTCTTTCCTTCCTCAATTAGTAGCCTGATAATCCAGCTATGGGGTTGTTGCTGCCTCTGCCTGGATAGTAAGAGGTTCAAAGAGCTGGCAACTCCCCACTCTATTCCCACTCAGCACAGGGCTCTGGGTAAGGCTCAGTCAGTCAGAGCTGCTAGCATAATCAGGCGGGCTTTCCGCCCACTCAAAGACCTCTGGCTCTGCCACTCTGTCCGGTAACACAGGCAGGCACCCACTTCCGGGGTGCTTGGAGGAAACTCTCATTCACTATCTGCGCGCACAGACCAGGATATCCGGCCAGTAGTCTCACGCTCTGAGTGAAACCCCCAACCGCATGGAAATTTGCAGCGCTGGAATTCGCTCTCGCTCTGTCCCCGTGCACGGCTTTTGCAAGGCGCTGGGGTGGCCCGAGAATCCGCTTTTGCCCACACAAAGGCCCCTGACTCTGCCCCTCTGTGCGATAACACGGGCGCGCCCTGCCGAGGCACTCGGAGGAATCGCTCACTACCTATCTGCGCGTGCACACCAGGATATGAGGCCGGCCACGTTGCCCTGAGTGAAACCCTCAACAGCACGGAAAATTTCCACCGTTGGAATTAGTTCTCGCTCCCTCCCGTGCGCGGCTTTCCCAGGGTGCTGGGGCTGCCCAGAGATTCTGCTTTCGGCCCACAGAAAGGCCTCTGACCCTGCCTCTCTGTGGGGCAACACGGACACCCACTTCTGGGGCTTAGGAAGAGATCTCTCGCCCACTAACTGCGCACCAAACAGGAGAACGGGTAAAATGGCTGCCCCGCTTGTCTTTCTTTGTTTGGGTTTGGCGCGAGTGTTAGCTTGTATTGCCCGGCTTGCCACAGGAACAGTTTTTCCTCTGCTAGGATCTCCGTGCCACAGCCTGGTTCGGCCTTTTGTGCACGGCCTGGATGTATTCACCCCCTTTGCCCGCCTCAGTTTCTATATTCACAGTTACCAGAGAAAGCCACCCTGTTTAGGTTAGTGAGGAAGGCGGAGCATTTCTTACTCCCTATTTCCTTCAGGATTTGGTTATATATTTAGCCAATTTTTCACTTGACCATACCTTCGGGTGTATTGTGAAGCATCTGGAGGCTCCAAGTATAGGTTTTTCTGTTTCTGGTTGAAGATCTTGTTGAGTTTTGGGGGAGATTTATCGGTATCGCTTCCTACTCCGCCATTACTCTGACGTCATCTCCTCTGTTTGTCATTTTAATAGAGAGGTTTTGTACTTTCTTTTGCTTTAATTCTGCAGCCTCCAACCTGATGTTCAGAAGTTCAAATAAATTTTAGCACATCAAATGCTCTGGATGATTTGAAACAAGTCACCTTGGATTAGGAAACCCTTGAGGATGGCATGATGGACAGAGTGAGGGCTTGGAAGTCACATGTGCAGATTACAATGGCAGTATAAACATTGGCAATTTTCTTAATCTCTCTCAAAGTGTTTCATTAACAATGGATATATAGAACCAACCTACCTGCAGACTTATTGTGAAGATTGAAATAATCTCTCTCACATGCCTAACAAAGAGTTCAATAAGTGGTCCATATATAGTAATAATAGAGCACAATTTATTTTTTTATGTTCTTTTTAAAAAATTTTTAAAAGACTTTATTTACTCATTTTAGAGCGGAGAGAAAGAGTAGACAGAGAGAGAGAGAAAGAGAGAAGAGAGGAGGAGCAGGAAGCATCAACACCCATATGTGCCTGGGTAATCTCAGGGTTTTGAACCGGTGACCTCAGCATTCCAGGTCGACACTTTATCCACTGCACCACCACAGGTCAGGCATTTTTTTAAGTTCTTTTGATAGCCACACATTCTTTTTCTTTCCACTCTTCTTGGGTAAGTCAGAAGTTTTGCAAATAAAATGTTGTAGTAGAAACTGATACTTCTCAAAGATATGACAGAGAATGCCAACAATTTGCCATAATTGGGAACAAACTTTCAGGTGAGAAAATTAAAAAATTATTGACCTAGTTTCAAATCCAAGGCATGTTTAAATATTTTAATATGACCTGGGAAGTTTATCAAAAAATAGAGCCAGAACTTATCTTTTAATCACATATACATGTAGGGGACAGGCGTCGTGAAAATGGGAGAGGCAGAAGTTTATTATAATCTGTAGGTGTTCCTCTAATGTTAAGAATTGTTGTTGTTGCCTGACCAGGCGGTGGTGCAGTGGATAGAGCATCAGACTGGGATGCAGAGGGACCCAGTTTCGAGACTCCGAGGTTACCAGCTTGAGCGCAGGCTCATCTGGTTTGAGCAAAAGCTCACCAGCTTGGACCAAGGTCGCTGGCTCGAGCAAGGGGTTACTCTGTCTGCTGAAGGCCCACGGTCAAGGCACGTATGGGAAGGCAATCAATGAACAACTAAGGAGTTACAACAAAAAACTGATGAATGATGCTTCTCATCTCTCTCCGTTCCTGTCTGTCTGTCCCTGTCTATCCCTCTCTCTGACTCTCTCTCTGTCCCTGTAAAAAAAAAAGAAAGAAAGAAAGAAAAAATAATTGTTGTTGTTATTGTTAAACTATAAGTTGATTCTGGGAAATCTGCCAACAATATCAATAACTATTGTTCCTAAAATATTAACAAAGGCAAAAGAAAAATAAACCTGCTAAAAACATGGTTCACTTACATAAAATTCATGTCAATTACAGTCCAAGCCATCTGGAATGATTATCAATTATCCATAATATTTTTCTCTAGAAATTGATACCAGCATGTAATCTGAAAACATAACACAATAAAATAGGAGCTGAATAAATTCTTAACAATGGTTGCTTATGACAATTTGACTTCCTGGTGTCTCTACCCAGAGAAACTTCACCTGTCTCAATGCAATGTAGATACCAAAAGTTCTCATTTCTATCTTTGTTTCTGGTGTCTCCATCAGACTCATGACCCTTTCTGGGAGATGTGGTTAATTGATATCTCTTTTTCCAAACCACATATGCCCATCTCTTTGTATTTAGATAATGAACAGAGCTTTAGAAACATAGAAGAGAAATGAAATGTAGTAAACCCCAAATAGAGTACTCCAGACTAAGAGGGGCTAGTATACATTCTAAGTACAGTGAAACTAACCACTAGACACATAGATCCCTATGACTTTGCCCTTTATTGCTCTGCTTCAACTATTTGAATTCTAAGTAGGTCCTGGAAGACATCCTCTTCTGTTTCATCCCAAACATTTTAACCAACTTCTGATGCTAGAACATTATTTCTTGGCCCTCTTAAAAAACAAAATAACTATTTTTCATCCTTCATGTTTTTATTTAGCTATTTCTCCAGAAAACCTTCCCTAACACCCCCTCTCATTGTTGATCATCATAAGCAAAGCTGATTTTGATGTTTCTCCTATGTGCTTCCATAACAACTATCAGAGAGGATTTAGATGACCTGTTAACAAATCTTTTTCTCCTCCTAGATTATAACCTGCTGAGAGCAAATCTTGAGTCTGTTTCACTGTTTTTATTCCCAGCACCTTGAATAGAGCAGACACTCAATAAATATTAGTGGAATTAATGAGTTTTAGAAGTCCCATCTTGAAAGCATTCACAAATAATAAACTGATTCCACAAGAGTGTAAAGCAAATTGTTTATCTTCCACTAATTTCAATAGTGTACACTACCTAGATGGATAATTTGGACTTGAATTATGTCATTTGCTTGTGATAAAATCTATCAGCTATCACCTTATCACTACTTTTCTTTGCTGTGTAGACCCTGCTCTGACATTGTCTTTTTATGATTTAGTTTCTGATCAAAATAGAAACAGCTAAGATATGAGAGCAAGAATGTACTGGCTCTGCCACAAACCTTAGTGCCTTAGTGGACACCCCCCAAGCCTCAGTGTGCTCTGTCACTGTCAGCCCTGCCCTAATACATTCCAAGAAGAAAGATGAATGAAGAAATGTAAAGGTCCAGAAAGAGTCCATGGGACCACATGTAGAGTTGTTGTGGGGATTAACATGAGTATTTTTGCACATAATATTGTTGACCTTCAACATCACAACCTCTTCAC
The DNA here is from genome assembly GCF_036850765.1 of Saccopteryx bilineata. NCBI lineage: Eukaryota > Metazoa > Chordata > Mammalia > Chiroptera > Emballonuridae > Saccopteryx > Saccopteryx bilineata. Next base: position 68,011,052 of record NC_089491.1, on the reverse strand, counting down.
AGTTTCTGTCACTTCTGAAATACTCGCATTGGTTTCCACTGTTCCCCTATGGGTCTGAGAGGCAGCCCAGTTCTCTCTTTAGGTTTTACAAGCCCGTTCACAAACTCCTACTAACCAAACCAGTAAGGTCAGTACCTTTTGAACCCAACTTCTGCTACTCCCCAAGAAAGCCAATTACAGAGCCCACCTGCTGTAGATTGTGTTGCCTCCCAGAATACAGTCACATATGGCTTCCTCATAGAGGGGAAAAAATGATGAATGGTAAAAACACATGTTTATACTTAAACCTGTTATGCACAAGAGCTTTCAATTCTTGGGTAAGAGAATTTTAGTGGGGTAATGTGTGTGTCTGCTGTCTGTGAGAATGATTGTCTGTCAAGTGGTTTTGCAGACTCCACAGATTTCCTAAGGGGAGTAGGGAAAAAGCAGAGGGATTGTAACTTGGAAACCAGAACAAGCTGAGGATTCATTCTCACCTTGTGACATCTGCAGTGTGGGAAATAGGAAAGCTGCAGAATGATCTCATTCACTTGAAGCCTGAGACTCACACCTCCTCCCCTGCCCCTCTGCCTATCATCTGTCTATTTTTAAAGGTGAGGAATCTGAAATGTACTTCAAAAAACTCAATTGATGCTCACAAAAGCCTAACTTTCTGGGTCAATGTCTGGATCTCCAGAAAAGAGATTCAGGGCTTTAGCTTTGCTTTCTGTCTCTTCCATATCATGTAGGAAATGTTAACAGCCATTTTGAGAATTGCAATTGTGGTTTATCTCAGCTACTTTGGGTACCTTCCACTAGGTCCCTGAGAACAGGCACTTTGGTCAGGGACAGAGGACACTTGATCTCTTTTAACTAAACCTCTGAGCCTGGTAATCCTAAATAGGGGATTGTTTAACATTTTCTCGCAGGAAATTCATCTCAATATTTTTCATAAAATTTGCATTTTGTGTAAGTACCCACGGACTACAACTGAGACAAATCTTTAGTCTCTGCCACCAAATCTATAATTTTTGAAAGTATAACAGCTTTACCTTATGAAAAAACGGCAGCTTGAGGAACATTATAGAATCTAACAATCTTTCATTTAGATTCATTTTCCCTCCATTTACTTTTGAATGCAGCTTGGAGTTTCTTCTTACAATGTGATGAGTATTTGGGGGGGGGAATACTTTAAAATTATTAGAAAATCCTAATAGGAAACTACACAAATAAGTGACAGAATGCCTTTTAGTCCCCAACTCTTCCATTTCCCCAGATCATTGATTCAAAATCATAGTTTCATGGTACCACCGAGGTCTGTGAATGAGTCTCATTTTCTTAATCTGTAAAGCAGAGGGAGTGACAGTGGAATAAACTAGTTGGTCTTGGAGGCAGAGCTTTCCAACCACTATGCCAAGGCACAATGTTGTGTCTCAAATAGACCACAGGTGTTCTGTGATGACAGGGTCTTGCTGTGAACAGCAAGAGCCTCAAGGCCAGGCATTTCCAGCCACAAGCACCTTTCTCTGTTTATTCCAATGTGTTATAAAATTATCTTAATTTTATGCATTTATCATGATGTGAAAAAATTAAAAAACAATGATTTAAAGTCTTTTTCAACTCTCTCATTCAATTACTCCCTGAGTTACTGATTTTCATGGAAAACTAACATTTCTTGTGGGAAACAGATATGAAAACAGAATAAAATAGGAGGGAATATAAAGAGGAGATAAAAAGACTCCTACTTAACTCCCAGTAAAGTTCCAACTTAAGTAGGGATAATAGCACAAGTTCTGTAGAGAAAGAATGGTTGCAGAGGGAAGAGATCATTTGGATGCAGCACTGTGTGGATACTTATATTTCCCCTTCACCCAAGCAGCAGGGAACTTGGGTTTCTTAAGAAATAGGAAATTGAAATAAAAAATAATGATGTCAGAGTAATGCTAGTGTGAGAGATACTCCTGATCTCTCCCTTTGAAATGTCAACAAATTGAACAACTATAACACAGTGAAGGAATCCCAGCTGTGCTCACAGGCATGCCTGAAAGAGCCACATGCCAAATGGACCAAAGGTGGGATGGAGTGAAAAGGGGGGTGGGAGATAAAATGCATTAGCAGTGGGTTTAGAGAGGAGACAAACCTAGAATGACTGGGTTTTTTTTTCTCTGCCAGAGTATGGGGAGGAAGGAAGCTTAGGTTATTTAGATTTTGTCCAAGGAATATGAAGAGGGAAACCGGAAATGACTGAGTCTCCTTCTGCTGGGAGGAGTGGTGAGATAGAGGAGCAGAGGAGGTGATAAACCAAAGCATCCAGAATGTGGGGTCATGGACAGTGTTCCTGCTGTCTACCTACAGCCCACACTCAGCAGAGACAGAAAAAACAAAAATGTGGCTCCCAACCTCCCAGATCCCACCTCTCTCACCTTGCAGTATAAATAGTGGCAGAGACAAACCCAACTGCTAGCTCTCCAAAGCCACTCTCTCTCCAGAAGAACAGAGGTACTCCATGTCAGGTGCTCTACCCCAGGTCTGTTGAGACGTGGGGAGGAGTGCTTGGAAGCCAGAGATCACCACTGCTAGCGCCATAAAGCAGGAAAGCTATAGCCATAAGGCCCTCACAAAAAACCCCACCCACCAACACAACTGTGGACCTGCCTACATTGAGACAGCAATATCTCAGCAGAGGACAGCCCAGGAAATTCACAGAGCTAAAACTTGTAATACAGCAACACCTACTGGAAGAAACCTCTCAAAACCAAAATGTATTTTTCCTTTTTTCTTCTTTTTTTCCTTTTTCTCTTCTTATTCTTTTGCTCATTTAAATTTTATTTTCTTTAATTTTTATATTTTTTATTCTTTTTTTCTTCTGAGTGTATTTTTTGTTTGTTTCTTTGTGTTTGATCTTTTCTGTGGTTTTTCTTCTTTACTTGTCATAATTTTTTTAATGTTTATATTTTTATTGTACTTTTTAAATTTTTCATTTCTTTAGTTGTTTCTTTATTCTGGTTAGGGTTCTTAACAATACCACTCTCAAATGCCATCAAGGAAGAAGAGATTCAATACCATGGCTACACAAGACAGAGATGTAGTTCAGAAGAAAACAATGACAAATATCCAGAAAAGATCTGTATCACATTGAAGCCTTGGAGTTAAATGATAGAGAATTCAAAATTGAAGTTCTGGAAATACTCAACGAGATGCAAGAAGACACCAAGAGGTAACTTAAATGAGCTCAGAAAACAAAACAAACACCACACCAAGAAGACTGAAACTTTAAAACAGAGATGAAGAACTCAATACATGAATTAAAAACTGATGCCTGAACAGGCAGGGGTAAAGTGGATAGAGCATTGAACTGGGACACAGAAGACTCAGCTTCAAAACCCTGAAGTCACCAGCTTGAGCACAGGCTCACCAGCTTGAGTGTGGGGTTGCTGGCTTGAGCATGGGATCATAGACATGACTCCATGGTCACTGGCTTGAGCCCAAAGGTCACTGACTTGAAGCCCAAGGTTGCTAGCTTGAGCTGAGGTTGCTGGCTTGAGCAAGGGGTCAATTGTTCTGCTGTAGCCCCTTGGTCAAGGCACATACGAGAAAATGGCTATAGAAAATCCTCAAGAATCAATAATTACCCTAAATGTAAACAGACTGAACACACCAATAAAAAGGCACAGAGTAACAAACTGGATCAAAAAGCAAAACCCAGTCATATGCGGCCTTCAAGAGACATTTATAAGCTGCAAGGACAAAGGTAACATCAACAAGTTCAGATTGATTGTTTTGGATCTTATATTTAGGGCTTTGATCCAGTTTGAATTAACTTTTGTGTAGGGGGACAAACTGTAGTCAGGTTTCATTCTTTTGCATGTGGATTTCCAATTTTCCCAGCACTATTTATTGAAGAGGCTTTCTTTTCTCTATTGTGTCTTTTTGGCATCTTTTGGGATTTTTATAAACAGGATCAAATTATCTGCAAAAAGTGATACCTTTACTTCTTCTTTCTTAATATGGATGCCTTCCATTTCTTTCTCTTGCCTGATCACTCTGGCTAAAACTTCCAGAACTATATTGAATAAGAGTGGAGAGAGTGGGCAGGCTTGTCTTGTTCCTGATTTTAGAGAAAAAGTCTTAATTTTTTCACCATTTAGTATGATATTAGCTTATGGTTTGTCACATATGGCCATTATAATGTTGAGGTATTTCCTTCTATTCCAATTTTATTGAGTGTTTTAAATATAAAAGGATGCTGTATATTATTGAATGCTTTTTCTATATCTATTGATAGGATCATATGATTTTTGTTCTTTGTTTTGTTGATGTGATGTATTACATTGGTCAATTTCCATATGTTGAATCATCCTTGTGCTCCTGGAATGAATCACACTTGATCATGATGTATTACTTTGTTTTGATGTGTTGTATTCAGTTTGCTAGTATTTTGTTTAGAATTTTTGCATTTGTATTCATTAGAGATATTGGTCTGTAGTTTTTTTTGTGTGTGTTGTCCTTGCCAGGTATTGGTATGAGAGTTATGTTGGCCTCATAAAATGTGTTAGGAAGTATTGTTTCATCTTCTATTTTTTGGAAGACTTTGAGAAGAATAAGTATCAAATCTTCTTTGAATGTTTGGTATAATTCCCTAGTGTAGCCATCTGGTCCTGGACTTTATTTTGGGGGAGGTTTTCATAGTTGTTTCTATTTCTTCCCTGCTTGTGGGTCTATTAAGGTTTCCCAGTTCTTAGGAGTTTACCATTTCCTCTAGGTTGTTGAATTTGGTGGTATATAAACTTTCTAAATATTCTACTATGATCCTTTGTATATCTATGATGTCTGTGGTAATTTCTCCTCTTTCATTTCAGATTTTGTTTATATGAGTTCTTTCTCTTTCTTCCTTAGTGAATCTATCCACTGGTTTGTTAATTTTATTGATCTTTTCAAAGAACCAGCTCTTTGTTGCATTAATTTTTTCTATCGTTATTTTGTTCTCTGTTTCATCTAGTTCTACTCTGAATTTTACTCTTTCCTTTCTTCTGCTGACTTTGGGTTGCCTTTGTTCTTCTTTTTGTAGTCCCTTAAGGTGTAATGTTAGGTTGTTTTCTTGAGATCTCTTGTTTCTTTATATAAGCCTGTAATGTGATATCTCTTGTGGTTTTAGTTTGTATATATTTAGGTTGAATCATTTTTTAACATATTAAAATTACCAGCAATAGAATTTTAGTGGCAGAAAAGAAATACGCTTTGACCAGTAGACCCCACTAGAGAAAGAAAGAGGTTGTGGGAGAGAAATTAAGAAAGAAGTACTTGAGGTTTAGTTCATCAGTGGTCACCATACTATAACCCAAGGGTCATATACAGCCTGTTGCTTTTTGTTGTATGGTCCACAAGTTAAGGATGCCTTTTACATTTTTAAATGCTTGAAAAAACACCAAAATAATAATGTTGTGACATGTGAAAATATGAAATACAAATTTCAGTGTCCATAAAGTTTTATTGGAACATCTATTCTCATTATTTATGCATGATCTGCAACAGTTTTCATTCTTAAACAGCAGCACTGAGTAGCTGTGACAGCAACAGTGTGCTCACAAAACCTAAAATATTTCCCATCTGACACTTTACAGAAAAAGTTTACTGACCCCTGGTTTAGGCAACCACTTCCCACCTGCTGGTAGGTGCAGCAATGTTTAGTTTAGTAAGAAGTGGTAGGATTGCTCAGGTGTCTTTTGTAAGAGCCTTTCATAAGGATATCAGGTTCATCACATATTCACACATTTCACCTTTCAGGAGCGTGAGATCAGATCGCAAGAGAGCGGTACTGAGCAGAGTTGAGCACAATTCAAGTGTACAGCAAGGGAAATAAAGAAGGGTGAAGAACGAGATTGTTCTTACTAGGTAGCTTAGAAGCACAAAAGAATTTGAAACTCTTATTCTGAGTCACTATGTTATTTGTTTGCCTTGTTAACAGAATGTGTTCAAATTGCATTCAAATCATGTCTTGCTAAAAATTTTAAAACATATACCTCTTATTGTTATTAATTGTTATATTCTAGAAGAAAGCAAAGTAAATGCATGAATTCATTCAAGATCCGAGCCATGGGAATTACAAATTTTAGAATTTTAGGTAGGGTCTGCCATTAACTTGCCATGTAACATTGGGCAAATCATCGGCCACATCTAAGAGGTGAGCTGGAGAAAAATTTGTTTCCTCTAGCTCTGATGTCTGCTGATTTTGGTTAGTTTAATTCAGAGCTGCCTGGACCAGCAGCAGCAGAAGCAGCATCTAGGAATTTGTTAAAAATGCAAATGCCTGGGCCCCCCGCTGGCCTACCAAATCAGGAAATCTGAGAGCAAGACCTAACATGCTGTCTCAACAAATCCTCCAAAAGATTCTGATGTACGCTCAGGTTTGGGAAGGACTGATCTAAACTGAACTGTGTTTCTCTCTTAAATAAAACATTTCTAATTCCAAAACAAACTTTGGATGTTTGATTTTTAAAATCTCAGTGGCACATTTTACATGTGCAAACACAAAATCTCCTCCCCATTACTCATTTTTCTCCTTCCACAGGAAGTACTGGCTTATTGGAAAACCACACTGAGAATATCCTGTTAAGCAGGATCATAATCCTCCCTGAATAGAGACCACAACCTCTAGGAGGGAGGAGAGAGAAAGGAGCCCCAGCCTAAGTTCACACATTGAAAGGAGCCCCAGCCTAAGTTCAGTACATGTACCGCCTTTAGTCTGTACTATAGAATCAGCCCACCCAGGCAGAGGCAGACCCTGTTGGTAATGGGAGACCAAAATGGAACCTATTATTCTGAGTGATTTACATTTAGCTATGAAAAGTCCATCTCAACAATCATATTACAATCAAAGGTACAACAATCAAAGGTACAAACTAAATGAACCTTGTACCTTTCTGTGGATTTGAACTTAGAGTTGGTGAGAGCAACTGGGTAAATTTCTGCCTCCTCACAAATATGCATAGCATCCTATAACTTGGTGTTGTGGAATTGAACTATCCTAGAAACCTGGATGCTTAGGCTCATATGCCACTTTGCCAAAGACTGGCTATAGGACTGAGGAAATCACTTAATCTGTCAAAACCTCAATGATCTCATTTAGAAAAAGAATAATACCAGATCTTGTACTTGCTTCACAGAGTTCTAGAGAAGATCAAGTTTAAAAGCGGGTATAAAGCCCTTAAGCTCTATTAAAATGCAAATTAATATTATTCATTAATGCCTAATATTGTTCAGAATATACAGTTTGTATTAGTTAGAATTATATTCAATTGAATATAAGAGAAATTCAACCAGTATGGCTTGAACAAGATAAGATTTTTTTTGTTTTTCATTTAAGTTCAGGATCAGGCAACTCAAGACTAGTTCCATTGCTTGAGGAATTAAAAAAGACCATGGCTCCTTCTAACTGCCTCTTCTACTATCTTTGGCATGCTACTTTCATATTCACAGTTGCAAAATGGTGACCCAACATACAGACATTTGTGTTCCAAACATGAAGAAGTTTTGCCTGTTGAATCTGTGCCTTTACATCAGGAAAAAAGAAGGTTTTTTGAAAGCTACATCTAATAGCATATGCAATCAGAATATTAATGAAAACAATTGTTTGTTTTTTTTAATAATTTTTTATTAATGGTAATGGGATGACATTAATAAATCAGGGTACATATATTCAAAGAAAACATGTCTAGGTTATTTTGTCATCAAATTATGTTGCAAACCCCTCGCCCAAAGTCAGATTGTCCTCCGTCACCCTCTATCTAGTTCTCTGTGCCCCTCCCCCTCCCCCTAACTCTCTCCCTCCCTCCCTCCCATGTCCTCCCTCCCCCCCCCCCACCTTTGGTAACCACCACACTCTTGTCCATGTCTCTTAGTCTCATTTTTATGTTCCACCAATGTATGGAATCATGTAGTTCTTGTTTTTTTCTGATTTACTTATTTCACTCCTTATAATGTTATCAAGATCCCACCATTTTGCTGTAAATGATCTGATGTCATCATTTCTTATGGCTGAGTAGTATTCCATAGTGTATATGTGCCACATCTTCTTTATCCAGTCTTCTATTGAAGGGCTTTTTGGTTGTTTCCATGTCTTGGCCACTGTGAACAGTGCTGCAAACATGGGGCTACATGTGTCTTCACATATCAATGTTTCTGAGGTTTTGGGGTATATACCCAGTAGAGGGATTGCTGGGTCATAAGGTAGTTCTATTTGCAGTTTTTTGAGGAACCACCATACTTTCCTCCATAATGGTTGTACTACTTTACAGTCCCACCAACAGTGAATGAGGGTTCCTTTTTCTCCACAGCCTCTCCAACATTTGCTATTACCCGTCTTGTTGATAATAGCTAATCTAACAGGAGTGAGGTGGTATCTCATTGTAGTTTTGATTTGCATTTCTATAATAACTAATGAAGCTGAGCATCTTTTCATATATCTGTTGGCCATTTGTAACTCTTCCTGGGAGAAGTGTCTGTTCATGTCCTCTTCCCATTTTTTTATTGGATTGTTTGTTTGTTTGTTGTTGAGTTTTATGAGTTCTTTGTAAATTTTAGATATTAGGCCCTTATCTGAGCTGTCGTTTAAAAATATCAGTTCCCATATAGTTGGCTGTCTGTTTATTTTGATATCAGTTTCTCTTGCTGAGCAAAAACTTTTAATTCTGATGTAGTCCCATTCATTTATCTTTGCCTTCACTTCTCTTGCCATTGGAGTCAAGTTCATAAAATGTTCTTTAAAACCCAGGTCCATGATTTTAGTATCTATGTCTTCTTCTATGTACTTTGTTGTTTCAGGTCTTATATTTAGGTCTTTGATCCATTTTGAATTAATTTTAGTACATGGGGACAGGCTGTAGTCGAGTTTCATTCTTTTGCATGTGGCTTTCCAGTTTTCCCAACACCATTTGTTGAAGAGGCTTTCTTTTCTCCATTGTGTGTTGTTGGCCCCTTTATCAAAGATTATTTGACCATATATATGTGGTTTTATTTCTGGGCTTTCTATTCTGTTCCATTGGTCTGAGTGTCTATTTTTTTGCCAATACCATGCTGTTTTGATTATCGTGGCCCTATAATATAGTTTAAAGTCAGGTATTGTAATGCCCCCAGCTTCATTCTTTTTCCTTAGGATTGTTTTGGCTATTCGGGGTTTTTTATAGTTCCATATAAATCTGATGATTTTTTGTTCCATTTCTTTAAAAAATCTCATAGGGATTTTGATGGGAATTGCATTAAATTTGTATATTGCTTTGGGTAATATGGCCATTTTGATTATATTTATTCTTCCTATCCAAGAACAAGGAATATTTTTCCATCTCATTGTATCTTTTTCGATTTCCCTTAACAATGCTTTGTAATTTTCATTATATAGGTCCTTTACGTTCTTTGTTATGTTTATTCCTAGGTATTTTATTTTTTTTGTTGCAATCGTGAAGGGGATTATTTTTTTGAGTTCGTTTTCTAATATTTCATTGTTGGCATATAGAAAGGCTATGGACTTTTGTATGTTAATTTTGTATCCTGCGACCTTACTGTATTGGTTTATTGTTTCTAATAATCTTTTTGTGGAGTCCTTCGGGTTTTCGATGTATAGGATCATATCATCAGCAAAAAGTGATAGCTTTACTTCTTCTTTTCCGATATGGATGCCTTTTATTTCTTTGTCTTGTCTGATTGCTCTGGCCAGAACTTCTAGCACCACGTTGAATAAGAGTGGAGAGAGTGGACAACCCTGTCTTGTTCCTGATTTAAGGTAGAAAGTCCTCAGTTTTATGCCGTTTAATAGGATGTTGGCTGATGGTTTATCATATATGGCCTTTATCATGTTGAGATATTTTCCTTCTATACCCATTTTGTTGAGAGTCTTAAACATAAAATTGTGTTGTATTTTATCAAAAGCCTTTTCTGCATCTATTGATAAGATCATGTGGGTTTTGTTCTTTGTTTTGTTGATATGGTGTATTACGTTAACCGTTTTGCGTATGTTGAACCATCCTTGAGATTCTGGGATGAATCCCACTTGATCATGATGTATTATTTTTTTAATATGTTGTTGTATTCGGTTTGCCAGTATTTTGTTTACTATTTTAGCATCTGTATTCATTAGAGATATTGGTCTGTAGTTTTCTTTTTTTGTGCCATCCTTGCCAGGTTTTGGTATGAGGGTTATGTTGGCCTCATAAAACGTGTTTGGAAGTATTGCTTCTTCTTCAATTTTTTGGAAGACTTTGAGTAGAATAGGAACCAAGTCTTCTTTGAATGTTTGATAGAATTCACTAGTATAACCGTCTGGGCCTGGACTTTTATTTTTGGGGAGATTTTTAATAGTTTTTTCTATTTCCTCCCTGCTGATTGGTCTGTTTAGGCTTTCTGCTTCTTCATGACTCAGTCTAGGAAGGTTGTATTGTTCTAGGAATTTATCCATTTCTTCCAGATTGTTGTATTTGGTGGCATATAATTTTTCATAGTATTCTACAATAATTCTTTGTATATCTATGATGTCTGTGGTGATCTCTCCTCTTTCATTTTGGATTTTATTTATTTGAGTCCTGTGTCTTTTTTCCTTGGTGAGTCTTGCCAAGGGTTTGTCAATTTTGTTGATCTTTTCAAAGAACCAGCTCCTTGTTTTATTGATTTTTTCTATAGTTTTTCTGTTCTCTATTTCATTTATTTCTGCTCTGATTTTTATTATCTCCTTTCTTCGGCTGGTTTTGGGTTGTCTTTGTTCTTCTTTTTTTAGTTCCTTAAGGTGTGAAGTTAAGTGGTTTACTTCGGCTCTCTCTTGTTTGTTCATATAGGCCTGAAGTGATATGAACTTTCCTCTTATTACTGCTTTTGCTGCATCCCAGAGATTCTGATATGTCGTATTTTCATTTTCATTTGTCTGTATATATCTTTTGATTTCTGCGCTTATTTCTTCTTTGACCCATTCATTTTTTAGAAGTATGTTGTTTAGTTTCCACATTTTTGTGGGTTTTTCCCCCTCTTTTTTGCAGTTGAATTCTAGTTTCAAGGCTTTATGATCAGAAAATATGCTTGGTACAATTTCAATTTTTCTAAATTTGCTGATATTGCCTTTGTGGCCCAACATATGGTCAATTCTTGAGAATGTTCCATGTACACTAGAGAAAAATGTATACTCTGTCGCTTTGGGATGAAGTGTCCTGTAGATGTCTATCATATCCAGGTGTTCTAGTATTTCGTTTAAGGCCACTATATCTTTATTGATTCTCTGTTTGGATGACCGATCTAGAGCCGTCAGCGGTGTATTGAGGTCTCCAAGTATGATTGTATTTTTGTTAGTTTTTGTTTTAAGGTCAATAAATAGCTGTCTTATATATTTTGGTGCTCCTTGGTTTGGTGCATATATATTAAGGATTGTTATGTCTTCTTGATTCAACTTCCCCTTAATCATTATGAAATGACCATTTTTGTCTCTGAGTACTTTTTCTGTCTTGTAGTCAGCATTATTAGATATGAGTATTGCTACGCCTGCTTTTTTTTGGGTGTTGTTTGCTTGGAGTATTGTTTTCCAGCCTTTCACTTTGAAATTGTTTTTATCCTTGTTGCTTAGATGTGTTTCTTGTAGGCAGCATATAGTTGGATTTTCTTTTTTAATCCATTCTGCTACTCTGTGTCTTTTTATTGGTAAGTTTAATCCATTTATATTTAGTGTAATTATTGACACTTGTGGGTTCCCTACTGCCATTTTATAAATTGCTTTCTGTTAGTTTTGTATCTAGTTTGATTCTTCTCTTTTGTTTTTCTATCATTTGTTTTTGTTTGTTTGTGTTCCATACTTCTTTCCTCTGTTGCTACCTTTTTTAAGTCAAGTGTTTTTGTGGTGGTTTTTTTAAGGGTGGTTACCATTAAGTAATGAAAAGGGTACCTACCATATTCATTGTAGTACCCTATCTTATAAGTATTTCTGCACTTCATCATCCTTTGCTACTGTTAATCTCCATCCTCTCCCCCCTTTTTTTTCCTTTGTTGTCACAGTTTAACTTTGATTTTATTGTGTTCTTGGTGGAGCTGTTACTTGTGGTGTTGTTTTCTTTTGTTCTTTGAATCTGGTTGGAAAACCCCCTTTAGTATTTCCTGGAGTGGGGGCTTTCTGTTGATAAATTCTCTCATCTTTTCTGTATTTGTGAATGTTTTTATATCTCCTTCATACTTGAAGGATAGCTTTGATGGGTATAGTATTCTTGGCTGAAAGTTCCTCTCTTTCAGGGCTTTAAATATTGGGGTCCACTCTCTTCTAGCTTGTAGAGTTTCTGCTGAGAAATCTGATGATAATCTAATAGGCCTTCCTTTATATGTTGTACTCTTCTTTTCCCTGGCTGCCTTGAGAATTTTTTCTTTGTCATTGGTTTGTGTCATCTTTATTATGATGTGCCTTGGAGTGGGTTTGTTGGGGTTAAGAAAACTTGGTGTTCTGTTTGCTTCTTGAATTTGAGGCTTTAGTTCCTTCCACAGGCTTGGGAAGTTCTCGTCTATTATTTGTTTGAGTATATTCTCCATTCCATTTTCTTTCTCTTCTCCCTCTGATATACCTATTATTCTTATGTTATTCTTTCTGATGGAGTCAGACAATTCCTGTAGGGCTTTCTCATTTTTTATTATTTTTGAGTCTCTTTCTTCTTCTCTCTGTTGTGCCTCAAGTTGTTTGTCTTCTATTTCACTAATCCTATCTTCAATCTGGGCTGTTCTGTTAGCTAAGCTTGTTACCTCGTTTTTCAGCTCGTGAATTGAGTTTTTCATTTCTGTTTGATTTGTTTTTATAGTTTCAATTTCCTTGGTAATATATTCTTTGTGTTCATTGAGTTGTTTTCTGATCTCCCTATATTGCCTTTCTGTGTTTTCTTGTATATCTCTGAGTATTTTTAAGATTTCTATTTTAAATTCTCTGTCATTTAGCTCCAAGGCTTCCAATATGTTAAGTCTTTTCTCCATAGATTTTTCCACATCTATTTGTGTTACCTCTCTTTCTTTTGTATCCATAATATTCGATTTCCTCTTTCTTATCAGCATCTGAGGGTGGTCTTATTGATAGCACTAATAAGAATTAATAAAGAGTAAAAAGTAAAAAAAAAAAAAAAAAAAAGGGTAAAACACCCCACAAAAAAAAACAGTAATAATTTATTATTTCCCCCTTTTTTTCTCTCTTCTCTTTTCCTCCTCTCCCCTCCTCAGGGAAATATCGTGCCTATAATGGAGGGCCTGATTTGAGGTGAAGACTTCAAGGGGCAAAAAAAAAGGGAGTAGGGATCTACTAAATGCAAAAAAAAAAAAAAAAAAAAAGGAAGAAAATCTTAGACAAGCATAAGATGATTTGCTTGTAAGTGATGGTCAACTAAGAGATATAATGAGAGGGATAAGAGGGGACCAGAAAAAAGGACCAAAAAAGAATAATAAAGAAGAAAAAATAAAAATAATAAGTAAAAATCTGTTGTATTAAGTGGAGCGAAGACTAAATACAATGGAGACCTTGGGTTGGGAGGACCCAAAATGCCACAAAAATAAACAAACAAGAAAAAAAAATAAAAACAAAAGCAAAAAAGAGAAATAAAGCCAAAAAAATGCCTTGGGTCCCAAATTAACTAATTTGTTCGTGATTGAGGATTATATGGGAGGAAAGTAAAATGAGAAAAGAAAAAACGAATAGAAAGGAAAAAATAAGAAAAAGAGAAAAACGAAGGAAGAAATAAAATAGGAAGAGAAAAAAAACAAAATAAAGCAAGACAAAAAAAAAAAAAAAAGAGGAGAGAGTGAGAGTTAAGTGTTTTGGAGTATAACCTTAAAGGAGGGTGAGGATGAAGAAGAAAAATAAAATGCAACACTCATGAGTAGTGTAGTTCAAGAAAGGGGAAGCATAAGATGGGCAGAGAATAGAAGGACCGAGGTGGAGGAAATAAAGGCAAAAAGATAGAAGAAACAAACAACAACAACAAAAAAAAAAATTAGTGGATCAAGTTGTAAAGTCTGTGGGTTTTTCTTGATTTTGAGAGGTTAACTTCTTCCTTTTTCTTATCTCTCCCTCTTCCTGGTCAGTGACTCTGTACCCCATGCTCTGCCCCTGTGTCACTCTTAGGTAGGGATTTGCAGTTGATGGGATTCTATGGCAATGTCATATAATTGGCTTTAGTCTTGCTGGAAGTAAAGGCTTGTTGGCGTTTGCAAGGTTCAACGATGAGAGAGTTTGCTTTCCTGGATTCTCTCTCCTAGTCCCCCCTTTCTGAATTAGCAGCCTGGTGATCCAGCTATAAGGCTGCAACTGCATCTGCCTGGGGAGTAAGAGGCTCAAAGAGCTGGGAAATCCCCACTCTATCCCCACTCAGTGCAAGGCTTTGAGAAAGGCTCTGATAGTCAGGGCCTCCAGTGTAATCAGGCAGGGGTGGGAGTCAATTGTTGTCAAGGTGACTGATCAGCGCCTATCATTTAGTTGGACCTCTCAACCCAGGCTTTCCACACTTTGTAGCCTGTTTTTGCAGGGAAGAAGAGGCACTAGTCTCTGCTTACGACTAGTGTAGTATAGACCTTATTATCTGCCAAGTCCTTCTTGTTAGTGTTTATCCCTGAATATGGAGGCTCTATCAATCAGAAGTTGCCCCCGCCCCTTTAGCGAGAGGCACTAAAAAATATCACGCCTCTTGTCTTGGAACGCTGAATTGAGAGAGATTTTATCAATTAGAACCGAGGGTGCGCAGATTTCATGGGTTAAGCTAATTTCAGTGATTGGGTCGCAGCTGTGCTTCCGAAGGTATTTTAGGCTGCCTGCGCGCGCCCCTCCCCCAACGCTTGATTGTTAGCTTGAATGGCTGGGTGAGGTGCCCCGCCCACAGAGAGAATCTCCCAAGCCTCTCCCGCTCATCCCGCCACTGGCGGCTGGATCGCACCAGGTGCAGGATAATGGAGCCCCCTGGGTGTGCGGGCCAGCAGGGCGCCCTGGGTGCGTGGAATGCCCAAGGCACGTGCGCGAATGGGGCGCTCCGGGCACCGGTGGCCGGCGACCCCCTCTTGCAGTGTGCGGGCCGCTGGGAACGTCAGCGGTGCTCAACCGGACCGGGCGTGTGCGCGGCTGCTCGCGGGCAGCGGCTCGTGGCGGCTCACGGTGGCGCTCGCGGCGGCAGCTTGCGGCGGCTCGCGGTTCCCAAGTATATGGGCTGACTCACCACAGGCGCACTTCCTTGCGGTTTGAAAGAACATCCCTGTGGTAGATTTCTCCACACCCTCGTCTCTCAGATTCAAGTGATAACAGTCCTTTCGCTATCAGTTTGTGTAGAACTCCGGAATGCTCCGAGGATAAATTTTTCTGTTTCTAGTTGATAAATTTGTTGTGATTTAGGGGAGAGCTGTCGGACGCGCTGCTCACGGCGCCATTTCCGCGACGTCACTAATGAAAACAATTGTAATGAAACAAATAACATAGTTTAAAATAAATGTTATATTATTCAGCAATAAAAAAGATTAACATTTTGCCATTTGCAACAGCATGGATGAACCCAGAGGGCATTATACTAAGTGAAATAAGTCAGAGAAAGACAAATACCATATAATCTCATTTCCATGTTGAATCAAATAACAAAACAAAACAGATAAACAGATAAAGCACAAATAAACTCATAGATAAAGAGCAAACTGAAGGTTGCCAGAGGAGGACCAGGATATTGGTAAGAAGATGAAGGGGAATAAGAGGTACAAACTTCCAGATATAAAAAGAAAGTCACAAAGATATAATGAACAGCACAGAAAATATGGTCAATAATATTGTAATAAATCTGTACAGTGACAGATGGCTACTAGACATATCCTGGTATGTCTAGTAAGGTTCATGAATGTAGAATCACTATGTTTTAACTTAAAACTAATATAAACTAATATAAACGTTGTATGACAACTATACTTCAATTTTAAAAAATACAACAAAATTATAAAGCAAAATAAAAAGTCAAATTTCTAGCAGTAAAATAACACAGTTAACATATAACTCCACCTTTTAAAATGGAAGGAGGAGGAAGGTATAATGTCTGAATGGATGAGGCTGCTAAATAATCTAGGCAACAGTTAAAAACACAAAGACCAGGAACCTGTGCATTTCTATGCTGGTTTCAAAAAGAATGGTCACCTGAAAACCTGGTCTTTCATCTCTAGACTGAGATGGAAGCTGTTATAAAGAAAAAAGCTCAGAGAAGGGCATCTAGAATGAATGCTGAATAGATAATCAAGAGCCTTTGTCATCTCTGGTAGATTTTGTATCTCCTTTGTTCTATCTGATATCTCAGTAGCATTAGCTTGGCCCTTGGGAATATCCTACTATTGATTTGGTTTCTGTTTTTGTTCCATTATTAAATAATCTAGTTTTAAAATATGAATTTATACCATTTGTATTGTAGTTTCTAATATATTTTGGATTTCTAGCACTTTGTTCTGTCTTTTCTGTTTACTTTCTCTTTCTTTGTATCTTTTCTATTTTCATTCTCCAGTTGGAAGGATATAGCTCTGTTCCTCTTCTTACCTTCTCAATTTGTATCAAAGCAGACATTCTAATTGTCTTTTTATGAGCTAGGCTTGATATTTTATTATATAATACAAGGACCCAAGAACACTTTAAATCATCCCTCTTTCCTTCCATGTTATTGTTGTTTAGCATTACAGTTCCTCTTTTAAAAAATTTATTGGGATGACATGGTTTGCCAAACCATAAAGGTTTCAAGTGTACAACACAGTATAATACAGCGGTTCTCAACCTGTGGGTCGCGTCCCTGGCGGGGTAGCCTAAAGCCATCGGAAAATACATAATGCATATCAGGTATTTACATTCCGAATCATAACTGTAGCAAAATTACAGTTATGAAGTAGCCACCAAAATTATTTTTTGGTTTGGGGTCACTGCAACATAAGGAACTGTATTGCGGGTCACGGCATTAGAAAGGTTGAGAACCACTGATATAATACCATCTACATACCGCATCATGCCTCCTCCCTAAGCAAAGTCTCTTTCTGCCCCTTTGGCCCTCTTCCTTCAACTTCCCACCCCCCATTTCCCTCTGGCTATTGCCACTCTATTCTCTATATCTACCTGCTAAGTATATGTTTTTTGGCTAATCCTTTCACCTTCTTTTCTCATCATCTCTTCCCCTTTCCCTCTGACAGCCTCCCCTGTATCTATGCCTCTGTTTCTATTTTGTTCCTCAGTTTATTACGTTCATTATTTTTAGTCTCACTTTGTTTTAACAATTCTACCCCTAAAATGAGTATCTTCTACAAGATTTCTATTTTTACATTGAATACTTAATTATATGTATGTATTTGCATATTTACAATTGTTTTGTTTACTGTGCCTTTTTGCTTCCCACTTCTGCCTTTTGAGTTCATTTTTTTCTAATTTTTTTTAAGCAAGAAAGAGACAGGAAGGGAGAGCGATGAAAAACATCAACTCATATTTGTGTCATTTTATTTGTTCATTCATTGCTTATCTCATATGGGTCTTAACCAGGGAGTTTAAGCTGAGCCAGTGACCCCTTGCTCAAGCCAGTGACCTTGGGCTCAAGCCAGCAATCTTGGGATAATATCTATGATTTCACATTCAAGTCAGTGACCCCATGCTCAAGTTGGTGAGCCTGCACTCAAGCCAGTGACCTTGGGATTTCAAACCTGGAACCTCAGCATCCCAGGTTGACACTCTATCCACTGTACCACCACAAGTTAGGCTCTCTTCTTCTTTTTTAACTAAAGAGTATCTTATTGAATTTATTGGGGTTACATTGGTTAATAAAATTATATAGGTTTCAGGCACACAATTCATTATACACCATCTGTATATTTTATTGTGTGTTCATCCCACCAAGTCAGGTCTCATTTGGTCTCCATTTGTCGACCCTCCCCCCATCTCCTTCCATTCTGGTAATCACCATGTTGCTATTTGTGTCTACGAGGAGTTGTTTTTGCTGTGCTTAATCCCTTCATTTTTTTCACTTGGCCCCCCTAACCTTCCTCTTCTCTAACAGTCGTTAGTTAGTTTTTTGTCTTCATTAGTCTGTTTCTATCCTATTTATTTTGTTTATTAGATTCACATATAAGTGAAATCATGTGGTACTTGTTTCACTCTGACTGGCTTATTTCATTTAGTATAATAAACTTCAGGTCCACACATGCTGTCACAAAAATTAAGACTTCCTTCATTTTACGGTTGAGTGGTATTACGTTGTGTAAATGTACCACGGCTTTTTCCTCCACTCATCTACTGATGGGCACTTAGGCTGCTTCCAGATCTTGGCTATTGTAAATAGCACTGCAATAAACATAGAGGTGCACATATTCTTTTGAGTCAATTATTTTTTTTTCAATTTTTATTTTTCGTACTTTTCTGAAGTTGGAAACAGGGAGGCAGTCGGACAGACTCTCGCATGTGCCCAACCAGGATCCACCCGGCATGCCCACCAGGGAGCAATGCTGTGCCCATCTGGGGCTTTGCTCGGCTGCAACCAGAGCCATTCCAGTGCCTGAGGCAGAGGCCACAGAGCCATCCTCAGCGCCCGGGCCAACCCTGCTCCAATGGAGGCCTGGCTGCGGGAGGAGAAGAGAGAGACAGAGAGGAAAGAGAGGGGGAGGAGTGGAGAAGCAGATGGGTACTTCTCCTGTGTGCCCTAGCCGGGAATCGAACCTGGGACTTCTGCACGCCAGGCCAACGCTCTACCACTGAGCCAACCGGCCAGGGCTAAGAGTCAATTATTTTGGATTCTTCAGATACATGCCCAGAAATGAAATTGCTGGATTGTAAGGCAGTTTCATTTTTAACTTTTTGAGGTAACTTCATACTGCTTTCCACAGGGGCTGCACCAGTCTACATTCCCACAACAGTGCATTTTTATATACCAGTAATAAACTGTCAGAAAAGGAAACTAAGAAAATAATCCCAATTACAATTGCATCAAGAAAAAAATAATAAAGTACCTAGGAATAAATTTAACCAAGGATGTAAAAGACTTGTACTTGGAAAATTATGATACTGAAGAAAGAAAGAAGATACAAATAAGTGGAAACATATAATGTGTTCATGAATAGAAAGAATTAACATCATTAAAATGTCCATACTATCCAAAGAAAGCTATAGAGTCAATAAAATTCCTATCAAGATACCAATGATATATATCACAGAACTAGAACAAATAGTCTAAAAATGTGTATAGAACCACAGAAGATCCTTAATGGCCACAACAATCGTTTTCTTTTTAATTTTTCCAAATGAGAGGTGGGGAGATAGAAAGACAGACTAGACTCCCACATGCACTTCAACTAGGATCCACCTGGCAACCCCCATCTGGCACCATGCTCACACTGAGCTATTTTTAGTGCCTGAGGTAGAGGCTCCACAGGGCCATCCTCAGTTCCTAGGGCTGATGTGCTCAAACCAATCAAGCTGTGACTGCAGGAGGAGAAGAAAGAGAGAGAAAAGGGGGAGAGGGAAGGGTGGAAAAGCAGATGGACACTTCTCCTGCATGCCCTGACCAGGAATCAAACCTGGGTCATCCACATGCCAGGCCAATGATCTACCACTGAGCCAACTGGCCAGGGCCCACCACAACAATCTTAAGAAAAAGAACAAAATTGGATGAATTATGCTACCTGATACCAAAATATACTATAAGGCCACAGTAATAAAAACAGCAAGGTACTGGCATTAAAACACACATATAGATAAATGGAACAGAATAGAGGGCCCTGAAATCAAACAATGCCTTTGTGGTCAATTAATATATTACAAAGAAGGTACAAACCTACAATGGGGTAAAGATAGTGTATTCAATAAATGGTTTGGAAATATTGGATACATGCAAAAAAAATGAAACTAGCCCACCTTCTTATACCATATACAAAGGACAACCTCAAAATGCATTAAAGACTTAAATGTTAGACTTGAGAACATAAAAATCTTAGAAGAAAACATAGGCAGTAAAGATCACTTTTCAATAATTCCCTTAAAAAGTCTATGATTAGTTAACTCCCTAATTCTTTCTCTGGAAATGTCTTTGTTTTACTCACATTATTAAATGAGGTATAGAATATCCCTTGGAACCTGAAATATACCATCTTATTGTGTTCTGCCATCCATTGTCACTATTGAAAAGTATACCCATCTTGTAATGAATCCTTTGTTAGAAAAAATTCTGTTTTCCTGTAATTGATTTTAATGTTCTTTGGTTTCCCACACTGTCTAGGTTTTTATTTATCTTCTTCAGGACTTAGTGTGCTTTGTCAACTGGAAATGCAATTCTTTTTTTAAACATGAAAAATTTCTTTTACAATGTTGTCTTTTAGGATGTTTCCTCTTCTTCATCCTATCTCATCCTACTAGAACTTACATTATATTCACTTGGTATTTTTCATGCTCTTCATCATATCTCTGAGCTGCTCTTTCATTGCTGAGCTCTGTATTATGGGTGATCTTCTCACATTGATCTTCTAATTCCCTCAGTCTTCCTTTAGTTGTGTCTAATCTGTCACTTAATTCACCCCCTGAATTTTTAATTTTATAAGTACTATATTTTTATATTTCTATAATTTCTAATTAGCTTCTTTTAAAATTGTTATTTTGTCTACCCATTCATTATATATCCTATGTAATTTTTCATATTCATTTTATAATACTTTCTAGTATTTCTTTTATTTTTAACCTATTCTAAAAATATTAATGTATAACCTTTTCCAGTATGTTCTATTATTTTCCTTTTGTTATAATATTGATTCTCTTTTTTCTTGCTACCTATAAACTCACAGATTTGTCTTTTTTTTTTCTTGTAAACTCAATTCCACTAAGGATTATTTATCTTTGGGAGTTCTATTAACCCTGTGTTTTCAGTATATTTTTCATAACTATTCTCATTTCCTCCTGTCAGAATCTCTAATTTATTAATTTTTTCTTGGATATATTTTTGTTAATTTCTTGTTGGAGTTCCTCTGCTGCATGAGCTTTGTAAGCACAGTCTTGATCTTTGTAAGCACAGACTGTGCTTATAAAGGCTAGAAGCTCACCCAGGCTAGAAGCCTTGGGTTTTACTTTCTCCTGGTTGATTGTTCTGACACAATAAAGTCTATGTAACAAAATAACCCAGCAAACGTCTACTTCTCCAGTTATTTACTCATGTGTAGTTTCTTGAGGCTTTAATTCTTATGTCAGGGACACAAATCCATGTTTTTCACCTTATCTAGGTCAGGGTCATCTGTTCCCATGTGAGAATGCCCTATCCTTAGGGTCTATATTTATACCTGCTTTACTTGACATTCTAGTCTTTACTTCTTTTTAATTTTCTTTTTGCTAGTTGAGACAAAGGCAGCAAATTTACACCTTTATAAAAAACACAATTTTAACATGGAATTCTAAATGAAATGTCAAAATTCTTCCCTTTAAATACTCATTGGTTGCCTGGTCAAGGTACATATGGGAGTTGATGCTTCCTGCTCCTTCCCCCTTCTCTCTCTCTCTCTTTTGCCTTCTCTCTCTCCTCTCTAAAATTAATAAATAAAAAATACATATATATTTTTTTAAAGGCTCATTGAATTGTTTTTAAAGTCAAGTCTGTATGTAGACTGCTTCCCTTGAGCCCAGTTTGCAGCCACAGAGATGTTTGGCCCTTCTCAGTTTTGTCGCTGGGTCTGCAAATTATCACCTGCAAACTCTCTTTTTTCCAATATCTATATTTCTTTATTCATTTTTCTTCACTATCCCACTTTAAATCTCTCTCATCTACACACACACACACACAGAGAAATAAGGGTCACTAATTATGCTTCTCAGCTTAAGTAGTAATAAAGGATGCATATAGTTTCAAGGAAAAATTTCTTCTCTCTTCATCTTCCCATTATCATGACCTTTATAATCTTGCTTAAAATTCCACTTCCGATACCTCCACCACCTCTCAATACCATCCTGTCCTCTTGTGTTAATGATTCTACAAATGGTGCTACAGTTCCTAGTCAGCTTCTATAACCAAGTTCTCATATATCCATAAAACTCAAAGCTCTTTCTCTTTCAAGTGGAAAGGGGCTTATACTTTGGCTGCCCAGTGACTCCAGTTCTTTAGGATCAATCAAAGGTGGCTTTGATACTGCAAGCTATTTCCTCTGCCATGAAATTTCTGTCATGTTCCCTAGAAATTGCCCTATTGGTCCAAGGAAAACTAATTGGCAACATTATTAGCCTCCCTCCTTTGATTCTAGTGTGTTTAATGGCAAGGTGACCATAGTACTTAGCTTCCAAACTGCGATACTTTTAAGCATGGAAGAAGGCACTGATGTAATTACACCAGGATGGCAGACAAGCCAGGACTACTGGGGAAATTTTCAAGTCTTTTTTACATAGGAAGCCTGG
The DNA here is from genome assembly GCF_036850765.1 of Saccopteryx bilineata. NCBI lineage: Eukaryota > Metazoa > Chordata > Mammalia > Chiroptera > Emballonuridae > Saccopteryx > Saccopteryx bilineata. Next base: position 67,988,683 of record NC_089491.1, on the reverse strand, counting down.
ATACTTGCCTTGACCTCCTAAACTTCCATATATGTACAGTCACACACACATACACACAAACACACACACACACACTCTCTCTCTCTCTCTCTCTTTGTAAATATGTATGTATGCAAAGTAAGTCCCAAAATGACCATACGATCATAACTGTAAAGGAAACATGTTCTCTACTTCTATTTCCTATGACAAGTTTTGTTTGTTTATTTGTTTGGTGGGCCTAAGGGAATGTAGAAAATATGAAAAATTAAATGCCATTTAAGTTAGTAGGACAGACAGAAACAGGGAGAGACAGGAACAAAGAGAAGCCATAGGCTCTCCAGTTACACAGTGTGGTTTTGGACTTCCTCCTCTATAGCTGCTTTAGCTGAATTATGCTGTGCCAATTTGCCACTGACCTAGACTGAGAGATATTATTAGACCTTTATGAGATATTTTACTACACTTACTGTCGTAATGTCTTTGTAAATGTAGTTCATTAGTTTACATAGTTTTCTCTTTCTAAGGACTCATAGGACAAATTTTTCATCATTTAGTCTCGGTGCCAAAAAGCATGTCTATCCTGAACAATTGCTTTATATTATGTTTAATTTATGGGCCCAGAATTGTATGACTACTTACCTTTTTGTTTGGGAAACTAAGAAGCTCAGAATAAAATGTATGGCCTCTAGGAAATGAATGAACGCTATGTAAAATTTTGCATATCAACTTCTCTCTTTAATACTTTTCTATCTTTATTTTTCCTCTAACCTGATTTCCTTGACTCTCTATATTTCACTTCACTTTTTAAAGTTAAAGCCACTTCAAATGAAATGGGGATTTCATCTAGTTCTTTAAAAAAATTTACCTCTCTTTTTGATGCTCTTTTTATTTTGATGACTACAGGGATATAAATTCTATTAAAGCAGTATCATATTTAAAGATGCATAAGTAAGCATAGACTTGGACAGGACTTTTCACTTTGTGAATGAAAACATGGCAGAAAATAATCAGGTTTATGGTCAGTAGGCTTAACTCAAACATTATCAAAGATTCTTCATTAAAAAATATCACTTGAGCCTGACCTGTGGTGGCGCAGTGGATAGAGCATCGACCTGGAATGGAATGCTGAGGTTGCTGGTTCAAAGCCTTGGGCTTGCTCGGTCAAGGCACATATGGGAGTTGATGCTTCCTGCTCCTCCCCCCTTGTGTCTCCCTTCTCTCTCTCTCTCTCTCTCTCTCTCTCTCTCCTCTTTCAAATAAATAAATAAAATCTAGATTAAAAAAAATATCGCCCTGGCAGGTTGGCTCAGCAGTAGAGCGTCGGCCTGGCGTGCGGGGGACCCGGGTTCGATTCCCGGCCAGGGCACATAGGAGAAGTGCCCATTTGTTTCTCCACCTCCCCCCCCCCTTCCTCTCTGTCTCTCTTTTCCCCTCCCACAGCCAAGGCTCCATTGGAGCAAAGATGGCCCGGGCGCTGGGGATGACTCCTTGGCCTCTGACGCAGGTGCTAGAGTGGCTCTGGTCACAGCAGAGTGATGCCCAGGAGGGGCAGAGAATCGCCCCCTGGTGGGCAGAGCGTCGCCCCTGGTGGGCGTGCTGGGTGGATCCCAGTCGGGCGCATGCGGGAGCCTGTCTGACTGTCTCTCCCCATTTCCAGCTTCAGAAAAATACAAAAAAAATAAAAAATAAATTTAAAAAATATATCACTTGACTAATTTTACATTCAAATGCCATAAACACTGTCACAAATCATTTAGAGGTTCTAAGTAAGACTGTTATGAGAAACATGCTATCATGATTTGGACACCACCCTGACATTTTATTTCCTTGGTATAGGATTTCTGACAAGCTATGCTTAATGGGGAAAAGGCTTTATAATAAAACTGATCACTGCAATAATTGACTACAGTATAAATGAAATTTCCCAATGCACTCTATTTCTACCACCTTTATTTTTCTTTTTCTGAAAATTTTTTATTGGCCATTAGATTCATATGTGGAGCACAGCCTTTATTACCTTGAAGGAAGATATTTCAAGATGTGTTATATAAATCCCCTACTGTCCCTCTGTTTCCTCTTGCCAGCAGCTCTGTCATCCAGATGATAAATAAGTTTAGTCTGGTGTTAGAGTTTAACTAGCAATGAATTTCACTTTATTGCAATATTTATGAAAGCTTTTTAAAATGTGGTTAAGTGAAAGTCTTCTGGTGCGCTGCAATCAATGCTTCTTAACATGAGGTAGAGAATCCAAATCTTCAGTGTTTCTTTCCAGTTCTGAAAGCTACAAGGCCTTCTTGACAAAGGACCCCAATTTTAGTAGACTGAACTACTCTTCATGTTAGGAATGTTTTTAAAGTTTTGTTTCTTCTTCTTCTTCTTCTTCTTCTTATTATTATTATTATTATTAAAGTCAAGATGTTTAGTGTTTTGCTCTTCTTTTTCTTTTTCTTTTTGCTTTCCCCCTTTCAGCTAGAAGAAAATATGTAGCCAGAAAATTTAGGCCAAGAAACCTGAGTCACAATAATTACCATTCCAGGCTGCAACACTGTGTTTTCTATTAAGCCCATAGAGCAATTAGCAACGTTTTATAACAGCTGTGAAAATTGTTGCTTGACCTCCTCTGATTACAATTCTGACACTTTTAAGAACAAATTGGTAAACAGTGCTGGTGTCAGAAGCCCTTTCTAAGTTTGCAGGAAAGGAGCTGGCCTGTGGAGAAGAAGAGTCTTTGAGAGAAATGGACTTAGAGGCAGCCCAGGTTGGAGAAGAAATAATGCAAGAAAAATGTGGTCTTGTTAGATGCAAGGACAGCTGGTTTCCTTGGGCTGAGACTCTGAGGTGGAGCCTGTGTCTGCATTTGCTAAACCTAAAATGATACCAGCCAGGAGGGTCCCAGGTGGGGTGAAAAACAGCCTTCCTATTGTTAGAAATCCATTGAGAGGATAATTCCTAAACCAAGGAAAAGGGACCATAACCCATCTCTTCTGACTTTGAGTTTTCTGATTAAAGTTTCATTCTTTACAAGGAGAGCTTTAGGTCTCTTTGAAGCACCCTCAGAGTGATTTCTGGACCGAACATGGCCTTTCTGATCAGGAGAGATGGTCTCAAATGTTGTCAAGTGTCAGCGTGCTGGGGATGACCACCGGTCTGAGAACTAAACCTGGGTTTGAATCCCAACCTGCCTGTGACTTGGCCATGGGCAAGTCATTGAACTTCTCTAAGCTTTAAGTTTCTCATCTGTAAAATGGGATTTTCCCCCCCAAATATTAGCCAGAAAATAGTAATGAAGAAAAAAATGGTGAATTAGACAAGGAGACACAAACTACAGCCAATGGACCAAAATCAGCCTACTGTTTATTTTTATATATAAAGGTGTGTTGATTACAGACCATGACTGCTTTCACACTGCAAAGGCAGAGTTCAGTAGTTGTGGCAGAGAACCAGACAGCCCACAAAGCCAAAAATATTTACTGTCAGGCTCTTTACAGAGAAATTCTATCAGCCTCTGAAGTAAACCATTTAGGATCCTTAACTACAAGGCTAATTTGGCGAGCAAAATCTATGGAGTGCTGGTCTATATCTGAGGTTCCAAACACAACTTTAAAGATCACTTATTACACTGAGTGAAGTAAGTAAATCAGAAAAAGCTAAAAACTGTATGATTTCACACATAGGTGTGATACAAAGCTGAGACTCATGGACACAGGTAAGAGTGCAGTGGTCACCAAGGGGAGGGTGTAAAGAAGGACACATATAAGGCGATGGAAAATGATTTGATATTATTAGGTGATGGATATACAACATAATTAACTAATCAAACGATGGAGTGATGTTTGCCTGAAATCTATGAACACTTATTGATCAATGTCACCCTGTTAAAATTAATTTTCTCAATAAATAAATTTTAAAAAATAAAAACAAAATAAAGATCACTTACGTTTGTCACTCAGTTGTAATATGTTTCCCACACCATTTGTTACTTATAAGTAGTATTTAAAGTTATAAAATTTGCAAATAACTATCTTGTTTTCTGAATTAGAGCAAGTTCAAAGTAATTCATGCCATAGTATCACTCTCACTTTAATATGGGTTTCTTTAAGAGGAAGGGAAAGGTGTGGAATTTTCACTTAGTGCTAGTCTAGATACTACCCAGGCCTAGCTGCACCCAGGGATTATGGAGCTTGTCGTTCCACATGTGTCTTAGGTATCAGCTAGAATTCTTTCTGTTGTAGGTAAGAGAATACCCAGATAAAAGTGAATTAAACAATACAGAACTTTACAATTTTACTTGACAGGAATATCACAAGTGGATAGTTCTAAGACTGGATCAAACATATCAAGGCTATTCATGTAATCTCTGCAACTCTCCTGAATATCTCAACCTGTCCCATGATACCTAACAAGGATGTGCTTTGTTACATCTTTAAAAGACAATGTTCAAAGCAGGAAGAAGGGAAAATGCAAAAATAGGGTTTGCTTCTTATTACTCTGTCTTTTTAAATAAAATATATATATATATATTTTGCAGAAATCCAGGAAGAATTACTTTTCTTTTCCTTATTGGCCAAAATAGAGTCACATGCCTAACCCCGACCGACACTTCCACGAGGAATGATGACTGCTTCTATCTGATGGACCCTCCATGGCTCCTCCCCTGAAAACGGGCATGCAGCTGACCTAGCAGAGAAACAGAGGAGGCAATGGCTGCTTCACAGGAAATTCATAGTGTCTCTTTATTTGGGAGCTTGAGAAATGGTTTAAAAGATTTTTTTTTCCCTTGTCAGGATTGAGGAAAAAATCTGACAAACTTTTGGAAATGTGTTTTCCTATGAACACAGCAAATCCTTTTTGAGGATGTCAAAACTCAGGTTACTTTGGATTATTAGCCAATGGAATACACTAGAACAGTGTTTCCCAAAGTGTATTCTCTAGGAAAATAGTTCCTGTGGCAAAATAATCTTTGGTCAAATAGATGTGGGAAATATCGCATACTGTACCCTCACAATGCAAACTTTTATTATGCAAATCAGCATAGCAAAGTCTCTGAGAAGCACTGTGTAAAGAATATGTTCACTTTTGGTTTCACTTATACATTTAAAGGGGTTTTTATAAGGTCTCATAGAAATAGGAATAGCAAAAAACTGACCTAAATTATTATCTCTGCAGATGAAGTAGAAGATTAAACTTTTGACAAATGAAAATGGAACCCATCCATTGACCTCCAGGAGTACCTGGGAGAATCTTTCTTTCAATAACTACACACCTGGGTCTCCAATTTCCTCTACTGCCCCTTCTTTGAAAATAGTTCTAATAATGACAGTACACAATGATTTCAAGCATACCATTAAACTTGACCAGTATCTGGGAATCTCCAAGATTAGATTAGACATGTTAGAGGTAGAATATGAGCACAAATATAACTCTGTGCTTGTTTTGCATGGGTTTTAACTCTTGTTAAGGCATATACTCTACCTCCTTTGTCAGCTTAAATGTCCCTCCTCTAATTGTGGGTTAGGATTAGGAAAGGATAAGTTTGATAGTTAAGGTTTGGGTCCCTTTATTCTAAGACCCCTGTTTTCAGTTCAGTTTTCATTCTTTTGTCCCAGAGTTAGCTGTTTCCTCTAGCCATCTGCCTCACCCCAACCCCATTTGCTTCTCCCCTCAAGAAGTGCTTAGTGTAAATAGTATGAGGTTTAGAATTAAATAAACCTTGGCTCAAATCCTGCTTTACTATGTTCTACCAGTGTTACCTCTCTGAGCTTCAAACCACTCATCTATAACAAGCAGATAATACTTAACTCAAGGTACTGTTTTGAGAATTATATAATAAACATATGTAAATTACCTATTATTAATTTGGAACTAAAGTAGGTAGATACAGAACAAATGCCTACTGCTTTCCTTTATGTGGGCTAGAGCTATGAAAACTAACAACAAACATTGACTGAGTATTTGTTTATGGTTAGCCATGTGCTATGCTAAGTGCTCTAGTTCATTTAATCTTCATAAAAATCATATGAGGTAGGTAATACTAGTATTTCCTTTTTATGGATGAAGTAATGGAGATTTCTAGAGAGGCTGCATAACTGACAAGTCTCACCAGGTATGGATTCTAAAGCAGTTCTGTGGAGCCCTCTGGCTATGCTTTTACTCTCTGAGGCACTGCAGCCAAAACTACAAGATGTCTACAAGAGTACACAGTACCTGGACTTTATCCAAGCCCGTGTCTCCCTTACAAATATAGACTAGATAGCTGTGTTGCCTCCAGTGGAATGTGAGCAGAAGTCATGTATGTCCCTTCTGGACTGGAGTTTCTAAGTGCACAGGTGGCTATCCATTCTCTCCTTCCCTTTTCACCATATAGTTGCCAGACAATGAAAAAGTCCTAAGGGATGGATGGCAGAGCCACCAGATGGAAGGAGTCTTAGTCTCTGAATCGACAAATGGAGGAAAGTACTTTGCCTACGCAAGCATCTGCTTTGGACTATTGTTACATTAGTAAGAAAAAAGCTTCTCCTTGGTCTGGGCCATTTTGTGTTTGGGTCTATTTGTTAAGCAGTTTAGTCTAAAATAGCTGCTTCAACCATAAAGAATTTGATCTACTCTACACTTATTATGACTTCTAATAATCAACCCTGTTGGCTTAAGAATCTCCCTCACCAGCTAAACTTAAGAGTCCCTTTCTATGTTTCCACCTAAGAAGACTTTTATTTTCCTACCCCTTCTTTTCTGCCTTTGTCTCGGTTCTTTCCAGAATTCCTCACCCCGTTTATTTTCCTTTTTCATGAGGCCTGTGTTTTCTGAGTCACTTTCTCCTTTTCTTCTACTTAGCTCCTACTTAGCTTCATGCCACCCCAAAGCATCACCCATCCTTAATATAATCAGCTTGATAACTTTAGCTCATGCCAGAATATTTGGTAATTGTGTGACGATGGCACCCTTATATTGTACCCCAAGACCTTGTAACAGCTTTTAAAAGCCCTATAATGGCAATAGTCAGAGAAGGAAATATGTGAGAGAAAAGTGAAAAAAGGAAAAAGAGAGTCAAACTACAATCTCTCCCCACACGAAACTTTATAGTTTACAGTCTAGGAAGAATGCAGTAAAGACTACCAAAGTATGTGTTAGGAGCTTTCACTAAAAGATAGGAAGAGCTACTAAAAAGGATATATAGAAAGTAAAGAAGTTCAAATAGTAGGAAATAAGGTTTGAAACCTCATCTCCAGTTCCACTGAAGTAAGATAAATTCATACGGAGTTCTTTCAAAACTAAGGAAGAAAGATGCACATTTTAAAAAATTCATTATGTGTTTACAGAAACCACAGTATATTATCATGGGCTTGGCCCTCGACGCTCCTCAGCATAACTTATGGACGGTTTGTCTTTATGAGAAGGCTCTGTGCCGGGAGTTCCATGTGGGAGCTCAGCTCAGAGCAGCTCAATGGGGAGCTGCTGTGGCCCCTCCAATTTGGGTGGAAATTACCATTGTCCTTTCATGCCTTTTAGATGGTAGACACTGAGCATCATTAAACATTCTTTTAAAACAATAGTGATTGTCCTGTGATTTAATATAGTGAAGCCCTCTGAGACTCCTGAGATACAAATGACATTTACCCTTAGGCCTAATGTCTTCCTCTTACTCTGTCTTTTGAGTTCTGGTGTCTGCTTGGATCCATTTTTTTTTTCTTCAAGGCCACCAATTGTCATTCCTATCTGCTTTTGATATGGCTGATTCTAATAAGTCCACTTCCAAAATTAAAATTTGGTTCTTCTAGAATTACGTCAAATATAAGGGAACGAGGTTCTGAGTGCTTCTCCCTTGAAAAGAGGACACATGAAGATCCATTCAATCAAGAGGAAGAAGAAACATTTGGGCAGGGTACACTCTTATACTTACCTCCTATTAATAAAGTAGCCAAACTGAAGGAAAGGGAAAAGCATTTTTAATGGCCCTAAAATAACCATAATCACCACCACCATCAACATCATCATCATTCTCATCTCTACTAATGATTAATAGCATAAGTTCCCAATATGTATAATCATGTATCTTATGTTTAATCCTTGTTCTAGAATTCTTAATTTTTGTCATCATGGGCAGTTCACTTACTTCTCAGAACTTTGTCTTCTTTGTCTGTAAAGCAATGATAATAATACACACCCCAGACGGCCGGCAGTGAGGGTTAAATGAGGTAACATATATAAAATGTGCCTGGCACATAGTTGGTGCTTATTTGGGAATGTCTCCTCTACTACTGTGTGTACTCATGGTGGAACTGTCAATCAAACTGCCCCATGTAGCTGGTCAAGTTGTGGCTATGTGGGTAATGTGAGGTCAAGGTCAATTATACTCTCTCCTAACAATCTAAAGCAGATATGTCATTAAAGATGAAAAATAGTAGGTGAGTCTTTCTAATGAAATCTTCTAGAAGAGTATGTCTGTTCTTTAGCTTCTCATACCTGGCTTCAGAGAACTCTCCTGGTTCTTGCTTTTGACAAGATCCAATTGTTCAATTTGGCCTTATAGTTTGGAATTTGCCCAGTCTCTTTGCTACAAATCTCCCCGTTCCCCTTGAGTCAGCCACTGGGAAATGATATGTTAAGATTCTGGTAGCTACCTAGTCTCCTTGCTACAAATACCTTTTTTCCTTCTGAGTTTATCATACAGGGGTTTTATGCTTGCACCCAAAGAGTACTAATTGGACACCATGCTACACTCTGTGAACTTATGCTAATATTTATACAGAGGCTCAGACCATAAAGATATTTTCTTTGCTGATCCCTCTAGTCCAAGGAAAAACAACCAAACTAATCTTTACCATCATATAAAAATATTGGCTTTTAAAGACAATGGTAGTGGATTTCCTAACAGTGTAAAAATAGTCCCATGTTGACACCTGGGGGCTGAAGTAGATGTCTGACCCAACACAGATTTTCCCTTCTTGAAGGTCAAAAGCTGTGGACCCAAGTGAAGCACTAAGTGGCCACACAAGGCAGGGACTTGCCCTTTTCCAGAGCAGTGTTCAGAGATCCTCACAGAACTTGCTAAGGGTTATTTTGTTGCAGAAACAATTTATAAGAGCCACTCAGGAATAGAATCTTAGTAAGAAGGGTCAATGCCACAGTATTGACAAATAAGAAAGTTCCAGGATATAGTTTCCAGCATGGCCAGGCCAGGGTGAGGTTCTACCCACTTACATCAACTAACACCTGCCCTTGAAGCTTGTTTTTAACAAGCAGGCCCCATGAGCCAAAGAAAGCTGTCGGTAGATGGTGTGACCTGCACTCCCTGGAAATCCAAGCAAAGAAAACACAAAACAAAGCAAAGAGTGAAAAGCTGAGGCCCGAATGCAATCTGGGAATCAACTGAAGTTGTGAAGTTTAAAAATCATGTGAAGTTTAAAAAGAAAGTTCAAATTAAAGTATTTCTTGCTTTAAACAATAGATATGCCAAATGGATATTGTCACAAGGAATCTGTTGAAATAAAATCATGTCTAATACATGAAAGGTGCTGGTTCATTATAATAAGCCTAGGGTGACTCCTTCTTTAAAGTTAAGGAATTCTATCAAATAGCAAATCATCCCTCCCAATCTGTTTTATTTGCCTCCAGCATGTCCCTTTTCCCACTTCCCCCAGCTAAACGTGGCTTCTATCTACTCATTTTTAACCTTGTTCACTTTCAGGCAACCAGAATTAAGAAATAGAGATACACATCCCAGCCACCACTCGAAATATTTTTATTTTCATCCATTTCACTTGCTTCCCTGGAGAAGTACCCCCATCTCATTGCCAGATGCAAACCTTCCCTCCATGCTCTTGATCAATGTCCCCTTTTTTCTCCTTCACGACTCTGCAATAGAGGTGGACCTTTGTCTCTCCTGAATCTTCTCTCCCTCCGTCTCTTCCTCACTTTCTCTCTCTCACATTCTTTCTTTCTCTCTATGTTGCCCCCCCCCACTGAAACAGACACACATACTCCTACCGTTCTACATACAGAAAAAAAAATTATTCTCCTCTTCTCCCACTCCTGCTGGTAACAGAGCATATCCTATTATAAGATAACCCAAATCTGGAGAGGAGACTGCCAACCTTTTAGCACCCTCAGCCCAGGTCTTTTATGAGCAGGTAATTATTTTTTCCAATGCTAAAGCTCTGATTTTGTTGTATGCCCTGTATGTAGAAGCAGGGCCAGCTATATAATGTATGAGGCCCAGTGAAAAATAAAAATGCAAACACCTTATTCAACAGGCAGGAGTAAGGTGCTATTAAAAGTAGTAAAATATGGGGGTGGGCAAAAGTAGATTTACAGTTATGAGTATACAAAACAGAGCTTATTCTTGTATAATAATTTATTAATTATTGCATTATTTATTTATATTACAACTGTAGACCTACTTTTGCCCATCATTGTATAAAACGTTTTGCTTTCTTCGAATGTTTTTTTCTACTGACCTATATATATTAGGGTTTATTTGTTTGTTTAGTGTTACCATCTCTTAGGTTTGGTGATGATATTTGCTGGGAGTGTGCAAACCCTCAGATTCCCACCACCCTGCCCTGTGAATCAGTGTACAACACCAGCTGCTGGGTTGCCCCCTTCCAGCCACCCACTGACCTTGGGCTGCAGAGAGAGAAGCCAATTTCCTTTTCCCACAGAAACAGTTGCCCCCTCCATGCCAGGAAATATTCAGTCCCTGAATGGGGGGCGTCCAGGAAGCTCACCCAGACACATGGCCCAGCACATGCCAGAATCCCACCCTCCCTGAGCCCAGGCTTCTACCTACGGTGCCAAGGGAGGTGGTAGCAGCAGCTAGGCAGTGATGGGGAAGCAAAGGATGGGTAGGTCTGGGGCACAAGGAAGCAGGAAGATCAGGCAACCAAAGATCTGTCCCCGCAGAGCAAGGGGATCGAGCATGAGCTGAGGCTCCGAGCCCTTTGAGGTTTTTATGCTCCATTGTCTTATCAGACTATACTTAAAAAACACAAACTCAAGGGTAAAAATTATTAAGAATTTTAAAACAGTGATAACAATATCATACCCCCAATTTAGGGCTCTTCTATGCATATAGTACTCTATGATAAATCTGTGAAGCTGGCCCTTCCTGGAGTCAAACCATTGTGTCAGTATTCTACTGCATCCCCTTGACTGCCCTCATGATAATGCAACCAGCTCTTAATAACCCCTATCCTATTCAACCCACACTTCATTCTGTCCATAGCCTGAGCTTTTTGACACACAAATCTGGTCCTGTCATTCCTCTACTTAAAAATCTTTCAATGGTTTTCCTTTGCCCTCAGGATAAAACTGCATGAGTATAGTAGGAAACAGAAACCACACTGCCTATTTGAAGCAGAAAGAGTTTTAATCCAGAAAATTAGGGGGTTAGTTTGAAGGTCTAAAAAAGTGGAATTTTGGAATTTATGCTAGATCTCCAGGAATGGTTCCCAGGTCAATACAACAGAATTTGTCTGCCAAAATTACGGCTGTCTCAGCCAAAAATAAGAATATGGATAGTCAGGAAGCCACCACGCACTGCTGACTTCAAATATTGCTGTTGTTGTAATATTGGGATCAGGAAATTGCAGCTATTACAACAGCCTCTCGTTACCCACAGCTAGAGATTAGACACTAGGAAGATGCAAATTCTTCACTACCATTCTTGAAACAGATACTATTATAAACAACAGAAAGATGGGCTCTACTTCACTTCTGCTTTCCAAATCTCATGGGAGAGCATATGACTGGTGGAGTCTATCTATTGCAAGTGATTCAGAAAAGGTAGATTTTTAGGTTCTCAGGCTTTGAGGTAGAGAAATGCTCACTAGGAGATTAGAATTATCGTATTTTTCACTCCATAAAACACACCTGGCCATAAGATGCATGCAGGCGTCCCCAAACTACGGCCCGCGGGCCACATGCGGCCCCCTGAGGCCATTTATTCTGCCACTCCCCCACCGCCGCACTTCCGGAAGGGGCACCTCTTTCATTTGTGGTCAGTGAGAGGAGCACTGTATGTGGCGGCCCTCCAAGGGTCTGAGGGACAGTGAACTGGCCCCCTGTGTAAAAAGTTTGGGGACTCCTGACTGAGGAAAATAAGAAAAAAAATATTCTGAACCAAATGGTCTATTAAAATATTTAATAAAATATATCACAATAATATTTCAACAACGTAAACTCAACAACAGTATTAACAATCATTAGCACTGTTATTAACAAATGAGAAGAGACTTTAATGTTCAAATACTCTTAGCTGTCCGGGAACCCGCAGCAGATAAAAAAAAAATGAACATTTGCTCCATAAGACGTACGGGTATTTTCCCCTCCATTTTGGGGGGAAAAAGTGTGTCTTACAGAGCAAAAAACACGGTAAGTAACTATTCCCCATATGTATGAAAATGTCATTGCAATTTTCCCATCTTCTCTTTCATTCTCCCCATTATTCCTTCTCTGTATCCTTCAGTTCAGCCATGCTGATGATGGCTTGTATTTCTCCTAGAAGGCTAAACACTTTAGAATCCCTCTCCATTTGCTGACAAGCTCCATGGAATGGCCTTTCCTTCATTTTCAGACTGCATAACTGCCATTCATTCTTCATGGCTCACCACCCCCGAAGTTCTGTCAGAACTAATAACTTCCTTCTTTCTGAACTTCTAACCACTTATTGTGTATCACTACCACTAAACCTATTCATCTTGCACTTCAGTGTGAGTACACCCCAACTAGACTGAGATGTCTGTAGTGACAAAAAATTGTCTTATCCCCTTACCTAGTCCTCGGTCTAAAATATACAACAGATGTGTATTGATGGAATGAATCTGTTGAGCAGTTCTAGAATTATTCCAAATCAGACTTGCTCAGGAAGCGAGGTAGATCCATGTATACTAACAAAATGACAAGCATGTTATGAATGCTGAAACCATTAGAGCAGAATGAAGTAATTACAGAGCAAAAAACATCGTTGATATCTCATAAGAGGATGATATAAAGCCTCAAACCTCTCTCTTGCTCTCTTTTCTCAGAGGAGTCTAGAATGTGGAACTCATCAAGCTCAAGTACCAAACAGAAGCAAGTCAAGTGCCTAGACTGTTATTTATATATCTCCCTCTTGTGGTAATTAGAGAGACTTCATTTTCTTTCACAGTAGTCATAATTAGAATTTAATAGAAACAAGAAACACTTCATTAAAAAAAATGCTGCAACACTCATGTGGTTTGAAGTATATTAATCCAACAAGTCTCAGCTATCTGTGTCTCCTCAAGGTCTTAGTCATAAATAATGCAGACAAAAAGAGTATATAAAAAACATTCTAGTACATTCTTTCCCCTTGGTGACATTTGGTGCTTAATGTTTTTTCCTTTTTCAGTAAAGACAGATATTTCAGTAAAAGTGCAGGGGGTGGGAGGGATGTCAAATATATTATAATATGAAGATTATTATATTTTTATTTTTAATTTATTGTGTTGACATGATTTTAAGTGTCCCATGCAAAGTCTCATTCTACCCCTGTTACACCCTGTTTGTGACCTTCTCCTACCTCCATCCCTCCTTTCCCTCTGGGATTTGCTACCCTGTTGTGTATTATTTTATAGAATATTTTTCTTTCAGGAAGTTAAAATTCTTAAATCCTCTCTTTGGAAATTAGGTCTTATAGATAGACTGCTATATTGGCTATACATCAGAAAGGGATGGTTCTTTAGAACTGACCACTAGGTTAGTTTTAGTAATGGTCAAGTCCATCATACTCCATGGAGCCATGTACAATCACCTCTGCCAATTCAGAGTCTTCTTTCCATAAATATTTCTACTATACTTCAAGTTTTCATTCAAAATCTATTTATTGAGTATCTGCTATGCTCAATGTACTTCCTAGAATAAAGATGAAATAAACCAATAGCCTGCTCCCCTATGGGTTTGCTGTCTAGTAGAGGAGATAAATCATGTGCCCAATAACTGTAATAGAAGGAAAATATGGGACAAAATTCAGGGGTTCTTAAAGTGGGTAAGAGATTTATATGTGGGAGAGTTTCAAAAAGCATTTCTGGTACCTTGAGATTCTAAAACAGTACTATTTTAAATGAATATCCCAAGTGATTTTGATAAGCACACTCCTTCCCCCTTTAAAGACCACTGGACTAGGTGTTCAAAGGATGTAGATTACTTCCTGAATGGGGGAGTAGAAACCAGGATGACTTTGGGAAGGAAGTAATAAGTTTGGTGCTGGGTAGCTCTGAGAAACAGGGTGCAATCTCCAATATCTACGAGACCAGGCAGATAACGCAGGCAAATGAAGCGTCTGTGACAAGCCGATCTCAGGAGCCACGGGAACTGTGACAGGCTGGAAAGCACCATTTCTTTTCACATGAAATAGCCACTCCTTAGCTCCAGCCAACTCTTTATTCCATATCTTCCAACTTTACATGAGGTATCATACATTCGGATCTTTGCATTTAATTGGAAATTAATTTTAAAACACATTCAAGCACTATGTGGCTTTATCCTACTTAGGCAAAACCAAACATGTATGTGGGTAATGTTAGGCCTCTAAGCAGTTGCATATTAATTGAAAACACAATATTTCAGGGTCTGGGCTAGGTGCCGGTGTACATACAACAGTTTATCTGCCTGCAAGGAATATGCCTACAGTTCAAAGGACATTAGCTTCAAAAAAGGAACAAACATGCAAGTTCAGTCTGGAAAAATGAGTGAGCATTTTCCAGGCAGGCAGCTAGGAAGAAACAGGATAAAGAAACAGCATTTATAAATGCCCCAAAATATGGAAGTGTCTTCCCTCAGTAATATCACGAACTCCAACAGGACAATATTCTTTATTTCCCTTTAGGGCACTTTATCCAAGGCCACATATAGGAGATTCTCCAAAAAATAGTTCTTAACTAATTTTGAGGCTCACATATATGAGACATATTAACATTAAATAGTTCTCCCTAGTAACCAGTAGTCATTATCACAATCTCCAAAGAGTCCGAATTCTTTTTTTCCTTTTATTAATTATTTTTCTTTCTTTCCAAGTGAAAGAAGGGGAGATAGAGAGACAGATTTCCGCATGCACCCCAACCAGGATCCACCTGGCAACCCCATCCTGGGGCTGATATTCTGCCCATCTGGGGTCATGCTCGGAATGGAGCTATTTTTAGCACCTGAGGGTGAGGCTCCACAGAACCATCTTCAGTGCCTGGGACCAATGCATTCAAATTGAGTCATGGCTGCAGGAGGAAAAGAGAGAGAGAGAGAGAGATGAGGAGGGATGAGAGGGGAGAGAAGCAGATGGTCACTACTCCTGTGTGCCCTGACTAGGAATCAAACCCTAGACTTCCACATGCTGGGCTCTATAACTAAGCCAACCAGTCAAAGCCAAGCCAAAATTTTTGATCCATTCCAATGTACCATGATATAACAAGACTCTTAGATTAGGGTAAAAGGAAGTGTAGAAATCATAAAATCCCTTTCCCTAAGGCCTAAGCCATATGTAGCTAATCGTCATTCAGTTTGATGATCTAGTAATGAGAAATTCAGTCTTTGTAGTTATCTCTTTCTTTTCCTTTATTTCATTTTGTCTTGTCCTCTGATCATATCACCTCCACCAGAAAATCAGTTAGGAGCCAAATGTCTGGTTCAACCATTTTACTACACAGCGATAGTATTAAGGTAAAAGTTGAAAGACATATCAGACGCACCAGCAATTTCTGCATATTCTGAGAATTTTGGCCATCATATTCCCTTAATCCCCCATTACTATGGATGAACTGAGTCAGCAAAGCATTTCAAAATCCAAGACCTGATGCTTCAGACTGCCTTGTCAATAAAAGGCTACTGGGATATAACTCCCTTTACCACAGAAGCAAGGACTCCTAAGAGAAACATTTTTTTTTAACTTAGGCAGTAGACAACTGCCTAAATTGTCTACTATTCCCATGAGGAACAATACAGCTAAACACTTTTGAAGAGGAATGGATATGATTTCAAACGCTGCTTGTCTGCAAGTAACAGAGTTTAGAAATTTGTATTATTTTGTGTGGTGAACAAGAAATGGAAACAGGAAAACATATTGCTATGCAACGCACTGCAGAGAAATGGTGAAAAGAAATACAAAAGCATAAAAAGTAAAAACAATTTTCCACCTCAGTTTTGCGAAGGCTATTAGTCTATCAGGGTTAAGGGAACAAAAGGAAAAATTTTCTCTCCCAAACCATCTATTTCTTGGCTCATAAATCTCATCCAGGGAAAATATTTTTCTCTCTTTCTATTCCCTCTCCAACCCCCAATTTATATAGTCTTCTGCAATTTCCCTTAACATCATTTACTAAATATATCATAATATACTATTCCCCTTAGGCCACCATTTCAAGAGACACCTTCCCCCAATCTGGGTATTTCTCAAATAAATCACCCTATTTGGACTTTCTTCCCTCAATATATTTAGTGCTGGGAACACATTGGTGAAGGTTATAAAAGCAAAAATTCTACTTTGAAATGTCAACGAACTTGGGGTATAGACTTAAGGTGCAGAATGACTCCTAAGGGCAAAGTCAATCACCTCTTTGGTTTGTTGAGTCTCCAGAACTATCTCAAAAGTGTTTTTGTTAAAATAATAACCCTATCCTCCCTCCCAAGAAAAAGCAGTGCCAAGTACTCTCTCCCTTCATGTGGTTTTGGAGGAAACTTCAATCCATACATTTTTTGTCTTAGTTAAACTCAGATCATTACAAGTTTTAGGAGCTTCTTGTCCTGCAGCCAAGACCCTTGGCTATCTGTATAAATATAAATCAATATCAAAGAATGAGAACTTGTTTGAAATTCACATCCTGACACTTGAAACAAGGTTATGTTGTGAAACTAGCATCTCCTAATTCCATTTGTTTCTGCCTAGGCCAGGGGTTAGCAAACCACAGCCTGTGGGACAAATCTAACCCACGGCCTGGTTTGTACAACTTATGAACTAAGAATGGCTTTTATGTTTTAAAAGGGTTGTAAAAAATACTTAGAATTTAAAAAAGACACCTAGAAATATATGTGACACTGAGTAAATATGGCCTGCAAGCCTGAAATATTTACCATATAGCACTTTACAGTAAAAATATGCAAACCCCTGATTTAGGCAAAAAAACACATCTGTCCATTGTTTAAGTCCCTATCAAATGTCTAAACAGCTATCGATCTTCCTTAGACAAATTATAGTATAACAAATAATGAAATGGAAGAAGGCTGATTCATATTTGCTTTTGAGATATATTTCAAATATTGCCTTGATTTTGGTTCACACAGAAGCAGATCAGACTATGAGACAAAGATTTACATTCAAGAGGCTTATTTAAGAGATGATCCCTGACAAATCTGGGGAAGTGGGGGGATAGCCAAATACAGGATGTATCAAGCAAGTATCCTATTGTGAGTAAATAAAGTTTCAACCTTCAGGAGAGCTACAGCTAGTATGGGACAGGCATCTGAGCTATTCCACATGTGAGGTGAGGGAAGGGGTGCACTGACACATCAAATATCATCAAGTTTGATGAAGGCTGCTTCCGGAACTATAATTCTGGAACTTCCAGCTTGTGAGCACAGCAGCAGAGTGGCCTCCAATCAGCAGATGAAAACTTCAGGCAAAGACATGTAAATGCCAGTAGTATGAAGAAATATGTGTGGGCACTCAGAACATCTGCTATATTCCATTCCTATCAACATCCCACCCTTTAAATGAACTGCATATTCTCCGTACTTCTCCAAGGGGGGGGGGTGTCACAATATTTTTCCAGCTTTATTGAGATATAATTGACATACAAGTAAGTTTAAGGTGAACAATGTGATGATTTGATACATTTATATTGCAAAACTATCACCTTCATAGAATTAGCTAACACTTCCATCCAATTTCTAAAACAAAACTTAAAACAGGAGAGTTAGGGAGAAAAACTAAAGTCTCTACATCCACAAATAATATTTTCAACGCTTTCCTCCACCATCCACAGTAGAGCCTCCTTACCCTTAGCCACAATTTTGTTAGTCTAGATTGCTTTCATCCCCTAGAATCTAAGTTCCTGGTAAATATACCCTTGATGGGCTGCAGTCACTAGGATTGCTTGCCCATTCACAATGAACACTGGTCTTGAATACACTTACAGGCAACTCATTGGGTCCTTTAAGTTCCAGACATACTTCTCTCTGCTCCTACTACATAGCAGCAATCTAATCAGGGCCATCTATCCCTAACAGTGTAGTATATATGGAGGGGGGGGGGGCCAAAAGCAGATTTGAATTCAACCATCTGAGAAAGCAGTGGGGCTAACCCAAGCAGGTCACTGAAATTCAAATTTGTTAACTTCTTTTAAAAGACAACAAGACTGTGTAAAAATAATGAAGGCCAACACTTTGAGCACTTACAACATTGTACCTAAGTGCACTATGCCATTGTGACATTCTTTTGAGCTATTGTATTAATCATAACCTGCATGGTTTTTTTTCACACAAATAACTGTAAACCTATTTTGCACCCCTGAGGTATGGTATGGTATGGTATGGTACTGTATGGTATAGTGTAGTGTAGCATAGTATATATTATCCTTACTATAGTATGAGTTATTTGTTGGCCTGCTTGGCTACATGCATGAAAATTCTACAATTTTCAAGCTATTATTATGGCCTTGGTATTAGTGAAACCATTAGTGTACCTCTCCCCTTCCAGAAGTGTTTCTGACTCACTCTCATTGAAAACCAGAAACTTCAATGTAGTAGAGGCTAAATTTATGGAGAGGAGAATCACAAATGCCCCACATCCCCACATAGATCATTGGGAATGATAAGGTACTTATTCCTACTTCCAAAACATATTTTCCAGACTCATGTTCTCTTGTTATTGAAGAGACATATAATGGACATTAATTCAAAATATATATCACACCATGAAAGATAGTAGCCCAACACTGAAGGGTATGTTCACCAAGCTAGCTTCTTAGCTGTGTTTTAAGAGGCCATCACAATAATTCTACCAGGCAGAATCTTCTCAATGGGTTGGTATATTTTAAGGCTAGTAGATCTCACAGTTGTAATGTGTTCATTTTAATATCTTCCCTGAGAAATGGTTTGCTTGATGCAAAGTGATTCAGGATCCTATCAAATCAGAGAGTAAGCATATGATAACTCTGGATCTTCAGACAGAGGTGCCAACAAAGCCACTCTAGGTAGGAAAGATGCTATGAAATGAATGTTTATGCTCCCCCCCCCATTCATCTGTTGAAATCTTACCCTTCAAAGGTAATGGTTATTAGTAAGTGGGACCTTTGGGAGGTATTTAAGTCATGCGGTTTGATCACTCATAAATAGAATTAATATGGGAACACGCTATGAAATCATGCAGAGTTAAGATAATAATTAGAGAGAATGAGACACCCTAGGATGAAAGCCATGAGTGGGCAAGAGACCTGGACATGAGTCCGGGATAAGATTTAATAACAAAATATGTCTGGGCTCTCAGAACAGAGATGAGAAGTTGGCACGTTCTTTGCATTTTACTTCACCCTCTGAGAACTTCTTTCTGCTTCCTTGAATTGTTTGCACTTGCTAATATCTGAGTAAGGCTGGGGATGGGGCTTTAGTCCTTTAATCTGCTGACCAGGACTGTTGCCTTCCCTCGGCCCCTCAGTACATTTCATCGGGTCTCCAAGTAGTTTTTGTTGTCATGACAGATTAATGCTTTTAAAAGAGACCCCAGAGTTCATTAGCCCTCTCATCATGTAAGGACAGAGCAAGAAAGGGCCAGCTGTGAACTAGAAAGAGGGTTCTCACTCAACCATGCTAGCATCCTGAACTCAGACTTCCAGTCTCCCTCAATAGAGCAATAAATTCTTGTTGATTATAAGATATTCAACCTGTGGTGTTTTGTTATAGCAGCCCAAAAAAGATAAGACAGCAGGCAAACTCATACCTAGAATATGTACCAATATGGGGAAAAATAAATTCCTGCCTTTACCTATAGATGAAAGAGTTTGATGTAATCAACTTGCCAGCAAATGGCTAATTGATTTCTTCAAAGAATGGCATCAAAATGAAAACTCAGCATTGGTCTCTATTGCTGACATTTTGGACAATCTTCAGTAGTTGTTGGATCAGCCTTGGTAAAAGGGAATGCATGTTGTCGGGCCTCTGTCTCTACTACCATGGTTACTTCAGTAATGAGTCCATTTTGCAAATACTGGCAGCCAAAAAGACAAAATGTTGCTGACCTCTACTGGACAAGTCATTTATTCAACTTGGTTGTTCAGTGCCATTTTTGCAGTAGATGTTCTCTGGTGGACATCAGTGTGAGGCACAGAGATCTTCCAACTCACAGAGGCTACCCCATGCCTCTTTCCTACCTCTCTTTGTCCCCAGTATTCCAATGTTGTTCCTTCTAGACTTCTGACTAATGTGAAAACCAACTCACCACTTCCCAGGAATTTATGTATATCTTAATTTCCGGCCACTTTTCCCTGCCCACCAAGTTGATGGTCAGGTATATGGCTCAAAGCTCTGTCCACTAAAAAATTTCCTTTCCCCACTACCTTCCAAGGTCACCTGAGTGTGACTAAAGTACAGCAACAGCCCATACTGAACCATCTTACTTGTGACCAAGGTGTGGATATTCTCTTCCTCCATTAGTTGGTAATTGTGAACCCCTAAAGCCATAAGCATAAGCTAAAGAAAAAACAACAATACAACAAGGATCAATGACATGGGAGTCTAGATCACCTCTTCACTCAGCTGTGTACTCGGGACATTCTCAGGCCTAATTCTGAATATATAATTTCTATCATACAATGAATTGCTGTTGTGTTCTTCTAACTTTATTACTATTGGTCTGATAATATCCAATTCATCATTAGCAGCTCCAATACATAATCACTAAATGTCTCACGTGAGGCTTAAGGACATGCCAGGAACTACATCACAAACAATGAATATTTGTCTGCTGCAGTTGGCATGGGCTTTGCTCCAGGGGTCTATGCTGTGTATCTCCTATTGTGAGCTGCCAGAAACTCTGTCACAGATACCTCTAATAATGTGGGATCTACTGAATCATATGACCCAATCAGTCATACTGAATGTGTACTGAAAATTTATACTTCTGTAGAGACCTCTCTTTCTTTGTACCCCATTCAAAACCAGGATCCTTATGAGTCACATAATAAATAAGTTGAAACAGTATTTTTTAAATGTGGTCTGTGATATCTCTAAAATCTGCCCACCAAGTTCATGCTTATCTCTTAGAAGTAGGAGGTATACCCAATGATTTAAGTAGGGTTTGTTTCCCACCCAACTGTGTGCATGTGTCTGACCAGAGCATCCAAAATACTTGCTAACTTCTGCTCACATTAGCATGATATTTCAGTAATAAAACAAATAAAATACTACAATATTAAAATGCCAGCAATCATATGTCCCAAATTTTAATACAAATGCCCATTACCAAATTCTTAAGGAGTAATTAGAGTTCAAAAATTAAATTTCTTTGGAACTTAAAGCCATGAGTAATTCAATTTAAAGTCATATAGCCTTTTCCTTGTGAGTTAAAAATTCTAAGTAATTAAAGTCAAAATTTATTCTTCCCAATTTCTTCTCTTGGTCAGTTGGTTCTCAAAGAAGTTCTCAATGCCTAGGTGGAGTCAGGAGTCCTTTCATAGTAGCACAATGGTCTCTCGTGGGAACAGATGTAGTTTCTTCCAATACCACTAAAATTAAATTAGTTCAAGTCTAAGTCTTTTCTGTGCTTGAATTCTTAAAGTTCAACTATGCACTGCCAAAGACTGTTTATGTCAGTAAGAGTAATGGCAGCACGAGAGATACTTCTGATCTCTCCCCTTGAAATTTCAACAAACTGAACAGCTATAACACAGCAAAGCAATTATGCACTGACCTTGCAACCCACCACATTTAGAAAACAACCCAGTCCCCTTGAGTAATTTGCCCAACATCATATAACTAGCTTAGGAGTCGCACCAAGATGCAAATCATAGGCAGGCTACCCCAAGAGCATGTTGTACTCCTAGCAACCATGCTCTTTTTACTGGATGTAGTCTTCCAAATAGCTGGTTAATCTATTCCAGGTCTCTCAAATACATGATCTATGAACATTTTGAATTAATTTCATCAAAAAGTTAATTTTGGTACTATATATTCAACCAATCTAGTTTTTTAAATTTTTCCTTTGATTTGAGAGAGAGGGGAAAGAAGCAGAAGAAAGAGGGAGGGAAGGAGGGAAGGAACAAGAGAGAAAGATAGAGACAGAGTGACAGAGAGAGAAGCAGCAACTCTTTACTCCACTTAGTTGTTCCATTTTTAGTTGTGCATTCATTGACTGCTTCTTGTACATGCCCTGATTGGGGATCGAACCACAACCTTGGTGTGCAAGGATGATGCTTTATCCACTGAGCCACTGGCCAGGGCCTCAACCACATCTTAAGAAAAAAATATGTTGTCTTTTCCATCAAAGAATAATGCAGTTTTCTTTGGAAAGCAGCAACTACTATCACCAGATGTTATTTGAGGAAGCTTTCTTTTCCATGTGGGATACTTAAAGCCTCCTAATGTCCATTTCCTGTTTGAGGCCCCAGATTCTGGCACCACAGGACTGGACTTAGTATAGGTTCTATCTAGTGATATAGTATCTATATTCTCTTGTGAGCAGTCAGTTTCAATGTTGTATCACATTGGCTTTTAAAATATATACAGTGCATTGACTCAACAAAGAATTTATTTATTGAGAATCAAACTTGAAACAAAATGATAATCAATAACTTTGGACTTTGAATACAAACCACTTGAACCCAATTGTAGCCTTATTATTCTTCTTAGTCCTAAATTTAGAAGGGAATTTTGGGAAGCCAGCCTAGTGCTGTCATTCTAGATATGGGCACCAAGTGTTTGAAGCTGGCCTCTTTGGTAGTCTCAGCACATACAGAATTCAACTGGCTTTTGCTTTACAAACAGTAAATACTGTTCTATTTCTAATGCCTAAAAGGTCTGAATTTGGAAAGATGCTTCCCTATACATATTAATACTGATCTCAACTATACCTGCATAACTTATATTCAAGATATATCCTGTACATTAAGGCCATCAAGTCCATTGAAAATTCCCCCACATAGTCAGCTGCTTAGAAGAGTGATATGTGTACTTTGGGAAGCTCACTACTAAAAAGAAAAGGCTGAACTATATATGTTCAGTTTCTCTTTTGAAAATCATCAGCTAAATAAGTCAGCCTTTTTCCACTCTACCAAATGAAAAGTCAGTGAGGGCAGTAGAGAGAGTCCAATAGTGTTAGAAAGAGTGGATATTCCTCCACATGGAAGGAAAGTCTATGATTAAGGAATAAGCACTTTCTCCCCAAAAAGACTAAAAAGTTTCCTGAATAGAATAGTGGGAAGGACAGTTTTTCTGTTGCTTAAAGATTTAAAGACCATGACATGAAAAAAGAGTCCTTGTACTGAAAAGAAAAAAAGAAAACACATGTGAATTCGGTTAGCAACTATGAGAAGTAATAGCGTATCTTGTCTCTAAATCACACACAAAATTATACACTCCACCCCCAACAGCTGTTATAAATTCAACCATAACTTTAAGGTAGCCAAGGGAAGGAGAGGGAGGATAACAACTGGGTCTTCCTTATTTCAAAGTAGGCTAATCCTAGAAACCAGAAGTGATAAAGAATGGCTTCTGCTGATAAATCATAAGATAACTTTTGTGATCAAATACATTCCACCAGCATATGAAAACTGCCAAGTCCCTTCTCCTCTCATAGCCCCTTTTGTTGCATTGCAAAAGGACAGTATTAATGCCTTCTCCATTTACTTCACGAGGTGGAGTGAAACTTGAAATAAGAAAGGCTTTGTAAAGTGTAGTATAAGCTACATGTGTTCACCAACATTCCTCTTTCCCATTCAAGAAATGAGTTTGGGTTCTTCCTCAGTTTCTTGATGGTTGAGTGGCTTCTTCTTAGTTTTAGGTTGTACTTGCCATCTGCCTGACCTAGCAAGAATTTCCAATTCATTTTTAAATACAATCATTTTGATCATCATGATTCCATGCAGCAGATCCTAAACCAGATTTTTCTAATGTTCAGTCTCTTTTCTTCCTTTTCTTGAGGCAGATTTAAGATTAAGTTATTTGTTTGGGTGGTTTCGTGGCATCATACTGGCTCTTTGTTTTCTGAATTGCATTGGTTCCATCTCAATCTTTTCATTTGTCCCCTTCTTTCAAGTACAAATGCAATAAAAGTAAAAAGGTGATTACAATTTATGGAGCATTTACTAAATCAGGGGTAGTCAACCTTTTTATACCTACCGTCCACTTTTGTATCTCTGTTAGTAGTAAAATTTTCTAACCGCCCACCGGTTCCACAGTAATGGTGATTTATAAAGTAGGAAAGTAACTTTACTTTATAAAATTTATAAAGAAGAGTTACAGCAAGTTAAAGTATATAATAATAATTACTTACCAAATATATTATGTTGGATTTTTGCTAGGTTTGGCAGAATAAATCTTTATAAAACAACTTACTATAGTTAAATCTATCTTTTTATTTATACTTTGGTTGCTCCACTACCGCCCACCAAGAAAGTTGGAATGCCCACCAGTGGGCAGTAGGGACCAGGTTGACTACCACTGTACTAAATGAAAGCCATTGTATTAAACATTACATAAATTATACCATCTAATTCTCACAACAGTTCTAAGAAAGGCAAATCTCTATGTTAGTAAAGTAAGACAGCCTGACCAGTGGTGGCACAGTAAATAGAGTGTCACTCTCAGATTCTGAGGACACAGGTTCAAAACCTGGATGTCCCTGGCTTGAACCCAAGGTCGCTGGTTTGAGTAAGGGGTCACTGGTTCATTTTGAGCCCCTAGTCAAGGCATGTAAAAGAAGGAATTAATGAAGTACTAAAGTGTCACAACTAAGAGTTGGTGCTTCTCATCTCTCTTCCTTTATGTCTTTCTGTCTCTCTCTCTTGAAAAGAAAGAAAGAGAGAAAAAGAAAAAGAGAGAGAGAAGGAAGGGGGAGGGAGGGAGGAGAGAGAGAGAGAAAGAAAGAAAGGAAAAAGAGAGAGAGAAAGAAAGAAAAGAAAAAGAGACAGAGAGAAAGAAAGAAAGAAAGAAAGAAAGAAAGAAAGAAAGAAAGAAAGAAAGAAAGAAAGAAAGAAAGGAAGAAAGGAAGAAAGAAAGACAAGTTATCAATAATTAGTGACTTGCATACTCACCAAAAAAAATTTACCAAGATTTATGGTACAATTACAGAGACATGCCAGAGTAACCGGTACTTGGTTTATGTTCCAAGGCTACATGGCCATTTGCACTACTCTCTTCGTGAACTACTACTGAAATAACATTGAACCCTTATATTGAGTCCCCATTGTAGCAATTATCCTCCTCACATTATACAGGGGGAAGTGCTATTTTAAAAGCTGGCTGCTATTTGAGCCAGTTGTTCTTAGAAGACAAAATTTCTCTTGAGGAAAAAATAATTGTTTTTTAGGGGGAGGTTTTATTTATGAAACATACAGCTATGTGTCTTAGTCTAGATAAAGAATGAGAAAAAGAACTAGACTTTCTTATTCTTTCCTGTCTTTGCTTAAAGTTTTTCATTAAATGAGAAAATATTAGACCTTGGAGATCACTTAGTATAATCTTTTAATTTTATGCACAAGAAACCTGGGACCTGGAGATATTAGGGTGGCTTTCTCAGGGTTATATAATTCGTGAATGACAGAAATTCTTTTGCTACAACAAAATCCCAACCATTCAACAACTATTACAGTGTACTGCAATTGGTCTTGCAGGAAATACAAGGATAGGAAAACCATGTTCCCTAACTCCCAGGGCCTCAAATATGAGTAAATCAAGAACTCACATGCTACAATTAAAAGTATAGGAAAGAGAGATGCCATCTCACAAAAAAAGTAAATACTACTATGAATTTCTTTTTTTTTTAATTTTATTTTTTTAATGGGGCGACATCAATAAATCAGGATAGATATATTAAAGATAACAAGTCCAGGTTATCTTGTCGTTCAATTTGTTGCATACCCATCACCCAAAGTCAGATTGTCCTCTGTCACCTTCTATCTAGTTTTCTTTGTGCCCCTCCCCCTCCCCCTTTCCCTTTCCCTTTCCCCCCTCCCCCCGTAACCACCACACTCTTATCAATGTCTCTTAGTTTCACTTTTATGTCCCACAAACGTATGGAATAATGCAGTTCCTGTTTTTTTCTGATTTACTTATTTCACTTCATATAATGTTATCAAGATCCCACCATTTTGCTGTAAATGATCCGATGTCATCATTTCTTATGGCTGAGTAGTATTCCATAGTGTATATGTGCCACATCTTCTTTATCCAGTCATCTATTGATGGGCTTTTTGGTTGTTTCCATGTCCTGGCCACTGTGAACAATGCTGCAATGAACATGGGGCTGCATGTGTCTTTACGTATCAATGTTTCTGAGTTTTGGGTGTATATACCCAGTAGAGGGATTGCTGGGTCATAAGGTAGTTCTATTTTCAGTTTTTTGAGGAACCACCATACTTTCTTCCATAATGGTTGTACTACTTTACATTCCCACCAACAGGGTATGAGGGTTTCTTTTTCTCCACAGCCTCTTCAACATTTGCTATTACCTGTCTTGTTAATAATAGCTAATCTAACAGGTGTGAGGTGGTATCTCATTGCAGTTTTAATTTGCATTTCTCTAATAACTAAAGAATATGAGCATCTTTTCATATATCTGTTGGCCATTTGTACTTCCTCCTGGGAGAAGTGTCTGTTCATGTCCTCTTCCCATTTTTTTATTGGATTGCTTGCTTGTTTGTTGTTGAGTTTTATGAGTTCTTTGTATATTTTGGATATTAGGCCCTTATCTGAGCTGTTGTTTGAAAATATCATTTCCCATTTAGTTGGCTTTCTGTTTATTTTGTTATCAGTTTCTCTTGCTGAGCAAAAACTTCTTAGTCTGATGTAGTCCCATTCATTAATTTTTGCCTTCACTTCTCTTGCCATTGGAGTCAAATTCATAAAATGCTCTTTAAAACCCAGGTCCATGAGTTTAGAACCTATGTCTTCTTCTATGTACTTAATTGTTTCAGGTCTTATGTTTAGATCTTTGATCCATTTTGAGTTAATTTTAGTACAGGGGGTCAAACTGTAGTCCAGTTTCATTCTTTTGCATGTGGCTTTCCAGTTTTCCCAGCACCATTTATTGAAGAGGCTTTCTTTTCTCCATTGTATGTTCTTGGCCCCTTTATCAAAAATTATTTGACTATATATATGTGGTTTTATTTCTGGACTTTCTATTCTGTTCCATTGGACTGAGTGTCTACTTTTCTGCCAATACCATGCTGTTTTGATTGTAGTGGCCCTATAATATAGTTTGAAGTCAGGTATTGTATTGCCCCCAGCTTCATTCTTTTTCTTTAGGATTGCTTTGGCTATTCGGGGTTTTTTATAGTTCCATATAAATCTGATGATTTTTTGCTCTATTTCTTTAAAAAATGTCATTGGAATTTTGATGGGAATTGCATTAAATTTGTATATTGCTTTGGGTAATATGGCCATCTTGATTATATTTATTCTACCTAACCAAGAACAAGAAATATTCTTCCATCTCATTATATCTTTTTCGATTTCTCTTAACAATGGTTTATAGTTTTCATTCTTTGTTATGTTTATTCCTAAGTATTTTATTTTTTTTGTTGCAATCGTGAAGGGAATTATTCTTTTGAGTTCGTTCTCAGTTGTTTCATTGTTAGCATATAGAAAGGCTATTGACTTCTGTATGTTAATTTTGTATCCTGCGACCTTACTGTATTGGCTTATTGTTTCTAGTAGTCTTTTTTGTGGATTCTTTGGGGTTTTCTATGTATAGGATCATATCATCTGCAAAAAGTGATACCTTTACTTCTTCTTTTCCGATATGGATGCCTTTTATTTCTTTATCTTGTCTGATTGCTCTGGCTAGAACCTCTAGGACCACATTAAATAAGAGTGGAGAGAGTGGACAACCCTGTCTTGTTCCTGATTTAAAGGGGAAAGCCTTCAGTTTAGTGCCATTTAATATGATGTTAGCTGATGGTTTATCATATATGGCCTTTATCATGTTGAGATATATTCCTTCTATACCCATTTTGTTGAGAGTCTTAAACATAAAATTGTGTTGTATTTTATCGAAAGCCTTTTCTGCGTCTATTGATAAGATCATGTGGTTTTTGTTCTTTGTTTTGTTGATATGGTGTATTACGTTAACCGTTTTACGTATGTTGAACCATCCTTGAGATTCCGGGATGAATCCCACTTGATCATGATGTATTATATTTTTAATATGTTGTTGTATTCAATTTGCTAGTATTTTGTTTAGTATTTTAGCTTCTGTATTCATTAGAGATATTGGTCTGTAGTTTTCTTTTTTTGTGCCATCCTTGCCTGGTTTTGGTATGAGGGTTATGTTGGCCTCATAAAATGTGTTTGGAAGTATTGCTTCTTCTTCAATTTTTTGGAAGACTTTGAGTAGAATAGGAACCAAGTCTTCTTTGAATGTTTGATAAAATTCGCTGGTATAGTCGTCAGGGCCTGGACTTTTATTTTGGGGTAGGTTTTTAATGGTTTTTTCTATTTCTTCTCTACTAATAGGTCTGTTTAGGCTTTCTGCTTCTTCTTGACTCAGTCTAGGAAGGTTGTATTGTTCTAGAAATTTATCCATTTCTTCTAGATTGTTGAATTTAGTAGCATATAGTATTTCATAGTATTCTACAATAATTCTTTGTATTACTACGGTGTCCGTGGTGATTTCTCCTCTTTCATTTTGAATTTTGTTTATATGAGTTCTTTCTCTTTTTTCCTTGGTAAGTATTGCCAAGGGTTTGTCAATTTTGTTGATCTTTTCAAAGAACCAGCTCTTTGTTCTATTAATTTTTTCTATAGTTTTACTATTCTCTATTTCATTTATTTCTGCTCTGATTTTTATTATCTCCTTTCTTCGGCTGGTTTTGGGTTGTCTTTGTTCTTCGTTTTCTAGTTCCTTAAGGTGGGAAGTTAAGTGGTTCACTTGGGCTCTCTCTTGTTTGTTCATATATGCCTGAAGTGATATGAACTTCCCTCTTATCACTGCTTTTGCTGCATCCCATAGATTCTGATATGTCGTATTGTCATTTTCATTAGTCTGTATATATCTTTTGATCTCTGCACTTATTTCTTCTTTGACCCATTCATTTTTTAAAAGTATGTTGTTTAGTTTCCACATTTTTGTGGGATTTTTTCCCTCTTTTTTGCAGTTGAATTCTAGTTTCAAGGCTTTATGATCAGAAAATATGCTTGGTACAACTTCAATTTTTCTGAATTTGCTGATGTTGTTTTTGTGACCCAACATATGGTCAATTCTTGAGAATGATCCATGTACACTGGAGAAAAATGTATACTCAGTCACTTTGGGTTGAAATGTTCTGTAGATGTCTATCATATCCAGGTGCTCTAGTGTTTTGTTTAAGGCCACTATGTCTTTGTTGATTCTCTGTTTGGATGACCAATCTAGAGCCGTCAGCGGTGTATTGAGGTTTCCAAGTATGATTGTATTCTTATCAGTTTTTGTTTTAAGGTCAATAAGTAGCTGTCTTATATATTTTGGTGCTCCTTGGTTTGGTGCATATATATTAAGAATTGTTATGTCTTCTTGATTCAGTGTCCCCTTAGCCATTATGAAATGGCCATTTTTGTCTCTGAGTACTTTTCCTGTCTTGTAGTCAGCATTATCAGATATGAGTATTGCTACGCCTGCTTTTTTTTTTTGGATGTTATTTGCTTGGAGTATTGTTTTCCAGTCTTTCACTTTGAATTTGTTTTTATCCTTGTTACTTAGATGAGTTTCCTGTAGGCAGCATACAGTTGGATTTTCTTTTTTAATCCATTCTGCTACTCTGTGCCTTTTTATTGGTGAGTTTAATCCGTTTACATTTAGTGTAATTATTGACACTTGTGAGTTCCCTATTGCCATTTTATATCTTGCTTTCTGTTAGTTTTGTGTCTTGTTTGATCCTTCTCTTTCGTTTTTCTATCTTTTGTTTTTATTTGGTTGTATTCCATACATCTTTCCTCTGTTGCTATCTTTTTTATCTCATGTGCTTCTGTGGTGGTTTTTTCAATGGTGGTTACCTTTAAGTAATGAAAAGGGTTCCTACCCTGTTCATTGTAGCGCACTATTTTGTGAGTACTTTTGCACTCCATCGTCCTTTGCTATTGTTAATCTCCAACCTCTCCCGCCTTTCTTTTTGTTGTTGTCACAGTTTAAATTTGGTTTTATTGTGTTCTTCTTGGAGCTTTTACTTGTGGCTTTGTGTTTTTTTTGTTCTTTGTATCTGATTGGAGAACCCCCTTTAGTAATTCCTGGAGTGGGGGTTTTCTGATGATAAATTCCCTCATCTTTTCTGTATCTGTGAATGCTTTTATTTCTCCTTCATATTTGAAGGATAGCTTTGATGGGTATAGTATTCGTGGCTGAAAGTTCCTCTCTTTCAGGACTTTAAATATTGGGGTCCACTCTCTTCTAGCTTGTAGAGTTTCTGCTGAGAAATTTAATGATAATCTAATGGGCCTTCCTTTATATGTTGTATTCTTCTTTTCCCTGGCTGCCTTGAGAATTTTTTCTTTGCCATTGGTTTGTGCCAATTTCATTATGATGTGCCTTGGAGTAGGTTTGTTGGGGTTAAGAAAACTCGGTGTTCTGTTTGCTTCATGAATTTGAGGCTTTAGTTCTTTCCATAGGCTTGGGAAGTTCTCATCTATTATTTGTTTGAGTATGTTCTCCATTCCATTTTCTCTCTCTTCTCCCTCTGATATACCTATTATTCTTATGTTATTCTTTCTGATGGAGTCAGATAATTCTTGTAGGGCTATCTCATTTTTTTTAATTTTTGAGTCTCTTTCTTCTTCTCTCTGTTGTGCCTCAAGTTGTTTGTCTTCTATTTCACTAATCCTCTCTTCTATCTGACCTGTTCTATTAGCTAAGCTTGTTACCTTGTTTTTCAGCTCGTGAATTGAGTTTTTCATCTCTGTTTGATTTGTTTTTATAGTTTCAATTTCCTTGGACATATATTCTTTGTGTTCATTGAGTTGTTTTCTGAGCTCCCTAAATTGCCTTTCTGTGTTTTCTTGTATATCTCTGAGTATTTTTAGGATTTCTATCTTGAATTCTCTGTCATTTAGCTCCAAGGTTTCCAATGTATTAAATTTTTTCTCCATAGATTTTTCCTCATCTAGCTTTGTTACCTCTCTTTCTTTTGTATCCATGATATTCAATTTTCTCTTCCTTAGTGGCATCTGAGGGTGGTTTTGTTGATAGTATTAATGAGATTTAATAAAGAATAAAAAGTTAAAAAAATAAAAAATCAAAAAAAGTTGTTTTTTAAATTAATAATGAAATAAAAAAATAAAATAATTAAAAATTTTTTTAAAAAAAGGAAATTATTCCTCCCCTCCTTTTTTCCTCTCCTCTCCTCTCCCCTCTTTCTTGAGAAAATCTTGTGGTGAACTGTGAATTATATTGTATTTAATAGAACAAACAATGCCTGTAATGGAGGGCCTGAATTGGGGAAAAGTAATAAAGGGGCCAAAAAATAATAATAAAAAAATAAAATAAAATAAAAATAGAAAAAAGGGGGTGTATGGACCCACAAAAAGCAAATAAGGAAAAAATTTGGATCAAGAATAAAATGATTTGTGTTTAGGTGTTGGTTGACTAAGAGTTATGATGAGAGGAATAAGAGGGAAACAGGAAAATGGGGGGACAAATTAAAAAATTACTATTGTGTTTAGTGGAACAAGAGCTTGATAAAATGGAGAGCCAGGGATGGGAGCACTGCTAGTGAGTTAAAAAGGTGAAGTAAAAAAACCCCAAAATGCCACAAACATAAGTTTGAGTCCCAGATAAGATAATTTGTTCATTATTGAGGTTTGAATGAGAGGAGATGTAAAGGAGAAAGGAAGAAACTAATATAGAGGGAAAAAAGAAAGAAAGAGAGATAAAAAAAAAGAGGGAACCACTGAAAGAAGAAAAAAGAAAAAAGAGGAGAGAGAGAGAGAGAGTTAAGGGTTTTGTAGTGCAACCCTCATAGAGAGAAAGGAAGAGGAAAGAAAAGATAATGGGAGATGTAACACTTATGGGTAGTGTAGTTTAAGGAGAGGAGAGAGTAAGACCGGTAGAGTGTTAAATGACCAAATTGGAGGGGGAAAAAAAAAAATCAAGGATGAAGATAAGAGAAACAAAGGAACAAATATAATAAAATGGGATAGGTTATAAAGTCTGTGGATTATTCTTGATTTTGAGAGGTTATCTTCTTGCTTTTTCTTTTCTCTCCCTCTTCCTGGTTGGTGACTCTGTACCCCAGGTTCTGCCCCTTTGGCATGCTCAGGTAGAGGTTTGCAGTTGATAAGTCTCTATGACAATGTCATGTATTGTGCTTTAATCACGTTGGCAGTTGAGGCTCATTAGCATTTATAGGCTCCGACAGTGAGAGAGTCCATGTTCCTGGAGCCTCTCTCCTAGTCTTTCCTTCCTCAATTAGTAGCCTGATAATCCAGTTATGGGGTTGCTGCTGCCTCTGCCTGGATAGTAAGAGGCTCAAAGAGCTGGCCACTCTCCACTCTATTCCCACTCAGCACAGGGCTCTGGGTAAGGTTCAGTCAATCAGAGCTGCTAGCATAATCAGCCAGGGCTTCCACCCACTCAAAGACCTCTGGCTCTGCCACTCTGTCCTGTAACTCGGGCGGGCACCCACTCCTGGGGCGCTTGGAGGAAACTCTCGTTCACTATCTGCACGCGCAGACCAGGATGTCAGACCGGAAGTCTCACCCTCTGAATGAAACCCCCCGCCCGCACTGAAAATTTCCAGTGTTGGAATTGGCTCTCGCTCTGTCCCCGTGTGCGGCTTTTTCAAGGCGCTGGGATGGCCTGAGATTCCGCTTTAGGCCCACACAAAGGCCCCTGACTCTGCCCCTCTGTGGGATAACACAGGCAGGCACTTCTGAGGCACTCGGAGGAATCTCTCGCTCACTATCTGTGCGCGCAGACCAGGATGTCAGACCGGAAGTCTCGCCCTCTGAGTGAAACCCCCCCTCCCACACTGAAAAATTCCAGCATTGGAATTGGCTCTCGCTCTGTCCCGTGTGCGGCTTTTTCAAGGCGCTGGGGCGGCCTGAGATTCCGCTTTAGGCCCACACAAAGACCCCTGACTCTGCCCCTCTGTGGGATAACACGGGCAGGCACTGCCGAGGCACTCGGAGGAATCTCTCGCTCACTATCTGTGAGGTCAGACCAGGAT
Source organism: Saccopteryx bilineata (assembly GCF_036850765.1). Taxonomy (NCBI): domain Eukaryota; kingdom Metazoa; phylum Chordata; class Mammalia; order Chiroptera; family Emballonuridae; genus Saccopteryx; species Saccopteryx bilineata. The sequence goes on along the minus strand of NC_089491.1, from coordinate 67,955,360 downwards.
GTCAGACCGGAAGTCTCGCCCTCTGAGTGAAACCCCCCCTCCCGCACGGAAAAGTTCCAGCATTGGAATTGGCTCTCGCTCCGTCCCCGTGTGCGGCTTTTTCAAGGCGCTGGGGTGGCCTGAGATTCTGCTTTAGGCCCACACAAAGGCCTCTGACTCTGCCTCTATGTGGTACAACACGGGTGCATACTCCCGGGGCTTTGGAAGGAATCTCTCGCCCACTATCTGCGCTCGCCGACCAGGAGATCAGGTAAAATGGCTGCCCGCTTGTCTTTCTTTGTCTTGGTTTGGCGCGAGTGTTAGCTGTATTGCCCGGGTTGCCACAGGAACAGTTTTTCCTCGGCTTGGATCTCCGTGCCACAGACTGGTTCAGCCGTTTGTGCCGCAGCCTGGATCTATTCACCCCCTTTGCCCGCCTTATTTTCTATATTCTCAGTTTCCAGTGAAAGCTGCCCTGTTTAGGTTAGTGAGGAAGGTGGAGCATTTCTTACTCCCTATTTCCTTCGGGGTTTGGTTATATATTTAGCCAATTTTTCACTCGATCATACCTTTGGGTGTATTGCGAAACATCTGGAGGCTCCAAGGATAGGTTTTTCTGTTTCTGGTTGAAGACCTTGTTGAGTTTTGGGGGAGATTTATCGGTATCGCTTCCTACCCTGCCATTACTCTGACGTCATCTCTACTATGAATTTCTAAAGTAGGTTTCAGTTTAATTGTATAAAAAGATAATCTGTGGACAAAGAGACCTTTAAGATTAAGAGATTAAATAGGTATATTTTTATGTTTTTTTAACTGCAAGCAACAGAAAACCCTATTCAAACTGGCTTAACTAATTAGGAAATCTATTTGTTCATCAACAAAATCCAGAAGTAAAGCAGGCTTCTCAGTTGGCTGGCTCAGTTACTCAATATCTTCTCTTCAATAATGCTTCTATTCCACAGCCTTTACTCTCAGTTTCTTTCTAAGTCTAGTTTCCCTTATGACCATAGTATGGTTTTAGCAGCAATTGGGGTAATATGCTTTCTTGTTCACAGTGAAAAATAAGTACCTCTGCCCCAATTATGGGTCAAAATTATTTCCTCCCCTTTTTATTAGGCCAACATGGCTTATGTTATGCCCACTCTGGTCAACTTCAGCCTTAATCCTAGACCGAGTTACTATCCATTCCATCCCTCATCTATTATATACATTTTCCTTTGCTATACAAAAGGGTAAGTGGATTTTGGAATGTCAATGTTTCTCTAATAAGACTTCACCAAAAAAAAAGTGGGGGGAGGATGTGGGACAATTCTGAAATAAGAGAAAGCAAGAGTAAAGGCATAGAGAGAGAGAAATTCAAAGTGCTAGGACCTGAGTCTGCCTGGGGCCTAGACTGTACACAGGAAGATGTAAAGGAGAACAACAGTAATGATAAACCTTTGGTTCACACTATTAAGGGATTTGAGCATAAAGGCAAGGAAATTATTTTTTAGTTGATTGGGAATTATTAAAAAGTTTTACTTTTTAACAAAAAAGGAATGATAATCAGAAAATTAGAAGAATATATCTGGAAACCATTTTCAGAAGGGTTTGAAGTGAAAAGAAATCATTTAGGTAAATAATGTATTATACCAGATTACGGTAAATGCACTAAAGCCCTAAATTTGATGGGGATTATAGGAGGGAAAAAATAACAATACAGAACTATGAAGGAGGTAGAGTCTATAGGACTTTCTAAGTGATTGGTTATAAATAGGAAATAAAGGCAAAGTTGAAAATAACTCAGAATCTGAGAAGACAGGAGTAGGAGTTGTTTGGAAGGTGTTGAGAAAAATATAATGAGCTCAGTTTCAAAATTCTAAGGCATCTGTATGGAGACTTCCAGCAAGCTGTTGGAATTCAGGTCTGAGAATTGAGAGAGAGGTGAGAATTAAATCAATGGGAGCCTGCCAGGGAGAGAGTGAGAAAGTAGAGGAAGATGAGAGGGGACCAAATACAAAACCTCAGGTGGCATTGACATCCTATGAACGAGAAGGCAGAATCAGAAGGGGAACCAAAGTTAACAGAACCTATCAGCAAGTGTTCTAAAGATAAGGCTGTAAGGTTAAGCATGTAGGATGCTGCTTACAGGTTAAGTAAAATGAAGAGTGTAAAAAGCCCATTTTATGAGGCATTTTGAAGATATCTGGTGACATTTAAGAGAAATTTTTTAACAGAAAGATAACGTCATAATATAAGGGTAAATTAGTCTGGTGGTTAAAAAATCTGATGCTACTTCTTATGGCTTTTGTTACAATATGTAGTGTTCTTATCTGTGCCTTCATTTGCATATCTCACACTCACTCCTGAATGCCTCAAGAGCTGTGACCATGCCTTGTCCATATTTGGGTTCCTAGTTTGTAGAATACATCCAGTGCTCCAGGATTGCAAGGAAAAGGGAAACAAAGGGAGGAAACCTTTGATTAGATGAAGCAGACAAAAGAGTGAGTTAGTTTAGAGAAAAATTGGAAATGTAAGGGAGAATAAAAATAGCATATAGATAGAGGTGTTAATCTTGGCAAGAAAGAGCACACTCAGAGGAGAGTAGGAAGGAAATTTTGGAGGTAGAAAAGGAGGATTCCTCGAAGTAGCCTCAGTTCTCTTAAGTATGTAAGGTGGTAAGAAGTGGGACTGGGAGGAAGCCAAGAAAAATATGTTAATACTATTCAGTGGTGTCAAAATTTAAGTCAAAACTGGCATGGTAACTTCTGCTATACATTTCTGTCTTTTAACTTTTTTCTCTGTTTTTTTTATACTTTTATTGTTCTCTTCAGAGTCACCTGCATATCCTCCCAATACTCCAAATGCCTACCCTCATGCTAGCCTTCCATAGTTGGAGTCTGGGAGTTAGAGGTCCAAGTCCTTCACCTTGTACAGTAGCATTCAGAATTCCACTTTAACAAAAACAGTGGCCTCTCATTGCTGTTATGACCTGAATTTTGTCCCCCAAAATCCATAGATTTAAGCCTTAGCCCTCAATCTGATGGTATTTGGAAAAGGAGCTTTTGGAAGGTAATTAGGGATAAATGACATCATAAGGGTGGCCTCCAATCTTATAGGATTAGTGTCCTTATAAAAAGAAAGAGAAAACATATGGGAGGAGGATGTCAGAGTAATGGCAGTATGAGAGATATCCTTGAACCCCCCCCCCTTGAAATTTCAACAAATCGAACAGCTATAATGCAAAGAATCCCATCTGGGCTTGTAGGCTTGCCTGAAAAGATACTCATGTGGAATTGACTAAAGGTGAGAAGAGTTGAGAAGAGGGGCAAGAGATAAGACACACTTGTGCTCAGGATCCAAAGAGGGGAGAAACTCAGAGCGACTAGGTCTTCCACTGGGAGGAGCAGTGAGATTGAGGAACAGTGGTGGAGATACTAAGCCAAAGTGGCAGCAGCACGAGGGACCATGGCCAGTGTTTCTTCAGTCTTCTGTCAGACAATACTCCACACAGAGACAGAAAAAAACAAAGTGTGCCCCCCTCAGATCCCCAGATCTCACCTCTATCACTTTGCAAGTACAGAGACTCAAACACATATCTCACAGCTAGTTCTCCAGAGCCACTACCTCCCCTAAAGAACAGAGGTGCTCTGTGACTGGCCCCCTCATCTGTTGAGATGAGGGGAGGAGCACATGGATGCCCAATATTGCCATTGCTAAAGCTGTAAAGCCCTCAAAACACGTTCCACCCATCATCACAACTGCAGTCCCACCTCCATCATTGCCACAGCAACATCACAGAGTAAGTTAGCCTAGAATTTCAAAGAGTTAATGTTGTAATACACTGCCACCTAATGGAGGAAAACAGAGAAACCTCTCAAAATGGACATTTCTTCTCTTTTTTCCTTGGGAATTTTAACATTTTTATATCTTTTATCTTTATTTTCTGTGGGTATTTTTTCTTTTGACTATTTTTTTCTGGTTGTTGCTATGTATATTTTTTGTGGTTTTTCTCTCTTACTTTTTATTATTTTTTGTTTCTATTTTATTGTATTTTTAATTTATTTTTAAGGTATTTTTGTTAGATTTCTTAACAATACCACTATCAAGTACCATCAAGAAAGAATAAAATTAATAACATGACTACACAAGAAAAAGATGTAGCTCAGAAAAATAATGAAAAATCTCCAGAAAGCAATCACAATCACATGGAAATCTTGGAGTTAAATAATAAAGATTTCAAAATTGAATATCTGATAATACTCAATGAGATATGAGAAAATACTGATAGGTAATTTAATGAGCACAAAATACAAATTACAAAACAAAACAAGTACTTCACCACGGAGGTTGAAACTTTAAAAACAAAAATGAAAAACTCAGTATATGAATTTAAAAATGAGCTAGTGTGTTTAGCTAAAAGAACACTCCAGATAAAGAAGAGCATCAGTGACATCGAAGACAGGCAACTAGAGATGTAATAAAGAGAAGAGAAAGGCTCACAAATTAAAAAACAATGATAGAGCTCTACAAGAATGGTCTGACTACTTCAGAAAGAGGAATATTAGAATAATGGTTATATCAAAAGAGGAAGAGAGGGAGAAAGGAATGGAGAGCCTATTCAAACAAATAATGAAAATTTTCCAAACCTATGGAAAGAGTTAGAGCCTTGAACCCAAGGGACAAACAGAACATTAAGTTACCTCAACCCAAACAGGCCTTTTCCAAAGCACATCATAAAAAATTGTCAAAAATAAATGATAGGACTGAGCTGTCATGGTGCAGTGTATAAAGCATCACCTGGAATGCTGAGGTCACCAGTTCAATACCTCGGGTGGCCAGTCAAGACACATGAGAGTTGATGTTTCCTGTTCCTCTCCATACTCTCTCTCCTTTCTGTAAAATGAATAAAGTCTTTAAAAATCAATGACAAAGAAAGAATCCCCAAAGCAGCTAAGAAAAAGAAGAACAAACATATAAAGGAAGGCCCATCAGGTTATTATCATATTATCAGACTTCTCAGCAGAAACTTTATAAGCCAGAAGAGAGTGGACCCAAACATTCAAAGTATTAAAAAAGAGGGATTATCAGTCAAAAATGCAATATCCATAAAATTTATCCTTCATATATGAAAAAGAAATAAAAACTTTTCCAGACACACAGAAACTGAGAGAATTTATCACCAGAAAACCCCCACTGAAGGAAATACTCAGGGATTATTCGACCAGATACAAAGAACAAAAACTAAAACTACAAGTAAAGCTCCAACAAGGTTACAATAAAAACAAGGATAATCTATGACAACAAAAACCTAAAAGGGGAGAGGATAAAGACCTAAAGTAGCAAAGGAAGATGGAGTGCAGAAGCACTCATAAGACAAAGGACATTTGTATATATAAAAATATTTCTCTTAACATAATGGTAACCACCCATGGGGACAAAAAACAATACTAAAACACATAGCTTAAAAACAAGAATAAACAGGGAAAAAGTACTGAATACCACCAAACAAAAACAACCGACAGAAACAAAAAAGAGAAGACCAAAGGAGACACAGAATAACCAAAAAAAACAAAAAAACAAAACAAAAAAACACAAAAAGTGGCTATAGGAAATCCTCAAGCATCAATAATTACCCTAATGTAAATGAACTAAACTCACCAATAAAGAGGCGCAGAGTAGCAGATTAGATCAAAAAGCAAAACCTAACCTTATACTGCCTTCAGGAGACACATCTAAGCTGCAAGGACAAAAGTAGGCACAAAGTGACAGGTTGGAAAATGATTCTCCACACAAGCAATACCCAAGAAAAGCAGGTGTAGCAATGTTTATATCTGACAATACTGACCTCAAGACAGCAAAGGAGAAAAGACAAAGATGTATATTTCATAATGATAAAGGGGATATGATATCAAGAAGACATAACACTTCTGAATATATATGCATTGAATCAGAAAGCACCAAAATATATAAGGCACCTACTAACATCTAAAATAGAAGCAGACAAAAACACAATCATACTTGAAGACTCAATACACTGTTGATGGCTTTAAAAATATCATGTAAACAGAAAATCAATAAAGAACTATCAGCCTTAAATGACACACTAGACCAGTGGTCGGCAAACTCATTACTCAACAGAGCCAAATATCAACACTACAACAATTGAAATTTCTTTTGAGAGCCAAAATTTTTAAACTTAAACTATATAGGTAGGTACATTCCTTATTGAGGTAGTGCCTGCACGTGGCATTTTGTGGAAGAGCCACACTCAATGAGGCAAAGAGCCACATGTGGCTCACAAGCCGCAGTTTGCCAACCACTGCACTAGACCAAATGGACATAATAGACATTTATAGGACATTTCATCCTAGAACATCAGATTATACATTTTTTTCCAGTAGGCATGAAGTATTGTCAAGGATAGACCATATGTTGGGCCACGAAACTAACCTTAACAAATTCAGAGAGACTGACGTCTCAGCCAAAGCATTCGGGCGAGAGAAAATATAGAAGCCATCCATACTGAAGAAGAAGAGGTAAAGGTATTACTTTTTTCAGATGGCATAATCCTGTATATAAAATATCCCAAAGACTCCAACTAAAAACTATTAAAAATAATAAACCAATACAGTAAAGTTGCACAATACAAAATAAATATACAAAGTCTTCAGCTTTCCTGTATGCCAACAATGAAACTTCAGAAAACTGCAAAAACAATTTCTTTTACAATTGTAACAAAAAATAAAGTAAAATAACTGAATAAACTTAACAAAGGATATAAAAGACCTATATACTGAAAACTATAGAGCACTATTAAAAGAAGTTGAAAGAGACACAATGAAATAAAAAAATGTCTATGTTCATGGATTAAAAAAATCAACATAATTAAAATGGCCATATATCCCTGGCCAGCTGGCTCAGTGGACAGAGTATCAGTCTAATGTGTAAACATTCTGGGTTCATCAGGGCACACATGGGAAGCAATCAGCTGCTTCTCTTTACCTTCCTCTCCCCATTCTCTCTCTCTTCCCTTCTTATAATGAGTGGTTCAATTGGTTTAAGCATCAGCCTAGGGTGCTGAGGATAGCTCAGTTGATTCGAGCATTGGCCCTAGATGGGGACTGCAGGGTAGATCCTAGTCAGGATGCATGTGGGACTCTGTCTCTCTTTCTCCTCTCCTATCATATAAAAAATAAATAAGTAAAAGTTAAATGGCCATATTACCCAAACAAATATACAAATTTAATTCAATCCTCATTAAATCCCAATGTCATTTTTTAAATAAATAGAACAAAAAATCACCAAGTTTGTATAGAACCATAAAAAACCCCAATAGCCAAAGCCATCCTGAGAGAAAATAACAAGGCTGAAAGTATCACACTATTTGATTTTAAGTTATACTACAAAGCCACAATAATCAAAATAGGTATTGGCAGAAAAACAGACATACAGATCAATGGAACAGAATCAACAGCCCCAAAATAAAACCACATATATATATATATATATATATATATATATATATATATATGGACAAATAATCTTTGACCAAAAAAAAGCCAAACACACACAATTGAGAAAAGACAGCCTCTTCAATAAATGTTGCTGAGAAAATTGGAAAGCTGTGTGCAAAAAAATAAAAAATAAAACGACTACACCTTGTTCCCATGCACAAAAATTAATTCAAAATGGATCAAAGACCTAAATATAAGATCTGAAACAATAAATTACATAAAACATAGGTAATAAACTTATGCACTTTGGCAATAGAGAACGATTTATAAATTTGACCCTGAAGGCAAAGAAATTAAAGGCAAAAGTAAATCAATGGGACTATATCGAACTAAAAAGCTTCTGCACAGCAAAAGAAACTGACAACAAAACAAAAAAGCAGCCAACCAAACGGGAGATGATATTCACAAACAACAGCTCCAATAAGGGGATAATATCCAAAATATACAAAGAACTCACAAAGCTCAGCAACAAACAGGCAAACAACCCAATTAAAATATGGGGAGAGGACTTGAACAGATACTTCTTCTAAGAAGACATAAAAATGGCCAAAAGATATATGAAAAGGTGCATTCATCTTTGTGAGCTATTACAGAAATGTAAATCAAAACCACAATGAGATACCACCTCAAACCTGTTAGAGATGGGCTATTAACCACAAGACAGGTAATAAGAAGTGTTGGAGAGGCTGTGGACAAAAAAGGAGCTCTCATTTACAGGTGGTGAGAATGTAAACTGGCACAGCCATTAGAAAGGAAGTATGTATGGTAGTTTCTCAAAAACTTAGTACCATATGACCCAGCAATCTTTCTACTGGGTACCTACCCAAAAAAGTCAGGAACATTGGTACGCAAAAACACATGCATGCCCATGTTTATTGCAGCATTATTCACAGTGGCCAAGACATGGAAACAACCAAAGTGTCTCTCAAAAGAGGATTGGATAAAGAAGATGTGGTACATATAAACAATGGAATACTATTTAGCCATAAGAAAGGATGACATAGTAACATTTATAACAACATGGATGGACCTTGAGAACATTATACTGAGTAAAATAAATCAGAAAAAAACTAAGAACTGTATGATTTCACACATAGTTGGGATATAAAACTGAGACTCATAGACCTAGATAAAAGCAAAGTGTTTACCTGGGGGAAAGGGATGTGAGGGAGGGGTATGAGGGAGGGGGCGAGAGGAAGGGTATAAAGAGGGACAAATATAAGGTGATGGAAAATGACTTGATTTTGGGTGATGGGTATACAACATAATCAACTGTTTAAATGCTATAGAAATGTTCACCTGAAACCTATGAACTCTTATTGATCAATGTCATCCTGTTAAAGTTAATTTTCTAAGTAAAAATCAAAATAAAAAAGAAATTTAATTTAAAAGAAATAAATTAGAAATTCCTTTTCTACTTAAATTTAAAAAATGAAAATAAAAAATACATTTGCTCTGATACTTTATGAATAATAATAAATAAATAATTTGATTAATTTATTTCTAATTTTCAAGATTAGGTTGACAAATTTGGAGAAACCAGTAGATATCTGTTTTCAAAATCCAGGTCAAGATTCATTATTGGATGGTGAAATCAATTTAGTGAGTCACTTTCTTACATACTAAGGATGAATAGTTTCATGAAACTTTTGTTTCCATTGAGTTTACTAGGTAGCTATGTATTTCTTGTTGTGTATGATGTTCAAAACAATCTGAAAGTTACCATTACCAATATCTAGTCCTATTTTAAATTTCCTTGATAGTATTTTTTTCCTAAAATGTAAATTTCTTACTTGTTATATTTTTTAATTGTACATGTACAACATATTTTAATTACTCCAAAATCATTTTTCCCAAAAATCTTAAAGATTTTTTATAACATTTATAATCCCAACCACTCATTTTATTGTATAAAAGGACAGCCATTTGTATTTACCAGAATTTCTCTTAAAGAATTGTATATGGGAGAATAAAATATTTGATGGGTCTTACTTAAAATATTAGGTAAAATCCTGAAAGGTCTTGACTTTTCTATGTGAGACAATGGGAAGAAATTTTCTATTGCCCAGAGCAAGAAGAGAGAATTTAAGATACAGGATGAGAAAAAAGCCAGTGACATGGAAGAGGGTGTGGGTTCTATGCTATGACCTTTTCCACATGGCTCCCTTAGGTCACTCTAAAAAAATTACTGAACTGATAGAAAGTGATGAAAAAATTGCATTTAATAACATTGACTGTGAAATAAGCACATAAAATAGTAGAAATGTGAAATCATAAGGAAAATACCACCAAGAATTAACATGCATTTTGAAAAAGTATATCTTTCAAGGCCATGATATTGAACTTCAGATTAGGTTTAATCATATCAATCATATACTTATCACAGTCCATGATGTAACAACTTCCAAAACAGGTGTGAAGATGTGTGTATAAAATATACATGTGTAAAAAATATATATAAACATGTGTACGTGTGTGTATACATATATATATGCACTTTTTATTAAAGTGGAATAATTCTACATAAAAAATATGGGGCTGGGGGGGCTCAACATTACTAAACACCAGAGCAATACAAGTCAAAACCACAATAAGACCACTTCACACCTGTTAGAATGGCTGTCATAAAAAAGGCAAGAGATAAGTGTTGGCAAGGAAGTGGGAAAATAGAACCCTGTACACTCTTGATGAGAATGTAAGTTACTATAGCCACTGCAGAAAACAGTATGGAGGTTCCTGGTTATTACACAGGAGCTATGGACTCCTGAGGAGGTGTAACAATTACTTGGTTTCAAGCCTGAAAAAACAACCAGACTGGCACTCTGTTTTGTCTGGAATTGCAGAGCAGGGGCATTCAGTAAATGCTTGTAATCCTCAAAGCAACTAAAGAGAATCAGATCTTGATCCATTGGAGTCTTGGGAATTAGAAATGCTCTAGTTGTAGTGAGTCAGACTGCAAGGAAACAGATATGTAGAGATGAAAGACTTCAATCCCTAACAACTCATTTAAATATTAGTCAATGTCCATTTACAGAGCACCTAATGCTTGACACCATGATGACTGCAAAAGTAAACACACCATATTTCCAATGAGCTAATAATAGTATAGAAGAAATAAAGCAAATTCATAAAGATTATTGTGTAGGTGAGGATATATTTCATATTTTAGAAATATACCAGGGTGGGGGAGGAAAGAGGGGTGGGGTGGGGGAAGGGGAGGGGCACAAAGAAAACCAGATAGAAGGTGACAGAAGACAATTTGAATTTGGTTGATAGGTATGCAACATAATCAAATGTCAAAATAACCTGGAGATGTTTTCTCTAAACCTATGTAACCTGATTGATCAATATCACCCCATTAAAATTAATAAAAAAAAAAAAAGAAGACTGGAGAAAAAAGAAAGAAAGTGAATGAAGATGCCAGAAACATTGAGCTTTCAAAAGTGAGCCAGCTCCTCTGCAGAGGCTGAGGGCAGGCTTGGCACCCAGTCTGGTTTTCTCTGTTGGGAAGTGGGTGAGGTTGAGTAGGTGCCAGGGTGAGAAAGAGGAGCATGTTCCCTGGGCCACATTTAGAGCTGGAGTTTCTTAGATGGAAGCTATCCTTTTCTTCTGGACCTGGAGCCTGGTCTCCCAGACCAGCTGAGTCAGAGTCTGGGATGGGGAAGTGGAGGGAGTTCAGTTCAGGGCAGGGGATCAGGGAGACTGTGATGGTTGTAGGGCAGTAGTTGGTTCCGAGAACCTGTAACGCAACAGCTTGAGACTTTGAGGTAACACAGCCCAGGTTTGAATTCTACCTGTCTCTCTCACCAGGTGTCAAAACCACGTGCCTGGTATTTTCACCATAGACATCTTGCTGCAATCAGTTTAACTACAAATATTTCTGTCCCATAACGAATGGCCTTAAGGCAGTTTTAAAGAGGGCCATTTAAAAGGACATACATCGAAAAAAAATTATTGTGAAATATAAAATATTTGAATACCCTTAAAATGTGGGTAGATTCCCAGCAATACTGCAGAAATAACTGATTTTATTTTAAAAATTGTACCTGAAAACTAATGTGGTTCTATGAGTAATGAGGGTTCAAAAAGAAAGAAAGAAATATAAAACATGAAGTCTTAAAAGGTAAGTGGAATTTTCATCCACAGAAAGGAAAGGAAGGCTGTCCAGGCAGAGGGAACATCTCAGGCAGAGATTGAAAATCACAGGATTTGTTCAGACAACAGTTTGTAGCACCATGGGTGGGGCTAGACTGTGTAGGGAAATTTGATCTCCCCTAAACACAAACAAACTGAAACAAGAATTGGGGTTTATATAGCTTATTTTGAAGTAATTCCAGAACACCCAAGAGAGCGGGTAGTGAAATCAGCCAGGGCAGGGAGGACAAGCTAATCCCCACGGTGGGCACTTGGAACACGTTCCCACTAGCGACCTACGGAAAGACTAAGTAGAACACAGTTCAGAGTTGTCCTCCCAAGCTGAGGTGGTTATCCACCAACTCCCACCCATCACTGACTGGAGGTTCCTGCCCCTCAGGGATGCTAATTCTATATCTAGCTAAGCAGGTTCCAACAGCTAGAAAAAGCCCATAGGCAAGCACACAAGAGCTTGAGGCAAGAAGCCTTTCAGTGTACCAGGACTGGTCCACTGAAGCTGTTGGTGACCAGGTGAGCCACTGACAGCATCTGCTACAGGGAGTAATGCTCAACAAACACCAGATTATGAGGCAGCATCAAAGACTTTGCATTCCATTCAATTGAGCTAAAATAAAAAAATTTTTTTGTGGTACTAAGCACTCTTAAAGGAAAATATATGAATTAAATATGGTTCCTTCTTCAATGGGCATATAGTCCTTAAGTAAGGAGCTTGAACTCGACTGTCCAGTGAGTGGTCAATAAAGATTTATGAGGAGGTGAGCAACCTCATCAGAACATCAGTTTCATACCGGAGAGTGCCATGGATGCAGAAAAGGGTATTTTTTAACGTAAAAAAGTCATTTACTAAAGACCTGAGCTCAAGTGGTGATGATAAAGAATGGGCAGATGTGGCAGGGTGGGGGGGGTATATAAGAAGTGCAGTCACAGGTAAACTTTACAGGACAAAGTAAAACTGGCCAAATGTGGCTGCTGATTGGGTGGATATGTGATGAAGGCGAAGGGGGATGCAAGAAGTTCAGATGCTGGGGGCAATTCTAGTAGCATCAACAGAAACAAAGAAATCAGAAAAGTAGAAGGTATGGAGAAGTGTTCGTTTTTTATCTGTGTTGAACTCACAAAGCAACTCTCTTCCACTACCCTATTTTGCTCAGCATTCCAATCACTTCCTCCGGATCTGGACTCTGGGAAGCTGGCGGTTTAGATAAACTGTCACAGCCATCTCCAAGTCTTCTGGAGCCCCAGAAATTGGTCTAAGACACATCCATTGTCATCAAGTCACAATAAACACCAGGCTCTTTTTTTTTTTTAACCGGATAGTCTTTCTCTCAAAAAAAAGCATGAGCCTGTTCTTACCAGCGGGGCCAATCTGGTCTGAGCAGAATGTATGCTTTCTTCCCAAATAGAGGTTAAGACTCAGCCTAGAAAGAATACCTGGCTTTAATGACCTGGGCAATTGGGAGCCTTCCTACTAAATTGGTACCATAAGTAGCTCCCATATGTGAGTCTGTCAACATAAAAAATACCCCCAATCCTTGCCAGAACATTTATAGCATTCCCTACTTCTTTTTGAACCACAAATACAACTGAAAGAATGGAGTTTCTCCCCTTCTCTCTTCTTTTGAGGTTTCTTGCTGCTGTTTGTTGTGTCTTTGTTTATTGTCAAAGGGGAGGTAGGGAGTTATCCTCCCCCAAGTTTTGGTGAAATATTCCATCAAGTCACTAGTGGTGTTGGGAGTATGGAGTCATAGTAATTGTGCTTACTTAACTTTTTCTCTTAACAACAGAGGTATACCCAGGGGACTGTGTGGCTACAGCCTTCCCAAGCCTTCTCTTTGGGAAACTGAAACCATAGTGTAATACTGGACCACCTGGGATTTCTATTATGGGTAGCCTAGTACAGTAGGCCCTGGGGTCAAACTACAATAACATACAACTTCTAACAACGATTTAGAAATTGGGAATGAAGAGGCATTAGTATCAGTGAACAAGAGAGGATGAAAGGGATTAGCCTAAGAGAATACCTACAGTTCCCTCTGGGTGCCAGAGATACTGAGCCCTACCTAGGCTCCCTGCCCCACCTCCAGCCCACCAAACTCAGCTCCACCTGCACTGTCTCCACAGCCAGCTTAAATTCCTGTCAGGAGAGCTGTGCTCAGAGCTAAGAGTGCCACCTACAGACACTTTAGTGTTAAGTATTGATTGGAAACTGAAGAAAGCCATTCACAATCAGTTGTGTAAGACACTAGTGTATTGGGGGAGGGGACAGGTGGCACACCAGGAGAAATAAAAAATGACTGACATTCTGGGCCTGGATGGAACTGGAAGGATGCTAGCGACATAAACACTGGGAATTAAGAAGAGGGCTTGAGGGGAGGATGAGTTGATCCCTAACCCGGCTCCTCCTCCCACCCCACGCCCCACACTGAATCCGAGTCCACAGTGGGGTTCAGTCTCACCCCTTCGCTCTCTCCCAGCACTCCAGTCACTTCCTCAAGGTCTGGACTCTGAACTCCTGGCCATTTGTGACAGGCAGTTCTAGAACTGCCACCTCCTTGTAACACCCTGATTTCTGAGACTTTCAGGGGTTAAGAAAAGTGACAGACACAGTGGCTGGTTCCCTCCCCTACTTATCACTGGTAGGTATTACCCTCCCACAACCATCTCATACCACTAACTAGCAGCTACTAATATTCTCAAGATTTGGGACATAGGAAATTTGTTCTTTTCTTAGAAGCAAACTTAACATCCAATCTTAAAACGTCACAACCTTAGTACTGTTTCCTCCAGATGTTATAAAGAATTAACCTTTAACCCAGAGGAATAAATCTTTAAGGTAGAATTTGGAGCATGGATCCTCTGCTGAATCTTCAAATTATGCTGCATAAAACTTGCTATAAAGGTTTCATTTTATCGCAAATACTAAAAGTAACACTTGCCCCTTTTTGTGGTATAATAGGAATAGGCAAAACTGAGTGCAAAACTTAGCTCTGTTCCCTTCCAAGGTGTGTGACCTTGGGCACGTCCTTGAACTGATCTGAGCCTCAGTTTTCTAATAGATAAAATATGGGAAAAAATACTTCCCTCACAGGGCAAGCTGAAGATATACATGTTTTAACTTACAGTAAACTCAGTGCCTCACACACTGTGAGTGCTCAATAAATGTTAGTTCTCTTCTTTTGAGTCTTCTCCTTCAGTTCCAATAGGGATGATGATCAGTAACTATTTCTGAGCAGCCTTGTTTAATATATTTCACTATATTTCAGGTAGCTAGTTCCAGTATATCTCAGGTCATATTTCTCCTTATTACTGGAAGGTTATTATATTAATTAAACGCTTTCTCATGCTTGTCAGTGACATCTTAATTTAAACCCAAGCTCTCTTCTCTTCAAACAGCTTCTTATAAAATAGATAAGAGGAAATTATATCCCTCTGATCACAAAGCCACAATTCAGCAGGTACTAATTCGTTTGCTTTTTCTTAATGAAAAGTACCAAGACAGTGCATAGAAGAAAAAATATTTGCCAGAAACTCTGAAATGCACAAGAGGGTCCAAGGGAGAAGGGAGTGATAATGATGGTATGGATTCTTTTTCCCTTTTATTTCTCCTGAGAGTAGAGATCATTTTCCTGGCTCCCAATACAATGACAGCATAGTGGACGCATGTATATTTTTAGAAGAGCTTTATTATTGTTGAGCTAGTACATGTGCTGCTTTTGATCATCCAAGTCATGCCTGCGTGATGGGCCCAACACAATAAGGAGGCAACGGCTACACAAACAGGCCATTTCCTGAAATGTGCAGGAACACAATCAAACAGGAGGGTTATCCAAAATTCCATCGTCATGTACTATAGTTATCTTCTGGAGTCAGGAGTGAAGGGACATTCCTCAGTTTATTTCCCTCTAAACTTATCCTTTGTCTCCCCACACCCACCCTTTCACCCCTATCAAAATCTAAATTAGGGTGATTTCCTCCCCAGTGAAGTTAGACCAATCATCTTTGTTTATGCAGATTTGAAGGATGAAGTGGGAGACATAAGGAAGGGTGAGAAAATTTATGTTCTATCCTCAGAAGCTGGCTCACAGACCAAGCAGGTAAAGTCACGGTGAGGTGACTGCAAACAACAAAGTGTAACCCTCACCGGGTTACCTTCCGCTTTGTAATGCAGCTGTGGTCTGAAGGAGATGAGGGTGGAAACACCACAGTTGATTCAAAGATGCTGAAAGAGAGGTTTGTTTAATCAGAGCATCACTGCATGAAATGGTGGCAGTTGCTTTCATAGTCATAAGTCTGTGGTGTTGTGGCAACTAATACAAGACACTAGCAACCTTCACATAATTACAGATTCAGCCAATGGGAGACAAGAAGGAAACAGAGGAATTGTATAGCTTGCCAATGAAGGGATTCATAAAAAGTTTGAGACTCAAACCAAAACATTCTGAGGTCAAAAATAACCTCATAGGCATGGTTAATCTCCAGCTAGTGTTCCAAACATTCATGTGTCAAGAACTGAGCATGTATTTCTCCATGGAAACAGTGTTACTTGTTGTGGTTAATAAGAGGCCAGCCCTCATAATTCATGCTCAGTCTTGAGAAGCAGGACTAGTGACAGGACTGCAGTGCCCTCTAAATGTGATACTCCCCGTACTCACAGGAACAAGCCACAACGTACCAGGGATTCAGTCACAGGATGCACATGGGTGTCTTCCTGGAATCACTTGTACTTGATGATAACCCATTTCAAACATAACATATAGATGAGTATACATAGATGAGTACACAGAGTGGAAGACTAAATTCACATGAACCTTTAAAATAAAACCCAGATGTGCATAGAAACTAAATGGCAGTTAACCCTGTGCTTACTTTATATAAACTTGCATTGTTTGAGTTTTTTTTTCCAACAAGTATATCTACTTTTACTGGGGGGGGGGTGTCAATTAATAAAGCTTAGACTATTTAATAAGTCTCTCACTGGGAAAAGTCAGGCTGTATCCCCAAACACAGATAATTCGTTGACTCTCTTCCAACGCTGAGGTCTTTCTGTGAACAACAGAGAAAAGCCTCAAAAACACCTAGATTAAAAGATCCCAGGCTGGACCCGAGACGGAGACCTGAGTTCAAGGCCCTGTTCCCACAATACCATGGAACACTGAGCATAACATTTCTACTGATTGCTCGTTTACCCAGGAAACATATCCTGAGCACTTCCTATGCACTAGACACTGTAACCTAAGAACATTCCTCATCTATAAAATGGAGATAGTGATATTAGCTATCTCCTCATCTATATAATGGAGGTAGTGTATTATTAAGGTCAAGTAAAGTGCTATCCACAAAAGCATACTATAACTATAGTTATGGCATATGCTTTGTGACTTCGGGTCTGTTATGGGTAAAGAAGAATTTCCTGGGTTAACTTTTGAACCTAACCATTATTACAGCGCTGTTCCCATGCAGGGCTCTCTACAGGGTGGGCAAAAGTAGGTTTACAGTAGTAAGTATACAAAACAGAGTTTATTTTTGTAGTGTTATTTGTTAATTATTGTGTTAATTTCCATGTGAACAACTGTAAACCAACTCTTTGCCCCGCTCTGTATATCTACAATAAGTACCAGGAAACACATCTTCCTTTCCCCCTCCCTTTCTCCTCC
The DNA here is from genome assembly GCF_036850765.1 of Saccopteryx bilineata. NCBI lineage: Eukaryota > Metazoa > Chordata > Mammalia > Chiroptera > Emballonuridae > Saccopteryx > Saccopteryx bilineata. The sequence continues at coordinate 67,938,076 of NC_089491.1, read as the reverse complement.
TTTCCTACCTGACCCATGGAAGTGGCCGATCAAGGATAGACCAAGACCACATTATAAGAACTTTTTCTTTCTCATTTTAGACCCAACTGATAGACTTTTAGAATCATAAAGAAAATACATTAATTCAGAGGACTTTCCTGAATCTCTAGGTCCCATGATGAACCCATTCCTCTTTCAATGTCACAAACCTGCACTTGTAAATTCATGTGTCAGGGGTTTGCAAGTCACTATGTGAATAGTTGTGAAGAGAAGAAGTGAAAACAAACAGAAATGACAATATTTTCCTTCTAGAGTTAAGATAGCCCTGAATCCAGCAAGGAAATTCTCAGATTCACATCCCAGGATGAATGCAAAGTGTACAGTTTTCCTGAAGAAGCTCAGCATTGGGGGCTAAGTTTTTATTTTATTTTATTTTTTAATATTTATTTATTTATTTATTTGTGACAGAGACAGAGAGAGTCAGACAGACAGGAAGGGAGAAAGATGAGAACGATCAATTCTTTGTTGCGGATTTTTAGTTGTTTATTGATTGATTTCTCATATGTGCCTTGATTAGGGGGCTATAGCAGACCAAGTGACCCTTTGCTTGAGCCACCAACCTTGGGCTCATGCTGGTGAGCCTTGCTCAAACCAGATGAGCCTGTGCTCAAGCTGGCTAACTCGGGGTCTTGAACCTGGGTCCTCCGCATCCCAGTCCGACGCTCTATCCACTGTGCCACCACCTGGTCAGGCTGGGGGCTAAGTTTTTAAAGGCCATTCTGCAATGAAAGTTAAAAAAAAAAGTAAAAGTAGAGTAGCCTCCAAGCTAAAGAAAACAGTTGTTTTCATCTAAAGGAACTTTTTTTCAGAGACTGGAGGCTTGAACCACTGGAGGGGACTACTGTGAAGGATGGAAATGCTGCCAGTATTCCTGGTGGAAACACACCATCAGAAAGGGCTGACTGCAGATCATCTCCCCTTAGGCCAGAGAAAGTCACAGAGCCTTTTAATTGTTTGGATTTTAATCCTTAGAAGGGTTGAAAGCTAATTGCAAAAAGCTTTGATGAAAGCATCTAGAAGCAAAGCAACGAATGTCATGGTTGTTAACTTCATTCAAAAAGAATAAATAAACTACTTCCTGATCACATATGCACATGGCCAAGGACCCAAGCCCTGTTTTCAAATGAGCACTCATGTAGTAAGCACCTTCCATGTGTGAAATGCTGGCAAGGGGCCTACGGAACTGAACTGAGAACAGATAATCCCCGAGCTCTCTTTGTTCACTATAGATTGGGAAAACAAATCCTACAGAAACAGCAATACAGGAGTCTGAATTAAGAGTTATCAAACCATGCTATGGAAGTACATTAATTCTGAGAGGAGATCTAAGAGAGCAACCTGAATAATTTAAAGTGATAAAATGAAAATCTAATGTAAGTTGATGGAATTGCAGAGGTTAGTAATTTGGTAACTAAAACAGTAATAATTAGTCAAAATGTCCAGCCACCAAGGGAAAAAAAAAAAGAAGAAGAAGAAGAAAGGGAAGGGGAGGAGGAAGGAAGAAAATAAATCAACAAGACATGCTTGCACTAATTATTTGCATCATCCTTATTTTGTACATACATATCTCCAGGTTCCCCTAGGTTGCTAAATTAGATGAAGTTTAGCAGATGCTGTTGGTTGCCTCTCCAACATCCATCCTCTTTTTTCTCTTTTGTTTAAGTAGCCTTGAGCTTTAGAACAGGCGGGCCCCATCCAGATCCACAGGGGTGGGTTCTGACTGGTCTGGTTTTTCATGGTAGCCTAAGCCCTCACCCTGCCAGTGGTTTGTTTAGGAACAAACATGTGAAATAATTCTAGCTAATGACACTTCAGGACTTGGAGGAAAGACTTTTTTGACCCAAAGAAGAGGCCATTATTTTTCTTCTCTGATATTGTCTTGTCTGGATATGGTCCTTGGAGCTGCTGGCAGAAGCAGAAGTAGGTTGACTCCCAATGACTACTCTACTGAAATGACCAGCCCTGGAGTCCCTGCCTCTCCACTTCAGGCTATGTGAGAAAATGCAGGTTGTTACTGCTTTGGCCAGCTGCTTCACATTTCTGTTAACTGTACCAAGGGAATCCTAACTGATACTAGGAGGTACCATATCTTTATTCTGCTCTGGCTTGAAAATAGGAATAGACACAGACTCTAGGAGGTGGTTCACTATCCTCAGATTTTGCATGAGATAGATGTAGTGAAGGCTTTCTCTAAAACTTTTCGTTGAGGCCCAAAGGTTGTTCTGCTCAGAGTCCTCCCATTTTTCTCCCCAGGCGTTCATGTGCAGTGCGTCTACCTGGTCTATCTGGCGGGTTCTCACATTGGATTCAGCTGGCACTGAGATTAGATAGGAAGAAGCTACATGTGGGAAGGTTTAGAGGAAAAGGGAAAGAAAGGGGTATGGTCAGAATTATCACATAGGCTCATAAGCAAAACCATGGTGCCCAAGCCACTGACCTTCACCAGCAATGCTTCCTCCTTGCATACGGCATTTAACACCTGGATTATCGTGCATTTCCTCTTTCCAAATCACTTGGAAACATATTTCCACATTGTAAGGCCAGTGGCCATGGCCTTGCAGGTTCACATTGGATTCGGGCAGATGGTAAAGGAGCTGTGGAGCCAGAGGATGGTGGGCCGTTCCGTTTATTAGAGTCTTATAATGGCAGATAAGCAAGCAGGCAGGGAAAACCTCTTCCTTCTTTCTCTCAGGACTCACCAGCCAAAAACAGGTGGGGGCCGGGGTGGAACCCCTTCCCCAGCAGACAACAGCCCCTCCCAAAATGGCAGGCCATCCACAATTTGTAATCTGCTGCCCTGAGGGCAAGCACCCACAAGCCTTACATAGTCTATACATACATGGCGCTGCTCCATGCTCATGCACCAATCATGCAAAATACAGGTGAGCAAGCCTAACACACTTGTCACACACTTGTTTGCCCAACACACATATATTTGATCCTCAAGAAGACTTTATGAGGTAAGCAGAGTATGTATTTCTACCTCTATATAATAGGTAAGCAAACTAAGATCCAGAAAGATTAAAAAGCCTTTGTAGAGCTACACAGTTGGTGTTGATGGGAGCTGGACTTTGGATTTCATTCCCTAAAAAGACCAGGGACATAGGAATAAAAATATGAATATAGGCAACTACACATAATCATATTATTAAATATAAATGCATTCTTTTATAAATATATTTAATATATATTATTCAAATACATAATTAAATACAATCACAAAGAATTCAGATCATGGGACATTTTTACATGATTACATAATGGAGAAAACAGATACCTTAAAACAATATGAGAGGTGTGAGAAGACATTTTGAAGGGAAATTTGAGGGAAGTTTTATTTTTAGATCTTCTGATTTGCAACACAAGAAATTTTCACCATACCATACTCAGTAGAGTTCAACAACCTTTTTTTTGTTTCCTTTTTTTGTTTATTTGTTTGTCTCTATGATTTCAGACAGTGATTTTCAACCTGTGTGTTGCAAGAACTTTTAAAACATGCAATACCTGACTATTTAGTCAGGACATTAACCCTTTTCTCCTTAAATTGTCAAAAAAAGAAAAAAGAAAGAAAAAGACAATAGCCAATATAACAATAGCTATCCAGTGTGAATGAATCAAAAGTATACTTTTTTTCTTTTTTTTTTTTTTCATTTTTCTGAAGCTGGAAACAGGGAGAGACAGTCAGACAGACTCCCGCATGCGCCCGACCGGGATCCACCCGGCACGCCCACCAGGGGCGACGCTCTGCCCCCCAGGGGGCGATGCTCTGCCCATCCTGGGCGTCGCCATATTGCGACCAGAGCCACTCTAGCGCCTGAGGCAGAGGCCACAGAGCCATGCCCAGCGCCCGGGCCATCTTTGCTCCAATGGAGCCTTGGCTGCGGGAGGGGAAGAGAGAGACAGAGAGGAAAGCGCGGCGGAGGGGTGGAGAAGCAAATGGGCGCTTCTCCTATGTGCCCTGGCCGGGAATCGAACCCGGGTCCTCCGCACGCTAGGCCGACGCTCTACCGCTGAGCCAACCGGCCAGGGCTACTTTTTTTCTTGTTGGATCAGCAAAACATTTATTTATTTTTTGGTGTCCCGAAGAATTCCAGTAGTTTATGTGTGCCACAAGATGAAAAAGGTTGAAAATCACTGCTGTAGGAGATGCCAGACAAGGTGAGTCTGAAAGGGTAAATAGAAATGAAACAGAAAAGCTGAAGGCAGGGAAGAAACCCCAGGCCCTGGGAGCAGACCCTGTGACCGGGACAGTAATCAGCTGGGTGCAGGGAACTCCAAACAGCTTTCTGTAGCTGGAGCACTGGAATCAGCAAATGCCAAGGACAAGGCACAAAAGAGAAGCACAAAAGCCCTGTAGGCAAAGGCTCGGTCCCGCCCCTATGGAGGCCTTTCTGAGCCAGTCAGGAGTTCGGGCTCTCTTCTATACGTCCATGGTCTTCAAACTTTTTCTTGTTCATATATCCATTAAAACACATTTTTTAAAAATCTCTGCATAACATCTGCAAACCAGTTTGAATTGCATGGAAAAACTGATGCATAGACAGATGGCTAGATATGTGATAAGGCAAATTTATTATAAAAGTGGTGCACATGTGAGTGTTCACTGTGTAATTCTTTGACCATCTCTGTATGTTTAAATTTTTCTCATAACAAAAATGTTGGGAGAGAAAAAGCTATGTTATCCTTTATACATATTTAAATTTTTCATCACAGTTTTACTTTTTTATATAAAGGACACAGAAAATATTAAACATTTTATAAAAATGAGAACTGTTTTTGAAACAAATATTGAATTTTATGATTTGATAAACAGATTTTTTAACTACCCGCTGGTTAAACTCACTGACTCTGAGAGAACCCGTGTAAATATTTATCTTTGGTTTTTCTCTGGGAAATGTGATAGCTCCCTTCCTTCTACATTCAGAATCAGCCTCATTAACCTTTCACTGCTTCAGCTGAGGGATTAGGTGGAGTAATATACCATTAAAGGAAGTTTTTCTAAAAACCAGTATTTCCATTTATCCGTTCAACTGATATTCAGATGTTTTTACATCCTAGGGCAATACACCAAAGAAAGATTTAAGATGAGTAAAAAGCCTACCTCTGTTTTTTAAGGGGTAGAAGAATCTCGTGATTACAGGCTCATTGGATATTGAAGGCCTGGCAATTAATTTCTTAAAATCCACCCACACATGTGTTCCCCTTGGAAAGGCTTTGTGTGGCCCAGTTAGGAGACTGATCTCTAACTGAGAAGTCATCACTTATAAAATATGCTGAGAAAGGACAGGATCCGTTTTAGACCATGCCCCTGGGATGAGGGGTGATGACAGATTTACAGGGGTCAAGAATGCAGGACTCAGGGATACCAGCTTAGAAGCTATTGTAGTCCAGATCTGAAACAGGAGAGAGATTTTGTTGCAGAAATTGAGGAAAGAATTTGAAAAATACTTTCATGAGGCAATGCTCAGTTGGGTTGATGGCTGACCAGATACAGAGAGAAAAGGAAAGTGAAGAGTGACCATTTGACCCATTACAGCAAGGAACACATACACTCTATAGATATACTCTACAGAAATTTAATATGTGCAGTCTTCTGAGGATAACATGTTGCATTATAAAATTTCCTGCAACTTTTGATTTTAGTTTTTAGTTATAATAAAATGTGACAGTTCAACCTAGAAACCATCCCTCAGTGATGTAGCCTCCATCTCAAGGGATCATATATCCAAGGGCTGACTGGAAATTGAGTGAGTTATGGAACGAGAATTATTAGGGTGAGCAGAGTCTAGGCTCAGCTCTGTCGCTACTCCTTCCTGTGTGACTTCAGATAAATCACTCAACCTCTCTGACCTTTATTTATATCATCCAGAAAACAGAAGATGGCAAAAACATGATGTGCAAAGTCCCTCACCTCCCTAACCTTATTATAAGGCTCAAAAATCATTTGACTCTGGACTGGCCAACTCCATTAGAGTAGTGAGAGAGTTAAGAAGTTGAGTGAAGACTCTGACAGATCCTGAAGATGAGTTAGCTGCAGGGAGAGTCAGCAGGTGTGAATTGCTAGATGCTTGGGGGCTCTTGCCCCTAGTCAGCACCTGAAGGAAGAAGATGCTAATGATACTACGGGGACAAAACCTGCTGATAGTCATTAAGCAGCAGGCAGTAGAAAACCCAAATTTACACTAATATAATCTGAATCAGTGCCAATATCAGTCCTACGAAGATCCTCAGGGGATGGTGACAGCACTCTGAGAAGTTGAAAATGATGGCTAATAATAAAGCATGAAGTCAAGATAATACATGCATTTCTCATTTTTTTCTTAAAAAAAAACACAAAACACTATATTAACATGTGCTTCCTTCCAGCTGAAGAAAAGTGTTAATTATTTCCAATAGTCTATAAACAGATGGGGATATCATCTTTTAAAGCAAGTGAAAGAGAGCACTAATACGGGGCTTTCACATTCTCTGCAGGATTCACACGTGGACCCAAGGTGAGTTATCTCAGACAAAGCAAAAGGAAATGAAAGGGAAACAGAGGCACAGAGCCACTAAACTGAGGCTGGGAGTCCAGATACTGAAGAACAGTTCAATTAGGACAGGTCCAACTCCATAAAGATCCTGTGAATTTGGGGTGAAAGAGCCAGATAAACCCATCTCATGACTCCACCGGGACTAGGCAGAGCACTTTCACTTTTCAAAATCTGTGATCTCCTTTCAGCAAAGTTCTGTCATCTTCAACCTGAGCAATTCCATTTCCAAACAGATACTGTATGCGAATTCGCTTGGGAAAAAGAGAAGAAGCATTTTGCTATTCTCATTCCCATTCACTCCAGCTGGATCCTGTGCACCGCCTTGACACGGTTCCTCATATCCAAACACCACTGTGACCCAGAACATTTCCTCCTCTAAGCCCTCCTACCTACACTGAGTTCTCCCTTCAAATCTCACTTTCTCTTGGAAGCCAGCAGGCCTTGTTTCATCACTAAGCTCCTGTTATTCTTATAGACCATGATTAATCATTTAGAGCATAATTCTCCTAACTGTGTTTCTTCTGAGTGAAACAATTTTGTAATTGTTTATATTCTGGTAGCTGAGGGACATCTCTTAACATGTGTCTTAACCTCCTATAACCAAAAGAATAATTTGAAGCACTTGCTGACATTCCATCATCCGATTGGCCATTGAGGATGCCTCAGCAACCTGCTTCCCAGGTGTGCAGACTCTCACAGTGAAAGCCAGGATGTGAGCTCTGGTTCTCATGAGAAACTGAGAGCAGCACCCCTCTCCCGACTCTAGGCTGTAAGCTCTAGTACCAGCTCCCGTGCATATTTGGGCTAGCTGACTTGGCCTTGGTTCCCAGGTATTTCTAGGTCAGCTGCCTGGAAGACTAACTTTTTCGGTATAGGCTAGCTAGTTCAGCAAGTGGGCATCACCACACTGATGTAATGGTCGATGTGATATTGGCCCCGTGCCACTACTGTCCCTAAGTTCTATATCTACCCTCACCGGCGCTGCTAGGCAGGAGACAAAAGACATCAGACTTGAGATGATGGGAGACGTCAGAATCCAGTTCACAGGAGACATCAGGACTCATGAGACTAAGGACACTTCATACTGAGAATTCAGAAGACTTGAGACCTGAGACTGAGGAGACCGGGGGAACATCAGAAGCAGAGATGAATTAGCAATAAAGCATTGAAAAATGTACCACCTTGCCTTCGGTTCCTCATGCTTTTCTTCACTTTAGGGATCTCACCGCCTAAACCATCCCTTATGGAGCAGGTATGCTCTGACACCAGAGTTCAGAAGTGGCAGAATTGTCCCTCCCAGCCTTCAGCCACAAGCGTGAGTACGTGCAGCCATCCAGGAAAGAGAAGTAACTTGCCCAGCACCAACCTGTCCCGCCACCATGCATGCCACCACCCTCATGTGGCCCTTACCTCCTAGCATCTCTCTGTGAGAGCCACAGAGGACCATGCAAGACTCTAATGTGGGAGGAGATGGAACATCATGGAGAAAGAGGAGGAAAACAGTGGCAACTGAGAGTAAGGAAACTATGACATCTTCCCACGATGGAATGAGGAAGGACAAATCCTGAAGGATGGTGGCAGCTTATAAGGAAGCGGCCTATGAATTAAGGCACCTTAAGAACAGGAGAGATCACAGTTGAACATTAGAAAAATAAGAAATTGGAAGAGATCAAGCATCAGGAATTTAAGCACAGTCACCATAAAACCCACAAACTAGAACATGCCTAATTTTTAGTCACCTAAGTCACCTTAAAAGCATTAGCATATGATAGGGTGGGGGTGGGAAAAGCAAATTTCCCAGAACCAGGCATTAAGTTTATCTAAAAGTTGTGTGCTTTTCATTGATTAAATATTTAAACACAATCTTTTCTCAGTGATGCCCCCAAAGTCTGTGTGGGAAAGAATACAGCCCTTTTATTAAAGACACTGTCCTGTATATGAGGCACAGCAAATAAAGCGGGATACTCATGTAATTCATAATATCTTAGTAGTGAAGACATATATGAAGCCAACTTCAATAACATATGAAGCCACCATGTGCCAGGCACTATTGGAAGTCCTTTACAAATATTAACTCCTTTAACTCTCACACCAACCTTATTATTATCCCCACTTTATAAATGAGGACTGTAAGGCACAAGCAAATTAAATGTCTTTCCTAATGTCAGCCGGTTGCTAAGTGGTAGAACTAAGATCTGAACCCAACACGAATGGTTCCAAAGTTCTTGGGTTCTAGCTTTTTATTTTCCGCACCTGTGCCATTTTGCCTGTTAAGTGGGGCTTTTTCACCAGGTGACACAGAGATGACAGAGCAGAAGTTTATTTGCCATCCAATGTGTCCTACAATACCTTCCATCTAGAGCCTCGGTCCCTGGAGCTTCCCAGCTGGGGACGCCTTAATCAGCCCTATTGTCCTACTCTCACAAAACAGAATCTAAAGAAATACTTTTTAAGTTTATTGGAACATTATAGATAAATGATCTAAAACAGTGATTTTCAACCTTTGTTTCTCACGCACTCATAAACTAATTACTAAAGAAAAAGGGGCCTTGAGCTCTTCTTCTTTAGTAACTAATTTATTTGTGCCATGAGATGAAAATGGTTGTATTTAGTCAGGGGCACTGACCTTAGTAATTAGTGTGTGTTTGCGCCATGAAAAACAAAGGTTGAAAATCACTGATCTAAAACATTCTACTTGCCAACTCATTTTTTTTTTTTTTTAAGTCATCGTTACTGCTGGGAGAGATTCTCTTACTGACAATGAAAGAAAATAGTTTCTTCCTCCTCCTGGGCCACCGACTGACATAGCTTTCACTCCTCACCCCAACCCCCCCGGGGACAATTCTCCCCATGGACCCTCTCCCTGAACTGCCACAATCTCTCAACATCTCCAAAAAGCGAGGATCCTCTTCCTGCTGACACCCGCAGACTTGGCACCTGCTTGTTGATCTGCTGACCTAGCAAAAGTAAGTGAAAGTTTCAAAGTTTTCCAGAACTCTCCATTTCAAATGCTTTGTGATATTCACAAATTGAGGGCTGGAGAAATCTATGGAACTTATATCCAAATTGCGTATTAATTTTCATAAATAGATATCATAGAAACAGTATTTTTCCTAATGTTTAATAATCAGAAGAATCCTCCCAGACGATTGAAGCTTCAAGAAGTCAATGACTCCACTTGACCACTGCTAGTTTTCTGGGCTTTCACACACTGCCAGCTTCCTTTACTGCTTCTTTGCCAGCTTCCTTTACTGCTTCTTTGCCAGCTTTTCCACCTCATATCCACACTCTCCCTCTCTTCCTTTCTTTGTTCCCTCTCTCTCTCCTCCATCGCTCTCTCCCTCATCCCTCTCTCCCTTCCATTTTTCTTCTTTCCTTCCTTCCCTCTCTCCCTCCCAGACTGGAGGCAGCCAGAGCTGACTGGTGTCCTCCCAGGTTACTCTCTCTTACCTTAGTATATTCTGCCTCACTTCAGGTGTGTGAGAATAGCCACTGAGTTTATGTCATTTACTCTGTTTAACCACGAAATAGACTCTACCGGATTGGGGTTTAAAGTATGCGTTTGAAGAAGGAGTCAGTGGAGGCCCATACTTACAAGACATTTATTGCTGCCACTTTATGGGGAAAATTAGTCTTTTATGCTTTCATTAATGATTCCCCAGGCCCTCTTTTCAAACAGGCATGCTTATAAATTCCCTGTTTTTACAGCGAGGCAAAATGTGCTAAAGCATGCTCTTCCTCACTCGCCAGCATCATTCAATGGAGGATGGACAGGCATCCTGGCAAGGAGATAGTATGCTGGCTGGGGCCACAATGCAGCAGGCTGCTGGGCTCTCTCTGGACACTCCTTCCAAGGGTGAGGACAGTGCTGTACTGACAGAGCCCATCTGGAGAGCACACATCTCTTAGAAACACAGCTGGCTCTACAGAAAAGAAAGCCTAGGTGTTGAGTAACAAAAGTCTGCTCTGGCCCTCTGGGAATTTGGGGGGTTGAAGGAAACTAGCCAGAAGCTGTTTGAAGAAGGTCCCCTCCTGCCAGGCATGTGGCCTCAGTACCTCTCGTCTCTAAGTGAGCCAGAAATAACTGCTTTAAAACCTGGAGAAGGTTCTCAGATAAAGCCAGCAATGGATGGTTTCACCCTCCCAGCACGTGCTTTGCAGAACCAAGGATGGCCTGGTTTCTGGCTCGAGTATTTTATACTCCCCAAAATGTGATTCAAAGATACCAGCATGAGAAAATAAAAACAAGTTTGCTTTATGCTTAAAAGCAAATTAATTTCCATTTACTTAAACAGGGAAAAGGGCAGTGTTGAGGGGAAGGCTATTGAATTCTTACCTATGGTCAATCTCCTGCTTTCTGGCTAATATAGTTAATACTAATGCTACAAATGTGAGCAGGTGTTAGCTAAGAGTTAGCTTTTTTCAGAGAAGAATATTTGAATAACATGGCAGTTTTATTAAGCTGTAGATACAGTTTCAGCAGGTCTGCAGTGGGATCAAAGATTCCGCCTTCTGACAGGCAGCCAGCTCCCCATCCTAGGACCCTGCTGTGAGCAGCAGTGTGATGAGATAAAGAGCTCTGGCTGTGGTGCTGTACAAATTCAAGCTTGAATTTTGTTACTTATTTCCCTTAGAATACTGGGTAAGTTCTTTAAGTTTTGAGCGTCTGTTTTTCACATGAAAAGCAAAGCAAACAGTAATAATACTTGTCCATCCTTATTCCCTTATTACACCTGATGTGAGTTTCAAGTGAAAATATACATGAAGGAGCTCCAGAAGCTCAAAAATGCTTATACAAATGTCAGTTATTACTATTGGTTCCTTTCATCAGTGCTGTTTTATGTAGTAAGTTACTCCTAGATTTTGCTTAGGACGAAAAAAGAAAAGCCTTTGCAACATATTTCAGAGACAGAATAGATGAGGAAGAAATTCCAAGAGGCTGTTTTCCTTCCATTACCCCTTCAAAGGCCAGTGATAAAACAGGCAGAGACAAAGCACCTGTCCTGTGTTTAGACAATTTGACAGAGGGAGATCTTACTATATTTCTGGGTAGGCTGATCAATCTCCAGTAGAGGAAAGCATTTTTTGGTTGAATAATTACTGTGTCTATATGATCCCTATACCTGGTTGATTCACCGAAATTTTTAGTTGTGTCTTGAATTTAGTACTGAATAAACATTGGTAAGGAGATAGGTTGCAATTTTTTTTTATCTCAGTTGGTACATGCTGTCCAGTTAAGTATAAAAAACACAGGCTTCAGGATTACATACAAGTTTCTATCTATAGTCCACAACTTACTAATTGTGTTGACCCTAAACAAATTGCTTGACTTGTCTGAATCTCAATTTGTTTGCCTGTAAAATAGGACTAAGAGTTTTCATTGTGCCTGACCAGGCAGTGGCGCAGTGGATAGTGCTGGACTGGGATGCAGAGGAGCCAGTTTTAAAACTCCAAGGTTGCTGGCTTGAGTGTGGGCTCATCCAGCTTGAGCACAGGCTTACCAGCTTGAGTGCAGGGTCACTGGCTTGAGCGTGGGATCATAGACATGACCTCATGGTTGCTGGCTTGAGCCCAAAAATCACTGGCTTGAAGTCCAAGGTCGCTGGCTTAAGCAAGAGGTTACTCGCTCTGCTGTAGCCCCCCGGTCAAGACACATATGAGAAAGTAATCAATGAACTAAGGAACTGCAATGAAGAATTGATGCTTCTCATTTCTCTCCTCTCTGCCTGTCTTTATCTATCTATCCCTCTTTCTGTGTCTCCCTCTGTGTCTCTGTCACAAAAAAAAAGAAAAAAAAGAATTTTCATTGCATAATTTTCTGGGAGGTTTTGAAGAAATAATATATAAAGTTCCTAAAACCTAAAGGATGGACAGTAAATATTAAATTTCTCCCCTTTGTTTTGATCTGTGCCAGAAAACAAAAAATAAACCATCACGTTATAAAAGTATTAAAAATTAGCCCATTTAAAAAATGCTATCTATGTGCCAAGAACTTTACTCAACACTTTAGAAAAATTCCCTCATTTAATCTTCATAATTTTTTACTGTTGTTCCCATTAGAGATAAGAAGTCTGGGTTTTAGAGAAGTATCTTAGTCCACTGGACTCAGTTTCTTAATTCCTTCATGATACTGCATAATTCCTTTATACAAGACTATAATTTAGTCTAGTCTCTTCAGCCAGGATATAAGGTTCAGACAAAGCTTAATGCACACCTGACTTCCAGACTCCCCCTGAGAATAACCCTTCACCCGGAGGCAGTACACAATTCACTACCAGCCTCTTGTCTTTCCACACTCAAGATACTCTAAATTTACTGTCAGGTATGAAAGCTGATGCAAAGGACATTACACTTTGGAGTTGATTCCCAAGGATGCTGTCTACCAGCAGTATAGCTTTGTAAAAGAACCACCAGTCAAGAAATATTACAACAGGGCAAACAGAACAACAGATCTGGAAAGCAGGGAAATGACCAGTATGTTAATTACATCTTGCATCCCTCCATAAACATTGCATATGAAAGGTTATCTTTCTACCTACCTACCTATCATGTGTGCTTTATAACTGGACAGATGGAAAACTTTTAACCATATGAAAAAAAAAATTAGTCTCAGGCCATTTGATGACATGAGATTTGGGTTTAAATAGTAAACCTCAGAACTCCTTAGATCTTCCTTTCTCCTACAAGGATGACTTCACCCTAACTTCCCTGTTCTCAAGTGACATTTAAGAAGAAGATAGTGAAGTTCATTTTTAACGAGTAAATTTTTCTTATCACGTGATGGAAAAACTGATGGAGAGACTGGTTAATTTGACATCATGTCTCAAAACTCTATGAGAAGAAGCACAGTACTGGTAACCAGGATCCCAGACTCAGAACTCCAACTCCTGATTGATTGATGAATTGGTTGACTAATCGATTGATTGCACTAACATTTAATGAAAGTTGACTATGCATCAGGTACAAGGCTGGGTACTTAATACAATTTACTTCATTTAATCCCTCATAAAATATTATGAACTAAGTGTTCTTCTTATCCCAATTTATAAGTGAGAAAACCAAGTGTCAAAACAAATAAGTAACTACTTGAAGTATATCTAATAGGGTCACTTAACTCTGACTGATTCTAAAGGCTGAACTTTTAGCCACCCTGTAACAATACTCTTAGATTTCCCTTTTACATATTTTCCTTTCTTTTCTTAAGCTATCACATTCACATGTGCGTGTCACACACACACACACCAGAAAATGGTCACGTAGTCATAGTCACCAAGTCAGGCTCAAAATAACATTTTAGTCTTTTTAGCTTCACTCTTATCCCCTTCCTGTTCTTAGAGGAGATATATGACTACTTTCTACTACCCCACCTTCAACTTCCAAACTCTATAAATGCACCAATAGTAAAGAATGAGCTGAATCAAGGAGTTAGCTGAAAAAATTCTACAACTGATACTTTTATAACTTCAACACATCGAAGTTAAGTCCAATACACAGGAGCTTCCCTATGAGTCTCCTCTACTACCATTTACAGTCAACAGAGACCTCCCCCCCACTTATCCCTGTGCTTCTCCCACCTCCCTTGTTCACTTTACTTCCTCTGTAATATGACTCATTGCAGTATGAAAAATGCTTGTTTGGGCCTTAATACCTAAAGTGAAGTTCTAGTCCTACTATCATGATGCTAACTTATGTGAATGTGAGCAATTTACTAGACTTTCTGGATCTCAGTTTCTTCATCGCTAAAATGAGGCAAAAAATTCCAGACTAGCTTTATAGCAGAGGATGGTGCTGAAAATCTAATAAAACAGTAGGTATGGAAATGCTCTGTAAACTCCAAGGGCTGTACAATAATAAGGCTACCTAGGATTTTTAAACCCTTATTATGTGCCAGGTACCACACTGAAAAATAGAAATGAAATGTCTTATTTAATCTACCCCCAAAACACTGCAAGGCAGAAATTACTACAGGTGATAAAACTGAAGGCCAGATCACTAAAGCAGTGATCGGCAAACTCATTAGTCAACAGAGTCAAGTATCAATAGTACAATGATTGAAATTTCTTTTGAGAGCCAAATTTTTTAAACTTAAACTATATAGGTAGGTACATTCCTTATCAAGGTAGTGCCCACAAGTGGTATTTTGTGGAAGAGCCACACTCAAGGGGCCAAAGAGCTGCATATGGCTCGCGAGCTGCAGTTTGCCATCCAGGGCACTAAAGTAACCTTCCTAAAACCACACAGCTAGACAACTAGAATGCCAGCCCATGTTTGTTGTACTGAATAAGAATTATTTCAGGAATGACAACTTCAATCTTGCAAAAAGAAAAAAACAGGAAGGGGAAAGAGGTAGCTCCATTTCTACTGCCTGGTGTTTTTTTTCTGAAATAAGGCTGGTTCATGGTGAGGTTATGATAACATCTGAGCACCAGACTTTTTGGAAGCTTCCAAATTATTCCAATGTGGAACCAGAGTGGTAAGCCACTGCCCAACTCTGGGAGAGCCCTACTAAGAACAAAGCAACCAGCATGCTCAGAGCTGGGCTCTAAATGCTCCCTTCCTCAGTGGTTGGCAAGGGAGTGGTAAGGGAAGGGAGAAGTCACTGAGAATTGATGGATTCCAATATTCATTGCTGTACTCCGAATGGCAACTTTCCCAGCAGATACATTACCAGTCATGTCTCAGCCATAAAACATAGAGCTCTCATTTCCTCAGCGACCTTATACACTCTGAGTGCTTTTCAGCATTATTAACCTCCATGATCAAAATAGATAGGGAAGCTGAAAGCCAGAGAAAACCTCTTTACATCTTCTGAATTGCAAAGCCACACAGTGAGGAAGAAGTCATCTTGTGTTTAAGCATTCTTGCTTGAGTCAGACAAACCCAGAGCTTGGACACATTTGCTTTGTGGACATAATAGATTCAGAGGGTCAAATATTTAGAGAAACTGATGCATCATAATCAGACTCACTGCCATTAACATAACAGCATGCCTTGTGTGAATGGTGTTCCATATGAATGAGGCTATCTCAGTTTCTCTTAGGCACATTTCTATGCAAAAACTAGAAATTGTAGAGCAACACAGCACTCATTTAAGACTGCCCAGCATCTAAACTTCACTCCTGTTTAAGGAAATCACAGAATTAGTAGCAGACAGAACTCACTTCTTGTTGGGGAAGTCAGAGAAACAGTCTCTATCTCTCCTTCCGAGAGGCTAGTGTGGCAATGTGACTTGTCATGGCCAGTCAGGCCCTCCCACCTCATCCTCCTATATTTCTTTCAAAGAAGACTGTGTGATCTGTCAGAGATTTTTCATGGTAACTATGGTGGATCAGAAGATCCAGAAGCAGGGAAACAAAAGTGTCTAAGGAAGACACATTCCAACAGCATGATGATTCGCTGACTGTGTGTCAGCAGCAATGGAGCAACCTCAACTAGCAGAGTGTCACCAGCAGGATCATCCCACAACCATGCTTCAGCCATGTCTTGCCTTGCTTACTACCTGAACTTGTCCAACCTTCTTAGATTCCATGAACTACTCCACTTGCCTTCCAAGAAATTCTTTTTCTTAATTTAACCAGAATAGGATTTGATTGTTTCCAACCAAGAACTTAGTTAATGCAGGGTAATATATGGGGTTCTAATTGCTATTCCTTTAACTACTGGCCATCCAAACATTACCCACATGGTCTTATGCACTACAGATGTTTATAATATGGCAAGTGTAAATACAAAATCTCCTTCAGCTCCTAATCCCTCATGGGAAAAATCCAACTCTATAGATTTCCTTCTGTATTCTTGCCTACTGTTGTGATAATTTTGAATATAGTACACACAAGTGGTGAGTCCCTTAAAATGAACAGTTAAAGAGTTAATTTCCAGGTCTGAAGAATGGGAAAAAACAGTGTACAGCCTCACTCAGAGATCATAAGAGGAGCTAAGTTAAGTAGCATGAAACAAGCTGCTGAAGTATCGAAATTCAGTATTCCATTTTTGACTTATAGATAACCCTGAACCCTGTATCTGTCCTATTTGGTATTCAGATGCAGTACTCAGGTGCGCCACATCCAAACTTATCTCTAAACATTTTTGTCTAATATCTTTTCTGCAGGTGGGGGCATAAAGTGTTTTGATCTAAAAAATTTTTTTTCTTGGTAACTGAATTGAGGATGAGATAGGGAAAGAAATCTGTCATTTTTTAGCCTTCTGCTATACTATGTAAGTGTGTCATTTCAGATCAGGAGTCCATGGAAAAGGATATCACAGATCAGCCAAAAGCCTAACATAAATATCACCAAAGGAGTCAGCTAGAGGGATATAACATCACCTAAACCAGTCATTTCACCCTAAAGACTACCTATTTCATGTCCAGAGTCCCTGATGATTTTTAACTCCCTAAGTATTTACTGGCTCTACTCATGATCTCTACATGATATAAATGGCCTCTAACTTGAAAGAAAATGTGGAGCAGGTAAAAAATGTAAGGTTGGGAAATAGATAGACATAGTGCTATGACTTCTATGACCTACAGCAAATTCCTTAACCTCTCCAAGTCTTAGTTTCTTCTTCTGTAAATATATATACAAAGCCTAGCACAGTACTTAGAATACATAGTTAGTAAAAATGGTGGACCTTATCCAGATAGGAGGCTTAAGGAATATCAACATGTATTCATTTATAAAAGACACATTTATTGTCTGTTTATCATGAGTGAGATTGTATATAAACAAAGATAAATAAAACCTAGAATCTGATCTCAGGGAGCAGTTGATTAAACAGTGGCTAGAGTTTAGAATCAACAGATACATATCTGATATGTCTCACTTTTTCTCATCTTATAAAAAAGATCTCTCCCCCCAAAAAATACTCAAATCTTTCAAAAAATCTGATAATGGCCCTTTTTCTAACTGTCCTACATGATTTGACCCAATAATCCCCTTCACTATAATATAAGTCCTTAAATATCCCCACCTCATCCGCAGGCAGTAGTACCTTAATAACTGTTCAAGAACTGGCTCTCTGTGGAGGGAAAGCCCTAATTGATAGTGTTTGCCAATTTATGTACTGTAAATACTCCCACATGGCTGATTTTAAACAACTAACATGACATCACTGAACATATGGTTGGAAAAAGATATGCATAGTCAGCTCTCATGAGCTGATGTAAGCTGACAGCTATATCACTGTGGTCCCCTATAAAAGCACCATTCTTTTAATTGGGCTCCACCACAGTTGGTACTGTATTTCCAAATGCAGTTATTTGGTTATATATATGTCCCACCTGCCTCTAATAAACGGTAAGCTCCTTGATAGAAGGAATCTTACCAATATTTTGTTATTTTTTTTATATTTTCTCCAATATTTAGCACACTCTCTGGCCCAGAGTAAGTCCTCAGGAATATCTTTATAGTGAGTAACATCACAGGAAACTTTCCATCTTCTTTGGCATTCTTTCCCTCTTCCAGAGAGAATGAATTGTTCTTATTAAATTCATGAAGTTCGTCCTCAGCTACACACTCCTCTTTAGCTTCTCAGTGTCCTTTCTATTTCTTTTTCTTTTCCATTTTGAAGCACAATCAGGAAGGTTCCAGTAGCAGTCATTTATACCTCAGAACAAATTAACTATCTTGTTTCCACATGCATCCAATGCCTTACCTCTCCCTGGTCAATGCGTCATTTTGCTTAAATGAGATCATTTCAGTGGTAGCAGGCAGGAGTAAAAAGCTTGTTGGTATAGCCATTTGTATGACCAGTAGTCGCAGCCATTGTCGTCACGGCCATGCACATGCAGATTCCCATTAGATTCGGCCAGAAAATGGTGCACCATTTCTTTATTTAAGTCTCTCACCAGCTGACAAGCAACACACACACATAGGGAAAACACTTCACTTTCATTCATTCAGAGCACCCAAAGCCCTGACACTTTATCTGGTTCCACAACCAGGAGAATCTTCTCCGGTTTCTCCTAGAATCAAAGGCCCCACCAGTCTCAGTGGAGCTCAAAAAAGCCCCTCACCTCTTGTTCCTATCTGCACACCTTCATTCTCTCTGTTCTCACTGCAAACATGGCTTCTCTCTCTGTCTCCTCTCCTATTCAAAAACTTTCTGGCACAAAAACCTCTCCTCCAGAAAACATTAGCAAGACAATGGCCCTTCCTGTGCAGAAAGGTAATTTGCAATTTCACAGATCACATACCTGGTGCTGCCCAGTGCCGTTTTTTAATACTAAAAGTGAGCAAACTCAAAAATACAAATTTTACAAACTCATTTGCCCAACACCATTTATTTTGTGTATATGTAGAAACAGTCATATAGAAATCTTTCTCATGAAAATGACATTTCAATATTTGAAAATACTTCAGAAATCTAAAAGCTTGTAACATTTTGAAACTCACAGTATCTTAACCTAAACCAAGGAAAACTGACCATCTACTAAATTCGCCCATCTGTCCTAAAAGGCACAGGTCCAGAGAGTCATCAACTCAACTTACTCCATTTTTAAAGGTTTGGTATTACCAACCAACCAGGGAGCTTGAAATTCTTGTTTTAATGATCTCAAAACTAAATACAAAACTGTCCTCAAGTATCTTTCATTTTATATAAGATCTGTGTCCCTGACAAATGATATAAAGATGAAATCAAATATTAAGAATGCTAAGAGAGATCATTTTTAAAGGAACATTGGTAATAATAAGATGATTAACATTCTAACTGCTTACTATTATACATATGAGTCATCAAGCAAACTGCTTTAGGTAAGTTTACATCCTTACAACCTTCTTTTTTTTTTTTTTTCTGTATTTTTCTGAAGCTGGAAACGGGGAGGCAGTCAGACAGACTCCTGCATGCGCCTGACCGGGATCCACTCGGCACGCCCACCAGGGGGCGATGTTCTGCCCATCTGGGGCATCGCTCTGTTGGGACCAGAGCCACTCTAGCGCCTGGGGCAGAAGCGAAGGAGCCATCCCCAGGGCCTGGGCCATCTTTTGCTCCAATGGAGCCTCGGCTTTGGGAGGGGAAGAGAGAGACAGAGAGGAAGGAGAGGGGGAGGGATGGAGAAGCAGATGGGCGCTTCTCCTGTGTGCCCTGGCCGGGAAACAACCTTCTTTAGAGCAACAAAACCATTGATAATGTAAACGATTGCTACTAAAATTCTTCTATAACTTTGAGATTGTTTTAGTTTGGATTTTCCTAAAGTAATGTTGTCATTTCAGAAATCTAGGGCAAGTGGACTAAGAGCAGGCAAGTCTTTATGTACGTATGGAAGATACACTGCGTACTCCACTCTTCAACTAGCAAGAGCCGGGCCAAGCCCTCGGAAACATTAATTTAAGGCATGATATAAAATAATATCCACATGAATGAGTATCTGCTATTCAATCACATTTGTTTCAGTATTTATTTAATTAAAAGCACAACTATATTTATAATGGCAGCCTGTGCCTTTCAAGATCCACAGCCTTATTTCCTTCTGGAAGCATCTGCTGAAGAGGAACTTTAAGTACTTCTCTTCAAAGCCAAATATATCCTACTTTCATTAGATGTGCCTGAGCACATAGACATTTACCATAGCTTCATTGATAATTGCACCTGATTAACCACAAACTGCAATAGAAGGAGGATTGGATGCTTTTTATTAATTAACATAGTCACATCAAGGAAAACACTCTACATGAGGGATAGCTTGTATAAAAATAATTAGCTCATTAATCTTAAACATATGAACATGTTTGCATTAGCAAGATCAGTCTCTAGAAAGAATTCAAACTAGAATAACACATTCACGCAGGTATGATTTCGTAGTTACTTCATTTAGACTAGTGTGAAATTCTCTGGAACAGTGAAAGTTTTCAAAAAGATATAGTCACAGAAAAGGCAGAAGTTTCATAACGGCAATCTTTGCTTTGCTTTTTCAAGTTTGCAGGGTACTTGGAGAAAGCCACATTACAATTTCTATTCTAGTATAAAGGTAGCATTTGCATCCCAAAAGCAATCCCATGAGGACAAGCTTCCTCAGGCTCCGATCCTGTGGACGTAGCCAGAGGTGCACCTCAACAGCAGCAGAAGTGTGCATGTCAGGGGCTGTGAGCCAGGCATACATTGCATCCTGGGGACTATAACCAGTTGGGAAGGAGGTTTGGGTATGGGAGCACTTGAGCCTGAAAAGCAGTCATTTAAAACAATAACCAAAGGAAGTACTTCTTCACACAGCAGGTGGTAAACATGTGGAACCTGTTAACTCCCCAAAAGTTGAACAAGCCAAGAAATGTAAATAGGTTCAAGAAGGGTTTGGAAAAACTGCAGATGCCCCATCTCTCACCGGTGGTTGAAGAGAGGTTTAAGGGGTTTGGATGCATTCCCGACTTTTGATGTTGCAGAGGCAGCTGCCACACTCCTTTACAAAACATCCCTGGCTCCCGCCTGTTCAAGGGAAAGATAAGGTGGAATGACCGTTAAATGGACCCATTATGGGATATCTTCTGCTCTTGTATTCTTAAAGGTAGCCTTCAGAAGAGCCCATTAATAGAGGTACCAAAGAATCTGGACTCTCCTGCTACCCAGCTTCTTAAAAGCTGTATGATATCAGGAAATCTTGAAACCTCCACAAACTCATCTGTAAAAGGAGCTTGATTATCTCTCTCTTCCCTACATCACAGTATTATTATAACATTATTATGAGATTTGAGTGAGATAATGCTTTCTAAACTGTAAAGTACTATGAACATAGGAAGGTAGCATTTTTTATAATCCAAATAATCCTGGGTGCCTCATGGGAAAATCCTAGAAATGCCACATCCAAGGAAACAAAATCAATTCTGAAAATGCTTAGACGATTGTGACACAATGTCTAAAGGATTCTCTTTTCTCTCATGGTCCCACGGTCTATTCATCACCGCAGCTGCTCCAAATCTGCTCTCTCTGTCCCCACCAAGCTCCAGACTGCCTCTCCCTGGTCCTCTCCAACACTGGCTAGTCAAGCTTTATTTGCAAGACCAGTTTCTTGTCCCATCGCCTGTTCTGCCTGTTAACAAAACAAAGTCCAGGATGTGAACAAATTAATAAAAAGGTGCACACCATATTTTATATGTTACTATTTTTGCCCCTCACAATTACTTCCAGCCTAAAACGCAGTGATACGGTACGTAATAAAGCTCCACTGTTTTATGTGAGAGGTGTGTTATACAGGAGTAGGTTTAGAAATCAAAGACCTTAAATCATAAATGCTCTGTCAAGTACCTGTTGTTCTGTACATATGGTGGTAGTGGCAGGGGTCACCGTATAAAGGCTGCCATCCCTGGGGGGCACCACAGCTGACACTCTTTGATGTCACTCTCATGTCTGTGCTCCCACAAAGACTCGCTTGTGTGAAGTTGTTTATCCAGCAACTATCTGACCTTCCTCTGATCACAGAATAGTGCAGTGGTTTTCAATCTTTTTACACATGGGAGCAGGTGAAAATAGGAGAATTATTTCGGGGACTGCTAAGGCAGTAATCACCCTGAGCAGAAGCAAATTCTACTAAGAGCTTTGGGCCTATAATCTCCACACAACATCAGGGAGGTTAACCCTTTCGCGAACTGGCACAGATTTCTGGCGGACCAGTTGTGGACCAGCAGTTGAAAAACACTGTTATAATGAGTATCTTAATTCAGTGGCTCTGGACTAAAAAGAATCAGTGTTTGAATATTACAGCCACCATGTAAAAGCTGTGAGACCTTGGACAAGGCAGTTATCTTCTGTGAGATATGATTTTTCTTATCTATAAGTGGAGATTTAAAATATGCATATATCCCACTAGGATTAAATGACATGATGTATGTAAAGCACATACATGTTGGGCCTGGCATAGAGTAAGTATACAACAAATGACAAATATGATGGTCACAGAGCCTTTGAAGTTCCACATAGATCTACATGGCACCAAAGAATAAAATGCCAGTTGCCATAACTTGCACAATGTCATCCTCAGTGATGTGGAAGATGACTATCCAGGGAACAACCAGACAGTAGACTCCTTCTCCTTCTCCTAGTGTTCCACCTCAGCTGGATGTTCAAGATACTGGAAAACTGTTTTTGCTCCAGAGGAGAACATACCCTAGGTCAGCGGTTCTCAACCTGTGGGTCGCGACCCTGGCGGGGGTCGAACGACCAAAACACAGGGGTCGCCTAAAGCCATCAGAAAATACCAAAACACAGGGGTCGCCTAAAGCCATCAGAAATACATATTTTATTTAAAAGTGTATTGTATAATAAATATGTATTTTCCGATGGCTTTAGGCGACCCCTGTGTTTTGGTCATTCGACCCCCGCCGGGGTCGCGACCCATAGGTGAGAACCGCTGCCCTAGATCTTCCCCTGGAGTCACTGTTGCAAGTGGTATTGTCTTGTCTTCCACAAACTGTTGTTCTCGTCAAAGATCACTGCTTGTCAAAGGCACATATTAATTTCCTAATATTCTGTCATGGTCTCCCTCTGATTGTTACAGGCTTCCATGTAAGCAGATCACTCTGGGCCCATAAAACACTGTATTTGCTTAACAGCCAAATAGTCGCTGTGTAAACATGCTGTGAAAAGGGACATTTTCAATGAGCTGTGTTAGAGGTCAGTGCACAGAGAGTCTCATTACCCTGTGAAGAGCCCATGACTCTCTCACCCACATCCCTCACATCCCAGGGAGGGTGGAGGCGTCAGCACAGACACCGAAAGTGGATCCTTTTACCCAAACCATACAACCCTTAGGTCTTTCAGAAACTAAGTTTTCTCCTGTATTATCTGAAAAACTCAAAAATTATCATTTATTCTTTTCTAGGAAAAAATAATTATTCTCATTGTAGCTAGTATTATAAAATTGTCCATGAAACCAAAGGCCGTTTTTATTTCGGGAGCAGTCGGATGGCATGTAAGCAAACAGCAGGGGTGAGCAGAGATTCATTTCAGTATCTCACAACCACTTACATGGACTTTTCCCAAGTTGATACAAAAGAAAAGATTTCCCAACTGAGCTGAGATCAAAAGTGGCACATTTAACAGGATCTTGAGAATCTGGAAGGCCACCTTGTTTAAATACCCTTAAGAATCTACAATATGATTCCTAAACCTCGTGTCTACAAAGGGGCAGAGCGGGGTGGAGGCCGGCAGGCAGCGGAGGTCGTTTCCCAACAGGCAACACTAGGAGGCCCCGCGAGACATGTCAGGGAGTCGATGTACAATCGCTACAGCTAACATGCCATGCCTTTCCTGCCTCCCTTCCCTTTGCTGCACGCTCACAACCTGAGGAAAAAAGTGAACGACCTACACAAGGGGGCAGCATAATGAAACGCTAGGTGTCGTGCGGGAATCCTGTTGGGTTATCAAGGACGTCGAGAGTTCTGCCAAGAGAACAATGAGAACAGTTTAAATTATTTCCCTTATCGTCTCACCTGCTGCTAGAACACGAGAAAACCCCATGATCCATTCATTGATCAAGAAATAGCACCAACATCAAAGGATCATAGGGGAAATAGAGATGAGGATATTATTGGTCTAAGTCCTCTGATTTCCCCGAGCATTTGGTGAGTCCACACTGTATAGAACATACTGTATTAGGTACTTGGAGACAGATGAATACAAAGGTAAAGGAGGCGTTAAGATTGCACCAAAGGAGCTCAAGGGAGAGAAGACAGCAATTTGGTAGGGTTAAATTGAGACTGGACAGCAGACTTGTTAACAAATTTCTAACAGAGGTATAAAAAAGTCGTGGTGTACCAGCAAAAAACTTCATGAAAAGGATGAAATTAAAGTTGGGTTTTGAAGAAAGATTTGGAAGAAAAGGAAAATGGCAAAGGTGATTCTGTAGTTTCTATATTGGTTGCCTGGGCAGACCACGATGCCATTAACCAGGATAAAGCAGCAGAGGGGAGCAAGTTTGAGAGGCAAGTAAGATCAACTTGAGATGAATATGAGGCTCCCCACTTCATCCATATGATGATATTCAAAGGATAGCTGATATTTAAGATTCAGGTCTCAATCTTGACAAACCTGGCTGGCACTCTTTCTTGGGTGCTATGTGTGTGAAAAGATCAGCGATAAAGCACACAGAATTCTTGTCTGGGCCCATGCCCCACATAATGCAGGTGACTTGGACACTTGTGCTTCTTGTATGTCAATTTTTATAAGGCCAAAACCTTTAGTGATTATTTTCTGATGCTTTGATTGAACTTGAAAGAATTTTACATAAAAGACTATATCAACGTTTTCAGGATTGTGGCAGAAAAAAACTATTAAGATAATTTTTAACTTGTATTCACTTCTCTAATAGGGCTGAAAAAAAAATGAGAAGGTAATTCCTCTCCTTTTTCCTAAAACATTGGCCTTCTCTGCATCATGTTCTGATTTTGCAGAGCAGGGAGCTTTCGCCTTGGCTTTAGTGAAGATAGTCACATTCCCGTGAAGGCTCTTAGTAGCCTATTCACTTTACAGCAGCAGCTTTGTGGAATAAAAACAATGAAGTCCCCTTCCAGGACAGAGGACCATCCAGGAACCACACGGCAACTCCTGGAGGGCTTCTGTAGATCCAGCGAAAGATGGAAGAGCTTCCAAGAAGACCCAGACTGAGGAGGTGGACCTATTCTGTGCATTGTGAAATACTATTCAAGTGGAAAGCGTTATTACCAACTCAAAGACCCAATGCTGTCTCCACATCAGAAACTGCTCTCAGGAAAGCTTCTCGTTTCACATATTCACACAAGGCAAATAGAAGCTAATGCATCGCCCCTCCCTTTTTTTAAATTTTTTTTTTTCTGAAGTTGGAAATGGGGAGGCAGTCAGACAGACTCCCTCAGCGCCTGGGGCAACTTTGCTCCAATGGAGCCTCGCTGCGGGAGGGGAAGAGAAAGACAGAGAGGAAGGAGAGGGGAGGGGTGGAGAAGCAGATGGGTGCCTCTCGTGTGTGCCCTGGCCGGGAATCGAACCCGGGACTCCTGCACACCAGGCCAACGCTCTACCACTGGGCCAACCGGCCAGGGCTGCCTCTCCCTTTTTGTGTATTAAGAGAGTTTCTAGCATGAATGAGCAGTTGAAAATGAGTGGGTAATGCATATGTGTGCACACGTATGTGAGAATATGTAAAGGACAGCTGGTGAACCGATCTTGATGAGAGCACAATATGGCTGTTAGTGAAGCTAATCATGGAAGTGCCTCCAGGCAGGAAACTGGGCAGGGCATGCTGTGTTCAAGCTCAAATCCCTAAGAAGGCACAATTTATTATTCCAGAATGATACAACACATATAAATAGACTTAACTTTAACAACAGCAACTACTATACATATCATATATATGTATGTATTTATATAGTGTATAAATTATATAATTATTATTAAAAAAATTTCTATTCTGTCTCAGGTTTTCTGGTAAGGGTCCTGAAATTCTTATTCTAAATCCACTTGCTGTTTGTTTTTAAGTGGGCAAGAGGTGGGTGTGGAGGATGAACGTGTGAGTGTATGTGTGTATAAAAGAGGTTGAGATTTGGGTTCTATATTTTTCTAATGGCTGTTATGTCTCACATTCTTCACTTTGCCTTGTGGAAGCTCTTTGCTTTTTAGGTGGTGCTTCCATTTGACTCCTTATTTTCTGGTAGTCAGACTTTCATAGGAAGATTGATGTACTGAGTCCTTGTACATCAATTGTAGGTTATGGGCTTCCTACAATGCAGATAGGATCCTAAAGGCAAAATGAGGAATGTGAAACATAACAGCCATTAGGGAAGTACAGAACACAAAAATCTGTCTGTCTGTCTGTCTCTCTCTCTCTCTCTCTCTTTCTCACACATACACAGACATACACACTTATTCCCCCATCCCACCCCCTGCCCACTTACAATCAAATGGCAAGTAGATTTAGGACAAGAATGCCAGAACCCGTATCAGAAGACATGAGACGATATGGAAAAAGTAGGCCTCCCTGCTGCTTCCAGCCTTCCCCAGAGAAGCTGTGCCTTCCGACAGCAAGCCTGTCTGCTTCTATTTCTGACTCTTCCTTTAGGAGGCCCCTCCGGGCTTGGCTGCTCTGTTCTAAGAGTACACAACCCAGGGCATTCTGGCAACTGCCTACGGTTTCTATATTAGATTCAGCATTTGTGTATTGATAACACTTTCTGCCAAATCCACTTTCCATCATTAAGAGGTCTGATACTGGCAGTCAAGAAAATATGCCACCCTGTTTCTCACTTCCTGCCAAAGACCATCATTCAGTATTTACAATGAAAAAAATAAATAAATGATTGCAAAATTTACAGGCTTTTGAATGAAGTTTGTATCCATGTAAAGAAAAAGACACTAACCTTTCAGTCACCTTATCTTGAGTTTGAGAAGGCTCTCACAGTGTTCAGAGTCTTACAATAAAGCCAGACAGTTGTCCCTGCCCCTTTGGAGAAGGACAGACAGCCATCCCATTTTAAGAACAAAATAAGAGACAGCCCTTGGCTGAAAAAGGATTGTTTAACTTCATGCAGGAAACATCTCATCTCATATGTGAATCTGCACTGAAGGCTTTTTCAAATCTAATTTTATAACAATCAACCCGCTTGGCCACCAACAAACTGTGTAGGAACAGGGAGGTGGGGGATTGCTAAGCTGAGCTCAGACTTGTGAGGCTGAACAGGCAAAACGGCTGATGGAGCAGTCCCTGGACGACGAAAGGGAACCCTAGGCAGGAGGAACGGGGAAGCCCTGTGGATGAGACCCGAAAGCCCTCCTTCCACACTCTGTCCAGGGAAACAGCCACATCTGGATTCTCAGGCAGCTTTCAAGAAGCCAGGCTGCTGATTTCAAGTTTAAACATTCACCAAATAAACATTCCTGGAGAAAAGACCTCAAGACCATAGAAAATAAAAAAGACAGAGCAATCCATCTTTCTTTTCTTCCTTCCTTCCATTTTTTAAATTTTTATTTAGTACCTGCGCATCCCCGGTTCCATAAAGGTTTGTGTTGGCTTCTAAGGAAAAAGCAAACCCACTTTGTACATACAAGAGAACCATTAAAATAAAGATAAAAAGAACAAGGGATATGGAATAAAAGAGTGTGGGAAGGAGAGTGATCCCCATAGCAGAAAATCTAAACTAAGTATATTTATCACAACTAACCTATAATCTAGCTTTGAACTACTCCACCAACATAATGAGCTACAGAACACTCATTAACAAAAACTAAAGCATAAACTACATTACAGGAAACAGAAGTTTAATGTTGAGGGAAAACAAGTTAAGTGGAGATTTATTGTATTTGAACTGAAACCAACAGTTATTGAACATTACTATATGCCAGACATCTCCTCATTTAATGCTCACAGTAAACCTACAATATTGTCATGATTATGTCCATTTTACAGATAGAGAAACAGGCTCTGAGAAGCAGAGTGACTGGACATTAAGCAACTCATGGACAATTTTTTCAATAACAACTTGACCATGCCACAAAATTGTTTTTTATTTGATCAAAGACCGAAAAAAAAAAGTTGCCCACAATAACACATTCTTCAAGAAATAAACAATGTCACAAATGAATAGAACCTTTTCCAAGTGAGAAAGAAAGAGTCAAGCTGGAATCAGAGAACTATTTAGGCTGTATCCACCAGTGTGACCTACAGGAGTGAAATGTATGAGGCTAGAGCAGGAAGCAAAGTCTGTGAACTGTCTGGGATCCTCTCCTAAATTTTGCTTCTCCAGGGGATGAAGGACAGCTGTCAAGTTTCAATTTTCCATATGCAAGTATTATTTCTCAGGCTTCTGAAGGTGGTTGAGAGTGGGGAGCTGGGTGGAACCTGATTAGATCTGGTGGGTCAGCTATTTGGCTGGGATATATCTGTTTCACATAGGAATTCATTTGATCCTCGTGGCAATTCTAGGAGATATATGATCATTTTCAATTCCATCTTGTGGATCACAAATCAGAGGCCATGAGAGACTGAAATTTTGCCTATAAATTGGTGTAATCGTGACATAACCTGGATCTCCTGGTGCTAAAGCCTGTGCTTTTTGCCCTCCCCACTGTCCCTCCCAGTGAGAAACACCCTCTTGGATAATACAGAACAGCATCCTATTTAAATTGGTTGTGTGCCTGAAGAGCTCTAAGCCTGCCTCATAATAATTTGTCTTCTCTTCCATCTTCTCTGAGCAAATCTTACAGGCCTCAGAAAGCTGACTTACATAACTGAGCAACTAAAAATCTTGCAATAAATTTTACACTGCGCCATGCTTCCTGCATTCCCGTATTGTCTGGTTCCGATTTTCTATATCCTGTTCCAAAACTAGGACTCATTCAAAACCAGGCACCTTCTTTGTAGGTTCCACAAGCTCCCCACTCTTATCCACCTTAAGAGGCCTAAGAAATCATTGTTCCTTTATTCCTGGAAGGCCCATGGAGCCTGGGACAGGTTGAAATATGACAGCTGCTCCCCCCTTGCCACCCTTCTGAAAGGCAAAATTTAGGACAGGATCCCAGAGAGTCTGCAGACTTTGCTTCCTGCCCTAGCTTCATAGATTCTGCTCCCGGATATAAGATTAAGCAACGGCTGAAATTCCAGAGTTCTGAAAATATACTGTCAGCTGAGATGACAGAAAACAGATGTGTGGAGCTTAGTTTCTTATGGTGTCTGGTAAAAGAGCTAAATATTTTAACGAGGGGTGGGAGTGGGGATAGGAGTGGGAGAAATAGAGGTAATGGCCATGAACTAGCTGCCTTAAAATCTTGGTTTGGAGGCAATAAAGAATCGTGCTGATATCATATTCCTTTGTCCTGCTAAAGAACAGTATAAGTTAAAAATCTAAGAAAAAGGGCGCATAGAATATTATTTTTCATTGGCATCAGGTAGACTGCACTGTAATACTTATCACTGGCTTGAAATTGAGAAACTTTTACCCTGTTATGATGGCTCTAAAAAAGAGATGAGGGAATTTGGGTTTAAGTGCTAAAGTTTTCTGTCCAATAAGGTAATGGAAGATTATTGCTTCTTGGCCTTTTGGCTTAGATTAAGTGCAATAAGGTAATGGAAGAAGTTTAATATTTATTTTTAAAACATAAATTTACCTAGGCCTTATCCATTCAAGAGTATTATAATAGTTATAGTGACATTGACAACTCAAGGGACATGAACTCCTGATTCTACTTGTTACTACAGGACAACAGTCCTCCATGAAATAATTCCTTATTATCTCATCTATTTTGGGGAGTCATCAGGGAGTACAAACACACACTCACAATTCAGTTCATTCCAACAACTTCTATCACTTCAACTACCACACCAGAAGCCTCAAGGTGCCAAACCCGAAGGAACAGATGACTCTTACCCTTCTGCCAAGCAGGACCCACTCTGAGGAGTCAGAGAGCAGCATTGCTTCTGCCCTTCTGCTTTGTTTCTTCTCTTTAACTTCTTGGAGTGACACTGGTTAACATTAAGTGTAATAACTTTGTCATATTTTACCCACATCCCTTTATCACCATAGAACCATAAATGAATTCTTGAGATTGGGCCAGAAAGAGATAGATTTGAGTGGCAGCCTTCAGACTATACCCAGAATGCCCTTTGGCACTGGTCTCTGACAACCAATGCTTGGTTACAAAGCCAAGTTCATCATGCCAGGCCCTTTCCCAAGAGGTTCTTTAGTACCTTGAAAAGACAGACTTCTAAGAAAACCACTACAACTCATGAAACATTTATTCATTCAACAAATGCTTATTGAGTGCCTCCTATGCCACAAAATAACTGAATCTCAATGTTCTAAGGCATCAGTTCTCTTTAGACCCTATACAAGTCCTAGGCATAGTCTCTCCTTCCAAAATGTAAGAGCCTGCCAGCAGTCACTGGTAACCACAAAGATGTATTTCCAGCTGTATCACTGTCTGAATGCATGTAATATTAATCATTTAACAATCAAAGATCTCTTTTCTAAAGAAGAACAAAGAAGCCCACAGGCATGGCTATACTTAGAAAGCTGCTATCCGCTTTTGGGAAAATGAAATAATCCTGCCAACAAAAGACTCCTCCTTATCAATAAAGAAGAAAGAGTAGGCATTATTATTAAAGTACATATGTAAGATAGCACAAAAGTGACTACAAAGTCTGGAAATAATTTCACACAAATTTATACAGTATAGTAGAAAAAAGAACAATGATAATGACAATTTACCTTCTTGAGAGATAAATGGAGGGGCCTTGTAATCTTCTCCTGCACACTTTGGGAGGGAGTAATTTCTGAAGCACATACATACTTATAATTCCAAGGGTAAAAAGACTTATAAACTTGCATTGTAAAATAAAAAAGTTGGGTCTCTTTTGAGTTTTTCAAGGAGGCACCCTAAGAAAGAGAGAGTGGGGAGATAGTCACCTGTCTCCTCAAAGACAATTACATCATTTAACCTCCACAAGGCTTAAGGGCTCAGGCTATAAAAAGGACACACATTACCAAGTTGGAAAAAACTGAATTTGTATGGGCATTGGTGAGTTCTGTTCAGGACATTTCACACAAGATACTTGTAGACATACTCACAGATATTTCAGTTTCCACAGAAGAGAACATTTATGTTCAACACTCATTTGATCTGCAAGTTATTCACCATCAGCAAATAAAAAGCAAATCCTCAATGGGAAAAGATGGTTGGGGAAAGAATTAGGAGATATGGACCTTAATAAGCCTAAAAAAACAAGGAATGACCATAAAAAATGGTTTAGAAAAATACCAAATACAAATTTTGCTGGTTTTATAAGCTGATCATGAATCAATACCCTGCTCAGTGTGTGTGTGTCCACGCGGCATGTGCCACATGCATATATCTCAAATGAATACATATACTCTTTACATTAACATTTTTCAGTAGTCTATTTTATTGAGGGAGTAGTTAATGCTTTGGCTTTCCTTTTTTGAAATTTTTTTTTTTCTTTTAAGCAAGAATGACAAGGAACAAGTTATGTATATGTAATTTGCTCTCAGTACTTTCCTCTGGTCACCTTTTACCCGCTTTAACATCTTTAACATATTTGTAGAACCAAACGCAGAATCTGCTTGAAGACAACTTTTTTTCATGTTTTTGTAGAGCCTGAGAGGATCTCTACCTCATAGCTGTAGAGCCCTCCAGAAAGTTCTCAGTACAATCACGTGTGCTATGTGTAGGGATCGCGCCTTCTTAACTAGGAGAAACAGCTCAGGTGCTGCTATTTGAGGGAGGAGCTGGACCCCGGTAAACGCTGAATTTCCCAGGATGCATCCTGAAACAGCACTGAAACCAGAAGCAAGGTGAAGTCACACCTGCAACAATTTATCAGTAGTAGAGATTTTAGTTTTGTTTTCACTTTGGTTTTCGGCTATCACTGGAAATAACACTTCAGTTAAAGTTCAACCTTCATTTTGACTCTTCCATTAAAAGTTAGCTTGACAGGAAGTCCACCCTGGTCTCCACAGGAGTGAACAGGCACCTCAGATCAGAAATGCCACAAATTGGACTATCTCAGCACCATCAGACTTGGGTTTTCTTTGCTTTCAAAAGGCAAGCCCTTCAGTCTCAGCTGCAAGAATTATCAGCTTAAAACAAGCTGTGCTGGCTGATGAGCATTGCTCTGCTGGGTCCCCTCTCTCCCCAGATAACACTGGCTCAGCCAGAAGTCACCTGGTGACACTGCCCTGGTGCTAGAGGAGAAGCCCGAGGGAGGGCTTCTATATCAACATCTGTTGAAATATTTTTTAAAAACAAAACTTTCAGATATTGCATTCTTTTTAGCAAAAAAAAAAAAAAAGTCTAATATCTAGCAAAACATTGCCTTCACTTTCTTTTAGCACAATTCCTTCCTAGAAACCAGAGCAGAAGGGTCCACCACAGGCAGGCTACCCAGGGTTGTTTCCAAGCATTACCTTCTGGCTTCTGAGGCATACTATGTACGTGGGAGCTCAAAACAGAGAAAAATTCTCTAGCTACTGGAAATTGTGCAAATTCAAATTCACAAAAAAATTTTCCAAACAAATTATCTAAATCAGGCAATGATCATTTTAATTTTCCTAACATTTACTTTTTCTGTTCAAAGAGGAAATGACTATCTGTGAGAATATCTGGCTTCTGGAATTTATGGAAGGCTATTTTTTTTTCATACTTTTCTGTATTTTTATGAAAACACTCCATGTGCACTTTTTGTGGGGAATGTTTCCCTCTAAGTTTGGATGTTGAGTGGGTATTTTATTTACTCATTTTTAATCTAAGTCTCTCTCTCCTTTTTTAACTTTATTTATTGGTTTTAGAAAGAGAGAGAGAGGAACATTGGTCTGTTCCTGTCTGTGCCCTGACTGGGGATTGAACCTAACCTGTGCTTTGGAGCAATGCTCTAACCAACCGAACTATCCGGCCAGGGCTATTTATTTATTTTTATTTTAAGTGTGGCTACTCTTCCCAATGCTCACAGCCTTGAGCTGTCTTTCAGTCTGAGAGAGGTCACAGGAGTCACCTGAGCCAGCCAGATCTTCAGTTCAACCAGTTGTGGCACACACATTAACTTTATTGCCTTGTCTGACTATAATTTAAGAGAGACCTCAAATCTGTTAAGTCAGGTACCCAGGGGCAACTAAGAAAGGAAGAGGTTCACCAGGTTTATTGCACTTGTTGAAAAGAGGGCGGAATGACTGAGCACAGCCAGGATTCAAGAAGGGCAACACTTTTATATGAGATTCAACAATTTAATTTGTCTTTGAAGTTTATGAATTGCAGGCAGAGATGTATTTGCAGGGAACTACATGGGTATTTTTGAAAACGATTAATTAAGCATGCAATTTATATGAAAACAATTTACTGCAGGACATTATCAGGGCACCCAAAATGCTCATGCAATTTCCTTGCCTTCTAATTTGTGGACATAATTTATTTTGATTGTGCAATTAGGAAAGGAGACCTTTATTAATTTCGGTGCAAGTCTAAAGAAGCGAGACAAATTTAGCAGTGAAAGAGTCTGCCCTAATGGAAAAGAGGAAGGTGTGGCCTTGGGCTCTTGCCTCGTGGATAAGCTCTCTATCTGAATCTGAAGCCATGGAATTATATGTATTTCTGCTCTAGACCCTCTTCAACAGGTCATTTAACCACTCTGAGCTTCAGCTTTTCCTCTATAAAATAGAACTGAAAATACTCTCCTCGGGATTGGACGTTTAATGACAGGTTTGGAGGGTCTGTCGTAGTTTGGTTTGCCGCTTGGTAATGGCCGGCTGTTGCATGCCTGGGCTTTGTGTGTAGCCTCATTTCTGCCCAGACCTCCCCCTTTGAGGTGAGTGTGATTTCATGGCCTGCAGCAGATGCCCTCACCAACTGACTCAAGGCACCCAGCCACCAAGAATGAAGAAGGCCGACAATGGCCTGAACCAGATTTTTGTTTCATGAGAAGCAGACCATCAGTGTGGAAATGGCACCCACCTCATTAGCTCAATACTGTAACATATCAATAAATTAGTCCAAATCATCAAAATTTCTAGCTATTTTCAAGTTATAAAACCCCCAAAGGAGTAGAAAAATTTTTAGGAGTAGGGGAAAACTATCAAGTGATCAAGAGAAAAGTCTTTTGGAGGCCTCCTGGTGGCATGAAGAAAGCCCTCACTGGGATCTAGTCCTGCTCCTTTCCCCAAACCCACTGAACCCAGAGGAGCAAAACCAGATGAAAGAAATAAACACGCTCAAGATACCACTCTAGACTCCCTTCCCATGTTTGTCACACGAGGGCCACAACAGCCCCATAAACTAGGTATGCTTATTCCCATTTTTGCAAATGGGACTCAGAAAGGTTAAGTGGGGCTCAGATAGGTTAGGTGAAATCCAGTTCCAATGACTACAGAGCCCACGCCCTTTCCACTGGACTCCTGTGGGCTCCCCTAGGAGTGCAGAGAGCTAGGGCTGTGGGAACTTTCCCTCTTGTGAGTCTTCCTTTCGGCAGCTGAGCCTTAAAAAGATATTTTAGTCACTTTCTGAATTCCAAGTGGCACTTAGCCGGTGTGTGCTGAAAATCACCACTTTCACTGTTTTGTGTTAGTCTTCAACTTTTGCTTGGTTTTTGATAAAATACCACCTTCAATTTC
Source organism: Saccopteryx bilineata (assembly GCF_036850765.1). NCBI lineage: Eukaryota > Metazoa > Chordata > Mammalia > Chiroptera > Emballonuridae > Saccopteryx > Saccopteryx bilineata. The sequence goes on along the minus strand of NC_089491.1, from coordinate 67,903,437 downwards.
AATAGCACTCGATTGTTTTCTAAGTGCATTCACACTAGTTAATTATGCCTATAATCTGGTCTTTACCAGAACGGGCTCACAAGATAACATTACATTTTCCTTCATATACAAATTGCAGTGCCACTGAATTCCCATATGTCCAGATTAGCAGAAGTCTAAGCTCTCTACTATCACACAAAAAGATCTCTCTTGTTTGATCAAAACCCCCAAGTATCCTCACTCAGTCCTCAGATTCAGTCTGAATTCTCTTGCTTTAAGGATAAAGATGATGGTTTTGGCAAGCCAAAGAAATGTCTTACGCATCGCCAGTGTTGACACTATTAACAATTCGGAAGGCACCACTTGAAAAAAAAAGCTTTGTTCATTGGAGCACACACCAAACCATGGGGGTTCCAAAAGCTGATGGCTGCAAGACTATTCCCAATAGTGGCTCTTTGAACCCAACTATTAGGTACCACCATGAACGTACCCACCCAAACCCAACTTGGAGTTCCAACTGTTACATTTATAACTCTTTGAAGTCACCCATTTCCCCCCCAACATGGACCACATCCTGGAGCAGTTTCTGGCATCAGGCAGGGACTGTACCCAGGAGTTCACCTGTCAAAAGTTTTGGCCTTGGTGTTACCTAGGATCATTCATTTACACTCCATCCTTCAGTAGGATGATTTCCTCTTAGAGCTCCTATCAACCTTTCTGGAGCTCTGACCCCAGTTCAACAGAACTTCAAAAGCCCCTTGGGTACCTTCTAAATTTGTGGAAAGACACAGAAGTAGACTGAAGTTTGGCCAGAGGTCACTTACAGGTCCTTCCAAGAATCAAGTAAGTCTTCCCAACAGTGAATAAATTTTATCTCTTAGAGAAAGAAAACTGCTTCTAATTCTAAAATGACAGTTATTAAAAAGTCAATAAATAGAGTTAAGATTCTGTTTGCTGAGCACTCTATAAATAAGCCATTTTCTTCTGTCTAGGATTGTTTAAAGCTCACATTCATGAGGGTATGAGAGATGTGCATGCATAGTTCTCCTATGGTGGTGTGGTATAATACAAATGGTGATTATCAGTATGACAGAAATGATATTACACACAATTTGTTGACTACCTGTAGTGACACTGTACTAGATGCTCCATTTATGGTATGTTATTTAATCATCACGATAACCTTACAAGGTGGATCCTACCATCATTCTTGCATTACAGACGAGAAAGTTTGAACTCAAGGAGGTTAAGTGGCAAACATAAATCACAGGGCTGGGATCTAATCCCACGTGTATCAGACCCAAAACTGTTTTCTCAACCTTTTCTGAATTTTGAGTTAGAAACAACCAAGTTGAATAAAACTTCCATGGCACCCTTAAACAATTACTAGCTGAATGGCCTCTGGCAAAATAAACTTTCATTGATCATCAATCTCCTTATCTGTAAATGGAACTAATACTGACTACCAGGGTTTGTGAGAGGACAAAAAAGATCAATGTTGTAAAAAGACCTTCATAAATTGTAAAACATGTGAAACATGAGTTATATTTTCAATTTGTTTCTTGGTACTTTGATTACAGGTTGGCCTTTATGCCTTGACAGCTTAGTGAGATAGAAGCAAGATGTCTCTAACATACCTAATACATTATAGTAGACATCTGTCCCTTGTAGCTGCCAAAATATTTTGATAATGCTTCACATTGTGAATCCCACTTTCTCAACATAGAATCAAAAAAACAAACAAACAAAAATCTCTGTCCTAATGTCCTTTGCTTTGAGTTTGAGAAGACTTGTGGCTTAGGTCCCTACCTCTCAGACCCACCCGTAGGAGACAGATCTGAAGATACAGTGATGTTCCTGGTCAGGATTGGTCACTTTACACAGTTTCTCTAATCTATGTGATCAGTCTGAAAGATAAATAATATTACTACCATACCACTGTTGAGCCATCTGAAGCTCAGAAAGGTTAAGTGAATCACATAGGAACAGATAGCCAGCTAGTGCAGAAGCCAGTATTCATGAAAAGCCCCTCTGTTTCCATAGCCCACCATTTTCCCCATGTAACAACACTCTGGAATAAAGTATGTACTTGAACCCAAGAATTTCTGGGCTCCTGAGGATCAGCCTTCCCACAAACAAAAAGAAACCACCTGCTTTTAAAAGATTTCCCATTGCTGTAGAATGAGCCCCCCCCCCAAAAAAAAACTTGATATATTTTGGTATTTATGTAAGATACTTTCCATAAGCCAGTTTATTTAATCCGAAAGAATAGAGATTAATTTTCCTATTAGTCATTCTAATGGTTTTATGTATTAAAATTGCAAACTATTTTAAGGGGCAATTCTAAGTAATGAAAGGTAAATGGCATCTGTTTAAGGGTCAAAGCATTCATATTTCAAAGAATTGTCATCATTGTTATTAAACAAAATCATATTTGAAGTTTTCCTATTTTTTTTTTTAATTTAAAGGAAAATGACACTGAAACACCACAATGTGTTTGTTGTTGTCTAATTGCCGGGGGGGGGGGTGAAAATGCAGGTCTATTCTATGAGAAGGGAGTGCCACCTGGGAGACCCTACAGGAGGTCCGGGAGGAGAACCAGCTCTTTCCTGCTGATGGCAACGGCTCAGTGGTGGGTTCAGATTTCCAAACTAAGTGTCTCCTTCTCCTTTCATTGCCTTAATTTTAGGAGAGAAAAAAATACAAGAAATTTTTGCCCAGGTCAAATAAAATGAATTAGGGAAATGAAACCAACCATTCCATAAGCACAATCATTTTGACAGGAGTCATCAAAGTAGGTCAGCCATTCCTTATAGTCCGAGTATCTGGAAATTTAGCAATATTCATATAAAAGACAGGGACATAAAATATCTTGTGTTGCATTAATATGCTGCATTTCTTTCATTCTGAGATAGAAGTAATTATCAGATGTGCCATTAGATTATTTACAGCTTCTCAGAGAAAAATAAAGAAACACTATTTCAAATGAACATGTTCTTTTAAGAGGGACCCCAATTTCCTACAGATAAAACAGTAAAAAACAAACAAAAAAGCCCATAACACTCTTAGATTCCATCCTAACAACACTTAATGTAAAAGGCTAAAACACTGATAGTCTGTCATTTTCTGTTAATTCCTTTCTATTAATTAAGACTCTTTGAGTCACCAGTAACTAATCCAAGAATTAAACCAAAACAGGATTTTATTATAAGGATATATAGAGGTGTCTCATTAAATCCAAAAGCAAGAATATATCCAGCTCTTAATAAAAGACAGAAGCTAGCAAATGGAAAATGGAAGAATCTTAAGAAGTATCCTCTCTACATTTCTTGTCTCACCCCCTTTCTGCATAGTTCCTTTATTCTTGTTTTTATTTGAAGGCAGGCTTCTTTCTTTCTCATCCATATATTAATATTTGACCAAACTGTACAGTTTACTTTTTAGGTTCAAATTCCCCCATTCCCAGGAAAGGGATTCTGACTGTCTGACTCAAGTGATATGTCCGCTATATCTAACAGGGGAAGTTGAGCCATGTATAAAGATATGGTGCCAGGAGCCCATCCATGAAGCAAAAGGAACATGATTTCAGGAAGGGGAGAGAGGCTACCAGGCTGAGAAGCCTGTTCTCCAGTCCATCTCCCAATATGCCCCCCCCAAATCTACCTAACAGCTCACAAATCCCAGATGAACAGCTTGGTGCACAGCAAATAAATATGTTTATGTGACCTCCTGAGGAAGGTCAGCTGCTCAAAGTGGCAGGAGGTCTCAGACATCAGATATGATTATCTTACCATCCCTCCGAGCCCATATGCTTTGATGAACATTGGCATTTGTTAAGAACAACCTCCAAATAGCTTTGCTATTTGAATTACAGGAAGTCCTCGAATTACAACACAGTTCCGTTCCTACGACAGTGATATAACCCAAATTTTGGTGTAAGTCGAACACACCCTAGCCTAAGTCATTTTCCTATCCTAACACAGTTGTAAAATAATAATCTAGAACATAAAAACACAACTAAGCCACAGAAAAAAGAAAAGGACATAAATATACTATACTGTACACTGTACTATAGTAACAGAAAAAATGACAAAAATTGAGTGTAAAAAATTTCTTTACCTTTATTCCTGTAGTTAGATTGCACACTGGACAGGGCATTGCAAGGTGAGAGAGAGTGACCTACTGGGAGGAGGAAGCTGGAGAGGCAGGAGAACCTGCAGAAGGTGCTGGAGACACTGGGTCAGGAGAATCAGGATTGCCTAAGGAACATGCAGGAGACTCTGGAGATGATTCTACCTGTATTATAGGTGTTCATCTCGAGAAACAGCTGATGTAGAGGGTACAGGATTTGTTGCAGGCCACTCCACCTTCTTAAAGAATTGTTCCAGGACAAGGTTGGCAACTTCTGCTCTTCCAGAGTCTGCCTATAGCATTGCAAGGCATCCATAACAGCTCTGGAGACCTTCCTGAATCTGTCATTTTTGGGGTCCTCAGCCTGGGATTTGGCCAACCCACTCTCTACCATAGAAAAACCATGACAACAACCTTTTCTGTTACAGCCTCCCCTGACTCCTGAAAGCCATGAAAGTCATACACAAACTGAGAGCATAGTTCTTTCCAGATACCATTTAAGCTTATTCAGTATAAGCCAAAACACTCACATCTCAATTTTTTAAAGTTTTTACAGGAGTGAGTGTCATAAACTCAAAATGCCATATGCCGAGACTGTCATATCCCCCTGTACTTGTAAACTGAGCCAAAGAAGCTGAGGTTTTATTTAGAAAAATATTCTGAAATTTTGCCAGTGAAGACTGAAATACCTGAATATAATGTGAATGTGAAAGTATAGCTGCAAAGCCAGTGGTCAGCACATTGCCCAGAACGAGCACTGCACTTGCCCTTGAGATTTGTCATCTGGGCCTGACTCCTGTGCCATGTGATGAGAAGAAACTTGAGTTAGGCTCTTCACTTTTATGATCTTACCCACAAAGACTAAAAAATAAAACTTCAACAGATAAAGAGTCTATGAAGACTGGCCATCTACAATGGCCATCTACATCTACAATGGCCAGGGTAAAAATTATATAATCCAATGCCTAGCATAGTTTGACATGTAATTTATTTTATTTTATTATTTATAGAAAGGTACGCTTTCTGATATGTTTTGTTACCATTATAACCCTGGAAATTTTTTCTATCTTCTATTTTTTTATTTTGTTTTGTTTCTGTTTTGTTTAGGATTTTTAAAGTACCTGTAGGGATACTACTGATGTTGAAATCAGGTTAGGAAGAAATCAAAAGGCACTCATTTGTCCTGAAAGAATCCTTCTCACTGACCTGTCCCCAATGCACAGTCTTCCCTGAAAGCAATGGCGGGAAGGGAGCAGCGGTTGCTTTCTGTTTCTTTCCTTCCCTTTTTGCTCCAGACAAATCTCTCTCAGTTGAGGAACTTTGCCCTGTACATGGACCTCTGCACCCTGCCTTAGGAGCCCCTCCAGGGTGCCTTTGAATCATAAGCAATCCAAATTTCTGTGACAGAAAAGCTGAAAATCCCTGATATTGATACTTGCCCTTTGAGTAAGTTTCCTTCTATGAAAATCAGGGAGATGACGTCAGAGTAATGGCGGGGTAGGAAGCGATACCGATAAATCTCCCCCAAAACTCAACAAGATCTTCAACCAGAAACAGAAAAACCTATACTTGGAGCCTCCAGATGCTTCGCAATACACCCAAAGGTATGGTTGAGTGAAAAATTGGCTAAATATATAACCAAACCCCAAAGGAAATAGGGAGTAAGAAATGCTCCGCCTTCCTCACTAACCTAAACAGGGCGGCTTTCTCTGGTAACTGTGAATATAGAAACTGAGGCGGGCAAAGGGGGTGAATAGATCCAAGGCCGCGGCACAAACAGCCGAACCAGGCTGTGGCACGAAGATCCAAGCCGAGGAAAATCTGATCCTGTGGCAACCCAGGCAATACAAGCTAACACTCACACCAAACCCAAACAAAGAAAGACAAGCGGAGCGGCCATTTTACCCGGTCTCCTTGTCGGCGTGCAAGCAGTTAGTGGGCAAGAGATTTCTTCCTAGACCCCGAGAGTGGGTGCCCGTGTTGCCCCACGGAGAGGCAGGGTCAGAGGCCTTTCTGTGGACTGAGGGCAGGGTCTCTGGGCAGCCCCAGCACCCTGGGAAAGCCACGCATGGGAGGGAGTGAGAACTAATTCCAATGGTGGAGATTTTCCGTGCGGGCAGGGGTTTCACTCAGAGGGAAATGCGGCCGGCCTCATATCCAGGTTTGCACGCGCAGATAGTGAATGAGAGATTCCTCCGAGTGCCTCAGCAGTGTGCGCCCGTGTTATCGCACAGAGAGGCACAGTCAGGGGCCTTTGTGTGGGCTAAAGTGGAATCTCAGGCCGCCCCAGCGCCTTGCAAAAGCCGCGCACGGGGACGGAGCGAGACTCAATTCCAATGCTGCAACTTTTCCCTGCGGTTGGGGGTTTCACTCAGAGCATGAGACTGCTGGCCGGATATCCTGGTCGCAGACAGTGAGTGAGAGTTTCCTCCAAGCGCCCCGGAAGTGGGCGCCCGCCTGTGTTACCGGACAGAGTGGCAGAGCCAGAGGTCTTTGAGTGGGCGGAAAGCCCGCCTGATTATGCTAGCAGCTCTGAATGACTGAGCCTTACCCAGAGCACTGTGCTGAGTGGAAATAGAGTGGGGAGTTGCCAGCTCTTTCAGCCTCTTACTATCCAGGCAGAGGCAGCAGCAACCCCATAGCTGGATTATCAGGCTACTAATTGAGGAAGGAAAGACTAGGAGAAAGGCTCCAGGAATACGGACTCTCTCACTGTCGGAGCCTATAAATGCTAATGAGCCTCGACTGCCAACGAGACTAAAGCACAATACATGACATTGCCATAGAGACTTATCAACTGCAAACCTCTACCTGAACGTGCCAAAGGGGCAGAACCCGGGGTACAGAGTCACCGACCAGGAAGAGGGAGAGAAAAGAAAAAGCAAGAAGATAACCTCTCAAAATCAAGAATAATCCACAGACTTTATAACCTATCCCATTTTATTATATTTGTTCGTTTGTTTCTCTTATCTTCATTCTTGATACTTTTTTTCCTCCTCCAATTTGGCCGATTAACTCTCTGCCGGTCTTACTCTCTCCTCTCCTTGAACTACACTACCCATAAGTGTTACATCTCCCATTATCTTTTCTCTTCTCTTCCTTTCTCTCTATGAGGGTTGTACTCGAAAACCCTTAACTCTCTCTCTCTCTCTCTCCTTTCTTTTTTCTTCTTTTAGTGGTTCCCTCTTTTTTTCTCTCTCTCTCTTTCTTTTCTCCCTCTATATTAGTTTCTTCCTTTCTCCTTTACATCTCCTCTCATTCAAACCTCAATAACAAACAAATTATCTTATCTGGGACTCAAACCTATGTTTGTGGCATTTTGGGGGGTTTTTACTTCACCTTTTTAACTCACTAGCAGTGCTCCCATCCCTGGCTCTCCATATTATCTAGTTCTTGTTCCACAAAATACAATAGTAATTTTTTAATTTCTCCCCCCATTTTTCCGTTTTCCTCTTATTCCTCTCATCATAACTCTTAGAAAACCAACACCTAAAAGCAAATCATTTTATTCTTGACCCAAATTTTTTCCTTATTTGCTTTTTGTGGGTCCATACGCTCTTTTTTTTTCTTTTTTCTTTTTTTTTTTGTTTTTTTTGCCCCTTTATTACTTTTCCCCAATTCAGGCCCTCCATCACAGGCATTGTTTGTTATAATTCACAGTTCACCACAAGATTTTCTCAAGAAAGAGGGAAGAGGAGAGGAGAGGAAAAAAGGAGGGGGGGAATAATTTCCTTTTTTTTAAATTTTTATTTTATTTTATTTTTCTTTATTTCATTATTAATTTTTTTTAAAAAAACAACTCTTTTCGATTTTTTATTTTTTTTATTATTTTTTATTTTTTTAACTTTTTATTCTTTATTAAATCTCATTAATACTATCAACAAAACCACCCTCAGATGCCAATAAGGAAGAGAAAATCGAATATCATGGATACAAAAGAAAGAGAGGTAACACAGCTAGATGAAAAAAAATCTATGGAGAAAAAATTTAATATATTGGAAACCTTGGAGCTAAATGACAGAGAATTCAAGATAGAAATTCTAAAAACCCTCCGAGATATACAAGAAAACACAGAAAGGCAATTTAGGGAGCTCAGAAAACAACTCAATGAACACAAAAAATATATGTCCAAGGAAATTGAAACTATAAAAACAAATCAAACAGAGATGAAAAACTCAATTCACGAGCTGAAAAACAAGGTAACAAGCTTAGCTAATAGAACAGGTCAGATAGAAGAGAGGATTAGTGAAATAGAAGACAAGCAACTTGAGGCACAACAGAGAGAAGAAGAAAGAGACTCAAAAATTAAAAAAAAATGAGATAGCCCTACAAGAATTATCTGACTCCATCAAAAAGAATAACATAAGAATAATAGGTATATCAGAGGGAGAAGAGAGAGAAAATGGAATGGAGAACATACTCAAACAAATAATAGATGAGAACTTCCCAAGCCTGTGGAAAGAACTAAAGCCTCAAGTTCAAGAAGCAAACAGAACTCCAAGTTTTCTTAACCCCAACAAACCTACTCCAAGCCATATCATAATGAAATTGACACAACCCAACAGCAAAGAAAAAATTCTCAAGGCAGCCAGGGAAAAGAAGAATACAACATATAAAGGAAAGCCCATTAGATTATCATCAGATTTCTCAGCAGAAACTCTACAAGCTAGAAGAGAGTGGACCCCAATATTTAAAGTCCTAAAAGAGAGGAACTTTCAGCCATGAATACTATACCCATCAAAGCTATCCTTCAAATATGAAGGAGAAATAAAAACATTCACAGATACAGAAAAGATGAGGGAATTTATCACCAGAAACCCCCACTCCAGGAATTACTAAAGGGGGTTCTCCAATCAGATACAAAGAACAAAAAAAAAAACAGAGCCACAAGTAAAAGCTCCAAGAAGAACACAATAAAACCAAATTTAAACTGTGACAACAACAAAAAGAAAGAGGGGGAGAAGATGGAGATTAACAGTAGCAAAGGACGATGGAGTGCAAAAGTACTCACAAAATAGTTCGCTACAAAGAACAGAGAAGGGACCCTTTTCATTACTCAAAGGTAACCACCATTGAAAAAACCACCACAGAAGCACATGAGATAAAAAAGATAGCAACAGAGGAAAGATGTATGGAATACAACCAAATAAAAACAAAAGATAGAAAAACGAAAGAGAAGGATCAAACAAGACACAAAACTAACAGAAAGCAAGATATAAAATGGCAATAGGGAATTCACAAGTATCAATAATTACACTAAATGTAAACGGATTAAACTCACCAATAAAAAGACACAGAGTAGCAGAATGGATTAAAAAAGAAAATCCAACTGTATGCTGCCTACAGGAAACTCATCTAAGTAACAAGGATAAAAACAAATTCAAAGTGAAAGGCTGGAAAACAATACTCCAAGCAAATAACATCCAAAAAAAAGCAGGTGTAGCAATACTCATATCTGATAATGCTGACTACAAGACAGCAAAAGTACTCAGAGACAAAAATGGCCATTTCATAATGGCTAAGGGGACACTGAATCAAAAAGACATAACAATTCTTAATATATATGCACCAAACCAAGGAGCACCAAAATATATAAGACAGCTACTTATTGATCTTAAAACAAAAACTGACAAAAACACAATCATACCTGGAGACCTCAATACACCGCTGACGGCTCTAGATCGGTCATCCAAACAGAGAATCAATAAAGACATAGTGGCCTTAAACAAAACACTAGAGCACCTGGATATGATGGACATCTACAGGACATTTCATCCCAAAGTGACTGAGTATACATTTTTCTCCAGTGTACATGGATCATTCTCAAGATTTGACCATATGTTGGGCCACAAAAACAACATCAGCAAATTCAGAAAAATTGAAGTTGTACCAAGCATATTTTCTGATCATAAAGCCTTGAAACTAGAATTCAACTGCAAAAAAGAGGAAAAAAATCCCACAAAAATGTGGAAACTAAACAACATACTTTTAAAAAATGAATGGGTCAAAGAAGAAATAAGTGCAGAGATCAAAAGATATATACAGACTAATGAAAATGACAATACGACATATCAGAATCTATGGGATGCTGCAAAAGCAGTGATAAGAGGGAAGTTCATATCACTTCAGGCATATATGAACAAACAAGAGAGAGCCCAAGTGAACCACTTAACTTCCCACCTTAAGGAACTAGAAAAAGAAGAACAAAGACAACCCAAAAGCAGCTGAAGAAAGGAGATAATAAAAATCAGAGCAGAAATAAATACATTAGAGAACAGAAAAACTATAGAAAAAATTAATAGAACAAAGAGCTGGTTCTTTGAAAAGATCAACAAAATTGACAAACCCTTGGCAAGACTTACCAAGGAAAAAAGAGAAAGAACTCATATAAACAAAATCCAAAATGAAAGAGGAGAAATCACCACGGACACCATAGATATACAAAGAATTATTGTAGAATACTATGAAAAACTTTATGCCACTAAATTCAACAACCTAGAAGAAATGGATAAATTCCTAGAACAATACAACCTTCCTAGACTGAGTCAAGAAGAAGCAGAAAGCCTAAACAGACCTATCAGTAGAGAAGAAATAGAAAAAACCATTAAAAACCTCCCCAAAAATAAAAGTCCAGGCCCTGACGGCTATACCAGCAAATTTTATCAAACATTCAAAGAAGACTTGGTTCCTATTCTACACAAAGTCTTCCAAAAAATTGAAGAAGAAGCAATACTTCCAAACACATTTTATGAGGCCAACATAACCCTCATACCAAAACCAGGCAAGGATGGCACAAAAAAAGAAAACTACGGACCAATATCTCTAATGAATACAGATGCTAAAATACTAAACAAAATACTAGCAAATCGAATACAACAACATATTAAAAAAATAATACATCATGATCAAGTGGGATTCATCCCAGAATCTCAAGGATGGTTCAACATATGTAAAACGGTTAACGTAATACACCATATCAACAAAACAAAGAAGAAAAACCACATGATCTTATCAATAGACGCAGAAAAGGCATTCGATAAAATACAACACAATTTTATGTTTAAGACTCTCAACAAAATGGGTATAGAAGGAAAATATCTCAACATGATAAAGGCCATATATGATAAACCATCAGCTAACATCATATTAAATGGCACTAAACCGAAGGCTTTCCCCCTTAAATCAGGAACAAGACAGGGTTGTCCACTCTCTCCACTCTTATTTAATGTGGTCCTAGAGGTTCTAGCCAGAGCAATCAGACAAGACAAAGAAATAAAAGGCATCCATATCGGAAAAGAAGAAGTAAAGGTATCACTTTTTGCAGATGATATGATCCTATACATCGAAAACCCCAAAGAATCCACAAAAAGGCTACTAGAAACAATAAGCCAATACAGTAAGGTCGCAGGATACAAAATTAACATTCAGAAGTCAATAGCCTTTCTATATGCCAACAATGAAACAACTGAGAACGAACTCAAAAGAATAATCCCCTTCACGATTGCAACAAAAAAAATAAAATACTTAGGAATAAACATAACAAAGAATGTAAAGGACTTATATAATGAAAACTATAAACCATTGTTAAGGGAAATCGAAAAAGATCTAATGAGATGGAAGAATATACCTTGTTCTTGGCTAGGAAGAATAAATATAATCAAGATGGCTATATTACCCAAAGCAATATACAAATTTAATGCAATTCCCATCAAACTTCCAATGACGTTTTTTAAAGAAATAGAGCAAAAAATCATCAGATTTATATGGAACTATAAAAAACCCCAAATAGCCAAAGCAATCCTAAAGAAAAAGAATGAAGCTGGGAGCATTACAATACCTGACTTAAAATTATATTATAGGGCCACGACAATCAAAACAGCATGGTATTGGCAGAAAAATAGACACTCAGACCAATGGAACAGAATAGAAAGTCCAGAAATAAAACCACATATATATAGTCAAATAATTTTTGATAAAGGGGCCAACAACACACAATGGAGAAAAGAAAGCCTCTTCAATAAATGGTGCTGGGAAAACTGGAAAGTCACATGCAAAAGAATGAAACTAGACTACAGTCTCTCCCCCTGTACAAAAATTAACTCAAAATGGATCAAAGATCTAAACATAAGACCTGAAACAATTAAGTACATAGAAGAAGACATAGGTACTCAGCTCATGGACCTGGGTTTTAAAGAGCATTTTATGAATTTGACTCCACAGGCAAGAGAAGTGAAGGCAAAAATTAATGAATGGGACTACATCAGACTAAGAAGTTTTTGCTCAGCAAGAGAAACTGATAACAAAATAAACAGAAAGCCAACTAAATGGGAAATGATATTTTCAAGCAACAGCTCAGATAAGGGCCTAATATCCAAAATATACAAAGAACTCATAAAACTCAACAACAAACAAACAAACAATCCAATAAAAAAATGAGAAGAGGATATGAATAGACACTTCTCCCAGGAAGAAATACAAATGGCCAACAGATATATGAAAAGATGCTCATCTTCTTTAGCTATTAGAGAAATGCAAATCAAAACGGCAATGAGATACTACCTCACACCTGTTCGATTAGCTGTTATTAGCAAGACAGGTAATAGCAAATGTTGAAGAGGCTGTGGAGAAAAAGGAACCCTCATACACTGTTGGTGGGAATGTAAAGTAGTACAACCATTACGGAAGAATGTATGGTGGTTCCTCAAAAAACTGAAAATAGAACTACCTTATGACCCAGCAGTCCCTCTACTGGGTATATACCCCAAAACTCAGAAACATTGATACGTAAAGACACATGCAGCCCCATGTTTATTGCAGCATTGTTCACAGTGGCCAGGACATGGAAACAACCAAAAAGCCCATCAATAGATGACTGGATAAAGAAGATGTGGCATATATACACTATGGAATACTACTCAGCCATAAGAAATGATGACATTGGAACAGTTACAGCAAAATGGTGGGATCTTGATAACATGATACGAAGCGAAATAAGTAAATCAGAAAAAACCAGGAACTGTATTATTCCATACGTAGGTGGGACGTAATAGTGAAACTAAGAGACATTGATAAGAGTGTGGTGGTTATGGGGGGGAGGGGGGAATAGGAGAGGGAAAGGGGGTGAGGAGGGGCACAAAGAAAACAAGATAGAAGGTGACAGAGGACAATCTGACTTTGGGTGGTGGGTATGCAACATAATTGAACGACAAGATAACCTGGACTTGTTATCTTTGAATATATGTATCCTGATTTATTGATGTCACCCCATTAAAAAAATAAAATTATATATAAAAAAAAAAGAAAATCAGTAGCTGTATTAGCAACTGTATGCACACAAGGACAAGGAGACAGGATGAAGAGCAACTGTAGCAAGGAAACAATCTGTTACTAAAATAACCAAAATGGGAGCAGGAAAAGCATGGAAGAAGAATGAACAGAGGTGTGATCATGAGACTACATGTATATAGCACATCTTGGTCCTATGAGAAAAAGAGCTAAAGCCAGATTTTTATAATACCTCAAAGACAGTTGGTTCATCTGTATTTTCCTCCTTTAGGGTTGAAGGTCTTTTGGCCAACAGGTATACCTGCTCAGCTAATACCATGAGGTGAGGGGAGTGTGTCACCAGAGTATTTATTGCCTTAGTGCATTTCATTAAATCTCTTGCTCAGAGCAGGACTTATATTGACTGAACTCTAAGTCTAATATCTGACACCAGAATACCAATTTATTTATTTACAATGTAATAAAATGCCAAAAGTCCAATATACTCAGCCTACTGGCCCAGGAATTCTCTTTCAATAGGCACTTTAACTACTCAGTGAACTAAGTCATAATAACAAAGTAATTTGATGAACATAGAATCAAAAGTAGAAGACTTAGTTAATAAGCTGGATGTTTAATATCATTAGGCTGAAATTATATAACATATTAAACTCTACAATAGGAAGTTCATTAGACCAGATATGTCAAATCCTTAGGAAAGTTTTCTCTCTCTCTCCCTCCCTCTGCCCCCCCCTTCAAAGGTTTTAGTCATATTCACACCTTGACATAAACTTTCTTTTCATATGTTAACAGTTTCAGTAAGTTTTCTTTCTGGTCTTATGGACAAGCAAGGCATTCTCTTACTTATACAGAAAATTCATTATATGTTTGTTTTAAATATTTAACTCTCATACAGCAATCTTATTTTTTTCTTGTTTCCAATTTTTTGGAAGATATTATAGCTACAGAAACTTAAAATGCTATTCATTTTTGCAGCATTGGGCATTGAAGACCCTTGGCATTTCACCTTTCATGGCTCCTTATGCTTGATGCTCTGCAGCTAAGAGTCAAAGAAAATTAACATCACCAGCCCATCTCAAGTCTCTGCTGCTTGGATGATCTTACATGCTTATTTGTGAATCCTTTCAGTTTTTCTTGAAATTCACAAGGGGTTGGTGGGATGACAACATAGGATGATCAAATGTGCTTTTATATAAAAAGCATCTGCCATAGTAGAAACATGAATAAATTATGTAATGGAAATGTATGGGTGAGAATGGTATACCAATAATTGGAAGAGGAAAGACCAGAGATTTAAACGATATAAAAGGATGAGAGAGCAGCAATCCAGACAGTCTTAACATTCATGCATTCAGTTTTCAAACCACTCTCATATATGGATGGATGGATGGATGGATGGATGGATGGATGGATGGATGATAGATAGATGATAGATAGATAGATAGATAGATAGATAGATAGATAGATAGATAGATAGATGATATACATGTAGATAGACATAGATATATTTAACCCTGACATATTTACATGCCAAAATTGGACATTCACATCTCAAGTGACAAATGACTTCTACAAGTCACCTCTCAGCCCATGATTTTTATTTCAGCAGCCTCACTGTATCTGTAAACACAGCACTATTTATACAATTATTCCTCCTATTTTTTTTTACTTTTTATTATTTTATAAATAAAGATAAAAAAATATTAGCTAGCTGACACTAGCAATAAAATGCATAAGTCTCATACACATAATTCAGTTGAGACAAAGAGGGAACTCATCAGACATGCCAATAGCAGAAAATTATTAATCTGAATTGAATTCCTACTGGACATAAACAAACTGTGCATTCAGATATAAAAAAAGGAAAGAACATCTAAATGATATTGGAAATGTAATACTGAAGATTATATACAAAAGAAAAAATGTAATTAGAAAGTGGAAAATAGGTTTTGCTTTTTATGACTGAGTTTCTCTTATAAGGTGTGTCTGTTGTTCAACTTTCATATATTTCACTTCCTTGCACGTTTTCAGGTATACATTAAATTTGATATATATTTTTCAGTTCCTCTAGAAAAGAAAAAACAAATTAGCAAAATACCCAGAGGCCTTGAAACTACATTTTTATTAGCAAGGAAAGGGCTGAAGTATGGGTGAACAATGTCATAACTTGCTGTTACATTCTGCTATCAGAGCCTTGCCGGAGGAAAGTGAAGGAAAACCTCTGTGAGGGAAGATATTTTTCCCCCTTAGCAATAGAGAGCTCATTGTGTTAATAAAGGTTATACACAGACTTTGCTATCACAGTAGCCAGATTGCACTCTCTCTAAAGATGTACTCACATGAGGAAGCACAGCTCAAACAGGGAGCCTCTTCTTAAGAGTTGGTCTTCTAGCCATGTCTCGCTGATTAATGAGTACCTTGGGATCAGAATCTGAAAGTTGAAAGATAATGAGAGAAAGAACTTCTAGAACCAGTATTGCCATCTGTCTGAAGACTACTTTTACACTTCCTCTATACTATATACCCAACTCTCAAAATTCCCACCTCTCAAACTTTGTTCATTTAAGCAAAATCATTGTACCATCATGAATGGCAACAATCATGATCAGAGAATTCTAGAAAGTTAAGGTATAGAGAAGTCAGATCAAAGAGAATTCAGGTGTCCCCAGACTCCATATTACCTTCTGCTTTAGTCTGTGTGTCTCTTAAAAAGATATAGAGTTCTAATATTGTTTTGTGGCACTTAATGCACAGGTAACACAGCCCATGTTATCACCACTGAACATGTGAAGAAGTTGGTACAATAACAGGTATTAGAGAAGATAAAGAGAAACGGGAGCATTTTTATACAGCTAGTGGGAATATATATTAGTAGAAACACAGAAGACCAGTTTACAGTATTTATCCAAAGAAGTATTCTTAAGCAACAAAAAAATAAATGAGCCCTGGCTAGTTGGCTCAGTGGTAGAGCGTCGGCCTGGCGTGTGGGAGTCCTGGGTTTGATTTCCGGCCAGGGCACACAGGAGAAGTGCCCATCTGCTTCTCTACCCCTCCTCCTCTCCTTCCTCTCTGTCTCTCTCTTCCCCTCCCGCAGCCAAGGCTCCACTGGAGCAAAGTTGGCCTGGGCGCTAAGGATGGCTCCATGGCCTCTGCCTCAGGAGCTAGGATGGCTCTGGTCACAACAGAGTGACGCCCTGGATGGGCAGAGCATCACCCCCTGGTGGGCATGCTGGGTGGATCCCAGTCGGGCGCATACGGGAGTCAGTCTGGCTGCCTCCCCATTTCCAACTTTGGAAAAATAAATAAATAAATAAATAAATAAATAAATAAATAAATAAATAAAGTAGAGCTCAATCTATCACCATGGATGTATCTCAGATACTTCATGTTGAGTGAAGAAAGAAAATTAAATACAGCTACATACAACACTTACCTAAGATATATGAAACAACAGAATGCATTTTAATGGCTACATCCATGTTTAATAATGGTTGACAACTATGGAAGAGAATGATATAAGCTGGCCTCAAGGTGGTAGTTATCTTGGCACTGGGAGGGAGAGAAGTGAGACTAGAGAAGGGTCAAAAGAGTTTCAACTGACTGTGTTTTATTTATTCAGAAATATTTTAGGCAAATATGCAAAATGTTAAGATCTGTTTAAAACAGGTAATGGCAGATTAAGAATACACATTTATTTAAGATGCTGAGCCATTTTTAAGTGCTTATTTGCCACCTGATTATTTCTAGTGTAAAACATTTATTAAAATATTTTCCTTGTTTTTAGTCCCTGGCCGGTTGGCTCAGTGGTAGAGCATCGGCCTGGCATGCAGGAGAGTCTGGGGTTCAATTCCCGGACAGGGCACACAGGAGAGGCGCCCATCTGCTTCTCCACCCCTCCTCCTCTCCTTCCTCTCTGTCTCTCTCTTCCCCTCCTGCAGCCAAGGCTCCATTGGAGCAAAGTTGGCCCAGGCGCTGAGGATGGCTCTATGGCCTCTGCCTCAGGCACTAGAATGGCTCTGGTTGCAACAGAGCAATGCCCCAGATGGGCAGAGCATCGCCTCCTGGTGGGCATGCCGGGTGGATCCCAGTTGGGTGCATGCGGGAGTCTGTCTGACTGCCTCCCTGTTTCCAACTTCAGAAAAATACAAAATATATATATCTTTTTTGTTTTTATTGAATATTTTAGAAACTTACTGAGTTTTAAAATTTTAAAAAGAATTATATATGTTTGTACATATGTGTGTGTATATATGCAATAAACATATAAAATATATATATACATACACATAATCTTTTGCAAGCTAAATTTGGAAAACAAATTCCTTACAAGGTTCTGTCAAGAAATAATGGGATTCAACATGCAAGGCATTTACTATGTAGCCTGACACAGTAACTCATCAGTGTATAGTTTTTGTTTTTTGTTTGATATTTTGCTACTGTTGCAAGTAAACACAAACTTTGAATGTTACTACTGTGTTGAGGAAAATTAAGCCAACTATTGCAAATTTTCTATGTTGTCATCTGGGAATAATGGCAATACTTCTAAAAGAAATAGTAGAACTAGATACAAAGCCCACTTAAAAGTAAAGTTACAAACAAATATTTTAGAGATTTTAAACTGATTGTAGACTTGTCTTTTCCTCCAAATTACTTCACATTATAATTAAAAATTAAGGAGCAATAAGTACTTTTTAGTTTTCCCTAGAAACAACATGAGGCGGGGGAAAAAATAGGGTGGATAGTGAAATGGGAGCATTCTTACTCCATTACATTTGATTAGGCAATAAGTATATAAAAGTGGAAAAAAAGATATTTGTATTCTCTGACTTGTAAAGAGTTATTTTATATAATTTAAAATGGTGTAAATACTAACAATTTACTTGCGGAGTTCTTTAGCTATATCTATTTATAGCACTTGACATTTTAGGTAAACTCAAATCCATACATTTGAAGAGAACATTCTCATTTACCAAAAATAAATCTAATTTATACAATTTGACTTCAAGTAATTTAGAAGACCTAACAACTTTTATCAGAAAATATTTTTATAAAAATAATTTTTTTTAAATGAAAGAAACCAACAAATAAAATGTTTTTAAATTATATTATAAAAGAAGAGGTGAGGTATATGAAAAGAAAACCACATGAGGGTGATACATTTTTAAATTGTTTAACCTTAATTTTGGAATAATTTTCAACTATAAAAAAATTAGAAAAATTTTACAGAGTTCCTGTGTGTGCTTCACCCAATTTTCCCAAATGCTAACCCATTTCACTACCATTTTAACATTTTAAAGTGAGGAAGTTAACATTAAGATATTTTTAAATACCCTAAAGATCATGTTCAAATTTCAACAACCTGGTTACCTTTTCCTGGTTTAGAATCCAATCTAGTCTTCTATGCTGCATTAATATTCAAGTACTTTTAATCTTTTCCAATCTGAGAGAGTCTTTTAGGATCTTTATATTCTAGAAGTATTCTGCCCCATTATTTTGTAAAATATACTTCAATTTCAGTTTGTATGATGTTTTTCATGTTAATATTAAAGGTATTGGTCCTGGCCAGATGGCCCAGTGAATAGAACATCAGCCAGGACCATCAACCTCATGGGTTCTATCCCAGGTCAGGGCACATATAGGAAGCACCCAATGAGTGAACAACTAAATGGAACAACTAAGTGGAACAACAAGTTGACACTTCTCTCTTTTGCTCTCTATCCCCTTCTTTCTCTTTCCACTCTCTTTCCCTCTCAAATTAGAGAAAAAAAATTTTAAATAATTAAAATAATACTAAAGCTATTAAATTTTGGGCAAGAACTAACCACAGAAATGATATTTTGATTTACTCAGTGTATCACACAAGGATTACATAATTCTTTAATAATAATATTAATATTTATCTCTTATTTAAGACTGTCTCCCAGGTTGTGTAACTATAATCTTACTTTTCTTTTGTATATATTAATTATTTTGTGGGAGAATAATTTGAGGCTATATATATTTATAAATACTGTATTTGTCTTCATTCTTTCATGCACTAATAATAGCATTTATGAGTAATCCTTGCTGATAATGAATGTATTTTAAGGCACAAATCTAAAAGGACAAAGAAAATGGAAAATTATAAATGAAAAATAAAATTTTGGTCAGGGTCCTGGTAGGGTGAGAGATACCTTTGATCTCTCCCCTTGAAATTTCAACAAATTGAACATCTATAATGCAGCAAAAGAATCCTAGCTGGGCTCACAGACTTGCCTGAAAAGATTCACATGTAATTGACAAAAGGTGGGAAGGGTTGAGAAGGAGGGCAGAAAATAAGACATGCTTGCAATGGGATCCAGAAAGGAGAGAAGCCTCAACTCTTGGGAGTTTTATCTGCCAGGGATCCAGAGAGGGAAGAAACCCAAAGTAACTGGGTCTTCTCCTGGAAGGAGCGGAGAGATTGTGGGGCAGTTGGGGGAGATACAAAACTAAAGCAGAAGCCAACCATGGGGTCATAGCAAGTGTCCCTGCCATCTGCTGGCAACTTGCACTTAGCACAAAGACAGAGAAAACAAAATACAGACCCAAACTCCCAGATCCTGCCTCCCTCACCTCACAGGGGATTGAAGGTGGCAAAGACATAACCCACAGTCATTTTTACAATGCCACTCTTTCCCTGAGGAACAGAGGTGCTCTATCTGGTCCCCTTGTCTATTGAAATGTGGGGAGAAGCACCTAGAGGCTTAAGATCAACACTGTCAAAGCCCTAAAGCCATCATAAAATGTCCTACCCATCACTGTGACAACAATATCTCAGTGGAGTTCAGCCCAGGAATGTCACAGAGCTAAAACTTATAATCAAGTGACATCTACTGAGGAAAAAACAAACAAACAGAAAAACTTCTAAAAACTGGAAAAAAAATTTTTCTTGTAAATTATATTTTTCCTTAACTTTTTCCTTTATTTTATTTCAATATGGTGGGGTTTTTGTTTTTGATTACTAGTCTTTGTTTTTGTTCTTTGTTTTTGTGGTTTTTTCTCTTTTACTTTTTATTTTTTTGTTTCTATTTTATTTTTATTGTATTATTTTTATTCTTTATTATATTTTTATGGTTATTTTTGTTTGATTTCATAACACTACCACTCTCAAATTTCATCAAGGCAGAAGAAAACTAACATGATGGTTACACAATAAAGACACAGTTCAGAAAAAAATTTAAAATCTCCAGAAATCAATCTCAATCACAAGTAAACAATATAGAACCCAAAATAAAGTAATAAAAACCCTCAATGAGGTGCAAGAAAACACTGATAGGCAATTTAAGGAGATCAGAAAACACATTAATAAACAAAACAAGTACTTCACTAAGGAGACTGAAACTTTAAAAACAGAGATAAAGAATTCAATATATGATTTAAAAAATAAGCTAGCAAGTTTAGCTAAAAGAACAGGCAAGATAGAGGAGAGACTCAGAGACATCAAGGAAAAGCAACTAGAGATACTGCAGAGAGAAAAGAGAGACATAATTTTTTTTAAATGACAGAGCTCTCTGAGAATTGTTTGACTCCATTAAAAAGAACAATATAAGAATAATGGGTATATCAGAAGAAAAAAAAATTGGAGACCCTATTCAAACAAATAATTAATGAGAACTTCCCAAGCCTAAAGAAAGAGTTAGATCTTTGAATGCAAAAGGTAAACAAAATGCCACATTACCTCAACACAAAAAGGCTTTCTTCAAGGAATATTGTAATAAAACAGTAAAAAATCAATGACAAAGAAAAAATCCTTAAGGCAGCTAAGGAAAAGAACATAACATATAAAGGGAGGCCCATCTGGTTATCATTAGACTTCTCAGAAGAAACTCTACAAGCCAGAAGAGAGTGGATTCAAACATTCAAAGTACTGAAAGAGAGGAATTACCAGCCAAGAGTACTATATCCATCAAAGTTACCCTTCAAATATGGAGAAATAAAAACTTTTCCAGACATACAGAAGCTGAGGGAATTTATAACCAGAAATCCTCCACAGCAGGAAATAATCAAGGGGGCTATTCTACCAGATACAAAGAACCAAAAAACACAAAACTATAAGTGCAAGTTCCAAGAAAGTTATAATATAAACAAGGATAACCTGTGACAACAATTACATAAAAGGGGACAGAATAAAGATCTGAAGTGGCAAAGTAGAATGAAGTCCAGAAGCACTCATAAGACAAAGGATATTTGTATATATGAAAAATTTTGCTTAATAACCTAATGGTATCCACAAAATAAAAAACCAATGCTAAAACACATAGTTTAAAACAAGAAGAAACATCAGAAATAAGTGTAGAATACCACCAAACAAAAAGAATTGACAGAAACACAAAAGAGAAGAATCAAACAAGACAAAGAGCTACCAGAAAACAAAACATAAAATGGCTGTAGGAAATCCTCAAGCATCACTAAATACCCTAAATGTAAATGAACTGAACTCCCCAATAAAGGGGCATAAAGTAGCAGATTGGTACAAAAAGCAAAACCCTACCATATGCTACCTTCAAGAGACATATCTAAGCTGCAAGGACAAAAGTAGATTCAAAGTGAAAGGTTTGAAAACAATTCTCCAAGCAAATAATATCCAAAGAAAAGCAGGTGTAGCCATACTCATATCTGACAGTGCTGACTTTAAGACAACAAAAGTAACAAGAGACAAAGATGGACATTTCATAATGATAAAGGTGATACTATATCAAGAAGACATAACACTACTTAATATACATTGCTCACAAAAACTAGGGGATCAGGGAATGTGCAGATACTCCAGTATTTTCAGCCTTTTTTTCTCTGTTTTTTTTTTTTGTTTGTTTGTTTGTTTGTTTGTTTTGTTTTGGTTTTTTTTCATTTTTCTGAAGCTGGAAACGGGGAGAGACAGTCAGACAGACTCCCGCATGCGCCCGACCGGGATACACCCGGCACGCCCACCATGGGGCGACGCTCTGCCCACCAGGGGGCGATAATCTGCCCATCCTGGGCGTCGCCATGTTGCGACCAGAGCCACTCTAGCGCCTGAGGCAGAGGCCACAGAGCCATCCCCAGCACCCGGGCCATCTTTGCTCCAATGGAGCCTTGGCTGCGGGAGGGGAAGAGAGAGACAGAGAGGAAAGCGCGGCGGAGGGGTGGAGAAGCAAATGGGCGCTTCTCCTGTGTGCCCTGGCCAGGAATCGAACCCAGGTCCTCCGCACGCTAGGCCGACGCTCTACCGCTGAGCCAACCGGCCAGGGCATTTTCAGCCTTTTGTATAGTACATTTTTACCAATAAAACAAATGTTGGTTTTGCATCTCATTTGCATAATAAAACAACTTTCTTTTACTTGTTTGCTTTTCTGATGTTCTTGTTTAATTTTAAAAAATCAAATGCTTTTTTTATCACTTCATATTTATTTTGAAATATCCCCTAATTTTTGTGAGCAGTAGATATGCACTGAATCAAGGACCACCAAATTTATAGGACATCTACTAACATCTAAAAATAGAAACAGACAAAAACACAATCATACATGAAGATTTCAACACACCATTGACAGCTTTAGATAGATCATCCAAAGAATCAGTAAAGAAATATTGGCCTTAAATGACAGACTAGACCAAATGGACATAATAAATATGTACCGGACATTTCATCCCAGGACATCAGATTATATATTCTTCTTAGTGTTCATAGAACAGTCTTAAGGATAAACTATATGTCGGGCCACAAAACTAACCTGAGCAAATTCAAAGACATTGAATTTATACCAAGCATATTCTCTTACCATAAGGTTTTGAAATTAGAAATCAGCTGCAAAAAGGAAGTAAAGAAACCCACAAAAAATGTGGAAATGGAAACAATATACTTCTTGATAAAAACTGGGTCTAAAGAGAAATAAAAACAGAAATGAAAAGAAACATACAAATAAATGAGAATGACAACACACACACACCATATCAAAAATTCTGGATGCAGCAAAAGCAGTAATAAGAGGGAAGTTTACATCATTACAGGCTTTTATCAAGAAACAAGAGAGATCCCAGGTAAACAACCTAACATTACATCTGGAAGAACTAGGAAAAAAAAAAAAATGAAGGCAAGCCAGTCAGCAGAAGAAAAGATAGTAAAAATTAAAGCAGGATTAATTTCAATAAGAACAACAACAACAAAAACTATGGAAAAATGAATAAAACAAAGAGCTGGTTCTTTGAAAAGATCAATGAAACTGACAAACTCTTGGCTAGCCTCACTAAGGAAAAATGAGAAATGACTCATATAATCAAAATCCAAAATGAAAGTGGAGAAATTACCACAGACATCATAGATTAACAAAGGTCATACTATAATACTATGAAAGATTATATGCCACCAAATACCACACTCTGGATGAAATGGACAAGTTCCTAGA
Organism: Saccopteryx bilineata; assembly: GCF_036850765.1. NCBI lineage: Eukaryota > Metazoa > Chordata > Mammalia > Chiroptera > Emballonuridae > Saccopteryx > Saccopteryx bilineata. The sequence continues at coordinate 67,879,639 of NC_089491.1, read as the reverse complement.
ACAATACTATCTTCCTAGACAGAATCACAAAGAAGTGGAAAACCTAAATAGACTCACCCATAAGCAGGGAGGAAATAGAAACAACTATCAAAACCCTCCCAAAAAGTAAAAGTCCAGGACCAAATGTCTATACTAGTGAATTCTACTAAACATTCAAAGAAGATGTGTTACCTATCCTTCTCAAAGTCTTCCAAAAATAGAAAAGCAACATTCCCTAATATATTTTATAAAGCCAACATAACTCTTATACTAAAACCTGGCAAGTACAACACACACACACACACACACAAAACAAACAAAACAAAAAAACAAACAAAAACCCCCAAAACTACAGACCAATATCTCTAATAAATACAGAGGCAAAATTCCTAAACAAAATACTATCTAATCGAATACAATACATCAAAAAAACAATGCATCGCAATCAAGTGGGATTCATTCAAGGATCACAGGGATGGTTCAACATAATTAAACTGATCAACATAAGACACCATATCAACAAAACAAAGGACAAAACTCATATGATCTTATCAATAGATGCAGAGAAGGCAATCATTAAGATAGGACATCCATTTATGTTTAAAACACTTAATAAAGTTGGTATAGAAGGAAAGTATCTCAGCATAATAAAAACCATATATGACAAACCATCAGCCAATATCATACTATTGATACTGGTGAAAACTTAAGGCTTTTTCTCTAAAATCAGGAAGATGACAAGGCTGTCCACCCTCTTCACTCTTATTTAACATAGTTCTGGACGTTTTAACCAGAGTAATCAGGCAGGAAAAAGAAATAAAAGGCATCCATATCAGGAAAGAAGAAGTAAAGGTATCACCTTTTGCCAATGACATGATCCTATATATAGGAAACTCCAGAAACTCCACCAGAAAAAACTATTATAAACAATAAGTTAATACAGTAAAGTCACAGGATACAAAATCAATATTCAAAAATCTACAGCTTTCCTATATGACAAGAATGAAACTTCATAAAATGAACTTCAAAAAACAATTTCTTTTACAACTGCAATAATAAAATAAAACAAAATGCCTCAGAATAAACATAAAAAAATGTGAAGGACCTATATACTGAAAACTACAAAGCATTATTGAAAGAAATTGAAAAAGACACAATGAAATGGAAAAATATTCCATGTACTTAAATCAGAAGAATCAACACAGTTAAAATGGCCATATTATTCAAATCAATATACAAATTTAATGCAATTCACATTAAAATTTCAATGTCATTTTTTTAAAAGAACCAAAAATGACCAGGTTTGTATGGAACCATAAAAAAACCAAATACCCACAGCAATTTTGAGAAAAAAGGGTGAAGCTGGAGGTATCACACTATCTGACTTCAAATTATACTACAGAGCCACAATAATAAAAACAGCAAGGTATTGGCAGAAAGACATACAGACCAATGGAACAGAATCAAGAGCCTAGAAATAAAACCATATATATATAGTTTATTTGCTCATGTATATGTATATACATATACATGAGCAAATAATCTTTGACAAAGGAGCCAAAAACACACAAAGGAGAACAGAAAGCCTCTTGAATAAATGGTACTGGGAAAATCGGAAAAGAATGAAACTTGCTTACACCTTGTTCCTATGCACAAAACTTAATTCAGAATGGATCAAAGACTTAAATATAAGAGCTGAAATAATAAATTGCATAGAAGAAAACATAGGTACTAAACTTATGGACCTCAACTGTAGAGAACATTGCATGAATTAGACCTCAAAGACAAAGGAAGTAAAGGCAAAAATAAATCAATGGGACTATCTCAAACTAAAAAGTTTCTGCACGGCAAAAGAAACTGACAACAAAACAAAAAGGCAGCAAAACAAATGGGAGATGATATTCACAAACAACAGCTACGATAGGGTTAATATCCAAAATATATTAAGAACTTAAACAGCTCAACAACAAACAAGCAAACAATCCAATTTAAAAATGAGAAGACCTGAACAAACAATTCTCCCAAGAAGACAAATGGCCAACAGATATATGAAAAGATGCTCACCTTTGCTAGTTATTAGAGAAATGCAAATCAAAACTACAAGGAGATACCACCTCATACCCGATAGATTGGCTATTATCAATAAGACAGGTAATAACAAGTGTAGAGGTTGTAGAGAAAAAGGAACCTTCATTCACTGCCGGTGGAAATGTAAACTGGTATAGCCATTATGGAAGAAAGTATGGTAGTTCCTCAAAAAATTAAAATTATTATGACCCAGCAATCTTTCTACTGAGTATCTACCCAAAAAACTCAAAAACATTTGTACCCAAAGACATATGCAACCCCATATTCATTGCAGCATTACTCTCAGTGGCCAAGACATGAAAACAACCAAAGTGCCCCTTGATAGAGGATTGGATAAAGAAGATGTGGTACATAGACACTATGGAATACTACTCAGCCATAATAAATGATGACATTGCAACATTTACAACAACATGGAAGGACCTTGAGAGCATTATGCTGAGTAAAATAAGTAAAACAGAAAAAGCTAAGAACTATATAATTTCATAAATAGATGGGATACAAAACTGAGACTCATGGACATAGATAAAAGTAAAGTGATTACCAGGGGAGAAGGTTGGGGCACGGCAGGAAGGGGAGAGGAGTAAATAGGGACAAATATACCATAACAGAAAATGATCTGACTTTTGATGATGTGTACACAACACAACCAACAATTCAAATGCTAGAGAAATATTTATCTGAAACCTATGTACTTTTATTGGTCTATGCTATCCCATTAAATTTAATTTTCTAAGTTAAAAAAAAGACTTAAAGAAAAAGAAAGTTAAAAAATAAAGAATAAAAAGAAAAAGGATAAAGAGACTGGAAAAGGAGAAAAGAAACAATTTTTATTTCAAAAAAAAAAAAAAAACAGAGAAAGGGCAACCCTGTGCTCACAGTGGGGAAGCAAAAAGCAACTGAGCTTACTCTGCAGGCCCTTAAAGAGTTCAGAAATCGGCAACACAAAATACTGGAAGTGCAGGTGAAAGTGGAGCGAAAATAGAACAATGTGTTGAAAGTCTGTTTGCAGTGCAGTTAGATCCTCAGACTCCTGTCTCTGTCCGAGCAGCCTAGTGACTGCCCTTCTCACCTCACTTGAGAACTATAAGAAGAAAAAACCAAAGGCCCCTTCAACTAAGACAGACCCAGCAAGGAAGCATGTTGCAAACAGAGCAAAAAGAATTTGTACATGTTGAGTTCTGAAACCCACAGTCCTCTTCCCTCATTTGGTTCATAGAACAATAGTAATAAGTCTATTCATCTTTAAATAAGACATTAAAATAATTTTCTCTAGAGAATCTTACTATCCCATGAGATAGCTGGTTGGTTGGTTGGTTGGTCTTTATGATACTTTATAAATGTAAAACCTGTTCTCAGTTCATAGGCCATATAAAATTAGGTGACAGGAATGTAGTTTGTTGACTTTAGTTTACTCAACAGCAACACTGGAAGCCAAGTAACAGTGGAACAATGCATCCAATAGTCTGAAGGAAATTTATTTCCTACCAGAACTTTATACTCAGCCAAACTATCAATTTAGCTAACAGGAGAAAAACATTTTTGGTCTCAAATTTTTTTTCCATCTAAGTACCATTTTTCAGGATTCTACCATGGCATGTGTGCCAACAAATAGAATACATATATTTTAAAAGAAAAGAAAATGACATTACAAAATCTGAGATCTTCCAAGAAAAATATGAAGAAAACTTACATTATGATAACAAGATATATCAGGAGAGAATCCATTCCAGATTAGAGAAAGTTCAAGTCTCCAAGAAAAAAAATTCTTCCCAGAGATGAAATTTATAGAATACCTAATACAATTAAATATTAATTTTAATATGACCTTATTTCTTACTCTATACTTTTTCTTTATGACTGAGGGGGAAAATATATGTATATAGAACAGTTGAGTATTTTACAATCTCACTTTAGGCCAAAAGAATAGTAGTCATGGTGAAAATTTGGGACCCCTGTCCATCAGAGACCCTAGGGAGTCATTCTACATCACTGTACAGAAGAATTGCCTCAAGGTACACACCACATATAGGAAGGAAATCACAGAATCCATATGGGTGAAATGATTTTGGTCGTCTCTTGTACTGGTTAAAATCCTGTTCTATTTATAAATAAAAGACACTTAGCAGATGAGCAACTTCAATTTTCCCTTACCAAAATCCTCTTTCACACTTCTTAGAAGAAATTCTAAGCTAATGCACTACATTTATTAGAATATGAATCAAGTTATATTATTTCCTGAATCGAACCTCCATTGTTAGAAAGAACAAACTGGTTGTTGAGCCTTTTCCTAAAGAAAGTACATATATAGGTTGTTTTAGTTATTAGTCCAAGTAACAATTTCGTAATATTCCCTCAACAGTCATTCATTTTCATGAGATACTCTAAAATTTAGCTGTTTCTTGGCTAAGCTGAAGCTTACTCCAAACTCCTGATCTTTTCTGTATGGATTCATGCCATTTATATTCCTTGAGTTTATCACAGCCTCTTCTTAAAAAACTATAAAATAACTTATTCGTTTCAACAAATACCTCACTTTCTGACTCCACGTCCCTCTTCTGAACCTAAAAGCCACAGACTATTTCTTAGCTACTCTTTCATTTTGGTTCATCTGATTTCATTGTTCTCACCCTTTTTCTTCTCATTTTATCCTTCCTTTCCTCCATTTTGAGCCAGACTTTTAGCTGATCTCCTTTTTACTTCAGAGTTCCCTTCCCACAGCTGGCCCCAGGCTCAGAGAATAAAGCCACCATGATCTATTCTTCTTGAACTATTACTACTGTTTTTAAATTTTGGCTAAATTTTGTAAGGCCTGGTAGTTACTATATTTCTCTGTCATTCATCTCCCTACCACTTTTCTCTCTTTTCCCCTTGTTAACTATCTACTCTGTCAGTTGTAATTGATCCAACAGCAATTAATTCTCTTTCTGCATGAATCAGTCTAGAAGGAATTACTCACTCATGGGTAAGGTCTCTTTGCCATCACAAAAAACCAATGAAGTTGTTATTATCACCCAATTTTAGAGATAAGGAAATTAAAGAACAGAGAGGCTAAAAAACTTTTCTAAGCTCATAAGGCTAGTAAGTTGCAGAGCAGTAGGCAAGTCTAAATCTATCTAACTCTAATCCCATGATTACTCACTGCACCATGTTGCTTTTGCATGAAACAGTGCCACTGTCTCTGTGGTTCAGTAGTATCACTTATAACTAAACCTCAGAGGATTTTGGTTGAATATGCATTTAAATTCAAAAGCACCTGTGTTGCCTCAGAATAATAAGCAGGGGTTTTCTGGAAGATACTAAACATATGTTAGAGGATATTATGTTGTATTCCTAAGGGTAAGGAACATAATTATAATTATATATTCTGCTCCCCCTGAAAAAGAACTAGATCTTTACCTGTTGACTTTTTCATACTCATGCAGAAACCATTAAAGTTCCCTAAATTACTATAGGGAGTAAAGCAATGTTTGTCTTAAGAAAGAGACATGTTTCAGTTTGAAATAAAAATGATTCAATTCAGAAAAAGAGATTTTTCTCACCGATGAAGGTAACTTGAAGACACTTACTCAGCAAGAGTGAAGGAAGGAGTAAATCTAAGAAACTCTGTGCTAGCATGGCCCTGGACAGTGAGGCTTAGAGACACAGATGGCATGAACAAGGAGAATAGTGGCATGGCTCCAGAGCCACACTAACATAACACAGAGCACAGGAATAGCTGCTCGTTCTATTGTCAGATGAGAAAATAAAAGCACTTCTTCAATATACACAGTGGGGGACCTACAGGTAAAGGGAGGAGACTTGCAGAGGAAAGACAAGAATATGTGAAGATGATAAAAATGTTCACTTGCCCAAGAAGTGGACTTTACCAACGACAATTTTCCCAGGATTTAAGGGCAAATCACAACAGAAATTATTGAAAGGAAGTTTATATGAAAAGCTAAAATAAAATCTCTAAAGCCAGTAGCCACAGCCACCATCACAGCTGCCTGGCCTGTGCAGGTTCACATTGGATTTGGACAGTCAGTAAAGAAACAACGAAGCCAAGAACTGGTGGGCCATTAGCTTTAATCCTAGCTTGCACCTAGTGGGCAAGTAAAAACACACACTGAGCTCCAAAACCCACTCTTTCAGTGCTCACAAAACTACTGATTTATCCTAGTTTTCTAGAATCTAAGGTTTCTAGCTCACCAGCCTTATTCACCTGTTTCCATCTCCTTCTCCCTACACAAACTCTGCACAAACTGGCTTCTCATTCAGCACTCCACCATCTTGGCTGCTTCTCCTGGTCTCCTCCACGTGGCCTTTCTCTGCTCTCCTCTCTGCTCTCTCCTCTAATGCTAATCTCAGGAACTGAGAGAGTAAGCTCCCGGTCTGTCCCCATTTTATAGTGTAGAAATCAAAACCTTTAATCCAATATACAAACAAGGAAGTCTCTGATACAAAGTCATTTCTCTGAGGCATCATGGGATTCCTCATAAGACTGCACCACCCCCTATCATGCCCCTATCATGTCAAGGGTGTGGGGAAAAGCTGAATCTTAAAACTAAGCTTTAGCCTGACCAGGCGGTGGTGCAGTGGATAGAGCATCAGACTGGGACGCAGAGGACCCAGGTTCGAGACCCCGAGCTCGCCAGCTTGAGTGCAGGCTCATCTGATTTGAGCAAGGCTCACCAGCTTGAGCCCAAGGTCACTGGCTCGAGCAAGGGGTCACTCAGTCTGCTGTAGCCCCTCTCCCGGTCAAGGCATATAAGAGAAATCAATCAACGAACAACTAAGGAACCGCAACGAAGAATTGATCGTTCTCATCTCTCTCCTGTCTGTCTGTCCCTCTCTCTGACTCTCTCTGTCTCTGCCACACACACACACACACACACACACACACACACACACACACAAACTAAGCCTTAGGCTATAACCACCCTGCATATAGCCTGTCCCTCACACCCAATGCAAACTATAAGCTAGCAAACATATATATTTACAAACTTATTTGACCAACAAAATCACATAATTTAAAAAACATTTTTGCTATTGTCTCATTTAATTCTCTAACTATATAATATTATACATGATATATTATAAAAAACAAAAACATTAGATTTGACATCAGAAGACTTAGAGAAAATAAAAGTTAAATAATTTAATAAACAGTGAATTACTATACAAAATTATTTTCATCATTGTTATTGATGGGGGATGTCAAGAGTTAAAATTTTAGCTTAAATAATAGTAGCTTTAGTTATTACCAATAAACTTAATCGCTTCTCGGCCTTTTGGCTAAGATCAAGTGTAGTTATTACCAATAAACTTAAAGGTTAATGAAAGTAAAAGCTTTGTTCCAGGAACAGAGATACTGAATGGGCCTGCATGACTTAATGAGATCTGTAAGCAATCCACCCTTGTACCCCAGGGGACTGCAAGTAATCCACTTTTGTGCCTGAGAGATCTGTGAGCGAGAGAAGCCCTTGTGCCCCAAGGACTGAATGACCACTGACTATGATCTAATTATCTTTGACTATGATCTGATTAATTCTCCCTTGAAATTCTAAAACACTTACCTACCTTTTCTTCCCCTCATAAAAAGGTTGGCTCAGGGTAGGGGGTTGACATAACTTGTTAGGGTACAAAACCTCAGATCACCAGCCATTTGAATGAAGCACCCATAAAGATTCAATTCCTATCTCTACTTATTTGGCTGAAGTGGGGACAGGCAGCACAAACACCGATATTTCTGGTTTCATTATCTTTTGTAACCGTCATCTGACCACTAAGTAAAAAGGTCAAATGTTAGTGTTCCATTCTTCCACATGATAGAAATAAGGTTTAAAGGGGTAAAGTAGGCCCTGGCCGGATGGCTCAGTGGTGAAGCGTTGGCCTGGTGTGTGGAAGTCCTGGGTTCGATTCCCGGCCAGGGCACACAGGAGAGGCGCCCATCTGCTCCTCCATCCCTCCCTCTCTCCTTCCTCTCTGTCTTTCTGTTCCCCTCCCACAGCCAAGGCTCCATTGGAGCAAAGATGGCCTGGGCACTGAGGATGGCTCCATGGCCTCTGCCTCAGGCGCTAGAGTGGCTCTGGTCGCAACAGAGCGACGCCCCAGATGGGCAGAGCATCGCCCCCTGGTGGGCGTGCTGGGTGGATCCCGGTCGGGCGCATGCGGGAGTCTGTCTGACTGCCTCCCCGTTTCCAGCTTCAGAAAATACAAAAAAAAAGGGGGGGGGGGGAAGTAAACTATTTTCACCAGGAAGTGATAGAGAAATGAGACTGTTACTCAAATAGAAGCTTTCTTATTTCAAGTTGTAATATATTTTACTATTTTTTTCTTTGTAGATTAATTTATGAGTACATTGAAAAGAGATTTTGGTAAGGAGAGAAGTGAAAACTGAAAGATTTCAGCTAAAACAGAAAAACCAAGACCAGTGTCCTTTTTAAAGAATGATCAAATAGACTAATCAGATACTATCTTTAAGTTTATAAGCTTAATTTTAAAAGGATTAAACTACTTTCCTGGGAAATTACTTTAAGAAACTTCTTACCCTCCACCTACTTTTTATTTATTTATTGCCTGAAGAGTTTAAAAAAAGATAATAAATTGCATGATCAATACAAACAACAAAGTTGCTTTGCTTAAAGCTGATAACAGAGTATATAGATTTTTCATGAATAATTGAAAAAGGTTTAACAAAAAGGTTTGAATTCTCCTGTCTCTGCCCCTCTTCTTCTCTGCATTTATTACGGAGCCAGTTCCTGACTCTTCACATGGAAAGAAATCAAACCCACTTAAGTCAATCACCCCCCACAGCCAGGAGGGTTTATTTACTGCCTGCAGAGAGCAAGCCACAGTCAGCTACATAGTAAATGTTCAGGAAGAAGCAATCTACATCCTAAAGGGATGAAAGCCTATCAGTCACTCCCTAGCCAAAACCCAGGGCTGATGACCTTAGTGTGTGAAAGCTAGGCAATTTTTTGTTGCAAATTACAATAACTGCATTACCTTCAAACCTGTTGTTCTTCAAGAGGCATCAGATAGTTTTCTTTAAGGTGACCTTGAAAGCACCTTTTTGTTGTTGCTCTTATTTGTTCCATACATTTTTTTATTATTGTGGTAAAAACACTTAAGATGGAATCTACCCTCTTAACAAGTTGATAAGTGCTCTGTACAGTATGATTAACTATATGTACAATATTGTACAGCAGATCTCTAGAATTCATTAATCTTGCATTACTGAAACTTATGCCTATTGAAAGGCAATTCCCAATTCCCCTCTCCCTATCACCCTTGGCAACCAACATTTAATTCTCTGTTTCCGTTTCTATGAGTTTATTTTACACAAGTAGAATCAGGCACTAGTTATCCTACTATGACTAACTCATTTCACTGTTATATATTAAACATCAATGGATGGACGGACAAAGAAAATGTGATATACACATGGAACAGAATATTCTCCAAACTTTAAAATAAGAAAAAAAAAAGGAGGAGGAAATCCTGCCATATGCAACAACATGGATGAACCTGGAGAACATTATGCTAACTGAAAGATGCACTTGTAGCCTGACCTGTGGTGGTGCAGTGGATAAAGCGTTGACCTGGAAATGCTGAGGTCGCCGGTTCAAAACCCTGGGCTTGCCTGGTCAAGGCACATATGGGAGTTGATGCTTCCAGCTCCTCTCCCCTTCTCTTTCTCTGCCTCTCTCTCCTCTCTCCCCCTCTCTGTCTCTCTCTCTCTCCCTCTTTCTCTCCTCTCTAAAAATGAATTTAAAAAAAAAAGATACACTTGTAGTTTAGAGATATATTTCACATCTTCACTCGACCAACAATGAACATATAGGATATTCAGAAAGGTTTTTGATCTGCATGGCTTATCTCCCCAAGATTCTGACAGAAAAATGTTGGTAAGAATTAAGGCTACTATAGTTCAGTATCTGATTCAAGATGACAAAGTCTGGTCATTTTGGTGACTATGGCCTAAGCCCTAGGGGTTTCTTCATCTTATCTCCTCTCTCATTCTTCCCTCATATAGAACCGAACTCTAACAGGAAACCTTCCATCCTTCTGAACTAAAAGACCAGAAGATAGAACCTGGGGCACCATAGCCATTAGAACATGAGGGGAAATCTCAGAAAGAAAGGACCTATAGAATGGAAATAAGGAGCCTGACCAGGCGGCGGCCCAGTAGATAGAGCATCAGACTGGGACACGGAGGACCCAGGTTCGAAACCCCAAGGTTGCCAGATAGAGTGCGGGCTCATCTGGTTTGAGTGAGGTTCACCAGCTTGAACCCAAGGTCGCTAGCTTGAGCAAGGGGTCACTTGGTCTGCTGTAGCCCCCTGGTCAAGGCCCATATGAGAAAGCAATCAATGAACAACTAGGGTGCCACAACGAAGAAGAATTGATGCTTCTCATCTCTCTCCCTTCCTGTCTGTCCTTATCTGTCCCTCTCTCTGTCTCTCTCTGTCTCTGACACACACACACACTCACACACACACACACACACACAAGAATGGAAATAAGGAAACCACGAATAGTGAGCATGAACTCTGCCCTAGTCTCTGGGTGACCTTTAAACCATGCATACTTGGGTAGCTTGCAGGTAAGGCTTAGAGAACTGAATTTGAAATTTAAGCCACCACAAATGCAAGAGGGAAAGAGTTTGCAGTTTGAGTCTAGCAAAGTTAATTCTCTCCTGAAACAGAAACACCAGTAGTCTTTAAGGAAGTAAACAGAATCTAGAATTTCTACAAAGAAATATTCTGTTCTAAGCTTTCCAGGATATAGTAATCTATAACTATGCAACAAGAACCAAAAGAATGTTATCTCTGTTTACAAGAAAGATAATTAATGGAGGCCAACATCAGGATAAGACAGATGTTAAAATTAAGAAGCATAACAAATAAAAGATAGGGAATCTGAACAGTGAAATATAAAACATAGAATAGAACAAAAGGAAAATTACTGAAATATACAATATCTTATATTAAAGATTATATTGATGAACATAATTGCATATCAGAGAGATAATAAAAAGTATCAGTGAACTTGAAATTACCCATTAAATAGAAATTATTCAGATGGAAAAAAAGAGAAATAATATTAAAAAGATTTAAACAAAATTTTAAGGGTCTGTGGAATAATGTCCAAAGTCTACCATACGTATATGTGGAAGCCCAGGTTTGGGGGGAAAATAGGTCAGGAAATGTATTTGAATAAATAGTCAAAATCTCCCCCAAATTTGGTAAAATACTTATATAAAAATATTGAAGTAGATCAATGAACTCCACACTGGATAAATACAAAGAAAACCATCACTATATATAATCAAGCTGCTGTAAAATCAAAGTTAAATATAAACACTTAAAATAACCAGAGAAAAATGACATATTACAGGGAAATAATTATTATTGTACACATCTCATTGGAAACTAGGGAGGTCAGAAAACAAACAATACCCTGTAAAATACTGAAAGAATAATCTGTTAACCCAAAATTCTATATACAGTGAAAATAACCTTCAAGAATTAAGGTTAAAATAATGAAATTTTTAGATAAAACAAAACTAAGAGAATCACCAGCAGACCTATACTATAAGAAATGAAACAAAAATAACTGTTTTTAAATTGTTCTTAAGGTTGAATAAAAATGGTATCAAAATGAAAATCAGATCTTCAAGAAAGACCAGAAAGCATCAGATATGGTGAATATCTGGGCAAATAAGAAAACACAATATTTCAGCCCTGGCTGGTTGGCTCAGTGGTAGAGCATCGGCCTGGCGTGCAGAAGTCCCGGGTTCGATTCCAGGCCAGGGCACACAGGAGAAGCACCCGTCTGCTTCTCCACCCCTCCCCCTCTCCTTCCTCTCTGTCTCTCTCTTCCCCTCCCGCAGTGAGGCTCCATTGGAGCAAAGATGGCCCGGGCGCTGGGGATGGCTCCTTGGCCTCTGCCCCAGGCGCTGGAGTGGCTCTGGTCGCAACAGAGCGACGCCCTGGAGGGGCAGAGCATCGCCCCCTGGTGGGCAGAGCGTCACCCCCTGGTGGGCGTGCCGGGTGGATCCTGGTCGGGCGCATGCGGGAGTCTGTCTGACTGTCTCTCCCCATTTCCAGCTTCAGAAAAATACAAAAAAAAAAAGAAAACACAATATTTCTATTAATTTTTTTAAAATATATATGATTAGCCTGACTGGTGGTGGCACAATGAATAGAGCATCAACCTGGGAGCTGAGGTCCCAGGTTCAAAACCCCAAGGTTGCTGGCTTGACTGTGGGTTCATTGACATGATCCCATGGTTGCTGGTTTGAATCCAAAGGTCACTGGCTATAATTCCAAGGTTGCTAGCTTGAGCTCAAGGTCACTGGCTCAGCTGGAGCCTCCCAGTCAAGGCACATATGAGAAACAATCAATAAACAACTAAAATGGGGAGTGATGTCACGGAAATGGCGCCGTGAGCAGCGCGTCCGACAGCTCTCCCCTAAATCACAAAAATTTATCAACTAGAAACAGAAAAATTTATCCTCGGAGCATTCCGGAGTTCCACACAAACTGATAGCGAAAGGACTGTTATCACTTGAATCTGAGAGACGAGGGTGTGGAGGAATCTACCACAGGGACGTTCTTTCAAACCGCAAGGAAGTGCGCCTGTGGTGAGTCAGCCCATATACTTGGGAGCCGTGAGCCGCCGCGAGCGGCCGACGTGAGCCACCACTGCGAGCCGCCGCGAGCCCCCGCGAGCGGCCGCCGCGAACCACTGCCGTGAGCCACCATGAGCAGCCTCGCGCGCGCCCGGTCCGGTTGAGCACCGCTGACGTTCCCAGGGGCCGCACACTGCGAGTGGGGGTCGCCGGCCACCGGTGCCCGGAGCGCCCCATTCGCGCGCATGCCTTGGGCATTCCACGCGCCCAGGGCGCCCTGCTGGCCCGCACACCCAGGGGGCTCCATTATCCTGCGCCTGGTGCGGTCCAGCCGCCAGCGGCGGGGCGAGCGGGAGAGGCTTGGGAGATTCTCTCCGTGGGCGGGGCACCTCACCCAGCCATTCAAGCTAACAATCAAGCGTTGGGGGAGGGGCGCGTGCAGGCAGCCTAAAATACCTTCGGAAGCACAGCTGCGACCCAATCACTGAAATTAGCTTAACCCATGAAATCTGCGCACCCTCGGTTCTAATTGATAAGATCTCTCTCAATTCAGCGTTCCAAGACAAGAGGCGTGATATTTTTTAGTGCCTCTCGCTAAAGGGGCGGGGGCAACTTCTCATTAATAGAGCCTCCATATTTAGGGATAAACGCTAACAAGAAGGACTTGGCAGATAATAAGGTCTATACTACACTAGTCGTAAGCAGAGACTAGTGCCTCTTCTTCCCTGCAAAAACAGGCTACAAAGTGTGGAAAGCCTGGGTTGAGAGGTCCAACTAAATGATAGGCGCTGAACAGTCACCTTGACAACAATTGACTCCCACCCCCGCCTGATTACACTGGAGGCCCTGACTGTCAGAGCCTTTCCCAAAGCCTTGCACTGAGTGGGGATAGAGTGGGGATTTCCCAGCTCTTTGAGCCTCTTACTCCCCAGGCAGAAGCAGTTGCAGCCTTATAGCTGGATCACCAGGCTGCTAATTCAGAAAGGGGGGAATAGGAGAGAGAATCCAGGAAAGCAAACTCTCTCATCGTTGGACCCTGCAAACGCCAACAAGCCTTTACTTCCAGCAAGACTAAAGCCAATTATATGACATTGCCATAGAATCCCATCAACTGCAAATCCCTACCTAAGAGTGACACAGGGGCAGAGCCTGGGGTACAGAGTCACCGACCAGGAAGAGGGAGAGAAAAGAAAAAGGAAGAAGTTAACCTCTCAAAATCAAGAAAAACCCACAGACTTTACAACTTGATCCACTATTTTTTTCTTGTTGTTGTTGTTGTTTGTTTCTTCTATCTTTTTGCCTTTATTTCCTCCACCTCGGTCCTTCTATTCTCTGCCCATCTTATGCTTCCCCTTTCTTGAACTACACTACGCATGAGTGTTGCATTTTATTTTTCTTCTTCATCCTCACCCTCCTTTAAGGTTATACTCCAAAACACTTAACTCTCACTCTCTCCTTTTTTTTTTTTTTTTTTGTCTTGCTTTATTTTGTTTTTTTCTCTTCCTATTTTATTTCTTCCTTCGTTTTACTCATTTTTTCCTTTCTATTCGTTTTTTCTTTTCTCATTTTACTTTCCTCCCATATAATCCTCAATCACGAACAAATTAGTTAATTTGGGACTCAAGGCTTTTTTTTGGCTTTATTTCTCTTTTTTGCTTTTGTTTTTATTTTTTTTTCTTGTTTGTTTATTTTTGTGGCATTTTGGGTCCTCCCAACCCAAGGTCTCCATTGTATTTAGTCTTCGCTCCACTTAATACAACAGATTTTTACTTATTATTTTTATTTTTTCTTCTTTATTATTCTTTTTTGGTCCTTTTTTCTGGTTCCCTCTTATCCCTCTCATTATATCTCTTAGTTGACCATCACATACAAGCAAATCATCTTATGCTTGTCTAAGATTTTCATCCTTTTTTTTTTTTTTTTTTGCATTTAGTAGGTTCCTACTCCCTTTTTTTTGCCCCTTGAACCCTTCACCCCAAATCAGGCCCTCCATTATAGGCACGATATTTCCCTGAGGAGGGGAGAGGAGGGAAAGAGAAGAGAGGAAAAAAAGGGGGAAATAATAAATTATTACTGTTTTTTTTTGTGGGGTGTTTTACCTTTTTTTTTTTTTTTTTTTTTTTTTTTACTTTTTACTCTTTAATTCTTATTAGTGCTATCAATAAGACCACCCTCAGATGCCGATAAGAAAGAGGAAATCGAATATTATGGATACAAAAGAAAGAGAGGTAACACAAATAGATGTGGAAAAATCTATGGAGAAAAGACTTAACATATTGGAAGCCTTGGAGCTAAATGACAGAGAATTTAAAATAGAAATCTTAAAAATACTCAGAGATATACAAGAAAACACAGAAAGGCAATATAGGGAGATCAGAAAACAACTCAATGAACACAAAGAATATATTACCAAGGAAATTGAAACTATAAAAACAAATCAAACAGAAATGAAAAATTCAATTCACGAGCTGAAAAACGAGGTAACAAGCTTAGCTAACAGAACAGCCCAGATTGAAGATAGGATTAGTGAAATAGAAGACAAACAACTTGAGGCACAACAGAGAGAAGAAGAAAGAGACTCAAAAATAATAAAAAATGAGAAAGCCCTACAGGAATTGTCTGACTCCATCAGAAAGAATAACATAAGAATAATAGGTATATCAGAGGGAGAAGAGAAAGAAAATGGAATGGAGAATATACTCAAACAAATAATAGATGAGAACTTCCCAAGCCTGTGGAAGGAACTAAAGCCTCAAATTCAAGAAGCAAACAGAACACTGAGTTTTCTTAACCCCAACAAACCCACTCCAAGGCACATCATAATAAAGATGACACAAACCAATGACAAAGAAAAAATTCTCAAGGCAGCCAGGGAAAAGAAGAGTACAACATATAAAGGAAGGCCTATTAGATTATCATCAGATTTCTCAGCAGAAACTCTACAAGCTAGAAGAGAGTGGACCCCAATATTTAAAGCCCTGAAAGAGAGGAACTTTCAGCCAAGAATACTATACCCATCAAAGCTATCCTTCAAGTATGAAGGAGATATAAAAACATTCACAAATACAGAAAAGATGAGAGAATTTATCACCAGAAAGCCCCCACTCCAGGAAATACTAAAGGGGGTTTTCCAACCAGATTCAAAGAACAAAAGAAAACAACACCACAAGTAACAGCTCCACCAAGAACACAATAAAACCAAACTTAAACTGTGACAACAAAGGAAAAAAAGGGGGGAGAGGATGGAGATTAACAGTAGCAAAGGATGATGAAGTGCAGAAATACTTATAAGATAGGGTACTACAATGAATATGGTAGGTACCCTTTTCATTACTTAATGGTAACCACCCTTAAAAAAACCACCACAAAAACACTTGACTTAAAAAAGGTAGCAACAGAGGAAAGAAGTATGGAACACAAACAAACAAAAACAAATGATAGAAAAACAAAAAAGAAGAATCAAACTAGATACAAAACTAACAGAAAGCAATTTATAAAATGGCAGTAGGGAACCCACAAGTGTCAATAATTACACTAAATGTAAATGGATTAAACTTACCAATAAAAAGACACAGAGTAGCAGAATGGATTAAAAAAGAAAATCCAACTATATGCTGCCTACAAGAAACACATCTAAGCAACAAGGATAAAAACAAATTCAAAGTGAAAGGCTGGAAAACAATACTCCAAGCAAACAACACCCCAAAAAAAGCAGGTGTAGCAATACTCATATCTAATAATGCTGACTACAAGACAGAAAAAGTACTCAGAGACAAAAATGGTCATTTCATAATGATTAAGGGGAAGTTGAATCAAGAAGACATATCAATCCTTAATATATATGCACCAAACCAAGGAGCACCAAAATATATAAGACAGCTACTTATTGACCTTAAAACAAAAACTAACAAAAATACAATCATACTTGGAGACCTCAATACACCGCTGACGGCTCTAGATCGGTCATCCAAACAGAGAATCAATAAAGATATAGTGGCCTTAAACGAAATACTAGAACACCTGGATATGATAGACATCTACAGGACACTTCATCCCAAAGCGACAGAGTATACATTTTTCTCTAGTGTACATGGAACATTCTCAAGAATTGACCATATGTTGGGCCACAAAGACAATATCAGCAAATTTAGAAAAATTGAAATTGTACCAAGCATATTTTCTGATCATAAAGCCTTGAAACTAGAATTCAACTGCAAAAAAGAGGGGGAAAAACCCACAAAAATGTGGAAACTAAACAACATACTTCTAAAAAATGAATGGGTCAAAGAAGAAATAAGCGCAGAAATCAAAAGATATATACAGACAAATGAAAATGAAAATATGACATATCAGAATCTCTGGGATGCAGCAAAAGCAGTAATAAGAGGAAAGTTCATATCACTTCAGGCCTATATGAACAAACAAGAGAGAGCCGAAGTAAACCACTTAACTTCACACCTTAAGGAACTAGAAAAAGAAGAACAAAGACAACCCAAAACCAGCCGAAGAAAGGAGATAATAAAAATCAGAGCAGAAATAAATGAAATAGAGAACAGAAAAACTATAGAAAAAATCAATAAAACAAGGAGCTGGTTCTTTGAAAAGATCAACAAAATTGACAAACCCTTGGCAAGACTCACCAAGGAAAAAAGACACAGGACTCAAATAAATAAAATCCAAAATGAAAGAGGAGAGATCACCACAGACATCATAGATATACAAAGAATTATTGTAGAATACTATGAAAAATTATATGCCACCAAATACAACAATCTAGAAGAAATGGATAAATTCCTAGAACAATACAACCTTCCTAGACTGAGTCATGAAGAAGCAGAAAGCCTAAACAGACCAATCAGCAGGGAGGAAATAGAAAAAACTATTAAAAACCTCCCCAAAAATAAAAGTCCAGGCCCAGACGGTTATACTAGTGAATTCTATCAAACATTCAAAGAAGACTTGGTTCCTATTCTACTCAAAGTCTTCCAAAAAAATTGAAGAAGAAGCAATACTTCCAAACACATTTTATGAGGCCAACATAACCCTCATACCAAAACCTGGCAAGGATGGCACAAAGAAAGAAAACTACAGACCAATATCTCTAATGAATACAGATGCTAAAATACTAAACAAAATACTGGCAAACCGAATACAACAACATATTAAAAAAATAATACATCATGATCAAGTGGGATTCATCCCAGAATCTCAAGGATGGTTCAACATACGTAAAACGGTTAATGTAATACACCATATCAACAAAACAAAGAACAAAAACCACATGATCTTATCTATAGATGCAGAAAAGGCTTTTGATAAAATACAACACAATTTTATGTTTAAGACTCTCAACAAAATGGGTATAGAAGGAAAATATCTCAACATGATAAAGGCCATATATGATAAACCATCAGCCAACATCCTATTAAACGGCATAAAACTGAGGACTTTCTACCTTAAATCAGGAACAAGACAGGGTTGTCCACTCTCTCCACTCTTATTCAACGTGGTGCTAGAAGTTCTGGCCAGAGCAATCAGACAAGACAAAGAAATAAAAGGCATCCATATCGGAAAAGAAGAAGTAAAGCTATCACTTTTTGCTGATGATATGATCCTATACATCGAAAACCCGAAGGACTCCACAAAAAGATTATTAGAAACAATAAACCAATACAGTAAGGTCGCAGGATACAAAATTAACATACAAAAGTCCATAGCCTTTCTATATGCCAACAATGAAATATTAGAAAACGAACTCAAAAAAATAATCCCCTTCACGATTGCAACAAAAAAAATAAAATACCTAGGAATAAACATAACAAAGAACGTAAAGGACCTATATAATGAAAATTACAAAGCATTGTTAAGGGAAATTGAAAAAGATACAATGAGATGGAAAAATATTCCTTGTTCTTGGATAGGAAGAATAAATATAATCAAAATGGCCATATTACCCAAAGCAATATACAAATTTAATGCAATTCCCATCAAAATCCCTATGAGATTTCTTAAAGAAATGGAACAAAACATCATCAGATTTATATGGAACTATAAAAAACCCCGAATAGCCAAAACAATCCTAAGGAAAAAGAATGAAGCTGGGGGCATTACAATACCTGACTTTAAACTATATTATAGGGCCACGATAATCAAAACAGCATGGTATTGGCAAAAAAATAGACACTCAGACCAATGGAACAGAATAGAAAGCCCAGAAATAAAACCACATATATATGGTCAAATAATCTTTGATAAAGGGGCCAACAACACACAATGGAGAAAAGAAAGCCTCTTCAACAAATGGTGTTGGGAAAACTAGAAAGCCACATGCAAAAGAATGAAACTCGACTACAGCCTGTCCCCGTGTACTAAAATTAATTCAAAATGGATCAAAGACCTAAATATAAGACCTGAAACAATAAAGTACATAGAAGAAGACATAGGTACTAAAATCATGGACCTGGGTTTTAAAGAACATTTTATGAACTTGACTCCAATGGCAAGAGAAGTGAAGGCAAAGATAAATGAATGGGACTACATCAGAATTAAAAGTTTTTGCTCAGCAAGAGAAACTGATATCAAAATAAACAGACAGCCAACTATATGGGAACTGATATTTTCAAACGACAGCTCAGATAAGGGCCTAATATCCAAAATTTACAAAGAACTCATAAAACTCAACAACAAACAAACAAGCAATCCAATAAAAAAATGGGAAGAGGACATGAACAGACACTTCTCCCAGGAAGAGATACAAATGGCCAACAGATATATGAAAAGATGCTCAGCTTCATTAGTTATTAGAGAAATGCAAATCAAAACTACAATGAGATACCACCTCACTCCTGTTAGATTAGCTATTATCAACAAGACGGGTAATAGCAAATGTTGGAGAGGCTGTGGAGAAAAAGGAACCCTCATTCACTGTTGGTGGGACTGTAAAGTAGTACAACCATTATGGAGGAAAGTATGGTGGTTCCTCAAAAAACTGCAAATAGAACTACCTTATGACCCAGCAATCCCTCTACTGGGTATATACCCCAAAACCTCAGAAACATTGATACGTGAAGACACATGTAGCCCCATGTTCATTGCAGCACTGTTCACAGTGGCCAAGACATGGAAACAACCAAAAAGCCCATCAATAGAAGACTGGATAAAGAAGATGTGGCACATATACACTATGGAATACTACTCAGCCATAAGAAATGATGACATCAGATCATTTACAGCAAAATGGTGGGATCTTGATAACATTATAAGGAGTGAAATAAGTAAATCAGAAAAAAACAAGAACTACATGATTCCATACATTGGTGGAACATAAAAATGAGACTAAGAGACATGGACAAGAGTGTGGTGGTTACCAAGGGTGGGGGGGGAGGGAGGACATGGGAGGGAGGGAGGGAGAGAGTTAGGGGGAGGGGGAGGGGCACAGAGAACTAGATAGAGGGTGACGGAGGACAATCTGACTTTGGGCGAGGGGTTTGCAACATAATTTGATGACAAAATAACCTAGACATGTTTTCTTTGAATATATGTACCCTGATTTATTAATGCCATCCCATTACCATTAATAAAAATTTATTAAAAAAAAAACTAAAATGATACAACTATGAGTTGATGCTTTGCAACTCTCTCCCTTCCTGTTTCCATCTCTCTCTCCGTCTCTCTCTCTCTCTCTTGCTTATATATATGATTAAAGAAAAATATATTGTTTTATGGTGCTTACAATATATATTCAATGCAAAAGAGCTAAATATAAGACCTGAAACAATCAATTAAAGAGACAAAAACATAGGTACTAAACTTATGGACCTTGGTATTAGAGAAGAGTTTATGAATTTGACCCCAAAAGTAGGGGTAGTAAAGGCAGAAATAAATCAATGGACTATATCAAACTACAAAACTCTGCACAGCAAAAGAAACTGCCAACAAAATAAAAAGGTAACCAAACTAATGGGAGAAGATATTTGCAAACAATAGCTCCCAAAAGGGGTTAATATCCAAAATGTATAAAGAACTCATACAGCTCCACACCAAACAAACAAACAATGCAATTTAAAAATGTGCAAAGGATCTGAACAGACACTTCTCTCATGAAAACATACAAACAACAAGTAAACATATGAAAAGATTCTCATCTTCACTAGCTATTAGAGAAATGCAAATCAAAACTACAATGAAATACTAACTCACACCTTCTAGAATGGCTGTTATCAATAAAACAGATAATAACAAGTGTTAGAAAGGCTGTGGAAAAAAAGTAACCCTCATTCACTGCTGGTGAAAATGTGAACTGGTACAACCACTATGGAAAACAATATGGAGCTTGCTCAAAAATTAAGAATAGAGTTCTCTTATGACCCAGCAATCCTTCTAATGGGTATCTACCCCAAAAATATGAAAACATTTATTTGCAAAGATATATGTACATCTATGTTCATTTCAGCATTATTCACAGTGGCCAAGACATGAAAACAACCAAAAACCAAAGTACCCTCTGATAGAGGATTAGATAAAGAAGATGTGATACATATATACAATAGAATACTACTCAGCCATAAGAAATGATGAAATAACTTCCATTTGTAACAACATGGATGGATATTAAAAATATTATGCTAAGCAAAATAAGTCAGAAAAAGTTAAGGACCATATGATTTCACTCATATGTGGAATATAAAAGTGAAAGAAACAAATGAACAAACAAGAAAAACAAACAAATAAAAACTCATAGACACAGATAACAGCATGGTAGTTACCAGAAGGAAGGGGTTTGGGAGATAGTAAAGGTTAATGGAAGTCCAAAATATCATGAAGAAAGAAGATTTGATTTTCAGTGTTGAGTACAAAATGTAAAATACAGATGATATATCATAGAATTGTACATTTGAAAGTTATATAATTTTATTAACCAATGTCACCCCAATAAATTTAATTTAAAAAATGAAATTAAAATAAAATAATATAATATGTTAAATATACACATACACTCAGATATACTATGTATGGCAACTGGAGTATAAAAAAATGGGGGAAGTAGATAAGTGGAGATTCAGAATTTTATGCAAATATTAACCCAAAATATTCTATAAATTTTTAAGAATGAGTATTGTAATTTATAGAGCAACCACTAAATAATGCAAGGAGCTATATTTAAAAAGCCAATGAATACAGTAAAATGTAATTCTAAAAATATTCAAATACTCTAAATAATGTAAAAGAAAGCATGAGAAAGAAAACAGAGGGCCAAAACATAAGAGACAAAAAGAAAATCAACAATAAAACGGTATATCTAATTCAACAATATTAATCATTATATCAAATGCAAATAAACTAAACACTACAGTTAAATGGTAGAGATTATCAGAATGGATAAAAAAGAAACAGAAAAACCAATTATATATGCTGTCTATAAGATAAGTATTATAAATAGATACAGACAGGTAAAAGAAAATGAATATAAATAATTGTACTAGACAATCAGTAGAAGGCTGGATAAAATAAATTTCAAGATAGAGTATTATAGCAATAAGTTTGGATATTTTATTAAATAAAAGGGTAAACCTATCAAAAATCAAAATTATTAATATGCATACACTTTATAACAGAGCTGAAAATGCATTAGGCAAAAATTGATAGAATTAAAGAAATAGCCCTGGCTGGATTGCTCGGTTGGTTGGAGCACTGTCCTGCAATGCAGAGGTGGCTGGTTCAGTCTTCGGCCAGGGCACATACTCCCCATCTTCCTCTCTCTGGATTTAATAAAAAATGAAAATAAAAATAATGAATAAAAAAATAGAAAAAAAGACCAAAAACAGAATTAAAGAAATAACAAATTCCACAAAAATAATGATCTCTTAAAAGCCTTCCCTCCTTAATCGCTAGAACAACAACAACAAAAAATTATCATTAAAAACACAGAAAATCAGAAAACACTTCTAAGCAACCTGACTTAATTGCTATTATATCAATATATCTATAAACCCAATCACTTCAGAATTTATATTATTTCTAAGACCACATAGTATGTTCACCAAGATGTTCACCCTTGAGGTAAAAGGCAAACCCGAAACAGAACAGCACTCATAAGACCAAAGCCCACCTTTGGACCAGCTCATTACGTGGTTACATTAAGATTGTTTGTCCCTATTTTACTACAAAAGTAATTATTCTCTGGAGAAATGTAACATCCAGAGTCTCAAAGCATCTTTATAATTTTTATTCACAATGATTGACATCAATTAAAAATAACTAGGCATAACAGGAGACAACATTACAGAAAAGAAAGAGAGAGAAAACAGACAACAGAAATAGCCACAAAAAATAAATAAATAAATAAAGCCAGTGGAACAAATAGAAAATGGATGACAGAATTAATCCTTTAAATTAAAGGCTAAAAATTAAGGAAGTTAGATATTTTTTAAAACAACTATGTGCTACTTATAGGACATATTTTTAAGCCACTTTATTCAAGTACAACTGACAGGTAAAACCTATACATATTATTGTATATAACTAGATGAATCTGGGTTTAATTAAACACCCATGAAACAATCACCATCATCAAGGCACAGACATACCCATGGCCTAAAGCAGTGGTCCCCAACCTTTTTTGGGCCATGAACCGGTTTAATGTCTGAAAATATTTTCACAGATCGGCCTTTAGTGTGGGATGGATAAACGTGTTACATGACCAAGACAAGCATCAAGAGTGAGTATTAGACTGATGTAACAGAGGGAATCTGGTCATCTTTTAAAAATAAAACATTGTTCAGACTTAAATATAAATAAAACAGAAATAATGTAAGTTATTTATTCTTTCTCTGCGGACCGGTACCAAATGGCCCACGGACCGGTACTGATCCAAGGCCCAGGGGTTGGGGACCACTGGCCTAAAGGATACACATTAAATAGAAGTATATAGAAAAGTTGAAATAAAAGAATGCAAAAACCTGATAGTGCTGTACTAATATCAGCCAAAGTAATCTTTAAGATAAGAACCATTAGTAGACAAATATTTCAAATTATAATGTGCACCACTTTACTAGAGCTGTATAAACTTTATTATAATATTAAATATATATATTAGTGAATTAATTATAGATAATTTAGAAAATCTATTACAGATCCTTCTTTATCTATCTGTAAATGCTGGCTGTTTTCCCAAGTCTCATTCCACTTATAAACCCAGTATAATCCAGAGCCTGCACTGAAGTTCACCAGAGCCTCCTAGAAGAATAGCTCATTATCCTGCATATGCCCTATAGACAAAGAAAATGCAATAAAGTCTGGAGTTTTACTTTGTAGGAGTGTCCTTGGTAGTGGGATGGCACTGTAATTCTGAAACCATTTTGCATTTTATAGGAGAAAGAAAATTAGAAAACATATTCTTGGGAACAAGGGTGTTTACTTGAGGGAGGGGAGAGGAAAACAAATACCAAATGAGGGCTGGTAAAGGTCTATTTCACTTTGAATTTGATGTATCAACAATAACAACAAAATTCTAACTGTACTCTGAAAAGGCCCTAAAAAAAGTTAATCTCATAGTAATGACACACAATTAGTGCTTAGTTCTTTTACTGTTCTCTAGTAGAAGTCACAAGGTCTCCTAAGAGAAATGGCTGATGCCAGGTCTGAAACAGGGAAAGTACAAGATGATAATGGAACTTCTTGTACCAAAAAGCAATGAAGTATATAAAAATTAATGAACCCAGAAGATGGCCTAAGGGGACAGCCACTGGTCATATTTGATCATCAAAAAGAACAATGATGGTAATGAATTAAAACACGTGAAAAAAGTATAAGTCCATCATGATATTCAGAAAAAAAGTAGAAAGACAAGGGGGGGGGGGGAAATTCCTCCCCAGAGAAGAATGTCAGCTGAAAAATGTAGAAGAAATGATAGAATGTAAAATCACCACTCTGACACCCAATATAAGAGTTGATTTAGGCAAAATCACCAATAAATACTAAAGCAAATGTAAAAAAGATTATTGGAGAATGAAATATTCACGTAGACTTAAAGCAACCTCTTATCCGCTGATTATTTACTTTTTACAAAGGGAACAATGAATATTGACAATGGAGACATGATTGTAATGACCTTAACCAGGAAGACAAGTTTGGCATCTCCAAAAGCAGAACACAGCTTGACAATGCAAGCCTTCTGATGCAATGCAGACAGAGCCACACAACATGGCCTATCTGGTGCTGCTTCCAGAAATACTGAGCTGAGTCTCATAATGAAGACTAGCCTGAAAAAACCCAGAACTTCAGATACCTTACAGTACCATGACCGTGACTCTTCATAAGGAATCAATGTCATCAAAAACAGAGGAAGCAGCCTGACCAGTGGTGGTACAGTGGATAGACACTGACCTGGGGTGCTGAGGCCCTATATTTGAAAGCCTGAGATCACTGGCTTGAATGCAGCTCACCAGTTTGAGTGTGGGCTCACCAGTTTAAGCCCAAAAGTCACTGGCTTGAAGTCCAAGGTCGCTGGCTTGACTAAAGCCCCCAGTCAAGGCACATTATGAGAAACAATCAATGAGCAACTAAAGTGATGCAACTATGAGTTGATCCTTCTCATCTCTCTCTCCCTTCCCTTCTCTTTCTCTCTTTCACTAAGGCAAACAAACAAAACAAAACAAACAAACCCAAAAAACAAAGGAGCAGAGAACTTTCAGTAAAGATGGCAGGGTAGGTAAAAATGGTACTCAAATCCTCCCACTACCACATCAAAATTAAAACTAAACTACAGAACAACCATCATTCAGAACTGCCTGAAATCATGCTGAATGGAAGGTCTACAACTAGGGATTTGAAGAAGATGTCACATGAGACCAGTAGGAGGGGTGGAGACTTGAAACTTGCTGGTCCCACATCCACTTGTGAGGGTTTAAAATTGAGAGGGACATATTAGTGTTGGAGGTCCCCCCTGAGAAGCAAGAGGTCCCAGACCCACACCAGGTCTCCCAGCTCAGGGTTTCAGAGCCAGAAAGAGAAGTCCCCACAACTTCTGCCTGTAAAAACCAAAGGGATTGAAGCTAAGTGAGACATAGGACTGTGGGACTCCCAGGCAGCTCCTCTTAAAGGGCCCACAAACAGACTCACTTAAACTCAATGCCTCTGTGCTCTAGCACTGGGGTGGTAACTTAAAAGGAACCAGGAACATATGGGGAGGAACTATATTGTCTGACATCAGGGCAAGGACTGGGGTGGGAGAGGTAGCTTTCTATCAGTTAAAAGTGCTGGCAGAGGCCATTGTTTCTTTTTTTTTTCTTTTTTTTGTGTGGCAGAGACAGAGAGAGTCAGAGGACAAATAGGGACTGACAGACATGAAGGGAGAGAGATGAGAAACATCAATTCTTCATGGCGGTTCCTTATTTGTTCATTGATTGATTTCTCATATGTGCCTTGACCATGGGGCTACAGCAGACTGAGTAACCCCTTGCTTGAGCCAGCGACCTTGGGCTCAAGCTGGTGAGCTTTGCTCAAACCAGATGAGCCCGCATTCAAGCTGGCGACCTTGGGGTCTCAAACCTGGGTCCTCCACATCCCAGTCCGATGCTCTATCCACTGCGCCACCACCCAGTCAGGCACCATTGTTCCTTTTCTGAGACCACACACACACACACACACACACACAGCCAGCATGCAGGCACCATATCTGAGTCTCCAAGGACCTGGCTCACACCCGGGGCCAATGTTAAAATCAGCTGAGCTATCCTCAGTGCCCAGGGCTGATGCTCGAACCAATCGAGTCACTGGCTGCAAGAGGGGAAGAGAGAAAGAAGTGGGAGAGGGAAGAGAAGAGATACAAATAGCCACTGTCAGCGGATTTCTTAACAGAAACTTTGCAGGCCAGAAGAGGCTGGCAAGAAATATTCAAAGTAATGAAAAGCAAGGACCTACAACCAAGATCACTCTACCGAGCAAAGCTATCATTTAGAATTAAAGGTCAAATAAAGAGCTTCCCAAATAAGAAAAAGTTAAAGAAGTTCATTACCACTAAACCAGTATTATATGAAATGTCAAAGGGTCTTCTTTAAGAAGAAAAAGGAGAAAAAATAGATTAAAAATATGAACAATAGGCCCTGGCCGGTTGGCTCAGTGGTAGAGCGTCGGCCTGGTGTGCAGGAGTCCCAGGTTTGATTTCCGGCCAGAGCACACAGGAGAAGCGCCCATCTGCTTCTCCACCCCTCCCCCTCTCCTTCCTCTCTGTCTCTCTCTTCCCCTCCAGCAGCCAAGGCTCCACTGGAGCAAAGTTGGCCCGGGCGCTGAGGGATGGCTCCATGGCCTCTGCCTCAGGCGCTAGAATGGCCCTGGTTGCAACAGAACAACATCCCAGATGGGCAGAGCATCACCCCCTGGTGGGCATGCTGAGTGGATCCCAGTCAGGCGCATGCAGGAGTCTGTCTGACTGCCTCCCCGTTTCCAACTTCAGAAAAATACAAAAAATATATATATAAACAATAAAATGGCAATTAATATATATCAACAATTAAATCTAAAAAAAACCAAAATAAACAAATAAGAAGAACAGAAACAAATTCATAGATACAGAGAAACTTTTAAGGGATTGAGGGGAAGGTTGAAAAAGGTGAAGGGATTAGGAAGTACAAATTGGTTGTTATAGAATAGTTATGGGAATGTACAGTACAGTGTAGGGAATATAGTCAATAATATTCTAATAATTATGTATCACATCAGATGGGTACAAGACTTATCAGGATGATCACTTAGTAAGTTATATAATGTCTAATGACTGGGTTGTATACCTGAAACTAATATAATATGGTATGTCAACTGTAACTGAAAAATAAAAATTAATTTTAAAAAAAGTAGAGGAAGCAGAGCAACTATACCTCAAACATTGGTAGTAGAAATACAAAACTGTACAAATACTTTGGAAAATAGTTTGGCAGTTTCTTATAAAGATAAATTCATACTTACTATCCATGAAGTAATCCTACCCTTTGGTATTTACCAAAGAGAAATGAAAACATATGCTCAAATGAAACTTATCTTGAATATATATGGTGGCTTTATTCTTAATCAGTTAGAAGTGAAAACAAACCAAAATTTCTCTCAACTGATTAATGAATAAACAAATTATAGTACATCTACAGCAGAATAACACCTAGTAACAAGAGAGAACAAGTGATTAACACATGCAACACTGTGTATAAATCTCAAGTGAATTGTGCTAAACAAAAGAAACCAGACTCAAATACACACACACACACACACACACACACACATATATAGAGAGAGAGTCTGATTCCATTTGTATGACATTCTGGAAAAGGCAAAATTATAGAGACAAAAAAATATATCAATGATTGTTAGGGTTTTGAAGTAGAAATAGATAAACAGCAAAGAAATATGAATGAATTCTGGAAGGTGATCAAGCCATGCTACACCTAGATTGTTATGGTAATAACACAATTATATGTTTGCCAAAACTCAAATTGTACACTAAAAGGAATGAACTTTTAAAAATATTTTTACAGTTATGTAAATTATACCTCAATAAGTCTGACTTTAAAAAATAAACCAGAGAGAGAGAGGAAGAAAGAAAGGAAAGAAAAGAGAGAGAAAGAAAAGAAAAAAGAAAGGAAGGAAGGAAGAGAGGGAGGAAGGAAGGGAGGGAATGAGGGAGGGAGGGAGGGAGGGAGGGAGGGAGGGAGGGAGGGAGGGAGGGAGGGAGGGAGGGAGGGAGGGAGGGAACCAAAGAAATGTAATGGAACTTTCCTAGGCTGGGAAAGACTAAAAAGACCTAACTGCCAAATGCTATGTATGAACCTTCACTGCGCCTGGATAGGGGGGCAAAGGGCAGAGAGCTACAGTTGTTTTAAGGACAACTGGGAAAATGTGAGCGAGGACTCTTTTAATGTTATTGAATTAATAATTGTTTCTCAGGTGCAGTAATAGGGCTGTGGTTGCATAAAAATTTGTCCTGTTCTTAGGAGATACATTCTGATGTATTAATATTTAGAGGTAACTTGTAATCACTGCAACCTGCTTTTGGATATTTTGTCTGAAGAGAAATGAGAGTGCAGAAAGGAACTTGGCACTGGGGTCTTTCCTGTGAGTTTGAACGATTTTGAAATAACAATGAGTTACGTTTGTCAAAGCCCAATAGTGCATAGCTACAATCCCCTTCTCCAAAATTCTGGATGCTGTGGCTTTGCTACTCCATCCCCATTTTCCTCCAGTTCTTCCCTTTCAGAAGTTCTACCTTTTGTGGCCCTCTATTTCTTATTCTCTGATCATGCCTTTTGGCTGCCTGGAAAGCATTTGTTTCCAAGGCTGTTGATATCTGCCATTGACCTTCTCTTTCCTTTCCCCTGAGCCAAAGCCTGGTTTGTACAGCTTTGCTATTTTTAAGTCTATTCTATATTCTCCAAGTATCTTTAACAGAGTCAAATAGTATCTAGGTCTCTCTGAGACCATCCACCTTTTTAAAACCTTCCCCCTTGGCCCTCTGTTTTAACTGGAAGTTCATTCACCATCTTTTCCTCCTTTAACTCACAGTCCTGGATACCTAGCCAACTGAGTCAGGGAGGAGTTTGCTTCTAATGTCTCATAAACTCCCACTCCTTAAACTATCCTCCTCTATTGCTCCCTTTCAAGATATTAAGCTGTGAATTCCTCTCCCTTCTTCTAACCTTCTTGCATTCTCAGGCTCACAGATGCACCAAATATGACCCTTTTACATCACAGCATTTCCACAGATGTGGTGTAGGTAAACAGGTGACTCTTACAGATGGAGGGAGAGAAAGGGGTCTCAGGAATATTCTGTAGGCTGACGTGTGCACAGATATCTTGAGATAATTTTTTTTAATTTTTTTATTTTTATTTTATTTTTTAGAGATAATTTAAATACACCAATTGGCAAACTTCTTCCATAAAGGGTGTTTCAAAACACTAAGAAAATATTATCTTGTTTTTGTTTTTTTTTTAAAGAGTGAAAGCAAGGAACATTAACTTCTCTTTTCAATAAACTTTTCCCTCCTGCTCTCAAAAATACATCACTTGTAATTGTTATGTCAATTTTGTTAATGAAATAATCTGCTGAGAAGTGGCCATTAGGACTGATTATAAACTGTTTCCCATGGTTTCCATGTCCAGCCCTGTAAACCTGACCAGATTGTCTGGTAGGTTGGGTATCCAGCACCTCCTGTGCTAGCTATGCTCATGACAATTATGAAGCTGATGATGCTCAGTTATTCTAAATCACTCCCTAATATGATCCTAATATGAACCTCCTGACAATTGGCAGCTGTCGACCTTATTCTAGGTTAGATTATTCATGTGGACATCTTCAAATGGGTTTGATCCCACTTGGTAGGTGATTCTGGAATATTTGCTCTAAAAAAACTAGGTATATTATTCATTTTATCATGCAGACAAGCCAGTATCACTTCTTTTAAGCAGATCTGCTTTCTCTACACTAAATTATTAACTTTACTTTGTCAACAGAGCAATATCAACACATATTCATTCAAATAAATATTTCAATCTTAAAGAAATTGATCAGAAAAAATAAACTGGTAAAATACTAATAGCGGGTGAAGTGGGATACAAACGCACTAATTATCAAAGAAACAAATTTAAAAGTTATACCCAATTTATAGCCATTGAAACTGCAAATCTTTTTTTTTTTTTTTTTTTAAGATTTTTTTTTTTCTTTTTCTGAAGCTGGAAACGGAGAGAGACAGTCAGACAGACTCCCGCATGCGCCTGACGGGATCCACCCGGCACGCCCACCAGGGGCGACGCTCTGCCCACCAGGGGGCAATGCTCTGCCCCTCCGGAGGTCGCTCTGCTGTGACCAGAGCCACTCTAGCGCCTGGGGCAGAGGCCAAGGAGTCATCCCCAGTGCCCGGGGCCATCTTTGCTCCAATGGAGCCTTGGCTGTGGGAGGGGAAGAGAGAGACAGATGGGAGGGGAAGAGAGAGACAGAGAATAAGGAGGGGGTGGGGGTGGAGAAGCAAATGGGTGCTTCTCCTATGTGCCCTGGCCGGGAATCGAACCCGGGTCCCCCGCATGCCAGGCCGACGCTCTACCGCTGAGCCAACCGGCCAGGGCCTGCAAATCTTTTTGTAAAGGATAATAACTATGTCAGCACAGAAGCAGCGTGTGGGAATGCCTGCCCAAGCAACACAGCTGGTGTAGTGAAGGCAGAGCGCCTGGCTGCAAAGCCTGAGTACTTACATTATCCTACACTAACTATGTCTCTTAAGATGATGTTTAAATAAATCATAGTATGATTATAAAATAGAGTATCAATTATAATTCAAGCTCTCTCAGAATAATTAATGATATGGGGAAATGTTTGTGGCATTATACTAAGTAAAGAAATCAGGATACAAAACTGGGTATAGAGTTATGATCCCCATTCATTTTAAAATATAAACAGAGATATAGGGGCATGTTTGTATGTGTTGTATTGCATGCCAAGTAAAGATATCCTGGATTTATATGTTGAACTAAATTGGCTTACGCCACCAACTGTGTTCCTTATGAAAAAGCAAAATCTTTCTAAGATTTCCTGAAAGGTGATATATTCATAGTCACCTCAACTTCAGGATCCTTTTCTGTTCCATCCTACATCAACCCAGAGTTTAGGCTTTTAGCTCAGCAAATTCTTCAACTTCCACCAAGAAAAAAATAATCACACAACACATTCAAGAGCGTAATAGAATCAGGAGTTTGAAAGGAAGGTGGAGAAGTTCATTTATCAATGTGCAAACTTTTTCAAATTGAACAGTAAGTGTCGCCATTTTTAAAAATTACTTTTAGCCACCCTGCCACAGGAAAATTTCCACTGACCACGTGCCTATTAGATTAACCACCCTCACATTTCTTGGACACATCTTCCTTCGTCCTCCCTTTTCTCTCTACCACCCCTCCTTTTAGAGCAATAAAATAAATTATCCTGTTTTTCCATGCAAGCCACGTAACTTATAGCTGAGGCCCTGGACAACAGTCCTCTCTGGGTCCTGCCTCCTATCCAAAGCTGCTTATCAAGGTATTTTCCCAAATAAAGTAAGTTTCTAACCTCAGAGTAATCCTGGTGTACTAGCTATAAAAACTCTTGTTCTTGCCTGACCTGTGGTGGTGAAGTGGATAAAGCATTGACCTGGAACACTGAGGTCTGAGTTGCGGGTTTATAAAACCCTGGCTCATCTGGTCAAGGCATATATGGGAGTTGATGCTTCCTGCTCCCCACCCTCCCCTCTCTAAAATGAATTTTAAAAAATACTGTTCTCAATCCTGGCTACTCATTAAAATATCTGAGAAGTATTATATTTTGTGTGGTTTTTAATAAATATTACTTCCTGAGCACAGATTTATTTTTAATATCCAGGTGATTCTACCGTGCAAGCAGAGCTGAAAACCACCATGCTGAAATAAAGGCATTCATGTTGTTACATGCATAGCATATATCTTTGATTCTGTGTTACTAGTTTCTTCACAGCTTGATGTATTTTTAAATTAAGATGCATTTAATAATTTATATCAAAGAGAACTTACAAGCTGCCAAATAGATTAAATGGTGACATACTTGTCATTTCTTGCAATACATATGGGAAGAGTGCCTGATCTCTCCAAATATACATGAAATCTTTAAGTGAGAGAGTTTAGTGTGACTGATTCATGCATTATGAAGGACTATTATTTGGGCACTGAAAATGCATGAGTAAAAGCTTCTGGCTGAATTTCAAGAGCAACTTGTGATCAGCAGTCAATACAGAAAAAATTATGAGTTGAACCAAATAGAAAATGAAGATAAAATCCCATTAGCTTTTAATAAGTTCTGACATTAAACTATAGATAAAGATGTCACTGGGGACCAGATTTGAAGTTCCTGTGATTGGAAGCAGTATACATAAGGCTGACCTATATACCTATGCTTGGCCAAAAGTGATACTGAATTAACTTTAGACTGGGAATGAGAAGAAAGCGTGGTCTCAGATTTTGTAAGAAGAAAACGGTATATAATTGTTGATGTTTTAGCAATACAGTAACTAAAACAATATTCCATTTTACAACAGAGTGTATCTTAGAATTAAATCACCACAGTACACATAGATATTCATAAACTTAGAAAAACAACTGGATTGCAACACATCAAAATGTTTGCAGTCATTGATAAGAAATAGACTTATAGATAATTTTTACTCTCTTTAAATTTTCTTTACTTTCTAAATTTTCAAATGAATATAGTTAATCTCATAATCAGGAAAAGTAAGGAATGTTATCAAAACAAATATATGACATGGGTATATCATTTTCAGTCTCTCACTTCCCTAAAAATGGCATCATTTGTCAAAAATACAAATATCAAAATAAAAGAGATTTAAAAATCTCAAAAACTAGACTTCAGAGGACTTAAACTGTAAAGCCTCTTACCCACGATATCTTTTTTATTGTTGTTTTTTAACAAAAGTCCAAGATGCAAAGGATTGTTAATACTTTCTCCATACCCCCATCCATACCTCAAATTCTCTTTAATTAAACCCAGAGCCCAGTTTATTGGAGCAATGTTAAATGTGCCAGAAAAAAAAAGAAGCTAAGAAGCTGTCCACCTTCTCCCTTTCAAACATTTCTCATCCGAATGGCATGCTGAGAAACACACACTTAAATTGATTGGTATTAATGCATGCACACAGGTTCCAAAATGTCAGCAAGATGCATTTGCTTTCAAGTTATATTAATTCTGCTGATTACAAAGAGCTGGGTAAATAAATCTTAGTTACACACAAACTATGTTTTAAGGTCCTCACTCATATACCTGTTTAGAATTTTCCTCCTCTATGGCCTCACCTTTATTTATGGATCCATCTGACAGCCGTGTGCCAAGCACCGTTCTAGGACCTGGGAGAACAGTAATGAGCAAGATCAACAAGGTCTCCACACTCAATTAGCTTATAGCTAGTAGGGTTAGGAAACAAGTAAGAAGCTAATAAGTGCACTGAATATAATTTTTAAAAAAGAAAACTGGAGAGAATGTCTGGGGCAAAGCAGGGAGAGTCTAGCAGGAACAGGTCCTGGAACTTTGCTTTTTTTTTTTTTTCCTCTGTGCAAACTGCATTTCCACAGAGAAAAGAACGCTTACAAGGAGGTAGCTCTGTGGTGACTTGAAGAGCACTGCAGGCTGAGGAAACAGCAAGGGCACCGGCCACCCGGAGGGAGGAGCTTGGTGTGTCCATGGAACGCAAGGAAGGTCAGCTTGGCTAGAAGAGCATGAGGAGGGAATGAGGGGTACAAGGTGAAATCAGAGAAATAAGGAGGAGCCAGATCATGTAGGGCTGTGCAGGCCATAGGACGGAGTTGGATTTTATTCTGTTTGTTACATGAAACCTTGGGAGTGATAGGATGTGATTTATGCTTTTTTTTTTAATGTCTAATACAGAATGCAAGATATGAATTATCCCTCCCCTGATCTGTTCACACCTTCAGAAATGAACTGGAAACATGTCAGAAAAGCTGCGATCCAGTCCTATCTTCTAGAAGCTGCATTGCCTCAGTTGAGATACTTAATCCTCTGGCCTTCAGTTCCAAGGGCTAACTCCTCTGCTCTTACTTCCAACCTGCCCCAGACTTGGGCTGAGAGGGCTCACATGGACAGAGAAAGCCCTAAGCAAAGAGTCAAAGCTCCTTGAAGCAGAAGCCATAGGAGAGGCATGTGCAGAAACAGCGGGTGCCAAGAAAGTGTGTCTGAGGCCCCCGAGTTATCTGCCGCACCCTCGGTCTCTTCTCCAACATACTGTGAGGTCCTTGGGATAGGAAAGGCCTGCTCTCGCTGCCAGAGCTGCAAGATGACTTTCTCCAGATTCTGACAAGTCTGGGGAAGACTGTGTGTCATGTGCACGATGCTGACAGTGCTGGTTTTTCACCCCTGAAAAGATCTTCCCAAAAGGGCAAAGACTCTGGCCACCACATTCCTACTCATACATGCAGGACAGCTCCCCATCCTGGCCTCCTCTTGGACCAAGTTTGTGGTTTTAGACACAAAACAAGTTAAATCCAATAGGGATTATAGCCTTTAGGAAAATTTCCCATAAACATCTTTCATATTTAAGAAAATGTTAAAATTAACCTGCTTTGAGAATTGTCAGACTTTGCAAAGTTTGGTAATTAGGTGGAATTTGTTTCATTTTCTAGTAACAAAATGACAAGATCAAGAGCAAGCATTTATTGAGAGACTTTATCATGTGTCAAGGAAGACAGGCACTTACCTAACATCGTATAAATGAGACCTCTATACAAATGAGAAGTATGAATTGACCTGTAATATAAAGTTAAGACATGACAGAGCCAGGTGTCATCTAACAGGGCTGTACTACATTTGAAATGATATAATATGACCCATAGAGAAGGATTACTAACATCATTGAGAATTGATAATCCTAGTCCTAGTTTACTGAGAATTTATTATAAACCAAGAACAATTCTCAACTCTTTATCTGCTTTAACATATTGGAACTTCACAACAGCTAAGAGAAGTAAGTATTACAGTTCCCATTTAAGAGATGAAGAAACTAAGACAAATTAAATTAAAGAGCTTGTATGTCTACCCTGTGGTGGTGAAGTGAATAAAGCATCAACCTGGGACGCTGAGGTTGCCGGTTCAAGACCCTAGGCTTGCCCAGTCAAGGCACATGTGACAAGAAAATCAATAAACAACTAAAGAGAAGGAACTATGAGTTGATACTTCTCGTTCCACACCACCCATCTCTGTAAAATCAGTAAAAAAAATAAATAAATAAAAAAAAAGAGTTTGTATTTAACCTATAGTCTTATATTCCCCAAGCTATAATCAAGACTGTAACTTGCCCCAGGTACATTTAGAGAGAGATCCTGTTGAAAATCTGCATATCCAGCTATGGAATTACATATTAGAGAACTAAGAAAACATCCCTGAACCCTGTTCAGTCAATGAAGCGCAGCTGGGGGAAGCCTGGAGAAATGTCATCCATTCAGCATCTTAGGTCCTCCACTTCTATGGGCCAATGGATACTCATTTACATTTTTGGATTCTGCCCTGTGTTTCTAAAAATGACTCTATGAAGAGCATCATTTAATATTTCCAAAACTTTATTTTCTTAAAACTGAATGAAAACATAAAACAAAATATCATTTCAAAGTAAAATCACTCTCAATTCTTTGTCCCCTCAGTTGATTTGATGAGAATAGAAGACACTACTACCTAATGGCAAAAAAAAAAAGGTGGGCCCTGGCCTGTTGGCTCAGTGGTAGAGCGTCAGCCTGGCGTGCGGAAGTTTCAGGTTCGATTCCCGGTCAGGGCACACAGGAGAGGTGCCCATTTGCTTCTCCACCCCTCCCCCTCTCCTTCCTCTCTGTCTCTCTCTTCTCCTCCTGCAGCCAAGGCTCCATTGGAGCAAAAGTTGGCCCAGATGCTGGGGATGGCTCCTTGGCCTCTGCCCCAGGCGCTAGAGTGGCTCTGGTCGCAACAGAGCGACGTCCGGGATGGGCAGAGCATCGCCCCCTGGTGGGCATGCCAGGTGGATCCCGGTCGGGCGCATGCGGGAGTCTGTCTGACTGCCTCCCCATTTCCAGCTTCAGAAAAATACAAAAAAAAAAAAAAAAAAAAGGTATACCTTAATTGATTCCTTATCTTCAGAGAATAAAACAAACAAACAAAAATAACCCTTTAAGTACTTTCTCTCATGTACCTTCCAACAAGAATTCTCTAAATTTGGTTCTCTATGAATTAGCTCAAAATTAAGTGTACATCATTTTCCTTCACTGGAGGAAAAGTTTAAAAAATAACTGCTAGCAACACCTCAGCACTTTGTGAAAAGTCAATTTACTGGCAAAAATGAAAAGAGATTATTTTTAACACAGCAAGATGCTAACGAATGCAGTCAATTCTTTTGTTTACTATTCTCTAGGTACAACCTTTGCAGAGAAAACTAAGCAAGTCAAATCCACTCCGTTCCACCTACTGGCCCCTTCCCTACATCTCATTTTCCTCTTCTCCCTTTTATCACCCTCCAAAACCGCAGGACTTCCTGTACCTTCCCCTGTTACTAAAGTCAAAGGCCCTGCACTCGTTCTCTGTAAATAGACACATGGCATCAGTGCCATGGTACTGACAGGGGAGGCACAGACACGTTTCCTCATCGCATTAGTTAACTGTTGCTGCACAGAAAATTATTCCAAAATGGCTATTGCAGGCCATGCCAGTCTCTGTTGGGCCCCTTGTATTTCTTTTGAGCAGAAGCACTGACCACTTTTGGTCAGATTATCTTTTTTAAGATATTTGTATAGCAAACAATCCTGGAAGATGGAGCAGAGGCCAGAACTGTTTGCCATGCAGTATACTAAAAATAATGTCTCCCTCCAGGGTAAAGTTTGAAAAGATTTTTCTGAAATCCTCTTATAAAATATTGGGGTTTCCCAAGCTGAGGGTTCATCAGCTGTGAGGCAAACCCACTGAGTGTGCAGCATCCACCAGTGTGTACCCCTGCATCACCCCCAAGGTACTTGGGGGCAACAGGAACCAGTGCAAATGTGAGCTCACGCTGACTGCTATGCTGTGAATAATACAAGTCTTTGTCTCTGACTCAGAAGTCCTGTGACTTCTATTAGTATCCATAAACTGTGGTTGGCTTATTTGTTAGCTTACAAGTAGGGTAACAGCTCAGATTTTTCTCATTTTTGACAATTATTTCAAACAACAAACATTTATTTTCTCACAGTTTCTGAGAGTCAGGAATCTGGAATTTGCTTACCTGGGTGATTCTGGCGTGGGTCTCTCATGAGATTGTTGGGAAGCTATCAGCTGGGGCACAATCATCTGAAGGCTTAACTGGGGCTGAAAAATACAATGTCAAGAAGACTAACTTATATAGCTGTTGACTATTGGTTCTTCACTACACTAGCCTCTCCACAGAGTTCTGCGCATGTGCTCAAAACATGGCAGGCAGCTTTCCCCCAGAGCAAGTAATCCAAGAGAGCCAAAACGAAAGAAGTTACAGCATCTTTTCTAATCTAGTCTCAAAAGCGATATACCATCACTTCTGCCACATTCTTCTGGGTACACAGCTCAAGCCCAGAACGTCATGGGAGGAAATGCATGAGGGTTTGCACCTTATGAGGCAGGAACCATGGGGGCACCTGGAGACTGTTTTCAGGTGTGTACCTCACTCACACGTAGGGATCTCACTGACGTTACCAGGAGCTTTTGAACCAGGGAAGCTAGAACTTCCCTGGTTCAAAATGGTTTTAGGAAAAGATAGAAACAAATCTTAAAATTTAGAACTAGCTCCAGAAGAGATTATTTTAGCATGGAAATAAGCCTTTAGCAGGGACCTACCAAAAAGAGAGGCAATTTAGTGCCCCTTCCCCTTTGAAGGTCAGAGGAACTCAGAGAACTTTATTTCCATTTTTCCTTCTGAGCCAGTTCCATACTGAATCAGTCTCTAGGAAAATAAAGACTCACCCATTGCTCCCTAGCTCCCTTATTTATTCCTGGAAAAACCAACAATATTTTGTTTTCCTTTGTCACTCCTCTCCTAACAACTCCTGCTGCTTCATCATTTGACTAATGGGAGCACCATTTTACACGAGTAGTAGGGGCATTCTTCTCATTTTTTTATGAGGGTTTGACAATGCCCCCCAACACATGCATTACTATGCCACTTGAGAGTGGACACGTTCACAATTTCGATTCCACAGAAACACATCCAACAATGAAAAACATACATGCACAGTGAAGATATGTGAGAAGGAAGACAGAGGAGCACCAAATACAAAGAGGGGAAGTATACATATATATGTGTGCATGGAAGGAGGTTCTAATTATAAGTCAGGAAAAGATTGAGTATCATACAATGTAATTCTAATTATATTGCTCTTGTTCTACATTGTGGAAGAGGACAGGGTAAAAGAACAAATATAAGGAATGTTTGAACTTATTAATGCTGACTACAACTTACAAGAACTACCACATAACACTGAGATGTTTACCTGAAAACACACAGAGACATGGTATGTGTATATATGTGTAGTGTGTATGACAAGAAGGGAGGGTCCTAGGGACCTTTAGAAATAAAAAGCAGAGTAACATTAGAGAAATGGTGGTATGAGAGATATTCCTGATCTCTTCCCTTGAAATTTCAACAAATTGAATAACTATAACACAGAGAAGGAACCCCTGCTGGGCTCGCAGCCACACTTAAAAAGAACCGCACACTGAAGGGACTGAAGATGGGATAGGTAGAAAAGGGGAGGCAGAAAATAAAACACTTTTGTGGTGGGCTTTGGAAGGAGAGATGCTTAAAGACCAAATTTTTCTCTTTTCTTGCTGATCTGAGAGAGGGAGGCACATTTAGCTTGGGTTTCGTTTTGGAGCTGGGAGAGGCAGAGAGGTGGAGAGACTGAGAAGCAGAGGGGAAAGAGCTGAATTAAGGCGGGAACAACCAAGGGTAAAGACATGGCTCAGGTTCCCATGGTCTGCCCGCACTGATAGGCTCCACTTGCCATCATCAGTGCTGGGCACATGCACAGCCTACAGCACTTCCTAGACCTGAGCACGCTTAGCCTACATAGCTTGGTGTGCGTAGCACTCAAGTGCAATTGACTCACAACACACAGCCCCAGAACTACCCACAGTCCACACCTTGTGCAGTCCCAGCCAACCCATCCTGCCCCCTCCTCTTATGGTAGGAAGAGTGGCTGTGGCAAATCCCCCACAGCTGATACTCTGGGGCCACTCCCTCCCCTGAAAGGCAGAGGTATCCCACATTTGATCCTCTGGTCTGTTTGGACATGAGGACCTGAGACTGCCATTGATAGAGCCATAAAACTGCAAAGCCACAAAACTGTAAAGCTAAAATGGTAAAACCT
This sequence comes from Saccopteryx bilineata, assembly GCF_036850765.1. Lineage (NCBI taxonomy): Eukaryota > Metazoa > Chordata > Mammalia > Chiroptera > Emballonuridae > Saccopteryx > Saccopteryx bilineata. Next base: position 67,840,053 of record NC_089491.1, on the reverse strand, counting down.
TAACAACAAGCCCCACCCACCAACACGACTGCAGCCCTGCCTACATCATTAGGACAGCAATGCCTCAGTGAAGCTATGCCCAAGAATCTCAGAGCCAAAATTTGTAGTATAGTGACACCTACTGGAAAAAGGAAAAAGTAACCTCACAAAACTGAAAAAAATATTTTTTTTCTTTTTCTCATATTTCTTTTTCCCCTTTTCTTCTTTCTCTTTTCCTCTTTTGAATTTAATGATATTTAGTTTTTATATTATTCTTATTTTTATGAGGATTTTTTTACTTTTTTTATCTCTCTTCTCTTTATATTTTCTTTTTCCTCTTTCTCATATGCACTTCATTTTTCTTCAGCTTATTATATTTTTTACTCTTTTTTGTGGTTTTGTTTTTTTATGTTATTTTTTCTCTTTTTATCATTTTTTCTCAGTTTCTGCTATTTGTTCTCTGTAGTTATTTTTCTATTTATTATTTTTAGAATTTTCATTTCTTAACTGTATTTTTTCAATTATTATTTTTCATTTTTTAGTTGTCTCTTGTTAGAGTTCTTAACAATACCACTCTAAAATGCCATCAAGGAAGAAGAAATCAAATATCATGGATACACAAGACAGAGAAGTAGTTCAGATATATGATGAAATATCTTCAGAAAGAAATCTCAATTACATGAACCTTGGAGTTAAATGACAAAGAATTCAAAATTGAAACTCTAAAAATATTCAGTAAGATACAAGAATATACTGACAAACAATTTAGTGAGCTTTAAAAATAAATTAATGAACAAAAAGAGTACTTCACCAAGGAGATGCAAACTACTAAAAATAACCAAACAGAGAGGAAAAACTCAACATATGAACTGAAAAATGAGGTAGCAAGCTTAGATAATAGAAAATACCAGATAGAGGAGAGAATCAGTGACATAAAAGACAGGAAACAAGCAATATTACAGAGAGAAGAGGAAAGAGACTCACAAATTTTAAAAAATAAGAGCCCTAAAGAATTGTCTGGCTCCAACAGAAAGAGTAATGTAAGACTAATTGTATATCAGAAGAAGAAGAGAGAGAAAAGGGAATGGAGAGTCTATTCAAACAAATAATAATGAGAACTTCCCAAGCCTCTGGAAATAGTGAGAGCATCAAATTCAAGAAGCAAACAGAAAACCGAGTTACCTCAACTCAATCAGACCTAATCCAAGGCACATAGTAATGAAACTGTCACAAATCAATGACAAAGAAAGAATCCTCAAGGCAGCTAGGAAAAAGAAGCTATATAAAAGAAGGCCCATTAGGTTATCATCAGATTTCTCAGCAGAAAATCTGCAAGCCAGAAGAGAATATACCCAAACATTTAAAGTCCTGAAAGAGAGGAATTACCAGCCAAAAATACTAACTATATCCATCAGTTATCCTTCAAATATGAAGGAGAAATATAAATGTTTACAGACAGAGAAGCTAAGGGAATTTATCACCAGAAAACCCTCACTGCAGGAAATACTAAAGGGGGTTATCCAACCAAATACAAAGAACAAAACAAAACACAACTACAAGTAAAAACTCCAACAAGATCACAATGAAAACAAGGATAATCTGTGACAACAATAACATAAAAAGGGAGAGGATAAAGATCAGGAATACCAAAGGAGAGTGGAGTGCAGAAGCATTCATGAAATAATGGTGCTTGTAAATATGACAATTTTTCTTTTAGTAACTAATGGTGACCACCTACAAAAATGCCACTATTGAAACACACAGCTTAAAAAGAAAAAAGAAACAAGGGAAAGAAGTATGGAATACCACCAAACAAAAACAACTGACAGAAATACAAAAGAGAAAAACCAAATGAGACACAGAGCTTTCAGAAAGCAATATATAAAATGGCTACAGGAAATTCTAGAGTGTCAATAATTAACCTAAGTATAAATGGATTAAATCCAACAATAAAGAGACACAGAGTAGCAGGTTGGATCAAAAAGCAAAACCCAACTGTATGCTACCTTCAAAAGATACATCTAAGCTGCAAGGGCAAAAGTAGATTCAACGTGAAATGTTGAAAAATGATTCTTCAAGAAAATAATATCCAAAGAAAAGCAGGTATAGCCATACTCATATCTGACAATGCTGACTTCAAGACAACAAAGGTAACCAGAGACAAAGATGGCCATTTCACAGTGATAAAGGGGACATTGTATCAAGAAGACTTAACACTTCTTAATATATATGTACCAAACCAGGGAGCACCAAAACATATAAGACATCTACTAACTGATCTAAAAATAGAAACAGACAAAACACAATCATACTTGGAGATATCAACACACCACTGACAGTTCTAGAACATTTATCCAAACAGAAAATCAATAAATAAATAGCCTTAAATGTAACACTAGAACAAATAGACATAGTAGACATCTATAGGACATTTCATCCCAGAACTTCAGAGTATACATTTTTCTCCATTATACATGGAATAGTCTCAAGAATAGACCAAATGTTGGGCCACAAAACTAACATCAATAAGATTGAAATTATACCAAGCACATTCTCTGACCATAAGGTTTTGAAATTAGAACTCAGCTGCAAAGAGGAAGTAAAGAAACCCACAATAAATGTGAAAATAAAATGTGGCTTATAAATTAGAATTCAACTTCAAAAAGAAGTAAAGAAAACCATAAAAATGTAAAAAATTAAACAACATACTTTTAAAAAATGACCGGGTCAAAGAAGAAATAAAAGCAGAGATCAAAAGATATATACAGAAAAACAAAAATGACAACACACATATCAAAATTTCTGGGATGCAGTTGAAGCAGTAATAAGGGGGAAGTTAATATCATTACAGGCTTATATCAAGAAACAAGAAAGAGCCCAAGGAAACAACTTAACTTCACATCTTAAGGAACTAGAAAAAGAAGAATAAAATCAACCCAAAACCAGCAGAAGAAAAGAAATAGAAAAAATTAGAGTAGTAATTAATGAAAAAGAGAACAAAAAACTATGGAAAAAATTAATACAACAAAGTGCTGGGTTCTTTTTAAATATCATTAAAATTGACAAACCCCTGGCAAGATTCACTAAGGAAAAACACAAAAGGATTCATAAAAACAAAATTCAAAATGATAGAGAAGAAATTACCACAGATATGATATATATATATGTAAATCAATTAATATAATATACCATATCAACAAAACAAAGACCAAAAATCATATGATCCTATCAATAGATGCAGAGAAGGCATTTGATAAGATACAACATTGCTTTATGTTTAAAATATTCAATAAAATGGGTATAGAAGGAAAATAACGTAATAAAGGCCATATACGACAAACCATAGCTAATATCATACTAAATGGTGAAAAAAATGAAGGCTTTTTCTCTAAAATTAGAAACAAGACAAGGCTGCCCCCTCTCTCCATTCCTATTTAATATAGTTAATAGGAATTTTTAGCCAGAGTAATCAGAAAAGAGAAAGAAATAAAAGGCCTCCATATCGGGAAAGAAGAAGTAAAGGTCTCACTTTTTGCAGATGACATGATCCTGAATATAGAAAACCCCAAAGGCTCCACAGAAAGACTATTAGAAATAATAAACCAATACAATAAGGTCACAAGATACAAAATTAATATACAGAAGTCTATTGCTTTTATATACACCCTTGATGAAACTTCAGAAAATGAACTCAAAAAAATCCCTTTTATAGTTGCAAAAACAAAATACCTAGGAATAAACATAACAAAGAATGTAAAGGATCTATATACTGAAAATTACAAAGCATTATTAGAGGAAATTGAAAAAGACACAATGAAATAGAAAAATATCCCATGTTCTTGGATAGGAAAAATAAATATAGTTAAAATGGCCATGTTACCCAAAGCAATATACAAACTTAATGCAATCCCCATCAAAATTCCAATGTCATTTCTTAAAGAAATGGAACAAAACATTACCAGGTTTGTATGGAACCATAAAAATTCCCAATAGCCAAAGCAATTCTGAGGAAAAAGAATGAACCCAGACCCATTACAATATCTGACTTCAAATTATACTACAGAGTCACAATAATCAAAACATCAGAGTATTGGCAGAAAAATAGACACACAGATCAATGGAACAAAATTGAGATCCCCCAAAATAAAACCACATATATATGGACAAATCATCTTTGACAAAGGAGCCAAAAACCACAATGGAGAAAAGAAAGCCTCTTCAATAAATGATGCTTGGGCCCTGGCCGGTTGGCTCAGTGGTAGAGCATCGGCCTGGCTTGTGGGGGACCGGGGTTCGATTCCCGGCCAGGGCACAAAAGAGAAGCGCCCATTTGCTTCTCCACCACCCCCCCTCCTTCCTCTCTGTCTTTCTCTTCCCCTCCCGCAGCCAAGGCTCCATTAGAGCAAAGATGGCCCGGGCGCTGGGGATGGCTCCTTGGCCTCTGCCCCAGGCGCTAGAGTGACTCTGGTCACAGCAGAGCAACGCCCCGGAGGGGCAGAGCGTCGCCCGTGGTGGGCGTGCCAGGTGGATCCCGGTCGGGCGCATGCAGAAGTCTGTCTGACTGTCTCTCCCCGTTTCCAGCTTCAGAAAAATACAAAAAAATAAAAAAATAAAAATAAATAAATGATGCTTGGAAAATTTGGAAAGCTACATGTAAAAGAATGAAAGAACTACAATTTGCCCCCTTGCATAAAAATTAACTCAAAATGGATCAAGGACCTAAGCGTAAGATCTAAAACAATAAATTGAATAGAAGAAAACATAGGTACTAAACTCGTGGACCTTGGTCATAAAGAATAATTTATGAATTTGACCCCAAAAGCAAAGGAAGTAAAGACAAAAATAAAGAAATGGGACTATTTCAAACTAAGAAGCTTCTGCACAGCAAAAGAAACTGACAACAAAACAAATAGGCATCCAACTACTATAAATGGAAAATGATATTTGCAAACAACAGCTCTGATAAGGGGTTAATATCCAAAATATATAAAGAACTCACAAAGCTCAACAACACACAAGCAAACAACCCAATTAAAAAATGGGAAGAGGACATGAACAGACGCTTCTCTCAAGAAGAAATACAAATGGCCAACAGATATATGAAAAATGCTGATCTTCATTAGCTATTCAAGAAATGAAAACAAAACTACAATGAGATACCACCTCACACCTGTTAGATTGGCTATTATCAACAAGACAGGTAATAACAAGTGTTGGAGGGGCTGTGGAGAAAAAGAACCACTCATTCACTGTTGGAGGAAAGGTAAATTAGTACAATCATTATGGAATAAAGTAGGGTGGTTCCTCAAAAAATTAAGAATAGAATTACCTTATGACCAAGCAATTCCTCTACTGGGTATCTATCCCCAAAACTCGAAAACATTGGTATGTAAAAATGCATGCACCTTCGTGTTCTTTGCAGCGTTATTCATAGTGGCCAAGACATGGAAATAACCAGTGTCCCCGATACAGAATTGGATAAAGAAGATGTGGTACATATATAATACAATGGAATACTACTCAGCCATAAGAAATGATGACATACTGACATTTACAACAACATGGATGGACCTTGAGGACATTATACTGAGTGTAATAAGTAAATGTCCTCAAAAAAGCTAAAAACTGTATGATTCCATACATAGGTGGGATACAAAATTGAGACTCATGAACATAGATAAGAGTGCAGTGGTTACCAGAGAGAGAGGGCTGTGGAGAAGAGGGAGGGAGGAGGTGGTTGGGGGAAGGCTATAAAGAGGGACAAATATAAGGTGACGGACGATGATTTGACTTTGGGTGATGGGCATACAACATAATCGACTGTCCAAATGATGTGAAGATGTTTTCCCAAAATCTATGTACTCTTGTTAATCAATGTCACCCTGTCAAATTTAATTTTCTAAATAAAAAAGAAAGAAAGGAAAAAACGAGAAAGAAAGAAAAAAAAGGAAAGAAATAAAGAGCAAGCTATGGTCATCATTTCAGCAAAAAAAAACAACATGCATTTTTGAGCATCCTCTACATGCCAGACCCTGACAATTTCACTTACCTTTAATTTTCATTCACCTTTAATTTTCATTCAAAACAGCCCTCTAAGATAGGAGTAATCATCCCATTTCACAGATGACAAAAACAAAACAACATAGCTCAGAGAGATGCAACTTGCCACACAAGACAGTGACAGAGATTAAAGAGTACATACTCTTATGCATCTCACTAACTCACTGACAAAATAGGAACATCTACTGCTTAACATGGTGAAGTGGAAAGACTTTCACGTTTAAAATATTTATATATATAAATCACTAGTATTTCTAAGGTAGGACAAAATAAGTGAAATAACTAGCAATAAAGGTAATTTACATATGACCCAAAGAAGCAGCAGAGTGCACATCAGTTTACACAATTTCCTTATCTTGAGTCAAGTGTTCCATGGGCTTCTCCTCTAACAGCAGTTCTAGTACTTTGAGTCATTGAAAGAGGGCTGGTAACCATCCAAACAGGCATGAAGGAAAGACAGTTCCAGAAGACATCTTGGCCAGGACACTGCCTCCTAGATTCTTGCCTGGGGTACAATCAGCTTTGGAATCAGTGCTGATCCAGCAGGCCCATCCTTAATAGGGCTTACTGTTAGATGTATCAGTCTACTTTGACACCTAAACTATCTATGGAACATTAGCCAGCATTCTTACCTCTGTGGGATGCCAGTTAATTGCCAAGGGAAACACTAGTAATGGCAGTCAACATCCCACAAATGAGCCTTAAATTTAATTTTGTCAGTCACTTAGGTAGTGTTGGGAAAGATAACCAGGAACACTGAACTAGACCAGGACAGAAGATCCAAAGTACCATTCCTTGCAAACCACCTGTGGTCAGTTAGAGTCTGCTGTCTTCTCTCAGTCTTCCAGTGTTCTGCTGGGATGTTCACAGACCACTGGCTTTCAGAGGCACATTAAACATGACTTACATAGAAAACTCATGGCCACAGGTAGAAAAGAATCCCTTATCTGAGCAATAATATTTTAACTGCTACCAAAAGGAAATGACCTAGTTCAGAAACATATCAGAGTGCACACATAGTTGAGAGAATGGAGTAGTACAATGCTGTTCTAATGAAAACCATTAGAAAATCCTAAAACTCTTTCTTCTAAAACATTTCTCTGCTAGGGAAAGTAAAAATGTGAACCCCTAATTCTTAAATACAATGCAAAGTGCGCAATGCACCACACAAAGTTATCGGGCCGGTGAAAGCTCACATACACAGTGTATGGTCTCCTTAGGAGAAGCACAGTGTAGTGGAGTAAGCCTGGACTCTGGAGTCCAGCACACCTGGGTTTGCATTCTAGCCCAATACTGTTAAGTTGTATGACATGGGACATTTACATACAGTCTCTGAGTCTGTTTCCTCGTTTGTACAATTAAATGATAACACCAACCTCTAAGCTTTGGTAATACCTAGCTATGAGATAACATGGGTAAACTATTCAATATTTAACACAGAGTCTGGAGTATGATGGGTCCTCTGTAAAACACAGCAAAAAATTCCATCCATACATTTTCCAAGTCATTATGTGTAAAACTTCGGGCTACACTTTCAAGAAAGAGCCTTTAGGATTCCGAAACCACAGGCAAACTAAGTTTCCAAACGCATCTTTCAAATTGAATTGGGTAAGTCATAGGGTGTTTAACAGGGTGCTAGTCTTGAAGAGAATAGAAGATTTAATTTGGTTTAGTTCCTTTGGCATTTGCAGGTAAAAACCACCACAAATTAATTAGCATGTCTTCATTTGCTTGAGGATGATTAATAATACTCAGGGAAAACAGGTTTTACATAATTCATCAGTCTGACACAGCCCAAACTCGACAGTTTTGAGAACTTCCAATCCTAGCTGGTCTGTGACACTTTAAACCTAGCTACAAAATGGTGCTGTTCTTATAGCTTCTACATTAGCTGTTGTTCTGAAGAAAAGGGAGAGAAATCTAAGCACAAACTTCAAGGCTACTTTCTTTCCAGTTTGTGGGGGTGGGGGGGTGGAAGGAAAGAAAGAGGGAGGGAAGGGAAGGGAAGGGAAGGGAAGGGAAGGGAAGGGAAGGGAAGGGAAGGGAAGGGAAGGGAAGGGAAGGGAAGGGAAGGGAAGGGAGGGACAGAGGAAGGAAGGGAGGGAGGGAGGAAGGAAGGAAGGAAGGAAGGAAGGAAGGAAGGAAGGAAGGAAGGAAGGAAGGGAGGGAGGGAGGGAGGGAGGGAGGGAGGGAGGGAGGGAGGGAGGGAGGGAGGAAGGAAGGAAGGAAGGAAGGAAGGAAGGAAGGAAGGAAGGAAGGAAGGAAGGAAGGAAGGAAGGAAATATTTGGAATAGAAACTGGAGAAAGAAAAGTGAATTTTAAAACAGAAAATAAGATTTTTCTTTCTAGGTATGTATAGACCCCGAATGAACCAACTGGTTTAATAAGAGGTCAGATGGCCATCTGCTAAATTCAAAAAAGAGATCTGCTCTGCGTGAAAGGCTGGACAATAAGGACTGACCTATACAACCACTAAGAACCTAAGAATCTTGCTGAAGTTTAAAATAAAGAAGTAATTCTATTTCTTCACTGAGAACTATGTACCTTCAAACAGACTATTTACTCTCACTTTAGTTATTCATCTGATATTATTAAGTCCAGCTTGTGTGAATTGTGATTCAGAATTTTTTACAGGATGCTTGCTCAGATAGAAGGGGTTCTTAGCCAAAATTATCCAATGCTACCTCAGTTGAGATTCTCTTGATTGCAATATTAGAAGCCAACTCAAACTACCTTTAATCTAAGAAGGAATTCAGTAGAGAGAGGCATATTAAAGTGCCTCATGGTTTTTAAATGTTGAGGGATTTAGGGAAAGGACCGGACCATCAGGAATATAGGCAGTGCTCTTTCTCTGCCTCAAATCTTGGTCATTACAAGAATAAGCTTCATCTTTATTTTCTTTTCATAATGGGTTTCTCTAACTTCATGTCCACATAGTAAGAAATGCCATGCCCCACAAAATGACATCCTGTGCAATTCAGCAACAGCAGAGATCAGTTTGGCTCAGATTGAGTCAGGTAACTACCTCTGATCACATCAATTCTTGTCAAGGAAGAAGGTGGCATTAGGTACTAGAAACATGGCTGTTGAGGGGCAGGACTATGCAAAATGAGAAATGGCCTGAGAAAGAAGGTTGTTCTCAAGAAAGAAAACACTGGGAGCTGATATAAGTCCTAAAAGGAGTTCATTACAAGTATATTCTACCAAAACAAGAAAATATTTTAGTCTTAGTTTTTCTTTAATCAGGTTAGTGGTGCAAGTTGCTGTTACTTCTATTTGTATCTTATATCTAAGAGAATTATATCAATTATACAGATGTGTTAACTTTTTATTTTTTAAAGTGACATCTGAAGCATATTGTCTTTCCTGATTTAAGACTTCAAGTCACAAATAATCAATATTTTCTCTGACAAAATCTTAGGGCTATTATGAAAACCAGAATCCTATAATCCTCTGGTGTCTTATAGCTCTAGGAGAAACACGTCACCCTCTTAAAAAAAACCATCTATGGCTCTTCTTCTCCTATAAGGGGAATTTGGCTTAATAATCCCATTCCACTGGATGGAGTATGCTTTTCCAGAGAGAATGGAAGCAATTATTTTTTATTTCCAAAGCCATCCAGGAAAATGTTCCATATAGTTCTGCTGTCTGACTTAGAGAAAATGTGACTACGTACACTAAACATTGATCTCAATGTCTTTTCTATAGCTCAAGGTTTGGGTGTGAAGGAGGAGTTTAGCTAGTCAGGCTAACAGAAAGTTGAAAATTTCAGCCCAACCAAAAATAATAATAATTAAAACAAAATAAAACATCATGTTTTTTATCAAATAAATAATTTGCTTTCAAATGGGTATAACATAAAAGGATACTCTATCAAAGAATATCCAGGACAGGAAAACATAGGTTTACAGTTACAAATAAATAATAATACAAGAATAAACTGTTTCATGTACTCACAACTGTAAATCTATGTTTGCCCACACCTGTAGATGACAAATAAAATGTAAAAAGATGTTCAACATCATTGGTCACTAGAGAAATGCAAATTAAAACCATTATGAGATACCACTAAACACCTATACAAATGGTTAGGTTTTTAAAAAAATGATTTTAGTGCTATCAAGAATGTGGAGCACCAAAAATCTTATCCATTTTTTTTGGTGTAAATACAAAACGCACACCCACTTTGAAAACTGTTCAGCAGTTTTTTATAAAGTGAAACATGCACTTACCATGCAACACAGGCACCCCATAGGTAGGTATTGATCCAAGTGGAATAAAAACATATATTTACTTGAAAACCTATACACAGGTGACTTTATGCATAATTGCCAAAAACTGGAAACAATTCAAACATCACTCTTCTAGGAAATGAATAAACAAACTGTAATACATCCCTAGAATAAAATTCTCAACAGGAAAAGAGGAGCAAATTACTGACATAAACAACATGGGTGAATTTCAAATGCAATAATGAGTGAAAAGAATGTTTTTAATATTAAGTGAAAGGAGCCAGACAGAAAAGGCTAGATACTGTAGAATTCCATTTATATGACATTCTGGAAGAGGCAAAACCAGCCATGGAAGGAAAATAGACCAGTGGCTGTGATGGGCTGAAGCACCAATTTTCAACCTTTTCATCCCACGGCACACCAAAAGTAATTAAATTTCACAGTGGATCAAAAAATATGTTTTGCTGATCAGACAAAATATATAGGTATAATTTTGATTCAGCTGTTCACACTGGATGGCTATTGTTATGTTGGCTGATGTCTTTTATCTACTTTTTATTTGACAATCTAATGTATTTGACAAATAGTTAGGTGTTGCATGTCTTAAAATTTTTTGTGCCATACCAGTGTGCCAGCCATGCACACCAGTTGAAAATCTCTGAGCTGAGGGACTGGATACAAAGGAGCACACAGAAATGGGGGGGGGGGGGATGGAACTATTGCATGTTGGTGAAATGACTTGATGTTTTAGTCAAAACTCACAGAACTGTGTACTAAAAAGGGTGAATTTTATTTTATGGAAATTATACCTTAATTAACAAGTTAAAAAATATATACCTTTATCAACAGATATAGTGTATTATGCACGAACGCCTATTTCACTGCATTCATGTCCAAATCAGAGATTCTCAATGAAAGAGTACTTTTAAACTTCCCAGCAAACCCGCAATACCTTTCGTGTCTTTGACTGCTTCCATGTATTGGTGATCAAAAGTGAAAGCAAGCTCTTCCTTTGACTTCACTGTGCTCACCTCCAGAGCCCTCTTCCTGAAACCAGAGCCCTTTTTGTCTTGATACATTTACCACAGAAGTAGAGAGTGGCCAAGTATGCCCCATGGGCACTGCCAAGCTGAAGGCTCTCTTTGTAATGTTAAACTCCTCACTTAAATGAGATGAAAAACCTGCCCCTTATTTTCTCTGCTGGGTACCTTTTCCAAGTAGCTGTAGTCCAAACAGCTAGAGATGGTGCCCTCTTATTGCAAACTGCATTGTTCCACACCACTCCCAGGAGGAACCACTCCTGGGATCCTGGAGAGGGGGCAGGCCAGCCCATCGCTCATCCTCTGGTGGCATTTACAGGCTCTATTAATATCACAGTGCTCCCCCTCTGCCTTTACCTCTTAAGAGTCCATTTTAATCCCAATAAATATTCACAACTGACACCTTCCATATGCCACCTAGGCTAAAATAGAACTAATGAGTGTTTAGAAGATGATGTTTTAAAATGATGCACTGCATAGAAGCCTATACAAATCTGTGGTTTATTGCGGGAACCAGAGGTTAGCATTAAGAGGACTGCCGATGGCTTCTCTAATTTGTAATACACTTAAACAGAAGCATGGCAAAGCTACAATGAACAGATTCAGCTTGAGATAAACCCACCCTCTCTAGAATTATTGGTTCTAATTCTATCAAAAAAGGTAAAACTTAGCAACCAGACTGTACCTCAGAGGTCCTGATTTAAAGCCATGTGAGATATTCAGGTGTAAGATGGAGGAAATAAAGGCCAAAGCTCACTGAGAAAGTTTCACAGAAGAAGAATGTAACAAAACTGTCCCTCTGCAAGTTAGGTACGTCTCGGACTTGCCCTCCGGGTCCCTCTGGCTGTACTAAAGTAGCCACAAGCCTAATCAAATGGAAGTGCCAGCCCGCTGCCAGCCACAGCAAGTCAGCTCTGACATCAGGATCCTTTAGTCCTCTGACCTACAGGGATGCTGCAAGCAGTAATTAACATCCATTAAGTGGATAGTCATCTTTACTCAGCTGCTTTCTGTCAAGCTCTAAGCAGACAGAGGCATACCCCATGACCCAGGGCACCTCATCAAACCATTTTCTCCTCAGAGGAAAGGAAGTGACCTCAGCTAAAGTTGTCCACAGTGCAAAGTTCACAGACATACTGAAGGACCTCTTGCCACCATAAGTGTCCCAAGATGGAGCTAAGCCCAGCTTAGAGGTGCTGGGGCTGAGTAGGCCAGGGGGAAATGGCTGTTGCTTGGCAGAGGCTTCAGAGTTCAGAACAGTTAAACCAATGCAGACAGCTCTGATAGATGGAATAGTGTCAGAACACTCTTAATGCAAGCCTGACCAGAGCATGAATGATGATCTCCAATGACTTCGTTCTGCTTTCCAAACAGCCAGCCCTACTTCCCTACAACAAAGCTCTGCATTCATGAGTTCCTGACTGGGATCTCTGAACACCCAGAGGTTAAATAGTGTAAGGAGAACTAACATCTCTCTCTCTCTCTCTCTCTCTCTCTCTCTCTCTTCCTCTTTTAGAAAGTAATATCTCTTAACTTCTAAGTAGTGCCAAATTCTTTAATTACATCCATAGCATAGCACCTGACACATGATAGGTGCCAAATAATCCAAAGCTTAACTAAGAATAAATTCTCACTTAACACTTGCAACAACTCCGAGTAACAATTCACACATGGGGAAACAAGGGCTCATAGACGCTATAGACTTTCTTACAGTCACAAAACTTATTTAAGGTTGGAAGAACTGAAATGGGAACAGGTTTTTCTGACTCTTTGGAATCCAAGACTCTTTAGGAACCCGTGCTATTTCTTGATGCCAGTACTTTATCCTGTTAAATCCTGGTTACTATCGCTAGAAAGAGATCAAGGGTTGACTTCCTTTCCCAGATTGTTTGAGTCAAAATCCCCAGTGGCTCCTCTTCCCAGCTCTCTTCTACCAAGGATTGGTCATATTTTTCCATTTACATGTAATTACCTGTCAATGGAAGAGCAAATATATCCCAAAGTCCTTGTTGGGGAGACTTTCATTCTATCATCTCTGGATATCCCTAGAATGCAATTTCTATGCACCTCTCCAAGGAAGATACTAATATCTGACCAAACTTTACAGTTCTCTCTCCTCCTTCACCCACAGCTCCCCATGGTGAGATTATTTGCCCACTGCAGAGCCCAGTCTGTCAAGTCACACATCGGTGTGGAGAAAAAACAAAAGTAGAAAACCACCTCCACCACCTTGCTTACATGCCCTCCTGCAAGCATAAGAATTTCCAGCACTTCTGGTTTTCCATAAGTGTAAGTACTACCTGAAAGATGGGCACTGCCTTCCTGCCCTCCCTGCAGCTCTCTGGTGTGCCACGCCAGGCTTTGTGAGGGGGCGGCGGTCTTCCCTACAGGGATTGTCTGGAACTGTCAGAGCCTGATCAATAGAGCCAGCTTGCCCACAGGTGGGAGGCACTGTTCAGGTTCCAGAGAGGCAGCTTCCACTTTGACCATAGGTCCCATCTGCATTTCACAGCTTGGCTCTCCTCTGGCCTTTGGCAACCAAGTAGCCCTCATTACTAAAGCTAATGCTCCAATCTGGCTTCTATGTCAGTTCTGTAGGACCTACCTAAGCCCTAGGGCCAAAGGTCAGAGGTGAGTTGTAGGTACTCACCACTATTCCTCCCTCAGGATTCTGGCCAGTTGACATTGCTGATGAAGCCTTTAATATAAGCTTTAAAGGCTAAGCACCAGACAGTAATACTCACCTCATCTTTCTAAGAATATCATTATGTATATTTTAGATTTTAGTTTGCTCTCTGCATTGTCTCCTTTTCCTTGCAGGAAAGAGGGATTCTATGTTCTTTGTTTTAGTTTCTTTATTCTTTATTATAGATTGAAAAAAATCTCAAATACTTTGTGATCTTTGATTGGCCATTGAGAAATGAATTATTGAACGCTGATTGAAAATACTATAACCATGCATGAACTTGTCAACCTATGACTCTTACCACAGGTGAACATCTTATAAACTGGCTCTTTTATTTGGTAGGACCAACATTCTTATAGAGAAGGCTTGCTTATGTGATCCTCTGCCTATAACTCTAGCTATATATAAAATTTCTAGAAACTCTGGGGAAAAGAGTAAGTATGAGGGTGTTCTAAAATGGAATTTTTGCATTTTCATTAAATCTTTCCCATTTTCAACTCTTTTCATCACAACCACCCTGCCTCTTTGTGTGAGGTAAGGTAGTAACCTGGAGGCAGACACTCTGTACTCATTTTTAGCCATGCCCCAGATTTCAGCTCTTACTTCACCCCTTCCTCCAGATCCTGGGGCTTCTGAAGTTCTGCACAACCAATTATCTCCTCCCCAATCTAAGGGCACTAAAGTGCTACTGCCCCCACTCTGTTTAGTCCTAGCTACCAGTCTCCTCTCTAGATCCCAGATTCCAGCTCCCTAAAATAAAAGGAGTTTTCTTCTCCAGTTGTCTCCTTTGTCCTTTTGGGTTTATATCTACCTTATTTCTTTCCAATTGTTTTTGTTGGTCTTAGGAAGGACAAGGACAGTTAGTCACATGCAGTCAGTCTTCCAGGCTTCTCTTTTATAGTTTCCATTTCAGTGTTGACAGAACTTGACCAATACTAAAGGGCACAGGGAGCTGCAGGATGTGGCTCCTCTCTGTGTATTATTAATTCTCAGAGTTCACAGAGAAGGAGAGTATATCCCCAATGACTCTCCCTTAGTGTGTGGGAAGAACGCTCCACTTTCCTATAGGGTGGAGACACTGTCACTCACACCTCTTGTGCATGCTTGCCCCAAAATGGCAAACCCAACCCTCAACCCTTCTCAAATCACTACCATAGATTCTGCTACAGGGATTGGGGGTCCTCATGCTAAGGGTACCCAATATTCCAGAAATCCTGTGGTAAGAATAAAGACAGACCTAACTGTGGCCTTATTTTTCTTTGTAAACCCTTACCCATGCCTTGTGTTTAGTTCTAGGCCAATTTGGTCCACTCCAGGAAGAGAATATCCATAGGGAACCAAAATTTAAAAGATGCCACAGGCCAGGTTGCTATAGCCCTTCAATGGAAAAGAAGTATGGTAAACTCCATGGTGGCAGGAATGAAGGGCAAGCAACTAACCATGTGTTCAGCTTGTGGGAAAAGGAAACACATCTTAGGAACAGACAGACTGTAGGAAGTTCTGTGGCATCGTTCATTCCAATTAATTATAACAGCACAGGGCCTAGACAAGGATATTGGAGAGATATCTGACATAGAGATGCTTATTTATAAATATTTTTAAAATTTATATTTATTGATTGATTTCAGAGAAAGAGGAAGAGAGAAACATTAATTTATTGTTACACTTATTTATGCATTTATTGGTTGATTCTTGCATATACCCACAAACTTGACATATTGGATGACATTCTAAGCAACTGAGCTACCCAGCCAGGTCCTAGAAGTGCTATTTTAAAGTGCATGTCTAAGAAACTCTAAAAGGAATTCTTTTTTTTTTAACTAAAAAAAATTCTTTTTCTCTTTCCTTCTCCCTCATCTGTCCACATCTTGACTCTGCTCTTCTCTCTTTTGCTGTCTTCCTCTTTTATTTTCCCTTTCCAACATTTTTTCCCTTTTTTTTCTCTCTCTCTCTTTTAAAACTTGACAAGATTATTTGGTGCCTGATAAAGATCTTCCACACCAAGCTCAAGCCCTCAGAGAATATTTTCAACACAGCCATTTCTATGCCCTGGAAATTAGAATCTACAAAGGAAGTGCTGACAAAAGGCTTAAGTAGGGCAACCCTGCACAGTCCCGATCTTATTTAATCAGCTTTCCTAGAGCTGGACCCAGAAAACAGGATAAACTCCACCATAAAGCTTTTCATTCATCTTTAACCCACTTCCTTCTCATCAACATATTCACAATAAGCTATAAAGAAATCTGTCACAAAGCCCCAGACCTGGGTGCAGCATTTTATTTCACAAAAGAAAGAGCTTTCCACATTAATGCCTTTTGCTCTCTGTCATAGGCTTCTTGGGAAAGACATTCTTCTATCTTTTGGGAGAGAAACAAGCCAAATGTCTTGAGATAGTTAAGATTTAGTGAGTCCTTACTATGTGCAGGGCTCAGCGTTTTACATGCATCATCCTACTTAATCCTCTTGGCAACCCTAGGGGAGAGACCTGATTACTAGTCTTTGTTGCATATCAAGAACCAAAGAAGGGCTACTCACCAAGCTCGTGCAGAAACACATGGCAAGGACCTGGTGAAACTGAGATTTGAATCTAAGCAATCTGACTTCCAGGTGCACATGAGTCACTGTTAGGTCACCAAAGGAGGAATGCACAAAGCCTGGTGAATTTTATAAGAGGTTTATTTTTGCATCCATGACCAGATGGGCTGAGACCCTAGTGGCATCAGCAGCAGAGGATGAAAAGCCTCAGCCTATATAGGACAGAGTTTGGGTGTATCTCTTGTCCCAGGGGAACACTTCTGTTACAGGTAGTGGTTAAACAATTGGGGAAA
This sequence comes from Saccopteryx bilineata, assembly GCF_036850765.1. Taxonomy (NCBI): domain Eukaryota; kingdom Metazoa; phylum Chordata; class Mammalia; order Chiroptera; family Emballonuridae; genus Saccopteryx; species Saccopteryx bilineata. The sequence goes on along the minus strand of NC_089491.1, from coordinate 67,823,228 downwards.
GAGGGTGGTGCTGACTAAGTAAAGAATGTTCAGATAGTGATGGGAGATGACTGTCAGGATGCCCCAGGATTGGGTGGAGGTAAGATATCAATCAGGACTGTTCAGGTGGAGAGTCACCTAAAAATAAAGCTCAACTGGCTAGTTAAGGCTATTGGTAAGGGGTCCTGGACCTGAACCTAAGAATCACTAACTGAACTCATCGTTTCCTAAGCAAAGAATTTCAAGATAGCTTCATCACAAGTCCTTACCAGGCCCTACCTTATTTAATTTGGTCAGACCAAATGGAGCATATTCAGGGTCCGGAGAACATCAGAACAGAGACAAACTCTCTCCTGTTCCTTAAACATAACCCGGCATTCTGCCCCCCACAGATCCAGGTATGCAACTACAAGGACAAGCTATGTTTTATCTTATCTCCCTTGATCTCATACAGGGTTGAACTGCAGTATCTATTCTTGCTTGAAAAAGAGCAGAGCTTGAGATATATTCTTGGAAGGTATCAACAAAGCAATGACATTGAAAACCATGTGAATAGATGTGGTTGCCCAAAAACAGAGGCAGGAAGGGCAAAGGCAATCTTTGGGGAGATAATTTAGTAAAATTGGGACTATACAAAGAGGACTAGAAAGCACAGTACTAAAAGGAAAAAATAAAATCAACTGTTAATAGAGTATTAACATTGTGGGACAATGAGGACCTCAATTGTCAAGGGATGTTGGCCCCGAAATAAATGGCCTTTTATTTTTTAAATCACGCCATAAGTGTATGTATGCATACAAGTGTATGTATCTGTATGTGTTCAAATCCTTCACCCATCCATCTCCTATTTCTCACTTTCCAGTACACTCTTACGTGGCCCTAGTTGAATGGCCTGATCAAAGAAGAAAATGGGCCGCACTTTCATGTTCCTCGACACTTCTTTTCCTTCCCTTCCCCAGCAGCCACAGCCCAGGGATTTCCAGGCACGAGTCACGTGACATAACAACAGTGTCACACCACTGAGCACCACCCCGACGGTCTCAGGACATAACTACCACCTCACCTTGCCGGCCTCCCCATTCTCTAACTTCACTGTAGAAGACTTGTGGGGAAGGATGAGAGGTTTGGCTTTCGTTTTTTTAAAAACCGACAAAACAAAGCTCTAGCAGGGTGGGGGAAAAGAGCTCCATAGAAGGTAATTAATATCATGGCTGTTAATTTTCCACAAGCACTTGTCAGCACAGCGGTGAGCCAGCTCAGACAGTGCCAAAAGTCATCTTGAAATTCTTCAGCATCTTGCTCCAGCAATAAAACACAGATGTATGTGGTCCAGCCATAATAGAAGATGAAATAAAATCATCCTAGATGACTAAATCGCAATGTTTCTGGTCAGAGAGCTTAATAACTGAACTCTTCATCCCTCCAGGGACTGCTTAGTCATTTGTTTTTATTTCTCTGACATTTTGTCAGAGTCACATAATCAGATGTGCTGCCCTCCTGCATGGTCTGGGCCTCCAAGGTCAGTGTGCTTCACAATGGGGTCAGGAGGCCCTTCTCCAGGTCCTGCCCTGTCATGCCTGGCTCTGAGACTGAGGCAAGTTGCCCCATAAACAATGCCATGATTGTCCCTCGCTCCACTTTGGAATTTATTTCAGCCTCATCCACCTCCTACCTCCTCGCTCCTCATGATTTCTCTGACCTACTGGTCCCATATATAGGTTCCTGGGTTTTAGTTAGCCTATTTGGGGTCTAGTATAGACTATTTGTACAAGAGAACTCCTCAAAAAACCTTAATTACTGCCTGACCTGTGGTGGCGCAGTGGGTAAAGTGTCGACCTGGAAATGCTGAGGTCGCCGGTTCAAAACCCTGGGCTTGCCTGGTCAAGGCACATATGGGAGTTGATGCTTCCTGCTCCTCCCCCCCTTCTCTCTCTGTCTCTCTCTCTCTCTCTCTCTCTCTCTCCTTTCTAAAATGAATAAATAAATAAATAATTTTTTTAAAAACCCTTAATTACTTTGAAAACTGTGTTTTAAATAGGTTTCATCACTGATTACCACCTGAAGTAGCTTTAGAATACTTTGAGTTTGGGATTTTTCAGATTTTTTGTTTTTTGGGTTTTTTTTGTGGGGTCTCCTCTGCTACCAGGTAATTTATTTTTCTTTGATTTTACTCTTTACCTCTTTCATTTTTCCCTTCTGTAAAGCCAGTAGCCACAGCCACCATCACAGCCACCTGGACCATGCAAGTTCGCATTTGATTCAGACAGACAGTAATGAAACAACAAAGCCAAGAACTGGTGGGCCATTAGCTTTAATCCTAGCTTGCACCCCACAGGCAAGAAATACACACAGTGGGAGAACACTTTCCTTTCCATTCAGGGCTCCCAAAGCCACTGACTTATCCGAGTTTCCTAGAATCAAAGGTTTCTACCTCACCAGCTTTATTCACTTCTGTTCCCATCTCCATCTCTCTGCATAAACTCTGCACAAACTGGCTTCTCCTTCAGCACTCTGCCATCTTGGCTGCTTCTCCTCTCCTCCATGTGGCCTTTCTCTGCTCTCCTCCAGCATGGGCTCCTCTGCCCCATTTTGTAGTGTAGAAATCAAAACCTTTGTTAATCCAAATTCGGAGGGACCCGAATTATGGAAGACAGGAGAAAGGTTCGTCGTTTACACATTAAAGCTTTATTGTCTAGCTTGGCCAAGCGGTGGGAACTCCGACAGAAGTCTGACGGAGAGCGCGCCGGCCCTTTGTTCTACTTAGTTTTTATAGTTTTGTAAGTGGGAAGTACAGAAGCAAAAATTGCAATTAGGAGCCCCTTACCGCTATTGGTTATAGTCATATGTCCTTTAACATGATAGGACCACGTTCAATTTGCAAACCATACATCATTTTGGAGAAAACAAAATTTACAAGTCAACACAATGGTAGAAAGATATCTCTTTACATATTAAAAGGCCTTCCTATATTTTCTAGTGTTCATCTGCCATCTCTCTGTCCAGAGTCAGACGTATTAACCACATGCATTTACATAAGAGAGGTAGTTTCCGTGGGGACAAATGCCCGCAATGGCTCATAGTTATAAGAAAAGGTTTATTTTGGCTTTTCCCTTCCTGCACCTGGCTAGCCATTCACTCCTTTCCCCACAGGTGTGGTAGAATGTCAGGGAATCTATGCTTTCCTTCCCTTTTCATTTACAATACAATGGCAAGAGCCATCCTGGTTATGCCAATCACACAGTACAGAGACTATTCTCACAATTTCTCTGCACACCTTAACCCAAATTAATAAAATGTTCTCCAAGCCTCCTAAAATATTAATTCTGTAGCCTTTGGTACTTTACAACACCTGCGGGTGAAATGGCTCAGTGGCTCCTCACCTTTAATCCAATATACAAACAAGGAAGTCTCTGATACAAAGTCGCTTATCTGAGGCATAACGGGATTCCTCGTGAGAGTGCACCATCCCACATCGTGCAAGAGTCAAGGGTGTGGGGAAAAGCTTAGTTTTGAAAAGATCTTAGTCTTAAAACTAAGCCTTAGGCTATAACGACCCTGCCTGCTTACAGCCTGTCCCCCACACCCAATGCAAACTATAAGCGAGAAACATATATATCATATTTGCAAATTTATTTGACCCACACCTTCCCATGTCTTCCTTCTGCCTTCTTCCTCTCCTTCTTCTGACAATTACCTCGACCTGTCTCTGAAGCCCTTTGACAAGCACTGCTTATTGACTGAGGACACTCATCGTTCTGTACACAATGTCAGTTCAAAGTTGTGTTAAATCACTGAGGACAAGCAGTTTACATAGTCAGCATGAGCAAATGAAGGAATGAATTGGTCACGCCCACAGTTGCAGCTAAGGGATACATATGAGAGTGCAATACGGGACATATCTGAAGAAATATGGTGAAAACTTTTGGAAGCATTTCTCTGCATGAGGATTATTCTTCTTGTCCTCAAAGCAAAATTAGATTATAAAACCCCATTAAAAATACAGTGAAAAAAAATCAGCTCTTTAGTATTAGACAACAGCTGAGGGCCAACACGCCTGAGTTTCAGACTGGAAAGGAACACCATTACTGTATAAACATAAACAGGCCAAACTATACCTGTAGACAATCAGCTAATGATGACTCCTCCACAAAGCTTAAACATAATGTCAATGCATCCAGAGAGACTGACAGTTCTCCAGAGGTCCTTAATAAATCCTGGTGCCCAAATGACTTCCAGTTCACCATGGACCCATGTCAGAGGTAGACTGGTATGAGATTTTGAATGCACTGAGAAAGAAGATCTAGAATAAAACAAGGAAGCAGATATCCCCTTAGTAACGTTGGTCTAAGCATTTTCTTGTGTGGGTAAAGAAAATTAATACAAAACCACACAAATATTCCATATGTGTATATATACATATAACAGTAAATACATATACTACATATAGTAACTTAGTGTTAAATTATATGTATGTATATATATTTGTGTGTATACATATACATATATATTTATATATACATACATATATATATATGAATACATTTATATGTTTACATAACTTTATTCAGGTGTAAAAAGTACCTGAATCGGTTGGCCAAATTGACACTTTCTGAAGATTCTGGTACAGAAAGTGTACCCTCTAGATATAATAAAGAATATATTTGGCCCTGGCCGGTTGGCTCAGCGGTAGAGCGTCGGCCTAGCGTGCGGAGGACCCAGGTTCGATTCCCGGCCAGGGCACACAGGAGAAGCGCCCATTTGCTTCTCCACCCCTCCGCCGCGCTTTCCTCCCTGTCTCTCTCTTCCCCTCCCGCAGCCAAGGCTCCATTGGAGCAAAGATGGCCCGGGCGCTGGGGATGGCTCTGTGGCCTCTGCCTCAGGCGCTAGAGTGGCTCTGGTCGCAACATGGCAACGCCCAGGATGGGCAGAGCATCGCCCCCTGGTGGGCAGAGCGTCGCCCCTGGTGGGCGTGCCGGGTGTATCCCGGTCGGGCGCATGCGGGAGTCTGTCTGACTGTCTCTCCCTGTTTCCAGCTTCAGAAAAATGAAAAAAAAAAATATATATATATATATATATATATATATATATATATATATATATATTTGGTCTTTAATTTCTTGGCAGAGCTCCTAAAACCCTTGGGATTTGCTGATTTATAGTCTTCTGTTATTCATAAGATGCCTCCTTGAGAACACCTGAGTGTATGCTAATGAATTGACCCATGGAGGAGGGGCCTGAGTAGCCTCAGGATAGGGGCTGGTCATTAGAAGGAGCCATCACATGATTACAAAGTTGGAACTTTTAGCTCTACTACACAAAGTCCCCAAGAGGGGACAGGGGCTGGAGACTGAGTCAATCATGAGGCCAATAATTTAATCAGTCTTACCTAATGTCTTAGACCTGATCAGGCCACCATAAATAGCACAGACTAGGTGACTTAAAATACATAAATTTATTTCTTCAGGTTCGGGTCTAGAAAATTAAGATCAAAGTGTCAGCTAATTTGGTTCCTATGAAGGGTTCTCTTCATCACTTGCAGATGATCACCTTCTCAGTCTTCACATGGCCTTTCCTTGGTGCATACATACAGACAAATCTCTTTCTCCGTCTTCCTCTTCTTATAAGGCCACTAATCCTACCATAAGGGCCCCAGTCTCATGACCTAGTGTGACACTAATTATCTCCCTAAGGCCCCATCTCAGAATATCACCTTAGAGGTTAGATCTTCCAGATATGAATTTGTAGGGGAAACAAATTTCAGTCTGGGACACCTACATACAGAAACTCCATATAAAAACTCTGGAACAACAAGAAATTTTGGGGTTAGTGAACATGTCAATGTTCTGGGAGAATGGTGCCCCTAGAGATGGCATGGTGGTGCCCACACCCCCCCCAAACCTTGCCCCCTTATTTATCTCTTTGTGTGGCTCTTCATTTAAATCCTTTATGATAAACCAATAATTATACAAATACTTCTACAGTACTTTGCTGTGTTATTTGAGTCATTCTAATAAATTTTTGAACCTGAGAGGTGGTCATGGTATCCCACAAATTAGTAGTTCGCCAGACAGAAGTGAAGGTGGCCCTGTGGACATAGAGCTGGCATCCAAAGTAAGGACAGTTTCATTTGCAACAGCTTGGATGGAACTTAAGGGCACTATGCTAAGTGAAATAAGTCAGACAGAAAACGACAAAGACCATATGATTTTACTCATGTATGAAATTTAAAATAAATTTTAAGAAATCAAGCTAATGATTATAGAGAACAGATTGGTGATTGAATGAGTTGGGAGGTTCAAGGTGAACAAATAGGTGAAGGGGTCAAAAGGTAAAAATTTCCTGTTGTAAATGAATGTCATGGAAATATAATGTAAAGCATGGTGACTATAGTCAATAGTACTATATTACACATTCAAAAATAGCTAGGACAGTGAATCTTGAAAGTTCCCACTACTAGAAAAAGTATCTGTAACTATGTATGGTGATGGACATTAACTGGATTTATTATGGTGATCATTTTGCAATACATACAGATATTGAATCATTATGTTATACAGCTAAAATGAATAAAATATTATGGCAGTTATACCTCAATTTAAATAAAAAGTGAGGTTAGTCTATGAGACTCCACCACTAACCTGTGAGATCTTATGTCAACTCCAGAACTCATAGAATTGTAGGAAAAATTGGTATGGGAGAATTGGTGCTGGAAAAAATACCCTCCCATGACCCATTCCAACCCCAAGCAAGCAGAATGATGTTTTTGTCTTCTGACTGTCCAGTGTACTAGGCAAATACATTATTTTGTATTGGCTTTGGGTGTACTGAAAAGTGGTTAGACAATCATATACTTTAAAAAATGTCCTCTTCCCCTCCCTAACATTTCCAGTGCCCACCTGGCACCATACATAGTTATTATAATATTATTGTCTATATTGCCTGTGCTGTACTTTATATTCCGTGACTATTTTGTAACTACCAATTTGTATTTCTTAATCTTTTTACCCTTTTTTTATAAATTTTTATTAATGTTAATGGGATGACATTAATAATTCAGGGTACATATATTCAAAGAAAACATGTCTAGGTTCACCCTCTATCAACCAATACCATCCCCAACCCCACTGACAATCATCAGTTGATTCTTTATATCTATGAGTCTGTTTCAATTTTGTTTGTTCATATGTTTTGTTCTTTAGATTTCACTTACATGTGAAATGGTATTTCACATGACAAATGGTATCTGTCTTTCTCTGACTGACTTATTTCACTCAGCATAATACCCTCTAGGTCATCCATGCTGGCAAAATGGTACTATTTTCTTCCATTTATTGCCAAGTAATATTCCACTGTACCACGGCTTTTTTACTCACTCATCTATTCATGGGCATTTGGGTTGCTTCCATCTCTTGACTATTGTAAATAATGCTGTAGTGATCATAAGGATGCATATATTTTTTTCAAATTAGTGTTTTGGGTTTCTTCCAATATACACCCAGAAGTGGAATCGCCCAATCAATACTTTAATTTCAGCCTTGCTAATCCTGAACAGAGGACCCAAAAAAGTTGTACCTGGACTCCTGATCCACAGAACCTGTGAGATAATAATAGTTTTTTAACCTGCTATATCTGTGATACTTTGTTATATATCAATACCAAACAAATACAAATATAACCACCTATCATACACACTAATCAATTTCTCATTCTCCTCCTTCGTGCTTACAATGCTGCCTAAGCCTTTTTATGGTGTCCTCTTCAACAAGAAACATAGCCAAAGCTTTGACAGGTGCTCAACAAAATGATTTACACATAATATATAATTGATGACTTTGTCGCGATACTATACTGTCATGGTTTAAAGGATAGTACAAGCAAAAAGTGCTGTAGTTTATCTCAGCTCTTTAGCACATGCTACTCTTAAAATAAGAATTCCTTGTTATATGATGACTTACCATATACCACCTGTTGGGAAAAGAGCTGTGTTAGGCTTGCTCACTTGTACTTTGCATGATTAGTGCATGAACTCACGGCAGAGCCATGTGTGTGTATAGTCTATGTAAGGCTACAGGTGGTTTGACTCAAGGCAGTTTGTGGACAGTGGATTGCCTGCCCACCACTGCGAACTGCCATTTTGCTGTTTGTTTGCCTGTGGCCATGAGAAGAGGTTTTCCCTACCTATTTGCTCATCTGCAGTTGCGAGACTCTATTGACTGGGAATGGCCCAATGCTTTCTGGCTCCACAGTTTCTCTACCATCTGCCCAAATCCGATGTGAACCTGCCTGGCCTCGGCTACCTGCATTATACCATACCATCGAAATAACACTTTCAAAGCAGAAAATAAATTCCATGTATATCCTCTCAAGGCCCATGGTTTAGAATTTTCAGATTTTCTGAGTGTTTTCTTAGGCTATTATTGGTAACAAATAGTAACTACAACTCAGCTAAAAATGTTTGCCCAAATAATAATTCTAACTTCTCTGTTCAAGAGTGACATCAGCAGCTTTTGCATAGACTCCTGATTTAATAAGCAATTCAAGAGACCCATGTCAAATAAGGAGGTTAAACGCATACCATATAAGTTCAGTCAACTATGAATTAATTTGCCATGATCACCCCAATCCCTCTCCCAAGCTCTGCACCACTAACTGGCCTGACACCAGAGCATGAGGACCAGTGTGTTGTGGTTATGTTGGGTTCCTCTCCTCTTGCGCACTTATGTTTCCATAATTTTCTGCAGGTGTAACACTTAGATACTGGGGAAGTTTCACACCTCTCACCAATTTGCTAAAATCAAATGAGGGAATGAATGTAAAACTTTTCAAATGAGTGAAGACTTACATGAATGCAACAAATGCTTACGTTTTAGTGAGCAACCATTTTATACAATAATAGAAGCTCAGAGTTAAAGAATTTTATCAGACCCAACTCTGCTTGAATCTCTTTTCCAACACCCCACGTTTATTCATTCATTCATTCACTCATCAAATATGTATAAAGCACCAAGATCTATGCATCAGGAAGGCCATTGGAAGTAGTCTCTCATACATATCCTCCGGTGACAAGGAATTCAATATATCCTGAGGGACTACATCATTCCATGTGGCGCAGCTTTAACTGTCAAAAGCTATCCCTTGTAGTAAAAGCCAAGTAACCTTATCAGTAGCTAGTTTTGGGGGGTAAAATGTAAAATGTCAAGTGCTTGTCCACTCCCAGCTGGGAGATATGACTTATACACCTGAAGCAATAGTGAATAATAATGCAGGGTAATGTAGTTCTGGTGTGGGTACTGATTAATTGTACTCAGAAAAGCTGAAAGAAACATTGACATCTTCACAAAAGAGGTAGAATTTAAATGAAGCCTTAAATAGCCAGAACATGAGGGAGGGGAGCAATTTTAGATGCAACCAACAAAAGGAATAAAGGCACAGACTGCACTCATGGGCAGAAAAGGCTATGTGTTTGACAATAGCAGAGGGTTCCGAAAGCTTGACAGAGAAGTTTGAAATTGATATCATGGGAACCAGGAAGCCTCTGAAGGTCACTGAAGCATTTAGTTTCATTCTCACAGAGCACTTTTCATCTGAACAGCAAACGGGTGTTCTTCGCCCAGAAGAGGAAGAGAGAGACACAGAATAGTAGACGTCCAAAGAGGACTTGAGGCAAAGGGCCATCCCAGGGGAACTGAAACAAACTGAAGACTGTGATTGTTGAGTTGACTGTTCCTTGTTTTAAAAATTTGTCTGAGGAAACTGCCAGAAGCAACTGGCCTTCTGGCCACCTGTTCCTTTGTGCAGTGTGGCTTTCTGAAGTTTGTGTAAAGTTTTTTGTTCTCTGCACGTTGTCAAAAGGAATGAAGTCTTTTTATTAGCCCCATAACTCAAGAAGCAGAATTCCCAAAGTAGAGACACCACAAAAAAATGAAGTCTCTTAATCAATACTTAGGTGTCACCTATACATTTGTCTTTGAGTATGCTTTAAAGAGAGGGTTCTCTGAGTTGGCGCTGGGACAGTCTTCATGCTCTACCAAATACCCCCCTCAGGAGGGATATATAGAAGTTACCTTTAGGTAAAATGACTGAGAATAGTTCTCTCATTCCAACAATACTGAATGAATAACATTCTGTAAAATGTTATGTTGGGCAGTTTTATTTATTTATTATTTATTATTTATTATTATTATTTTGTATTTTTCTGAAGCTGGAAACGGGGAAGCAGTCAGACAGACTCCCTCATGCGCCCGACCGGGATCCACCTGGCACACCCACCAGGGGGCGATGCTCTGCCCATCCGGGGAGTTGCTCTGTTGCGACCAGAGCCACTCTAGCGCCTGAGGCAGAGGCCATGGAGCCATCCCCAGTGCCCGGGCTGTCTTTGCTCCAATGGAGCCTTGGCTGTGGGAGGGGAAGAGAGAGACAGAGAGGAAGGAGAGGGGGAGGGGTGGAGAAGCAGATGGGCGCTTCTCCTGTGTGCCCTGGCCGGGAATCAAACCCAGGACTTCTGCACGCCAGGCTGACGCTCTACCACTGAGCCAACCAGCCAGGGCCTGTTGGGCAGTTTTAAAAGCTGATAAATTCAGGAGGCCACTCCAATCTGAGCCAACACTCACTCATTTAATCTTAGGGAGATGAGTGTTACACAGAGACTTACGTAGGGGGTATACTGCTCTTTACTCCCTGGAGAATGCAGGGCCAAGCCACAGGACAGACGCTGCTCTGCTTGTCCTTCACCTGAAGTCCATGCTCTTTATTTATCCAGATGGGCCTGGATCTCAGACTGTGAGCAGTTCATTTGACCTTTGGGAACAGCCACAAGAGGGGCCACCTGGTACCTACAGCTAAGAAGCCTCTGCTGTCACTGCAGAGGAAGGCATGCATTCCCCCTTCAGACTGTATCCTCAGAGAAAACTCTGAGGGGCGGTGGAATACCTCATCATAACTCCTTTCCTCCCTGAGGCACGTGTAAGGGTGGCATCCTATTACCATTCTATTGTGCATTTGAGGCATGAAGGAGCTTGATTTTACTTGTGAAAGTCACAGAAAAGCAAGCAGACAAGCATAATTTTGGAACAATGAATGATGTTTAACAAAGATTTTCAGACATTACACATTCTCTTCGTTTTTGAAAAAAAAAATGCATGGCTCTTCTAGAAGGGAATTTTCACTGTATAATGCCTAAAAGCAGCAGTCAGTAGTCAATCTGATAATCCTACAGGTTGCCATGAAAACAGAAAATATACCATGATGATTTCATAGGATCTCAGCATGTTTCCAAAGATAAACTTGTTACAAACATCAAATCTGTATTTACTAGATAAGTCATTTTTTTCCTTCATGATTAAAAAATATATATTTACTGAGTGTAATCTGTCATGTAGAATGCTCTAAATGAAACAAAGAAATTGAGCATGTAATCCCACCTTCAAATACTCAAAGGGCATATAGGTGTGAAGCTGAATGCAAGTACGAATGAAGAAATGGTGGGAAGGACAGCCTCAGTGCAAAAATGAGAGAACTGGGGAGTCAGGGGCCTACACCTCCTTTCAATAGAGTCTCTGAAGCTAGGCAAGAGAAGGGTTAGCTCTGGGGTAGCACAATAAAGCAGGAGCAGACAGTAAGAAAATATTCATAACTTGCTTTGAAACAACTACTGCCTTGGAAAATCTCATAACCACCCAATGCAAGAGCAACTCTTAACTCCCTCCATTTCACAGACTGGGACACTGGAGCTTGGGGTGGAATAGAACTTGTCTAAGACCACATGTGCATGAAGTGGAGAACCAGAATTCAAACCCAGGACTTCAACTTTGGATCTCCCATCATTGATCCCAAGAGACCACAAATAAGACCTGTCGTGAGTATTTCCTAGCACAACACTCTCTAATAGAAATATAACTTGAGTCACATAGTAATTTTAAGTGTTCTAATGGTCATATAAAAATGTCATTTTTTACTCTCCTTTTCACTGAATTTATTGTGGTGACACTGGTAACAAAATTATATAGGTGCCTCATTCTACAACACATCAACTGTACACTGTATTATGTGTTCACCACCCCAAGTCAAGTCTCCATCTATCATCATTTATCCCTCCTACATAAAAAGTTTTAAAAAAGACAGATAAAATGAATTTTAACGTTTTATTTAACTCATTATATCCAAAATATTTTTATTGCTACATGTAATCAACATTTAAAAGAACTATTGAGATATTTTATATTCTTTTCTCCATACATACACTTCCAAATTTGGTGTTTACTTTATACTTATGTCTGAACTTGGACTACTCACATGCCAAGTGCTCAATAGCACATGTGGCTGAAGAACAACACAGCTACAGTGCACATTATAAGAGAAGTGAGACAGCAAGAAAACGTATTTGAGAGAGAGAGATAATAATACAAAGATTAGATCCAATTAGAATGGGATCAATTACACAGATTTAAAGTATTTTTTGACACTTGTTTTTATCCTTGTAGCAATAAAAGACAAATTCTATTTATAGAGAATAATTATATACCATCAACAGACACCAAATACTATTAAGAATCATAGCCTTCAGGGTTCTAGTTACTCTTTAACCTGTAGTCCCTCGGCAACATCTGGCCACCTTGGGCTTAGAGAGAGGCCTGAGACAATAAGGGCCTCTTAGCTGATGGCCTGAATGCTTCCTGCCCTTCCTCGCAAATTACCAGATTAAAAATGTGACTTAAATTAAACATGTCCCTTTCCACTCAGACTTATTTAAGGTCCAACCTCAGTCTGAAAGCTTCCTTTCTTATCAACAATTGTCTCCATCCCTTGACTTAGATCTTGAACTACTTAAATATAGATAAGAAGAAATGAAAGAAAAAATTTTGATTAATTTCCATTTTTGTGTCATTACAACTAACTTTATGTATCCTTAAAGAAAGACAGAAATCTCACAGTCTATGACTGACATGCCCAGTCATGAATGCCCAGGAAACTAGGAGTTTAGATTTGCACTTAAATATCATCTCTCCAGCTTGGGAGAGGTTCCTAAGAGAGTTTAATCTTCATTTAAGTCATTTTATTTAAATAGTGCTGTCAAGGAAACACATTCTTAAACCAGCCAAAGGTTGGGTTAGGGATTTCTATTCTCAGTTCTTACCCAGAATGAAGCTATTCTGCATCTCATCAAGCTCACCCCCTAGATCCTTCATTCACACTAAAATGTAAATAATTATACCTCAGAGTTCTCAACTTGATCAGTAGCAGAGCCCCTAAAAATCATAGCATTCTTCTTAAAATATCATGACAAATTATCATATACAAATAAAAATCAATTACATAATTCTATATTAAATCAGATACCATCTTAGATTCACAAAAAAACCACATCATACACCAAGAGTATAAAAAGAGTTGGAGAATATTTTACAATTGAAACTATACCGTCCTTTATTTAACATTTTTATTTGAGTTGATGAAGTAGCAGAGCCCTCTGAGAACGAGTTTTTCTATAGCAACCTTAATTTAAAAACTAATTGTTTACAGAGTCAGCCATTTTTTATGGGTTTTACCTTTCAACAGAATCCAAGATTTTCTCTTTTTTTATTTTATTTATTTTTTCTTTCTTTATTTATTTTTTTTGGATCCAAGATTTTCTGTTTGGTGGTGGAGAAGTGATGTCATGTCTTAGCCACTAGTAGAAGAGGATGGCTTTTTCACTTGTGGTCCGTGGTAACTTCCCAGAGTCACACAGTGTATGCAACGAGAGCTATCTGATTAAGAGCCAATGCCACAATTCTAAGAACAAATTCTCCCTGGTTTATCTTACTCAGTTTGTCCCACTGAATCCTATCACTAGTCCAGAATATAGTAGAAGTGATAGGAGAGGAAGTGGAGAACAAGAAAAGTAAGGTCAATATACCCATGTGGCTAAGACCTCAAAAACAGTGGTCTGGTATATTGAAAGAGGTCCTGGAAATGCAATCCTCACTCCTGAGAAAGCCTCTTTACAGTCATCATTTGTCATTGACAGAAGCCTTTGTATGAAGGTCCCATCTAGAGCCAAAGTAGCAGAAACAAGAGTTACAATAATTCAAAGGTGTTTAACCATAACTGATTCTTTTCTTTTCAACATTTTCTTATGGAAAAGGTCACACAGATGCCAATAGAATCATAAAATAAACATCATATACCTATTACCCAGAGTCAGTAATTATTAATAATATGGCCAAGTTTGTCAGTCTATACCCTCACTTACTTCCCCCATACATACACTGGATTATTTTGAAACAAATCCCGGGCTTTTTTTTTTAGGCAATTAAATTTAACAGGGTGACCTTAGTCAACTAGAGCACATAGATTTAGGGCTAATATCTCCACATCATTTGGACAGTCAATTATGTTGTATACCCACCACCCAAAGTCAAATCATTCTCCATCACCTTATATTTGTCCCTCTTTATGTCCATCCCCCATCCCCTTCCCTCTGCCCCCTGCCCCTCCCCCTGGTAACCATTGCACTCCTATTTATGTCCATGAGTCTCAGTTTTGTGTCCCACCTAAGTATGGAATCATAAAGTTCCCAGACTTTATATTAACTCAAATGTATATATTTCATTATGTATCTATAAAGAATAAGGTTTTAAAAATATATAACCATAATACCATTATCATATTTGAAAACTTAACAATTCCTTGATATTATCAAATATTCAATGTTCAAATTTCTCCTGTTGTGTCATATTTTTTAGTAGCTGGGTTGTTTAAATTTGAATTCAAAAAAGTTTCTTTATTATATTTTGTTCCTATGCCCCAATATTTCCTGTAAGCTAGAAGGTGTAATTATCTATATAATATTTAGATTCAGTTTTTTTAGTAAGAAGACTTCATAGGTGGTGCTGTGTATGCCCTGTTGCATCACACCAGGAGGTGCATAAAGCCTGATGTTATACTGATCAATGAGTTCAGGCATTGCCAACCTAATTCATCCATTATAATGTTCCCTATCAGCTTTCCAAATACTGGTCTTAGCAGGCATTGATGTTAATTGCTTAGATCAATTATCTCATTAAGGACTGAAATGTTGATATTTTAAATCTATCATTCTCCATTCATTAACTGTAATTTTTCTCTAAAGCAAAACTTTCTCTCATCAAATATTTTGTTGCTCTGAGGTACAGGTCATATGGGAAAAACAAGTTAAAGATCGGGCTCTTTGCTCTTATTAGCCTATTTTCAGAATAAAGTATTATTTTCCTAGCATCCTACAAAGGTGACCATTTTTTTTGGTACTATTATAAACCATGCATATTTATCTTATGTATTTGAATACATTTGTAGTTATTCTTGTTGGTTCTCAAATTGTTTCATCTTTGGCCAATGAGAGTCCTTCAAGTTGGCTTCTAAATCTTTTTTTTAATTATTTATTTATTTATTTTTTTACAGGGACAGAGAGAGAGTCAGAGAGAGGGATAGACAGGGACAGAGAGACAGGAACGGAGAGAGATGAGAAGCATCAATCATCAGTTTCTTGTTGCGACATCTTAGTTGTTCATTGATTGCTTTCTCATATGTGCCTTGACCGTAGGCCCTCAGCAGACCGAGCGACCCCTTGCTCAGGGACCTTAGGTCTGAGCTGGTGAGCTTTTTTTTTTTTGCTCAACCCAGATGAGCTTGCGCTCAAGCTGGTGACATTGGGGTCTCGAACCTGGGTCTTCTGCATCCCAGTCCGATGCTCTATCCACTGTGCCACCGCCTGGTCAGGCAGCTTCTAAATCTTTTTAACATAATAGTTAAGTCTTTGATGGTTTCCTTGCTCTCTGATATGACGAGATGTTCTGAACTCACCTTATATACAATGTGTCCGTAAAGTCATGGTGCACTTTTGACCAGTCACAGGAAAGCAACAGAAGACAATAGAAATGTGAAATCTGCACCAAATAAAAGGAAAACTCTCCCAGTTTCATACCTATTCAGTGCAGTTCGATGTGGGTTCACACACAGATTTTTTAGGGCTCCTTAGGTAGCTATCCCGTATAGCCTCTACAGCGACCCTGTGTTTTGGTCGTTCGACCCCCGCTGGGGTAGTGACCCACAGGTTGAGAACAGCTGCTCTACAGACTCATCACTGACTGATGGCCTACCAGAACGGGGTTTCTCCACCAAACTGCTGGTTTCCTTCAACTGCTTATCCCACCGAGTAGTTATTCCTATGTGGTGGCGCTTCATTATAAACGTGCTGATATTCACGTTGCACTTTGGTCACAGATTCGAATTTAGTGAGCCACAGAACACACTGAACTTTCCTCTGTACCGTCCACATCTCACTGGCATGGCCGTGGGCTGCTCCGCTGTATACACGGTGTTACGTCATCATCTGTGCATGCGCACATGCTGCCACATCATCCTACAGAAACTGGGAGGGTTTTCCGTTTATTTGGTGCAGATTTCACATTTCTATTGTCTTTTGTAGCTTTCCTGTGACCGGTCAAAAGTGCACCATGACTTTATGGACACACTGTATTTATTCTCCAAAACATAGAATTCATCATTTCTCCACAAACTGGGGGTTTATGGTTTGTTTGTTTGTTTGTTTGTTTCTAGAAAAGGCTATGTTGTTACCTCTCCCCACCTCACATTTCTCCTGACAAAGAAACAAAGAAGCCCTACAAAGAGGAGACATCAGATACCAGTTGGCAGCCATTTGGTGATGACAGGTGGGTAGGTCTGACATTAAAAGAGGTTATGACCAGCAGAACTCAATTTCCTAGAAATCCAGGTTTCGAGGCTGCGGGATAGCTTCTGCAGTTATCTTGCTACCATGCTAGGAATAACCGCAACCCTGACAGTAAGATAGCAGAGCAGAGCAAAAGGAATTATATCCTTGATGTCATGATTGAGCTAATGAATGAATCAACCCTGGAAGTCAACCCACCTCTGGTCCCCCTGATGTGTGAGATAATAAATTCCTTTGCTATTTAGTTCCGTTTAAGGTGATGCTTTCTGTTACTTGAGGGTAAGTCCCTAAAGGGTCTACATCTTCCAATTTAGAAAATAACTGATTATTGTACAGGTCACCAATTGTTCCCTCCTCCCCCTTTGCCCTTATATGGCTCACCTTCCTTGAGTACATCTGGGGAAGGAAATTTGGTGGGAGGGGCTGTCCACCCACTTCCTAGTGAATCTGACTTCAGTTTGTTTCTCTGCTGCTACCTGACTTCAACTCACTCCCCACACTGGCCCAAGTATCTCAGTCCGTTCACTGCTGGTCACTGCCTAGACACCTGGTCCATGTCCTCTCCCTTTGCTGCTCCAAAGCAGCAGCACCATGTTGTGTGAGTAGCAAACTTCTATAGAAGGTTTGGGTTTAGCAAAGAGCAGTTACAATGCATAAAAAAAAAAGAAAAACTTCACACTGCATGTCAGCCATCCCTGATCCAAGAAATTTCCGAGTGGTCCCCTCCACAGGGAAACTGTCACTGACTGCATTCCTTCCAGAACCCTAACCTCCCGCCATGATACTGAGCCTTTCTCTCTGTCTCTCTCTCCTACAGCTCCTACCTTCTTCTCTTCTGGGTCCTTTTACCATCTTAAGGTGCCATAAAACTCCAAACTTTCTGTTATTTCACTACATAAAGCAGTGACTTCATCATTGTTTAAACATTCTCAATTTCAAAGATGCTCAGATGCCTTGCTTTTTAATAACAAACAGGCTCACTCAGGCATTTTCCTAAACAAAAGAGTAATTCTGTCTCTGAAAAAGAAACACTCCTTCTGCCATCCTCTTGGGTCAATCTGCTTGGATTCAGCCAGCTCTAAAAATATCATTGATTTTTTTTATTACTATTAACACTTAAAATGGGAATAAGGATACGTATCTTGCAGCATTGCCAGAAAGCTTTATTAGCAGGTAAAGGTACGAAAATTATTCCATCTCTTTGTACCTTGTTTTACTGATCTGTAAAATGAGATAAATAATACGTACCTCACAGCTCATAGGGTTTTTGTGATGAAATAAACAAATATATGCAAAAGACTTTGAACATTGCCTGACACATTCTAAGTACTCCACAACTGTTAATAGCAGCTGCTACTGCTTCTGTTGCTATTTTATCAGACATCTTTAATCTAAAAAGAGTGTGTGAACATGCTACCACAGGGCAGACAGAGCCTCTACAATACAAGCTTATTGTAAGGACCGACTGAGAAGTGTAACTTAAAACAGGACCTGAGATGCAGTGACTAATAAAGGCAGGCTCTTAATGCTAAGATGACAGACCAGCGACTGTGCGTCAAGCACTCACATACGGTAGATCAATAATGTAAGAGCCTATCATTTCACCTCTCAGGGAGGTGACGAATGGTGTTAGGGATGGAGGATTGGGGAAGCTGGTGTTTTAAAAATCCTGACAAGAGGCCTGACCTGTGGTGGCGCAGTGGATAAAGCATCGACCTGGAAATGCTGAGGTCGCAGGTTCGAAACCCTGGGCTTGCCTGGTCAAGGCACATATGGGAGTTGATGCTTCCAGCTCCTCCCCCCTGTCTCTCTCCCCTCTCTTTCTCTGTCTCTCTCTCTCCTCTCTTTCTCTGTCTCTCTCTCTCTCCTAAAATGAATAAATTAAAAAAAAATTAAAAAAAAAAAATTAAAGGCCCTGGCCGGTTGGCTCAGCGGTAGAGCGTCGGCCTAGCGTGTGGAGGACCCAGGTTCAATTCCCGGCCAGGGCACACAGGAGAAGCGCCCATTTGCTTCTCCACCCCTCCGCCGCGCCTTCCTCTCTGTCTCTCTCTTCCCCTCCCGCAGCCAAGGCTCCATTGGAGCAAAAATGGCCCGGGCGCTGGTGATGGCTCTGTGGCCTCTGCCTCCAGCGCTAGAGTGGCTCTGGTCGCAACATGGCGACGCCCAGGATGGGCAGAGCATCGCCCCCTGGTGGGCAGAGTGTTGCCCCATGGTGGGCGTGCCGGGTGGATCCCGGTCAGGCGCATGCGGAAGTCTGTCTGACTGTCTCTCCCTGTTTCCAGCTTCAGAAAAATGCAAAAAAAAAAAAAAAAAAACAGTAAAAGTAAAAATTAAAAAAAAAAAAAAAATTAAAAATCCTGACAAGGGGCCCTATTTTAAATCCCGGAGATGACATCATTAGTGATTGCTCTTACGTGTACTAGCATTATGAGATGTAGCAGTAATGTGGGGTGATGGCTAAGCAGCAGTGTGGGGCAGGTTCTGTATTCCAGCACTGACACAAGCCAGCCACTACACATAGGTGAAAGCCAGAAGGAAAAGCCTGGGGCCTCACAGCCTACTGTGCATGCGCCCCACCCTGAGGGCCAGTGGGGACTAGGCCAGCCTTGGAGAGAGCACGCCGGAGATCAGCGCACATACAGGTGATTGCCACCCTGTGGGGACTAGGCCAGCCTTGGAGAGAGCATGCCGGAGATCAGCGCACATACAGGTGATTGCCACCCTGTGGGAGAGCACGCCGGAGATCAGCGCACATACAGGTGATTGCCACCCTGTGGGGACTAGGCCAGCCTTGGAGAGAGCATGCCGGAGATCAGCGCACATACTGGTGACCGCCACCCTGCATGACCGGTGAGGGAGTCAGCATGGCAGTGACGGTATGGGGCTTCCCAGTGCTACAGGGGCAAAGAGGAAACAGAGAAGCCTCCCCCTCAGCTCCGTCCCAGCTTTTCCTAGACCTTCTGGAGCCAGCAAGCTTCACCAGCTGCCCCAGGAGTTAAGAATAGACACAAAAGTGAGGAAACCAGAAAACGCACTGAGCCCTGAGCCTGAACACCAAACATTACCAAAATGTGGGTCAAGGTGATCAAAAGTGTTAGACTTTCTCAGGAGCAGTGATGGGACTACAGGGGACCAAATATCAGAGAAGGAGATTCTCTGTCCTTGCCAGGGAAGAGCTGAGAGAATGTGTATGGCATTTCGGTAGAGATTACAAGTTTGAACTTACCAAGAGCAAGCCATCAACAGCATCAGGTGTACACTAGCCTGAGTCCTGAGCAACACAAGGGATCAGCTGGGGGCCAACGAGGGGTCACCTGTCTCACTTGGTGAGGCAGAGACAAGCCAGGCCTCAGACTCAACATACAGGGGTCAGGGTATCTGAGTAGCACCTGGCTGATTCTATCGTGCCTCTAAACAGCAGAAAATAAAACATCCATAAGATGGGTCAACTAAACACAGAAAATTGGAAAAAAACCTCTTTAGCTTCCTGCTTGGAAACTCAAAAGCCCATTTCTTAAGAACAAAGACCCTATGGAGTTAGTTCACTTCAAAAGTTTCTCAATCAACCTCCAAAAATAGACACCAGGACAGGGAAAAGGAAAGCCTGATGCAGAGGTACTGGCTGGCCAGAGAACTGGCCATTATGCAGTAATAGAAGCCTCTTAAGAAAGGAACTAGTTAAATGTGCCTGCACTGAAATGATTACATGGCTATTATCTGCCCACTCACAGAGCAAGAGAACCACAAAGTCCAAAATGCAGCAAGCAGCAGGCTTAATTTTCTTCAGTAAGAAATGGCTTTTGTTTTGCATAGTGCTCTTTCAAAAACACTAAGTGTTAATGTACCCTATAAAATCAATCTGGCCAGCTAACTAGTTTAATTCATCACACACCATGTGAAAGAATAAAAGCAGGTTAGTAGTGACAAGTTAATAGCAGAGGTAGGAAATAAAATGGAGAAACACACTTTGATTTATGGTGCAGAACTATTAGGTGCTATTATAGATGGACTCTGTCGGTTTTATATAGTGGCCAATTAAAGCAAAATGAATCTAGTAATTTAAAACTTTAAATATGCCTCCTCAATTAAAAATGCAGAAGGCCAGTGGATGTATTGCATTTCGACTGAACAATAAAAATTCAATTACAGCCAACTCTAGAATATCTACAAGTATACCCACCATAAAAGATCTCAATTTTAGCTCCTCATTGGCATGATTATCTGCTTTGCAAGCCCCACCATCCTTGTCACCAAAATCTCAACTTTGCTTCTAGCTACACTTCCTTACACTGGGTGAAGGGGGTGTCTTCAGTAGGAACATTTAAAATCAAACACGTCCTTTACCTGAAGAGACTATGAGAGAGTGAAAGGCACCAATCTTAGAGGATCTAGAGGTGTCTTCTTAGGCTGATGTCTGACTATAATGTCATCCATCCCCAAAACTGTGAGGGAAAATTAGCAAGTCTCAGAAAGGCAAGATGGGAACATACATGGCTCTCCAGAACTTCTCATTACCCATCACAGCAGAGCTTGTTAGGTTCGACTGAACCTCATAACCAGAACTGGAGCCCTCTTGGTCTGTTGAGCAGCTGTGGAATGCCAACAGTCAGGACCACTGTAAATAAGTTTCCACATACTAGAATTCATGGTTGACTAGGAATTTATTCCAGCATGAAACTGATTCTCTCTCTCTTTGGCATGATGTACACACTCATGATGTACAGACAATATTAATCATTGCAACACATTGCCATAGCAAAACACTGGAAATAACCAATGTCCATAAAGAGAAGACTGGTTAAATATAGTATATCTACAGCAACAGGATGCAGGCAGCTACTAAAAAAAGTAAAACAAATGCCAAAGTTCTCTCTATACTAACATGAAATGATTTCCAAGTCATATCACCAAGTCTTTTTTTAAGATGCAGAAGGGTATATACACTAAAATACCAGTTGTATAAAAGGTGCAGACACACATTTATGTATGCATAAAATATCTCTCAAGAAGTATGTAAAGGGCCTGACCAGGCAGTGGCAGAGGGGACAGAGCTTCGGACCAAGGTTCGAAACCCCAAGATCACCAGCTTGAGCGCGGGCTCATGTGGTTTGAGCAAGGCTCACCAGCTTGAGCCCAAGATCACTGGCTTGAGCAAGGGGTCACTCGCTCTGCTGTAGCCCCCCAGAAAAGGCACATATGAGAAGACAATTAATGAACAGCTGTGGGTGGAGCGCAGAGTGCATTCCTAGCAGCTGTGGCTGATGCAATGCAGTGAGAATACTCCAGCTCCCAGAAGCCTCCTGGGCATACTCAGGAAGGAAGCTCACCTGCTATAAGGAAGTGACTCAGCACTAACCATGAAGCTCCCTGATCTTTTCAGCCATTGGCTTTGAAGAACACTCTGTAACACCCTATAGGCTGAACCTGTATATATAAGCTAGCTTACTTCCTGAATAATGTGGATCTGCATCACGGAACCTGGTCCCCGGAGTCGGGTCTTTGCGTCTCCGTTGTCCTCACCCCCGTCAGGACTTGTCCACACTGGTGCCCGAACGTGAGGCAGGGACCTAACTGGCATCCAAGGGACGGGTGAGGGACCCTCTGCAATGGGAAACCTTCTCCCCCACAGGCTCGAGCCCTGCACGCCCTATTGCAGAGTAGGCAAGTTAAAGTTAATGAAAAAGATCTTTGTAACTACTGGGGGATCCTCTCTGGTTTCAACCCTTGGCTCCGGGACGTGCCTCTTTGGGACCCCGATACTTGGGCCTGAGTTTTCCCGCAAGTCCGCTCAGCTGAAGTACATGGGGGACAAACCTTCCCTCTTGGCCTCATTCCTGCCCTGCTAGCGATACATGCCTGCTTGACCAGTGCTCCTCCTGGGGACCCTCCACCAGTGCCAAAGATATTGCAGGCTGCCTCTCTCTCTGAGGAGCCCCTACCTCCACAGAGGAGGAAAGTAATTTAGCCTCCGAGTTTGACAAAATCGTGGCTGAGCATGCAGAAATGAAACAAGATACATTAGAAACCGTGCCATCAGCTACGCCACCCGAAGAAGCAGAAGTTGCTACTTTCGCATTCCCTGCCAGGGCTCAATGCCCCACCCAGCCTCTAAGATGCCATTTTCTCCAACACGTGTTCCTGATGCAGACCCATGGGCCAGCCTATACGCCCCCATGTGTCTTTTCTTTCTGTCTGTCTTGTCTATTTTTCTGTATCTCTCACTCTCTCTCCCCCTCGCCCCTCTCTCTGAAATGACACTGGAAGGACCCAGCCATGGCACAGTGGTGGGGATCACACCCTCTTCTAACACAAGGGAGAGGTTATGCTTGTGTTTTTCAGCCAATTTGAATCCCAGGAACCCCCCAACCTGCTTGACAGGGTTTCTTGGGCACCCACTACGTGGTTCAGTCTTCACCCATCCAAAGCCACAGCCCTGGCCTTCTCCACACTGACTACGCCTGAGGGGAGGAGGTCCTCAGCACTCCAGAAGAAGACCTTGTGACAGGCGTGCACACCTTATTACCTGGGGGATGTGGAGGCTTTGGCGGGGCAGGCCCGGAGAATTGCCCCTGACGGGCCCCCAGGCCCTGGTGCTCTGTTCTTGCTTATGTGTGGTATAGTAACCTCTGACTCCCAGATGCAGGTGGCGGCAGCCCGGGGCTCGAGCCTGGCAGCGGGAGCTGGTGTTTTCAGTTCACTTTTGGAGGATGAGGAGAATTGGGCTGCAGTTGCGATTCACAGACTCCAGAAGGTAAACGGTGACAGCTGCGGCAGGAGGATGAACGGAAACCAGGCTTGCATCTCCGAGTGGCCACTGGAACGGCAGGGAGTGCCTGCTAAGCTGCTGGTGGGTTCACTGACATTTTGGGACATAGGAGTGGACCCCATCATGCTCTCCAGAGCAGAGGTGGAAATGCTGACTGCCATTGCCATGTGCTCCTCTTTGGGACAGTGTAAGACATGCCAGGACAGCAGGGATGAGGGAGGTAGCTGAGGCCTCATGTGCATGGACTGATTTCCTGGACTATGAACGGAGTGGGCACTGGCTCCTTTGTTGGATGGACTTACAGATTTCGGACAATGTGAAATACCCTGATGGGGATGGGGGGCAGCTTTGCTGGAGGCCCTTCCCCTGCCCTGGAAAGCTTTTCTCATGGCTAGAAAGAAGGTCGAGGACATTTTGTACTTTTGGCAAAGTGCTCAGAGACTGGTGAAAGGTACCTCTGTAGTTGTTGAAATTGTATAATTTGTCATGTTGTTGTAATTTGTGTAATGTGCCTTGCAACCATATGCAGTGTGCAGCCCATGGCAAGCCATCCGTTTCATGTTTGGATGCTGGGACCTTTGTAGGAAGGGGGCGTGCATGGACCTACGTCCACTTTTTACAATCACAATGGAACTGTGTTTAATGGCACCTAGAAGTTCTCTGTAACACAATGGGAGGGAAATGACATCCTGACCCCTAGGAGGAATCTCCTGTTTAAAACCCCCATTCTATTTCCTAACTAGTCAAATATTACAGAAGCTTGCCTCATTGTTTAATCCAGCTAATCTATTAGCATATAGTATAATAGGTATTATAGTTGTTTTAGTTCTACTAAGGTTCCGTTGCATAATGTGTAGCATTCAGAAACTACAACAGCAAGCTGTCATTCATCAAGTCCAATTGGCCTTAATTAAAAGAGAAAGGAGAGCTGTGGGTGGAGTGCAGAGCACATTCCTAGCAGCTGTGGCTGATGCAATGTTGTGAGAACACACCAGAACCCTCCTGGGCATACCCAGGAAGGGAGCTTGCCCACTGTAAGGAAGTGACTCAGTGGCAACCACACAGCTCCCTGATCTTTTCAGCCAGTGGCTATAAAGGACACACTGAAACATCCTATAGGCTGAACCTGTGTATATAAGCTGGCTTACTTCCTGAATAAAGTGGATCTGCGTCACTGAACCTGGTCCCTGGAGTCGGGTCTTTGCGTCTCCATCATCCTCACCCCCAGCAGGACTTGTCCACAAACAACTAAGGAGACTAAAGAGCCACAACCAAAACTTGAAGCTTCTCATCTCTCTCCCTTCCTGTCTGTCTGTCCCTATCTCTATCTCTCTCTGTTTCTGTCACAAAAAAAAGAAGTATGTAAAGGGCCCATAATTTAGGTTGCCCCAAAGGCAGGTAACTGATTAGATGAGGACAGGAATAAAGATATTTTTATTACAGGTTCTCAAACCTTTTGAATTTTCAACATGTGAGCATACCTATTCAAAAACAAATTTCATAGTTGGCCCCATTAATCTGTTCTCAGCTCTCCCAGCCCTGTTTTCCATTAATTTAGTCACTTTCATTTCTCTTTGTGTGGATACACATATGACATGACCCCCAGATTGTTCTGTAACCTTCATTTCTGTCTTGTCGATTTTCAACAGGATCACTTTTCATTAAAGAGATGTCTTCATTAATATTCTGTGCCTAAACATTCTAGACTCAATAATTTAATACCATGTCATCTAGCCGTGCCTTTAGTTCTCTCAACTTGAACGTGTAGATATATGTCAGTTCTTCAGCAGACCCTCAGTTTAGTTGTATTGTTATGTCATTGACCTTTATGGCATAACCTGTGTACTCACTAAAAAATACAGTTGCTCCCTTCCCCTGGGCATGACTTTAGACCCTATATTAGCCCTTTGGAGCTGCAAACTGGAGGGTCTCCTCTTGGATTCTCAAGGCCCACCCTAAGGCCCCTGGGCTCATTCAGTCCACAGGGGAATTGTATTGACCAAACTCCAGGCAAGCAGAGAGCTGGAAAACTTGATCATTCCACTTCTGCTGTTGCCTCCCACAGCCATAAGAAGTCACAGAGCAGGACCAGTCCTTCTGGTCCAATCAGTGCTTTGCATGCTATGGTGATGCCATGCCTAGTATTAGTGTTCGTCTTCTATACTCATTTATTCAATCCTGTTCCCCATATTAGGACCCTACTGAAGGCCTCCTGAATCTGCCACATGCTGCACAGGTACTACTCACTGCCTAGGTGACTCCTGGAGGGGTTGTCTTTGATCCCTGATATTTCTGCCAATGGAGCAACCAATAGGTGGCATTCATGTAAATCTCAGAAAGCAGGAGTTGAGGTTGTGGCACCCTGCTGCTCCAAAGGTTCTAGACCCACATAAATGCTCCCCAATAAACCAGCTCTGCATACCTCACAGTGCTAATGAAGGCACAAAAGGTCCTGATGCCCATCTTGGGCAAGAAGCTTTTATTCACCTCCAGCTTGCATAGCTCAAGAGGCTCCATGCATATGACTCTTCCCTGAACAAAGAAAGTCAAATCCAAGGTGCTATGCTGTCTCTAACCCTAGATGTCCCAGAGGATGGCATAAATTCCACCCCAGATATCTCCACTTAACCTCTGCTTTTTCAAAAGCAATTATAATTTATATTAGAACATCTAACTAATGATATAAAAAAGGTTATCTCAGAGGTCATTGACAATACTGAGTCAGACCTTCCACTTCATAATTATAAGGAATATCAAGAACATGCCAGTCTTCTAGAATTATCTGCATATCAAAGTGATTTAAATTATTCAATAGTCAGGCTGGTGGATTGAAAACAGTATGGGTTTTAGCATCAGACAGCTGTGTGTTTCAAACAGTCTTTTCAACTCATTAGCTACAACCTTAAGCTCCTTAATCCACATGAGCTCCAATTTTCCCATCTGTAAAATGGGGATTATTCTGAGGATTAACTGATTTAAAGTATGTGGCATACCTACTTGCACATCACAGGCACTCACATTAGCTCCTTTTCTTTAAAAACCTACATCAACAGGACCACTGTAATAATTTCTAAATCCGATTATACTGAAGGGGTTTCATCCATTTGAAAATAACTATGTTCTTCAAGGCACTGTATTAGGACTGCAGGAGATCCAGAGAAATGAGAAAGGACTCTGTAGCAAACACTGCAGGTACAGGCTGGCTGACCCAATGGCCGCTCCCACCACCTTCCAGTTTCTACCATGAAAGTTAGAAAAGCTAAATACTCATTTTACCAGGCTTTGTGGAAAACTGAGAGTGGCCAAGTCATGGCTCTGGCCAAGAAGACAGTAAGTTGAAAGTCAAAAGTAGGTATTTTGAGAAACAAAAGAAATAGAAATAGCTGTATTGCTCTTCCTCTTCTCTCCTGCCCGTACTGTTGACTTGATGATTGGAGAATTAGCAGCCCTCTTGCAACCATGAGGCCACAAGTGTGAGGAAAAGAACAAGAGAATTACAACAAAATTTGCCTTGATATTATTACACCACCAAACCAGCCCCAAGCAGCTGCCTCTGGACTTCTGGTTCTAGGAAATAATTCAACCCCTCTTTATTTTAGCCCCTTAGTGAAGTTTCCTGCTACTAGTAACTAAACATAAGCCTATGCGTTACAGATGTTGCCCTCAAGAAATCCACATTCTCCTGGTAGAAATAAGATATGTTTTCAAATTTCTAAAATACAAAGTGGGAGTTATTGGGATGATTTCACAAAACATAATAAATTATATAAAAGTCATAACCACATTTATCCAAACATTTTATGGAATGTTGGTAGAGGTATTGTGTACTTAAGTGTAGTACTTTATTCCATAGTCAGCATTCTAAAACATAAATACATTACTGCATATAGCTGAGCTCTTCAGGAACTACAAATGAAAGACACATTGCTTGGAAAATATCCAATTTTACATATAGTACTTATCTTTTCAGATATATGAAAACCATAAAGCAAGAGGATTTAGAGGCATTCTAGAGAATCTGACAATGCCTAAGGTTATAAAAAGTCAAATTTTAAAATTTACTGTGCAAAATTCATTTGGTTTACTCTTTTCCCAAGCATTTCATTGTTAAAAACTGCATAGAGATGACAAAGTTTCATATCTGCCTATCACTATAGATACAGCAAAACACAAATTGAAGAGGCTGCACAAATGAAGATATCTATTTTACTGAATTTTGCCACTGCTCTATGTTGGATTTAAGTGAAAAGTTTAGAGTATATAGCATATTTTACACACAACGTACCAGCAGAGAGATAAGAGTATTTTAGTGATTCTGTTTTGCAATATGTGTGCTATTAACATAATGTCTAAAATATAGGCATATATTTTTCAATGATTACTGCCTAATTCTTAGAATGATGAAAAATACTAACACTGGTCTCATGTTTTAAAACATTTCAATTAAGTTTGCATTCAAAATTGGTGTCACATTACCATCAGAGACATCACGAGGTCCAGAGGTGACTGAGCTGGTAAGGCTGTGTATATTATAATGAAAAGAACACTGAGTTATCTTCAAAAGACTGAAGTTCTAGCTCTGACTCAGGAAACTGAAGGCTGTGCAGCTTCCGAGGTGTCACTAATCACTCTGAATACCAGCTTTCTCACTGGTACAATGTTAAGAGTAACACTCATCTCACAAGGTCATCATTAGAAAGGTCAAATAAGAGAAAAGGTGGTGACTGGGGATTTTAAACTATAAAGTATGCTGCAATGAAGAGTATAAATTCTTCCAGTTCCTCTACTGAATCAGGTCAATCTTGAGATGTGCAATAATCTTTCTGTGCTTCTACAGTACTGAGCCTAAATATTGTAGGAGCATATTTGTTGCCAGGAAAACTTATGTTCCTCTGTTAAAGAAAATGCCAAAAACTTAGTAGAAGGTAGAAAATCTGTATACTTTTTATTTATGCATTCGTTCAACTAACACTTCCTTTTCTGTTTGTATTTGTTGTTGTTGTTATTTTTTGTATTTTTCTTTTTTTATTTTTTTTTATTTATTTTTTGTATTTTTCCAAAGTTAGAAGTGTAGAAGTAGTCAGATTCCTGCATGTGCCTGACTGGGAACCACCCAGCAAGCCCACTAGGGGGCAATGCTCTGCCCATCTGGGGCGCAGCTCCACTGCAACCAGAGCCATTCTAGTGCCTGAGGCAGAGGCCATGGAGCTGTCCTCAGCGCCTTGGCCAACTATACTCCAATGGGGCCTTGGCTGTGGGAGGGGAAGAGAGAGACAAAGAGGAAGGAGAGGGGGAAGGGTAGAGAAGAAGATGGGCACTTCTCTTGTGTGCTCTGACTGGGAAATGAACCCAGGACCTTCACACACCCAGCTGACACTCTACCTCTGAGCCAACTGGACAAACCTCAACTAACATTTCTCAAGTGCTGACTATTGTAGCACTATAGAGTCTTAAGAAAGAAAGATAAATAGGGTTTCACTCTCCTGACCTTCAGAAGCGCAAGGTCTCACAGGGGCTATAATCACACAAACATAAGATTATAATGCACTGAGAGGCATATTAATAAAAGGTGTTCATCCCTGGCCAGTTGGCTCAGTGGTAGAGCATCAGTCCAGCATGTGGAAGGCCCCAGGTGGGCACACAGTAAAAGCACCCATCTGCTTCTCCACCCCTCTCCCTCTCACTTCTCAATCTCTCTTCTTCTTCTTCTTATCTTTCTCTCTCTCTCTTCACCTCCTGCATCCATGGTTCAGTTGGAGCAAGTTGGCTCTGAGTGCTAAGGATGGCTCCATGGTCTCCGCCTCAGGCGCTAAGAAGAGCTTGGTTGCTGAGCAACGAAGCAATACCGCAGATGGGCAGAGCATCACCCCCTAGTGGGCTTACTGGGTGGATCCCCATCAGAGTGCCTGTGGGAGTCTGTCTCTCTGCCTCCCCTCCTCTCACTGAATTAAAAAAAAATAAATAAGAGGGATTCATTATTAACTAAAGTTGGTAGTCTTTAAAGGGATGTGAAAGGGGCACTTCCACCTTTTAGTTACAGTCTTACAATCTGAGTGATCAGAGGGAGAACCAGAGAAGAGGGTAAATTGCTGTGTAAAGACAAATTTCCTCTATGTCACAATTTGCTTGGAACCTGCCCTTCAAGTCAGGCTTCCCAGGAGTTTGTTTCAAAAACCACTTTGGAGCCTTTCAGATGAGTATGTGGTCATGATTGGCTGAATCCCTAATGGAAACAAACTCTCTTAAAAGAGTCTATACATGATGAGTTGCAATAAAGGTCTTTATCCAGTTTTTTGGTTGATGAATTCCTTTTTATTTATTTTTTTTTTTTTTTGTGACAGAGACAGAAAGACAGAGAGAGGGACAGATAGGGATAGACAGACAGGAAGGGAGAGAGATGAGTAGCACCAATTCTTCCTTGCGGCTTTTTAGTCTCCTTAGTTGTTTATTGATTGCTTTCTCTTATGTGCCTTGACTGGGGGGCTCTAGCCAAGCCAGTGACCCCTTGGGCTCAAGCCAGAGACCTTGGGCTCAAGCCAGCAACCTTGGGTTCAAGCTAGCAACCTTGGGCTTCAAGCCAGTGATCATGGGGTCATGTCTATGATCCCACACTCAAGCCAGTGACCCCATGTTCAATCTAATGAGGCTGCACTCAAGCCAATTACCTCAGGGTTTTGAACCTGGTTCTTCTGTGACCCAGTCCCACGCTCTATCCACTGCACCACTGCCTGGTCAGGCTAGTTGGTAAATTCTTTGCTGTATGAAATACTGTAGTGATTCAGTGGTCCCTTTAACCTAAAGTTAGGCTTGAAAAGCACTATGATCCTCTTAATCCTGACCTAGAATATTTCTCCTCAACACATCCACATCCAGCTCACTGAAAAAGAGCTTCCTGGCACCATTGTTAAACTAGCCATACACAAGATTTTTTCAAGAAATCAAAGCAGATTTCATTTACTTAGTAAATATTTCCTGAGACACCAGGCATTGGAAACACAGGGTTAGCTAGGACATTGTTTTTGCCTTCAATGCCCTTATAATCTAGAAGGAGTGACAACCATGTGATTAAATCACTCCCATAAAGGGCTAAAGAGGTACAGCAGAGGCATGAGAAAGAGAGAGTTGGGATTTCTTGGAAGTTCAGGAAAAGACTCAAGGAGGGGGGGAGTGTTGAAATATAAACAGGTATTAACCAGATGGACAGTGGGAAAAGATATTCTGGTACCAGCACAGAGGTGGTATGTACAATGAACTACAAGCAGGTTCTGTAGCCTGAGTTATCAGGCCACACACAGAGGGGTGTGAGGTAAGAGCGGACATGAAGGTAGACGTTAGGCCAAGAAGGCCCTCGGATACCATGTTAAGTAGTTAGGACTCTAGGGGGATCTAAGGGTTTTAATCTGGCTTTAAGATTAAATGACTATTGAGGAGGGTGTCCAGCCTTGGTCTGTCACAGAAAGAAGGCTGACGACTCACTACAGCAGGACAGGGGAGCATTTCCAAGACACTCATCACTTTTATTGCATCTAACACCTAAGACTCTGAGACCATATCTAAAAAGCAAAATTGAGATATCCAACTTATTAGGTCCCCAAGTGCTGAAGAAATGGCTTTTAAAGTGCTTACAATGTCCCAGGAATGGGCAAAGGTAAAGCATCTTCCCAGCTGTCCCCTGATCTGGGAATGTCTCATGGCAACTGACAAGAGTTCAGTACAATCCATCAGAAGTCCATAAAAAAGGCAGTGCCTCCGAGTTCCTACCAAGAGCTCAGCCATCTCATATCTCTGTGGAAACCAGAGACTGTGTCAGTGATTTTTAAGTTATCAGATTCTCTAAGAAAAGAACCATTTGTAAAAACAGTTCTCAGCAATAAAACATTCCCTCCTTTCAAGGAGAATCTTTCATCAAAACTCTATAAAAGCAAATACCCTCCTAATCCCACATCAGAAATTTCACTGCAAATACAGAATAGAGTGCATGTTTAGGCCAAGACTCAGTACAGTACTTACTTCTTCTAAGTGTTCCTGGAGGAACTCGACAGAGGTGGCTAATATTGAATAGGACAGTGGACTCTGCTGCAGCTTTGTGGTGTCTGGTGGCCCCTAGTGGAGGCTCAAGTCTCTTTCCCCACCCCCACCCCCAGCGCAGCTCACCTCCAAAGAGAACTAATAGCTGGTCAGGATTCAGGCATTTTCCTAGCAGTTGTATTAATTAGGTGAGGCTCTTTACTGTGCCAATAAATCAGGAGACACAACACTCAAGGATATAGTAGTATTTCTTACCATAGTTTGTATAGCAGATATGATTTTTTTTTTTTTTTGTATTTTTCTGAAGCTGGAAACGGGGAGAGACAGTCAGACAGACTCCGCATGTGCCCGATCGGGATCCACCTGGCACACCCACCAGGGGCACGCTCTACCCACCAGGGGGCGATGCTCTGCCCCTCCGGGGCATCGCTCTGCCGTGACCAGAGCCACTCTAGCACCTGAGGCAAAGGCCAAGGAGCCATCCCCAGCACCCGGGCCATCTTTGCTCCAATGGAGCCTCGGCTGCGGAAGGGGAAGAGAGAGACAGAGAGGAAAGAGAGGGGGAGGGGTGGAGAAGCAGATGGGTGCTTCTCCTGTGTGCCCTGGCCGGGAATCGAACCCGGGTCCCCCACACGCCAGGCCAACGCTCTACCGCTGAGCCAACCGGCCAGGGCCGCAGATATGAATTTTTAAGGCCAAAGGTGAGATAAGCAAATAAATGCCTCTCTTTGTATTTTGTTATTTCTATCTCAAACCCCACTTCCCCCTGGTAACAGAAGTTTCATCTTAGACAAGGTAAGCTCAGGTCAACCAAGATTGTCTTTCTCCAGCTTTGTCCAGAGATTTCTCCAGTCCTCCTCTGACCCCCTGGTCCTCTCTCTGATGTGTAAGAGGTATTCGCTGAGGTAGCGTGGTGGGGCTGGGAGGAAGCCTTGTGGATGCTCTTCGATGCTCCCCTGGGGCTGTGGGAAAGTCAGTGGGGCTCTCTACCTCCGGTCCTCTTTGCTGAGACACACAATATATGACCAGGATGGTACAAGAGAACTGAGAAGCTTACCACCTCCCTGGGCTTCACTTGAGAAGCAAGACACAGGTCACTCCGTTCTAGGACCACCACTGAAGTGTGGGGCTTCCATCACTCTCAGAACACAACAGCCAGCTCCGCACAGCTCTGCATCCAGCAGCCTCTCTTTGGCCAGACAAGGGAAGAAGCTGTCTCCTCTCCCGCACCACTGGTTTCTGGCGCACCCAAAATCTAAAGTTTTTCCCCAACTCTGCCTCTCAGGACTCTAATTTCTGTCCTGAGTTTTAAAAAGCTGACTACTACTTCTTTGTTCTCTGAGGTTCTCATCTGACTAAAGCAAGGTCAGCCACTGACTGAATGGGAAAGAACCAAGGGTCACAGGAATTAACTGAATGAGAAACACCACAGTTGATATAGCCAAATCCCACATAATCCTGCTACTTTTGTTGCTGTCATAAAGCTGGAGAAGTGAGACAGTTTGGATGGTTTGGGCCTGTTCCCTCCCAGGAGAGAGCCCATCTCAGCCTGTGTCTGCCTGTCTCCATAACTCACTGCTGCCCCCACACCCACACACACACCCCTCCGGCCTCCTCTTGGCATGATCCAGAAGCCCACAGTTCTTTCAAAGAGACACACAAGCACTCCTTCTTGTTCCTAACTACCACGCAGGTGAGGTATGAAGGTATGAATTGGCCTGAATATGCCTAAGGTGCAGGGTCAGTTGAGTGAGTTTAGTTCTGGATCTTATAGGGGAAACATAAAACCTTTCTGGCTTCTCACTTTCTCTAGCCCAAGACAAGACAGTCTCCATGTGGTCCACCCTAGATCACTGGAACTTTGCAAGTAGGTTTAGGTCTCAGAAGTTACTTTGTACAGAGGAGAGCAAGGAAGTCTCCAGGTAGGAGGAATTTGATGTTGCTCTTGAAGGATGAGAAGGGTGGAGCAGAAGGAATGCCTCAGGGAGGAATCAGCATGAACACAGGTCAAGCGCTGGGCAACATATAAGGGGACAAAGGAAAGGGGGGAGTTAACAATGACCCCAAGTTTCTGTTTCTGGGTTATCAGGCAGATGGTGAAACTGAATAGAACCAAGGCTTCTTCTCACTCAGCACTACTTTAGGCAGCCATGTGTTCTGTTTTCTGTGTATATCTTGTCTTCCTGAAAAGAGAGACCACCTTTGATTTTTCCTTTATTTGTTTATCTTCCTGGCAACCTTAAAGATAATAACCGATGTACACCGTAATACCTGAAAATGTGCCGTGGAAGACAGTCCTCGACCTACTCTCTGGCTTTTCTCCATTAAAGAAAATGTTGCCAAAACTATAGATAGCTATGTTTTTCTCAAACTATTATTTAAGCTTTGCTGATTAGGGGAAATCTTTTATTTCTTCCCTACATAATTTAAGCTATAATTTAGGTCAAATAATATATCTTCAGTTATGAACGTTTAATGATTTAACCTTCAAGATATTATTGCAAACCTTCAAAATATTCTTTTTCAGGGTCCTGTGACTCACTTGCTATTTATCTTGTCAATAAGGTTGTTTTTCCTAACATCATAAAAAAATGGGACTCTATCTCTTATAAATAAATTCTAATAATTATGTGAGTCCACCTTGAAAGACAGAAATGGCTAACTGCCAAAGCACATCCTGATTCTATTTTTTGATAGAGTCAAAAATACAAGAGAGAAGCAAATAAAAAGGCCCTTTTATTTTATCTGAAACATAACACTACCCTCAGTTTTTCTCATCATGCCAGAAAATTCCCTCCAGCACAGCTGACCTCAGTCAGCTTAGCAGGGTGCACTGACACCAGTCCCTTCAGAATCCTCTCTTCCCATCTTCCCCCAGGATGAGATAAATGCCCGAGAGGCTGGGGCTCATTCCTTGAAGAAAATACAGCCCTCAGTTTTATCCTTCTGCTCCTGTCTCTGTTGCACATGCCATCAATCAAATAAAACATAAGAGTATCAAGAGCCAGTGAATATTACATGCAGAGCAGTTATTGAGAATTTGGATAAAGAGCACAGTAATTTCTGCAATTTTGAAACCCTAGCCCAGTGGTCGGCAAACCACAGCTCGCAAGCCACATGCGGCTCTTTGGCCCCTTGAGTGTGGCTCCTCCACAAAATACTACATGTGGGCGCTACCTCAATAAGGAATGTACCTACCTATATAGTTTAAGTTTAAAAAATTAGGCTCTCAAAAGAAGTTTCAATCGTTATACTGTTGATATTTGGCTCTGTTGACTAATGAGTTTGCAGACCACTGCCCTAGCCTATAGAGCTGAAGAAATTATTTGGAAGTATGCATCTGACTCTGCTTGCTTACTTGAGAGCACCTGATAAATTCTTAGTATCCCCAATGAGTATTTAAAAAATTATGCGTCTTTCCCACCAAAGGACATTTACCTGCACAAATTTTAAAATCCAATACTTGTTTTTCCTTAACATTTCTTTGCCTTTGTTTATTCCTTGACAATCTTTCCTTTCTCCAAAACCAGGAAAAAAAATTACACAAAGCCCATCATCTTAGACAACAGATGAGCATGCTTACTCTCAGAAAGTCTCCACTGTCTTTTGGTTTGAACTAACATATTTACCTCTACCTGAAAGAGAACTTGTTTATTTGTTTATTTGTTTGTTTGAATACCCTAAACCTAATATTGCTCAATCCTATTCCAAAGTAAGGGAAGCCTGTGGCCCAACCCAAGATCAGAAAGGACAGAAAGGGTAGCCTATGTTTTTTCAGAATTTTTATCACCACTTCATTCATTTTGGAATCACAGCAGTTTTAGGGCCATGAGAGACCTTAGCCCCCTGTATCCCTATTCCAAAAGGTTCCCCTTTCAGAGACTTCTTCCAAACCCAAAGGCTCAGACATCAGAGGGATGTTGGGCAGATGGGCCACCTGCATTGAGTTAGTTCTTACACAGCTCATTTTACCCCTGGGTACTTTGATTTCCGGCTACCTCAATTCCAAACTTAATTCTCCCATTTCCTCTGCATCCCACTAGCTCTAGCCCCATATGCTATTTGTCTTGTCTTGCTGGCTCTCAGCTTTTCTGCTCCAATTCCTGCATTCTACCCAGCATTTTCCTTCTGGATTCATCCTCTCAGTAGACCCTTACTCTGCTAGTAAGCCCGTTTGAATTCATCCAGAAGCCCTTCACGTTCTTGAGCCAAGGCAGCCCAGCCTCAAGGTCTGGCTTCTAGAACATCTAGCCCCTTCATTGGGTAAATGAGAAAATTGAAGCCAAAGGTCACATTCATCACCTAGAAAGATGTGAACCTAGCACCCCAGCTCTAAATCATGGGTCATTTTTCTACATGCATTTTGGAAAAAAATCCGTAAAATTACCACTTCATCTGAACTTAATCTCAACTATTGGCTCTCACCCTCATCTCCTTGGCCTCCAAACTCTGAGCTCTTTTTTTCTAGCTCTAACAAGATCAGGGTGTACCCTTCTCCCTTTCTCCAGTTGCCTAGAACGCAGATCCTGATGGCTGGGACATCTTAGACCATGAGAATGAGAGCTCCACCCCGGAAACAGCAAAGTGATCATCTAGAAGGATCCTGGTCCCTGGTGGCATAAAGGAATTGCCAAATTGGCCAACCTGCCTCTAGGCTTCTGTCATGGAAGACAGATATGAAAAGTACGTATTTCTATTTTTTTTACATTAAACATCACAAACAGAGCTCCAGCTCAAACAGGGACCACATGCTAAGGAATGGAAGGGCAGAAAACTCAAAGGGGCCTAGGTCTGAGGCTGTCAAGGAGCTGCCATAACTGCCCTGGTCTTACTTTCTTTGGTAGAAAAATTAAGCTTCAAAGTTAGTTAGGGCTTCATGGAGAAGGTGGAGATGCACTGGAGTTGCCATAGAGAAAGATGCTTGTCCACATGGGCTGCCCTTTGAGCAGCTAGGACTCCCCTTTTTCTATGGAGTTGGGTGACCTCGTTCAAGGCTGTGAGATCAAGGCATTCCTGGTCCCACAGAAAGACCCAAATACTTGAGTTGCTATCCAACACCAGGTCCTAAAGAACCTGTGAAATGCCCACAACTCTTAAGCCTTACACCAGAGTCTGATGCAGTGCTTTGTCTGGGTCCTACATGTGAGAGGGTCAGGGAAGGGCCCGGGGGAAAGCAGAAATGTCTGTATTAACCCAGTGATTTACTGTAACCAACGTAGAATCTTTAAAGCAAAACACAAACACAATTCAGGACTTTATTCTCCAAACTTCTCACCCAGCTCAGGCCTTTACAATGTTTACTGTACAGCCATCTGTGAATATCTTTGTGAAACTAGTTAAAGCCTTTTATGAGACCCTAAACTTCTAGTTATACTAATCCCCTCCCCCACATGAATTAGAACTTGAATAAACAAAGGCAGACAAAGATAGAGAGCAGTGGTGTGGTGTTAAATGGTGCGTTTAACAGGGCCTACCCACAGATTTTTCCTGTCCCAGCCCTGGGCATGCAGGCTGCACTGAAGCCCATATAATGGACCCTTTGTGTGGTACTTGGTTAGAAAAACGTATTGACAAAGAATCACAGACAAATCATAGCCATGACCTTTAGTGCTCAAACAAGATTTTCCTTGGGAGTGATTTAATTGCCCATGCAGCGCGTTGGTTGCACACACGAGTGGCCTTTGTGCCTTTCCAAAGGCCACGGCAAGGCCAGTCTGGTTTGCCTTTCCCGTGAATGCCTGACAGAGCGCAGTTCCTATAATGAGGCTCCGTTGTGCCATACAGGGATAAACAGCACATGGCATCCAGCTGGACTCGGCCAGCTTGAAAGATTGCTTCCCAAGCACCTGCTGCCCAAGCCGACCTTGGCACTGGCAGTGCCGCTGGCCTCACACTCATCGTTCAGATGACTGGCACAGATGTCGTGCCAGGCTCCATGGCCCACAGCGACATGGCTAGATTTTGACTGCCAGGCATAAGAATGGGGTCTGGAGCTACTGGGGGAGGCAAAAATGTTTCCTTTTGCCCTTCTCAATCCCTACTGCACCTCCTGCCCTCTCCCCTGAGCTCTCCTTGGTCCCTTCAGTGCTCTGAGCTTCCAGGAAAACAGAAGTCGGACACAAAAGGCCACAGATTGTGTGATCCCATTCATATGAGATCTCCACAGCAGGCAAATCCATTTGGTCTAGTGCAGGTTACCAGGTGCCAGGGCCTTGGAGGAGAGGAAGAATGGGGAGTGACTTCTAATTGGTACAGAGTGTCTGCATGTGGTAATGAAAAATTCTGGGGCTAAACAGAGGTGATGGTTGAGCATCACTGTGAAGGCACTAAATGCCACTGAATCGTATGCTTTAAAATGGTTAGAATGTATAATAAATTTTATGTTAAGCATATTTTACTATATATATATATATATATTTCTTTTTTTATTTTTTAATGTGACTGAAGGATTGTACTGGAGGATGGGAAAGGCTGGGTATACCTCCTCCCCAGGCCCCAGAAGACAGAACCAAAACCAGTGAGAGTTTCCTGGAGGCAAATTTCAGTTCATAATGTAAGTAGAGGAAAAAGTACTGATTAGAACAGGCCTTCTGTGTGCCACATACCCCCTCAGTCCTCATTCCTTTGAAGCCATGACAAGGTATGAGGGGGTTTTAGTATCCTCATTTTATAGCTAAGGAAAGAATGACTTCCAGAAGCTAGAACTATTTTACCAAGGACACAGAGGTGGAAGTAAGTTTAGAACCTAGATTTTTCTATGCTAGAGTTTGATATGCCAGCCCCTGCAACTTTTCTACCGAAGCATATCCTTTATACTCTTAGGAAGAATAAACCCATGCATAATGGTGAACAGGGAGAACTCAAAGGATCTCCTAAGTGTAGGCCTCATGTTTTAGCTTACAGATTCATGCGAATTTTACATGCTTGTTCTATTATCTTGTACAAGGTTTTTTTTTCTTAAATATTAAGATAAGTTTTGTCTAAATCTTCTAGTGAAAGTTTCACTATGGGAAGATGTTCTGTGTTTATCCTAGAGCCTACCATCCCCCTTCACATACCTCAGGGGTCTGCTTACTCCAATTTGAGAAGCTGGCACTAAACTGACTGTTTTCCAAAAGGGAAAGGGGAGGGAATAGAGGGGCAAAGAGAGAGGGATGCTATAAGAATTCAACATGGGAAGAGTAAGGTTGGACCTCAATGACTGAAACTCTGTTTCGTTACAGACTCATTCTGAAAATCTAACAAAATCCTTTAACTTTCTTTACCAAAAATTACCCAGAAAGTGCATGTTATCTTAGGAGGTTTGTAAACTCTCTAAAACCTAGATTTCAAATTAAGCATCCCTAGATTACATGACTAGGCAGAAAATAAAACAAGCTTGACAATTCCTTATAGCCCTAAAAGTCTGTGATCTTACCCTGGTCTGTACTTCACTTAGTCATCAGTGTTATCAAAATGTACTGAGTTCATTTCCTTACCACTTTGAGTGAGTCAGTTTATCAGCTAATGTGATAAACATATTCAAGTTGAAATGACAATGAGCTGCTATGCCATGTGCACCCTTTCTCTCTTCTCCCAGGTGGTTGGGTTTTGGTTCCTTTATTAGAGATAATGTAACTTCTGCTTCTTAGGAAGAGATAGAAAGCCAGAGGCTCTTGCCATTGTTATTTGTCTCTCTCCATATGGGTAGCTATTTACCTTATTTGTACATAAAGTCAGATCCAGTGTCCAGCTAAAAGGCACTTCTGGTTGGAGACTCAATAAAGCGTGCCACTAGAGTTGCAGGAGCCATGTACAAGAGTGGACTTTGCCATTTCTTGCTTCTCTTGGAAGAACCTGGTAACACTAACTTAAGTGATTTTAAATAATGAGTGAGGCTGGATAGGGAAAGAGATTTCACAGGCTTCAAGGGAGATCACTAAACTGACAGCCAAGAAAATTCAGCCAGCACTGTCGCTGATTCAGCTGATTAAATAGGACAAGGCAGTCTTCCTTTTTAAGCCTTACTTATCTATACTTATCTTCCTCTTCCCATCGGAAATGCAATCTATACACAGCAAGTATATTTAGTCAGGAACATTGATAACAAGTGACAAAAATCAAACTCAGAGTAACCGCAGTTAGAAAAGACTATATTGGCTCTGTTATGAGGACGATAAGCTACCCCCCACAGAATAGCAGTAGCAATCTGACTTTGGAAAGAAATCCAGAATTACTCTCTGGGGGCTCCCTGAAAAATAACCTTCTTCCAGCTAGGCAGAGGATGAACAATGTGGTGGAGGAGGGTCGTAGCAGCAATGAAGACAACAGAAGCAGAGTGCTTCATAATGAATTTGCTGGGCCAGAACTTTGACCAAAGTAACCCAGAGCAAGTACAATCAGAAGAAAATAATGCCATCTGGTTTCAGAAGAGAAACTATCAGGTCACCAACATATAAAAATGAAGATGGGCACATTGATGAGCAAGATAAAAATGACAAAAAGAATGAGGGAACGAACGAGGAAAGTGATGATGGAATTGAACTCAAAAGGATCAACTCACAAACAGTAACAATGTCACCATCTTTGGCCTCACTAGGCCCAACAACAAAAGAGAGCTCATTGGTCAAGAAGAATGTTAAAAAGCAAATTCAGGAAGACCCACTATGAATTATAGTTCCTATAGTGGTTTTGAAATTTCAACCCAAACTATGAGGAAGATATTTAGATTGGCATTATTGCACACAAAGTCTCTCCTTCTATCAAAAACAGAGTTTAATGGTCCTGGCCCGTCCTGAAACTAACTTGTGGGCTCGATCCCCAGTCAGGACACATATGGGAAGTGACCAATGAATGCACAACTAAGTGGAACAACAAATGAATGTCTCTCTCTCTCTCTCCTCTCCTCTCTTCTCTCTCTCTCTCTAAAATCAATTAAAATGTTAAAAAAAAAGAAAAAGGAAAAAAACAGAGTTTAACATGGACACAGATTGAAGGTAGGCGGGGGGGTGGGTTTTAAAGTTTTTTAAAATTAAATTATTCAGAGGAATTATTCAGAGGAATCAAATCAATCATGGCAGATACTTAGTTGCCTCCCTTGTTGGCAAATTCTGATTTTGTTTAAATGCTCACCCTCCATGTACTCATGGAAAGGACTGAACCACAGTGGGTTTCATAAAAACATGGTAATTCTATTTTACTCCCCTTTGACAAACAACCCAATCCTGGCCTGTGGGCTCAAAAGGGACTTTAGAAACGGTTCTACTGATAATGAAAAAAAGATCACTAGAGGACAGTTTCTTCATTATCTGACGTTGTGCATCTACATAAGATGCCCAGAACTGGGACAGTCATGTAGTAAATAAGAGCCCTAAAACCAAGTTATCATGCTGAGCATAACTTGCTAAAAGACAGAAAGAGCCTGTGTCCTGAATGATATTTGTGAGACTGGAGAATCATTCTAAAACTGTGTGTATATTAATAATATTAATAATATAATCATTCTTATTAGCTTTGTTAGAATTATAATCATGTTAATTAATACAAGAGAAAAACACTGAACTGGCTTTTTGGATTTTACTCTTTCTTCCCTATTATTATCTCTGTATAGTAACAAAATCACTCGTTTTTAAATTCAAGTTTAAGAATGCCATCCTCTTGCCTAAAACTTTCCAAAATCTTTTCTCAGCTCCTAGAATAAAATCCCATCTCCCAGCCAAAGACTGTGAGCCTTATGTCGTCTTCAACTTCATCTTCTTTCACCTTCTCCTTCATACTTTCCTTTTTTCTTCACTTTTGTTTTCTTTGAATA
Organism: Saccopteryx bilineata; assembly: GCF_036850765.1. NCBI lineage: Eukaryota > Metazoa > Chordata > Mammalia > Chiroptera > Emballonuridae > Saccopteryx > Saccopteryx bilineata. The sequence goes on along the minus strand of NC_089491.1, from coordinate 67,781,957 downwards.
CCCTAATCTTTTCCTCCTCATAGATTTTGTTCTGGCTGTTTTCTCTGTTGGACTTTTTGACCTCCCAATATCCAAATGGTCAGTTCTTGTACTTTGGGTGTCAGCTCAAGCTTCACCTGCTCGGTGGCATTTTCCTTGAACACTCCAGTGAAATAAATTATCTTTCCTGCCTTGAGTCAGGCATTCTTCTAGCTCAATCACCTCCTATTTTATTTCCTTCATAGCCCTTATCATACTTTGCAGTTACTGCTATTATTTATTCAATATTTTCTTACTAATCTGTTATCTGTTTTCTCTCCCTAGAATGTAAAGATCAAAAGAAGGATTGTTCACCAAAAAAGAAAAGAGAAGAAGGATCTTGTTCACCAAAATTTCCCCCACCCTAAGCAAAGTGTCTGAAACATCATATATTCTCAATAATAATTGTTAAATAAATAAATGAAAGGAAGGAAGGGAGGAAAGAATGGAGGAATAAAGTGAGTGAGGCAGGGCTATAAGAACCAAAGCCTTAGGAACTGAAATGAGAAGTTCAAGTATATCACTATTTTCAGTTTAGTGTCTCTCTCCAGATTGCAAAAAAGATGGTAGCAGCAGACCTTGATTTACTTCTTCCCAGTTAAAATTCTTCAGTAGAAAGATATATCCTCTCCCAATGTTGGTATACTGCTCCCAGGAAAGAATTCGGATGGGCCCTGCTTGGCTCATAAACCTAACTATGGACCAATTACTATAAACAGAGAAATAGGGAATTATGATTGGCCTGGAGCTGAGTTCCAATCCATAGCCAAAGTACACTGTACCAAGATTGACACTTGTCATGATTGACTGATTCACAAGGAATATTAAGTGGGTGGTACAGGAAGAACAGAGAGGAGGAGATAGGGACAGGAGATGAAGAAGAAAGGAAGAGGAAAAAGGAATTATCAAAAAAATATAGAATTCAGGGACAGACCAAATCAATAGAAGTCCCACGCAGAAACAGACAAACTACATGTACCTTGGTAGAATGTTTCCCTAGTTCTCCAGATTTAAAGAACACTGATCTTTATTTTACTATGTCAAGATGAATCTTGTCTATAAGTATATATGTGGCTTTATGTTGGGGTTGTATAATTTAGCTGTTCACCTTGTTTTGAAGGCATCTCTTGCTAACTATTGGGCCAAGGTAATGGCTTTGTACCACTCTGTGATATGATCTGTTATCTAGCCAAAGTTCTTCCCCCTACCCCAATCACCAGGAAAAAAAAAATAGTTGCTTTTATCATAAAGGCAGCCTCTATTTTCTCTATTCAGACAGTGGTTCAACCATGTGAAGAGCCACCATGATTCCCTCACAAATACCCAGGACAGCTGGACCACAGTCAGACTGGCAGTGTTATGGCACAACAGAGGAAGATTGTTTTGGTGAGAGGAGGGCTGTCATCTACACTGCCTTAAAAAGTAAGAGCAACTTACAAGGAGAAAAACATGTTCTTGGCTCCAAATTGAGTTTTCTGCAGGATAATTATATTGGTGGGGTTCTTTTCCTCTAATACCGTGGTCAGCAAACTGCGCCTCAGGAGCCACATGCGGCTCTTTGGCCCCTTGAGTGTGGCTCCTCCACAAAATACCACGTGTGGGCGCTACCTCGATAAGGAATGTACCTACCTATATAGTTTAAGTTTAAAAACTTTGGCTCTCAAAAGAAATTTCAATCATTGTACTGTTGATATTTAGCTCTGTTGACTAATAAGTTTGCCGACCACTGCCCTAATAGGTTTGTTTACAAAAATATTGAGTATGCATTACACATCAACATGAGTAATTCTCCTTATATCTTTGTCCTCCAAATTTTTCAGTTAATTAAACTAATTTGTATGTTTTTGTGAGTTAGAAACTCTTACTGTCATCCTTTCCAATCACTATTTATTTAAATTTCATCCTTGACCAGTTTCATGATAATGTTTATATGCTCTAGAGGATTTGAAATGAGAGAAACACACAGGGATCCCATTTAAATTCTTTCTTGAAGCTGAAAAAAGTTAGATAATACAATTTCTCTTGCAGGATATTTGCTTAAAAGAGCTGGGAGACAATTTAATCCTGGCATTGCTTATTTACAAGTTTTTGTGAGGAACTCCACACAGTTAACAGTGAAATGGGTACAAAGATTCGAAAGAACCATTTTTTGAAGACTTGCCTATTCAGGTCCTTTGCTCACTTTTTAATTGGATTAAAAGTTCTTTATAAATTTTGGATATTAACCCCTTATCAGATGTATCATTGGTGACTATGTTCTCACATTCAGTGGGCTTGTCTTTCCTTTTTGTTGATGGTTTCCTTTGCTGTGCAAAAGGTTTTTAGTTTGCTGTAGCCCCATTTTTCTATCTTTTCTTTTGTTTCCCTTGCTCAAGGAGACATATCAGAAAATATAATGCTACAAGGAATGTCCAAGATCTTACTGCCTATATTTTCCTTTAGAATTTTAGAAGTCTTTAATCCATTTTGAGTTTATTCTTGTGTCTGGTGTAAGAAGGTAGGTACTTTAAATTCTTTTTTTTTTTTTTTTTTTTTTTGGCACATATCTGTTCAATTTCCCCAACACCATCTATTGAATAGACTATCTGGAACCTAATGAACAAAATAAACTAACAAAATAGAAAGAGACTCACAGATACAGAAAACAAACTGAGGCCTGACCTGTGGTGACGCAGAGGGATAAAGTGTCGACCTGGAACACTGAGGTCACCGGTTCGAAACCTTGGGCTTGCCTGGTCAAGGCACATATGGAAGTTGATGCTTCCTGCTCTTCCCCCTTCTCTCTCTCTCTCTCCCTCACTCCTCTCTCTCTCTCTAAAAATAAATTAATTTATATATATATATATATACATACATACATACACACACAGAAAACAGACAGAGTTGTTAGAGGGGAGGAAGTTTGGGAGACTGGGTGAAAAAATAGTGAAGGCATTAAGCACAAAGAAAAACTTATAGACACAGACAATAGTATGATTACCAGAGGGAAAGGGAGTGGGGAAGGTGAAAGCAGGTAAAGAGGGGGTAAATGGTGACAGAGACTTGCCCTTGGATGGGGAACATACAATATACAGATGACATACTATACAATTGTACACTTGAAACCTATATAATTTTATTAATCAATGTTACTCTAATAAATTCCATTTTAAAAAAAATCTCTTTCTGATAATAAAAAAAAAGAAAAAGAACCATTCTTAGAGATTGTTCTCAAAAGCAGGTTAAGTACACATTTTTTTTAAAGTTATTATTTTCTTTTATTTAGAGGAAGGGAGGCAGAGAAAAACTCCCACGTGTGCCCCAAATGGGATACATCAGGTAGGCCCATTAAGGGGCAATGCTCTGCCCATCTGAGGTGTTGCTCCATTGCTCAACAACCAAGCTCTTCTTAGTGCCTGATGTGGAGGCCATGGAGCCATCCTCAGTGCCCAGGGCCAGATCACTCCAATTGAGCCATGGCTTTAGGAGGAGGATAGAGGAAGAGAGAAAAGAGAGAGAGAGAGAGAGAGAGAGAGAGAGAGAGAAGAGGAGGAGAGGTAGAGAAGCAGATGGGAGAAACCTCCTGTGTGCCCTGACCGGGAATCAAACCCAGGACATTTGCAAACCAGGCCGACGCTCTACCGTTGAGCCATACACATTTTTAAGCAAAATAAAAACGTATAAAATTTGCTGTCAACATTCCACTCTAGCCAGTTCCCAACTAGAAAAGCATTTCAAGAACACTTGGATTCAATGTTTGGCATTTCATTAATCTACAGACGTGACTCCTTGATCGTGACTTCTTTAAAATGTTAGCTTTAAGCCCTCAATCACCTCTATGTGTTTACCTTTCACAGGTCTCAACTCAAAGCCACATCTCTGGGTCACATCCCTGGTTCTCCCGTCTCCATCAGGCCCCCTACTATATTCACACAGCTCTTCATTTTTCTTTCCACTTTCACAGTTCCAATTGATTAGTTACGTGTGTAATATTTTGCTTAAAGAAAGTCTCTTTTCCCTACTACGTTTTAATTCCACAAATGGCAAGGTCTGAGTTGATATTGTTCACTGCTGTATCCCACATAGAAAGTGTTAAATAAATACTTGTCAGCTGAACAAGTTGAAACATGTTGGGTAAGTCCCTTAAATTCTATGATCCCTTCCACATCAAGGATTATATGTATTTGTAATTCTGTGCAACACAAAGCCAGAACTGTGACAGCGCACGCAATTAATACTTGAATTATGCAGATAAAGAAACAGGCCTGGTGAGAAGAAGACAGGGGTGAGAGGGGTGTAAACTAAGCCAGCTTTAGCAGCTGCTGTTGCCAAGAACTATACTAGGTGGTTTTGGATAGCTTATCTCAATCAGTTATAACAATCCTCCAGCTTTGCTTATCATTTTTCCCATTATTCAGATTAGAAAATTCAGGTCACACAGATAGAAAGTGATGGAGCTACTTGAATCTAAAACTTGGTTATATGCAATATACTGTGTTAGACCTGTGCTTTAATTTTAAAAAAGAAAGGGTTGGAGGGAGTGTAGAAACTAAAAAGAAAAAGAATGGGAAGACTCCTCATTTTATTCCCAGTCTTTATACTTAGCCTGTTCTTTCTTATCACACATCTTTCACACTTACTCCTCCAGCTAAACACACATGCATACACACACACACTAAACACTGTGAAGATCATTTCTCAAATTCTTGGTGAAAAACCTCCACAGTTAAATAGGTGTGACATTAATCCAAAACTCTGGTCCTCTCTCCACATCATTATGCCTTCTCTACTTTTATCTTGGGTCCATTTGCAGCTGTGCATGATTCAACACTCACTGCTGTCTTTTAAGCCATTATCCCTTATTCACGTTCTCAAAAAATTGCAGTTTTAATGAAATCTAACAATTGCGCTCCAACTGAATTTGAGGCCTCAACTTTTGTTTCCCACAAAGCAATCTCTGTCCCCCCACCACCACCAAGGAGTGGTGGACACACGTTCTACTCCAGCCTAAACTAATTCAAGCAAAAACGAGACACCACAGAAAAGCAAATGTCATTCAGCACTGAGGAAACAAGCTCAGTGCAGCAGGAGGGGACAGGAATGCTGAGGTTAGTGCTCTCATAGTGTAGAAGCCGCCGTGGCCCCCAGTGACAGCCCCGAGCACTGCCAGCCTGCTGCTTTCAGGATCTCTCTCTAGAGAATAGCCTTTCCCTTGAAGAGGTCTTCACTTTTCTGTTTCTTCCTTGTTTGTTAGTCCTGTTGGGCTGTATCTACTCTCTGAAAAATCTACCCAGGGAGAAAAACAACTCTACTCATATTTCTTTCTTCTTTTTCTTTTTTTTAATGTTTATTTTATTGATTTTAGAGAGAAAGGGATAGAGAGACAGAAAAATCAATCTGTTTCTATATGTGTTCTGACTAGGGATCAAACCAGCAACTTCTGCACTTTGGGATGATGCTCTAACCAACCGAACTATCTGGCCAGGGCACACTTATGTGTCTAAGGACAGTCATCCAGGAGAGGACACATGGACCCCCCATGTGAACTCAAGAGTTAGAGCAACTGACATTGAGTTCATGTTCTTCTCAGGCTACCCTCTGGGAGCTGACAGAGACCATACTTAGAGGGACTGGGAGCTGTCCAGAAGGGAGATCTGTAATACATGAAAATTTTTTAATATTTCTATTCTATTTTTTTATTTATTTTGACAGGGACAGAGAAAGATTCAGAGAGAGGGACAGATAGACAGGAAGGGAGAGAGATGAGAAGCATTAATTCTTCATTGCAGCACCTTAGTTGTTCATTGATTGCTTTCTCATATGTGCCTCGAGGGGGAGGGGGTTGCAGCAGAGTGAGTGACCTCTTGCTCAAGCCAGCGATCTTGGGCTCAAGCCAGCAACCTTGGGCTTCAAATTAGCAACTGCTGGGCTCAATGGGGTCATTCTATGATCCCATGTTCAAGCCAGCAACCCTGCACTCAAGGTGGTGAACCCATACTCAAGCCGGATGAGTTCGTGCTCAAGCTGGGGACCTCAGGGTTTCAAACCTGGGTCCTCTGCATCCAAGTCTGATAATCTATCCACTACACTACTGCCTGGTCAAGCAAAATTTTTAAACATTTCTAAATAAGTTTACTAAATTGTGGACAAATACTAAATATTTGCATTGAACAGATTAACTCTCTGTTAACAGAAGAGATGATATAATTTCATGGATTCAAAAGATAAATGCCAAGTGTCCACTTCTGGTAATGAATGGCAGAGGAGCTTCTGTAAGGTCGACCAACCCCAAAGCACAAGAGTCTACAGAAGCAGCAGAAATGAGAAGAGCATTGACACGGGAAGATTGGCTGGCCCCAGGTGAGTTTCTTTTCATATAGTCTTTTGCTGATGGGCAGACTCAGTAAGTAACACTTGGGGTGCTTAATCTTTAGCTACTACAACATCTAGAAAGTGCACAGGCATCAAGTGGAAAAACCTGAAGGCTGGGGAGGACTTGATGGCAGGGTCTAGAACCATCTTAATTATTTATGCATTCATTTGTCTAGCTCCCAAGCTAAGAGGACTTGAACGCTAGGACTGATCAAACACCTATACATGGCCTCTACCTATAGCCTGGCTCTCTCATCACTGAGGCTTCAGGATGCCAGGACACTTCACATGAAGGCATGGATTCTAAGTGTAAAACTTATAGCAAACAAGGCAGAAGCTACATAGCTTTTTCATAACCTACCTTGCAAGTTACACAGCATCTCTTCCACTGTACTGTATGAGTTATAAGTCAATCAGAAGCTCCCAAAATTCAAGGGGAGGTAAAAATGACTTCACTCTCAGTAGGGTGTGATAAAGTTCTAGAAAGGTATTTTTATGACCATCTTTGGAAAATGCAATCTCACAAAAATCAATGAGCTATGTTCCACCATCAAGGGTTGAAAACACCAAAAGTTAAGTAAAAGAAAGAAAGTAATAAAGATAAGTGTGAAAGTAAATTAAAAGAAACTAAAAAATTAATCCAAAACCTGATTATTTGGAAAACAATAACAAAATTGATAACACCCTAACTTGACCAATTAAAAATAATGAGAAAGAACACAAATTACCAATATGAAGAAAAAAGGTGGGGGAAAAGATATAATTACTGATCCCACACACATTAAAAGGACAAAAAGAAAATATTATTAAAAAAAACACTTCAAAGAAAATTTTTTTAACTTACTTGGAAGTACTAAATCTTCAAAAAATATAGCTTAGCAAATGATGCAAAGTGAAATAGGAAACATAAATAGCCCTGTATCTATCTAGTAAAGAAATTAAATCTATTATCAAAAATTTTCCCACAGCCTGACCAGGGGGTGAAACAGTGGATAGAGCATCGAACTGGGATGAGGAGGACCCAGGTTCGAGACCTTAGGGTCACCAGCTTGAGCGCAGGCTCATCGGGTTTGAGCAAAGCTCACCAGCTTGGACCCGAGGTTGCTGGCTCAAGCAAGGGATTACTCGGTCTGTTGAAAGTCTGCAGTCAAGGCACATATGAGAAATCAATCAATGAACAACTAAGGTGTCACAACGAAAAACTAATGATTGAGGCCCTGGCGGGTTGACTCATTGGTACAGTGTCGGTCTGGCGTGCAGAAGTCCCAGGTTCGATTCCCGGCCAGGGCACACAGGAGAAGTGCCCATCTGCTTCTCCACCTTTCCCCTTCTCCTTCCTCTCTGTCTCTCTCTGATCCTCCCACAGCCAAGGCACCATTGGAGCAAAGATTGCCCAGGCACTGGGGATGGCTCCATGGCCTCTGCCTCAGGCGCTAGACTGGCTCTGGTCGCAACAGAGCGATGCCCCGGATGAGCAGAGCATCGCCCCCTGGTGGGCATGCTGGGTGGATCCCGGTTGGGCGCATGTGGGAGTCTGACTGCCTCCCCATTTCCAGCTTCAGAAAAATACAAAAAAACAAAACAAAAAAAAACCTAATGATTGATGCTACTCATCTCTCTCCATTCCTGTCTTTCTGTCAGTATCTCTGACTCTCTCTCTCTGTCTCTGTAAACAAAACAAAACAAAACAAAAGAACAAAAAAAAAAACTTGCCCACAAAGAAACCTCCAGGCCTAAATAATTTTATCAGTGAACTCTATCAAAGATTCATAGAAGAACTAATATGAATGTCAACATGAACTCTTTCAGAGTTTGTTTTCTAACTTATTTTATGAGGTATACATATGAAGCTTGATATAAAGCTTGACAAGAAAATTACCAAAAAAAAAATTACATGATTTTCTAACCGCTTTGCTTTACATTTGATAGTAATACAGAATATTATTGAATGTAAACGGTAATTTAAAAATAATTTTTAAATCCTCAGTGAAATATTAGTAAATCAAATAGTAATATATAAAAAGAGTAATACATCATGATCATTTGGAGTTTGTCCTAGATATGTAAGTATGCTCTAACAATGAAAAATCAATGTAATTCATCATATTAACAGATCAAGAAAGAAAAAATTTTTTGATCATTTCAATAGACACAAAAAAAGTATTTGACAAAATTCAATGTCTATTACGCTAGAATTTCTCAGCTTATTAAGAATAGAAGGGAGCAACCTCAATCTGATAAAGGACATCTAAGAATAAAACCAGCATTATCATTATACTCAATGAAAAGATATTGAACACTTTCCCCATATGATTGAGAAAAGGTATTTTTATTACTTCACTTTAGTATTATATTGGAGGTCCTAGCTATCAATAGTACATAAGGCAAGAAAACGGAAAGGCATAAAGATCAGAAAGGCAGAAGTAAAACTGTCTCTAATCACAGATGACATTTACTTGGAAAATTCTAAGGAATCTGAATTTAAGCTATTACAACTACTAAAATAATTTTGCAAGGTAAACATATAAAAACCAAGTCTATCTTTATATATTAGTAGCCCAAAATTGAAAAATAAATGCCTTAAATCCCTATTTACAATCTTCAAAAGACACAAAATAATTACAAATAGATGTATCAAAAGATGAGCTGGATATAGAAACTACAAAACATTGCTTAAAAAAAAGGAGGTAGACTAATAATTTTATAAATATGTAGAAATAATGTTTTGAAATATTTAGAAACATATATTATGTTCATGAATTGAAAGAGTGCATTTTTATGACACCATTTCTTCCCAAATTATAGTAAAAGTGCTATAGCCTTTTTTATAGAAATTAACAAGCTTATTCTATAATTTATGTGGAAATGTAAAGAACATAAAATAGCTAAGGTAATCTGAAAAAGAGGAACAATTTTTAAAGGATTCACACTAACCAACTTCAAAATTTAGTCTAAAGCTACAGTAATCAAGACTTTGTAGTCCTGGCATACAGACAGAAAAATAGATCAATGATAGGCACTTATGAAATCATTCAATTTTCAACCGAAGAACCAAAACAATCAATGGGGAAAGAACATTTTTCAAATAGTCCTAGAACAATTGGCAATCTATACAGGGAAGAAAATAGCATTAGTCTCAACATTAACTATACATCATCTGTAAAATTATTCTGAAATGAATTATAAATCTAAACATAGAATCTAAAACTATAAATTTTCTAAGGAAACAGGAAAATTTCTTCATGAGTATGGATAGACTAAAATTTTTGTTTGTTTGTTTGTTTGTCCAAAGTGAGAAGCGGAGGGTCGGCAGACAGACTCCCCCATGCACCTGACTGAGATCCACCTGGCATGCCCACCAGGGGGCGATGCTCTGCCCATCTGGGATGTTGCTCCGCTGTGGCTGGAGCCATTCTAGCGCCTGAGGCAGAGGCCATGGAGCCATCCTCAGTGCCCGGGGCAACTTTGCTCCCATGGAGCCTTGGCTGCAGGAGGGGAAGAGAGAGAGAGGAAAGAGAGGGAGAAGGGTGGAAAAGCAGATGGGTGCCTCTCCTGTGTGCCCTGGCCAGGAATCAAACCCAGGACTTCCACACACTGGGCTGGGCCAACGCGCTACCACTGAGCCAACTGGCCAGGGCTAAAATATTTTAAATAGGAACAGAAAAAAGTAACCATAAAAGAAAATATTGACAAATTATATGTCATCAAAATTAAAAATATCTGCTCATAAAATTTAACATTAAGAAAATGAATAGGCAGACCACAGATTGGAAAAATAATTTCAAAGCACATGCCTAACAAAAGACATGGATGCAGAATATGTAAAATATGCCTGGAACTTAATAATAAAAAGGCAACCCAGTTTGTTTGTTTTTAAGTAGGAGAGGGGCATAAGAAATAAAAATTAAATGCAATGCAGGATCCCATACAGAATCCCAAAACAGAAAAAGAACATTACTAGGAAAATTAATATATCTGTTTAAAGTCTAGAGTTTAGTTAACAGATGTTCATGCCAATGTTCATTTCCTGATTTTGATAATAGTACTACAGTTATATGTGATGTTCACTTTAGAGAAGCTAGACAAGGCATGTAGAGAAACTACTATTTTTGCAACTTTTCCATAAGTCTAAAACTAGTTCAAAATAAATTTTCCTTAGATGGGTAAAGAATTTAAACAGATACTTCTCAAAAGCGATATGAATGACCAGAGACACATGAAAATGTGCTTAAATAATTAGTCATTAGGGAAGTGTAATTAAAACCACAATTCCTGTTCACGCCATAGAATAGCTAAACCAAAAAAGACTGATAACACCAAAAGGTAGCAAGGATGCAGAGCTCCTGTAAACACACATGTTGGTGGGAGCATAAAATGGTATGACAACTTTTGGGAAATGACTATAGTGTTTAAAAAACTCACTACACATCTACTCTATCACCCAGTAATTTTACTCCTATGTATTCAGCACTCAAAATGAAGAATATGTCCACAAAAAGATGTATACATTCATCTGCTATAAACATTCTAGTACAACAGATATAAATCAACAAGAGAATAGTTAAGCAAACTGTTATATTCATGCAATGTAATACTACTCATAATCTAAAATGAACAGAACTACTAATATATTCAACATGGATGACTCAAAAACAGTATGTTAAGTGAAAGAAATCCTATACAAAAGAACAAATGCTGTATCAATTCATTTATGTGAAATTCTAAAGCAGACAAAATTAAGTAACAGTGAAAAAGAAATCAACAGTGGTTGCCTCTGGGGGTTGTGGCTATAGTCATTGACTGGGAAAGAATTTTCTGAGTAATGGTAATGTTTGAGTTACACAGGTGTATCCATTTGTACTGGTTCACAAACTGTCCTCCTCTGCCCTGCCTCCCCATCCCTCCCCCATCACACACACATAGAGGGCAAGGAGAGACCAAAGAAAGAGGCAGACCACAGCAGACTGGTAGGTGGCAGGTTTAATAAGGGAATTTACTTACAAGGCTTGCCTTCAGTAGGTCTCTGTACCTACCCTCCAGAATCTTAAAAGTTTATACAGTGGCCTTAACTGAGTTTAGTCACTATAACACGTCCAGATGGTCTTAATAACACATTACACTCTTAAATGTCCTTGAAAATGGCTCTGGTTATAAGAATGGTGAGTGGATAGGGAGGGCGGGTAAATAGTCTCTTATTGTCAGGGTCCAGCTTGTGGGTCAACCTGTGATCATGTCCTCTCAATGGCCTCCTCCAACAGTTTGTCAAAACTTACCAAATTTTGTATATTTGACAGTATGTAAATTTACCTTAAAAAAAAACTTAACTTTAAACTCTAGTTAATGATATGCGTAAAGTTTAAGAACAAAGTACACTTACACCTTTAACTTTGAAATTCATTTTAAAATGCATTGATAGAGGGATAAATAAATGGGTAGATAAATGTATGACAAAGCAAATACAGTAAAATTTTCATTTTAAAATTTAGATTGTAGGTACATGGATGTTCAATGTATCATTCTTTCAACCTTCCTGAATGTTTGAAATTTTTCAATGTTGGGGGAAATATAAAGACAGAAGTTATTTTTAATGTGGTACAAGTTTGAAGCTGCATGATAAACAACTACTTCTTTGCATGCTGTCAGTGTGGCAGTAGTGCTTCATTTACAGAAAATAATAACTCATTTACATTGAGGTTTTTCTATAAACCTGAATTATTCTAAGCACATGGGATAGGTTATCTGATTTAATCTTCACAGCAACCAGCTCCACCACTAATCCGAATGGCAAATTATTGCAAATTAGAAAAAGGCATTCTTCTTTTGAGACACTAGACTGCTGTCTGCCAGAAATTGTCATTATAACATATCCACATATCTACAATGGCTCCAAGAAAATACTGCCGAGCTGAGCGGAGCATACCTTACACCAGGGGTCCCCAAACTTTTTACACAGGGGGCCAGTTCACTGTCCCTCAGACCGTTGGAGGGCCAGACTATAAAAAAACTATGAACAAATCCCTATGCACACTGCACATATCTTATTTTAAAGTAGAAAAACAAAATGGGAACAAATACAATATTTAAAGTAAAGAACAAGTAAATTTAAATAAACAAACTGACCAGTATTTCAATGGGAACTATGCTCCTCTCACTGACCACCAATGAAAGAGGTGCCCTTTCCGGAAGTGCGGTGGGGGCCGGATAAATGGCCTCAGGGGGCCGCATGCGGCCCGCCGGCCGTAGTTTGGGGACCTCTGCCTTACACACTAGTAACTGGTGGCCCTGATAAGAGCCCTGTGGAATACAATCACTATCCTTGAGGTTCATAGTTAGCTGATTCCAACGCATAGAGCACCAGTTGTTTAAAATATTACAATATTTACTGGTGGTAAAATAAAACAACTCAAAACTTGAGCCCCTCAATGTGTCTGTAGCCACCCTGGTCATGTGGACCCCTCTGCACTTCCCACGTTCAGCAACTAAAGGATGAGCAGAGCAGAGGGCCCCAGATCTCTGCTCTTGGGCTATTGCAATGCGAGGTGAATAAAAAATGCTGGGGGAAAAAATCCTCCTTAGAATAATTAGTAAGTGAATGAATAAAAGAATGAGTATAATATGGGGATAGAAATACATGCCTACCAACTGCCAAGATCACACATGCGCATAAACACTCTCCCACATAAGAATATTGACAGGGCTGTGCAAAATATGTAAAGTAATCCATATGAAAGATAACACGGGTCATTATTGTATTTCTTTGGAATTTTGTATAAAAAGAATAAACAGAGCCTGACCAGGTGGTGGCACAGCGGATAGAGTGGCTGCCTGGAACACTGACGACCCAGGTTCAAACCCCTGAGGTCTCCGGCTTGAGTGCAGACTCACCAGTTTGAGCACAGGATCACTGGCTTGAGCATGGAACCACAGACATGACCTCATGGTCACTGGCATAAGCCCAAAGGTTGCTGGCTTGAAGCCCAAGGTCACTGGCTTGAGCAACAGGTCACTGGCTTGGCTGGAAACCGCCAGATAGAGGCACATATGAGAAAGCAATCAATGAACAAGTAAGATGCTGCAACTATGAGTTGATGCTTCTCATCTCTCTCCTTTCCTGTCTGTCTATCCCTGTCTGTCCCTCTGCCGTGTACATGTGCATGCACAGAAAAAAAATAAGGAGTAGACAGAGATCATCATAAAAAAAGAAGAAATAGTAGAAGGGTTTTGAGCAAGTGGGGAACAGAATAAAAAATATTTTTAATGGAGAGCTATCTGCTCTGGAGGGTGGGTGATTGATATGAGTGGGATGTTAGGAGGTGTGGGGGACAGTCATCCAAGCCCATTAGCTATTTGACTAAAAAGAAAAGGATAAAGGCAGGAGATATTTGGTGGTGGGGGGTCACCAATGTTATTGATTGACTGGATATCAAGGATAAAAGAGAAGGAAGTGGGGAAGCTCTTGAGCCCTTAGGGCAGAAATTTCCCACCAGAATGTCACTATCTGTCCCAGTTGCATCTTCCAGATAAGAGAAATGGTAAATAATATTCTATTCTGAAATTATCCAAAAGTCAGCCAATCTGAACCTTGGCTGCTAAAACAACTGTCACTGTGAAAGACTCTGAGTGGCCTTGTGTTCATGAAAGAGCAGGAGTGAGGAGAATCACTGCTCAGAGCTCCTTTGCTGTTACCCACGGCCCAGCACTAACTTACCATGCATGCCCACTGCCAGCTGCATTGTCTGTTTTCCATATAAGCCTCCTATGTCCTACACTGGACCGAGTAGAGCCTTAAAAAAGTACTTTCTTCAGAGCAAAATATGTTCATGTCAACTACCTGTGAGAATTAAAAGAAAATGCTATATGAAAAATATTTAAATACTCACATTTGCTTGGACATTTCCCATACTGGCCCCTGACCAATATTCCCTATACCCATCTGGGCCACATTATTGCCTGTGACAGAAACTGCTGGTAGTACACACAGTGTCCATCCCCTCCCACCATGCTGCCCTTCCTCACTAACAGAGAGCCTGTGGTTGAACTACATTTCCCAGCCTGCCTTGGAGCTACAATACTTAAAGGGAGCTGACTCCATGGTGAGATATAACCTTTTGGCTTTGCCCTCTTTCCTAATCTTTTGAAAGTCAGAGGGGAGAACTGAAGTTTCAGCAACTGTCTCAAACCAAGAGATGACATGGGAAATGGCAACCACACACTAATAAGATAGAGCATAAAGATAGGGAGCCCAAGTCCCTGAAGGTAGCACCATTGCCATAACAACTTGGGGCTGCCTACCATTGAATATCTATTATCATATGTTTCAGCTCATTGAGTTGACAGGGCCACTTCATAAATTTGGCAACTGAATCTCAGAAAGATTTAAGTGATTTTCCCAAAGTGTCACACTCTGTCAGTGACTCAAACCCAGTCCCCGACTGTCAAAATCTTTCTACATTGGAAGGACTTGACTAAAGGGTCCTAGAGGTAGTTTTCAGCTGCAGAACACCATAGGTCAGTTCCAAATTAGCTCTCCTTTCCACCATGCCCTAAGTTCTCTCTTGGTGGTAAGAGGGATGTTACATCCTGTTGGTCAAATAAGTTTTTAAATATGATATATATGTTTGCTCGCTTATAGTTTGCATTGGGTGTGGGGGACAGGCTGTAAGCAGGCAGGGTGGTTATAACCTAAGGCTTTGTTTTAAGACTAAGCTTTTCCCCATACCCTTGACTGATTGTATGATGTGGGGTGGTGCACTCTCATGAAGAATCCTATTATGCCTCAGATAAGTGACTTTGCATCAGAGATTTCCTTGTTTGTATATTGGATTAAAGGTTTTGATTTTTACACTATAAAATGGGGCAGACTGGGAGTTTGATCTCTCGGTTCCTGAGATTAGCATTAGAGGTGAGAGCAAAGAAAGGCCAAGTGGAGGAGAGGAGAGGCAGCCAAGAGGTGGAGTGCTGAAGGAGAAGCCAGTTTGTGCAGAGTTTGTGTAGAGAGAAGGAGATGGGAAACAGAGGTGAATAAGGTTGGTGAGCTAGAAACCTTTGATTCTAGGAAACTCGGATAAGTCAGTGGCTTTGGGAGCCCTGAATGGAGAGGGAAGTGTTTTCCCACTGTATGTATTGCTTGCCTGCTGGGTGCAAGCTAGAATTAAAGCTGATGGCCCACCAGTTTTTGGCTCCATTGTTTCATTACTGTCTGTCCGAATCTAATGTGAACCTTCATGGACCAGGCAACTGTGATGGTGGCTATGGCTACTAGCTTTATACATCCACACCCAGACATTTCCCAGCATGCATCAAATGTCTGTTTTACCCCATGAGGAAAAAACTTATAATGTGAACAGGTGTTATGTCTATGAAGCTCTGTGACTCAGCCAGGGCAGACCTTCTCCATTTAGAACAGAAGATGAGAATGCTGAGTGGTTTTCTTAGAAGAAAGAAAGAAAAAAAAGAACAGTCATCAGTAGAGCATGTGACTATCCTGTTGACAGGACCCTGAGGGCCTTCCACTTGTTCTTGGGAAAAGCCACAGCAACAGCAAATTGGGTGCCCCTTTCCCAAGAATACATTCAAACACAAGGACTGTGGTCTAAAATCCAAATAGTAGGCACTGAACTCTTCATCCTTGTCAAACCTTTACTGTGTTATTTTGAACAGGGCATTCTCTATATTTGTCTTTTGTGGTTTTAAGACAATTATCAAACAATTTACATTTGTATTTATTTTCTATTATATACTTCTCCCCTGATCCCATGTTTCCTTTTCCTTAAAAGTTGTTTCTTGGGGGACCTGAAGATGGCAGCAGAGTAAGCAGATGCACAGATGCCCAGCTCTCAACACCAAACTGGAATACAAATCAATTTAGGAAAAATCAGCATGAAAAACCAACTCTGGACTACAAGAACAGCTCTCAAAAAGCAATGAGCAAAGAAGAAGCCACAACAAACCTGGTAAGGAGTGCCTGAATCTCCCCTGCTTACAGGAACAGAGGGGAGGTTGAGGCTGAGAGCCCAGAGGGGCTCCCACTCCAGGGAAAAGAGCAGAAAATACTCCTCACAGCCACTATCCTGGTGACCAGGGAGTGAGGTGTGTTGAAAGGACTGGCTTATCTCCCAAGTGGAAAGGAGAGAGAGAGGGATGGACTGTGAGGGGCAAAGGAATGCAGGAGATGACCTAAAAAGCTGACTCATCTGTGCTGGAGGTGGCCATAGCTGGGGGAGGGACTGATCCTTCCAAAAAACAGAACTGAACTGCTTCCGGAACACAGATCTCCAGACCTCTCTCCAGCTCCAATCAGCACAACAAGACACAGCTAAAAACAAGAAGTGGGGAGGAGGGGCAGTAACTCAGGTCTCCATGCAGATCTGAGATACACCTGCCCCTACTGCAGCTGAGAAAACACCCTGCCCCAGAGAGATTAGTTGGTGGAAGAGGCCTTCAGAGTCTCAGGTTACACCCATGCATTCCTGGATACAGTTTGAAGGAAGCCCCCTGCTAAGATCAGTAAACAAGACTACCATCTGTTAAGAAAACAAACAAATCAACACTTCAAAGTGGCCCAAATCCAAAAGTGGATTACAAATAATAGCTGATACCAAACCAAGAAGACCTAGAAACAACACAAGTAAAAACTGGAGGCAGACAACACCAAACCTAGACTCAACCAACTCTACAAAAACAAAACCCAAACACAGATAATGAGAAGACAAAGAAGTGCAATCCAAATGAAAGCACAAGAGAAACCTTCAGGAGATGAACTGAGTGATATGGAAATAATCAAACTTCCAGATGTGGAGTTCAAAATAATGATTGTAAGGATGCTTAGGGATCTTAGAACAACAATGGATGGTCATTATGAACAACTAAATAAAGAAACAGCAAGTATAAAAAAGGATATTGAAATATTAAAAAAGAATCAGTCGGAGATGACAAATACAATATCAGAAATGAAGACCACAATGCAAGGAATTAAAAACAGGATGAATAGAGCTGAGGATCAAATCAGCAAGTTGAAGGACAACTTCAATGAAGGCAAGAAAGCAGAAAAGAAAAAAGAAAAGAGACTCAAAAAGTCTGAGGAAACTCTTAGTGAGCTCTGTGACAACATGAAGAGAAATAACATCCACATCATAGGGGTTCCTGAAGAAGAGAAAGAACAAGGGATAGAGACTTTGTTCAAACATATCATAGCTGAAAACTTCCCTCAAGGCAGGAGAAACTCTCACAAGTTCAAGAAGCACAGAGAACTCCATTAAAGAGAAACCCAAAGAAACCTACACCAAGACACATCATAATTAAAATACCAAAGCTAAGTGATAAAGAGAAAATATTAAAAGCTACAAGAGAAAAAAAGCTATCACCTACAAAGGAGCCCCCATAAGGATGACATCTGACTTCTCAGCAGAAACACTTGAGGCGAGAAGGGAATGGCAAGAAATATTCAAAATAATGCAGAACAAGAACCTACAACCAAGACTACTTTATCCAGCAAGGCTATCATTTAAAATCAAAGGAGAAATAAAAAGCTTCCCAGACAAAAAACAACTCAAGGAATTCATTACAACCAAACCAATGCTGCAGGAAATGTTAAGGGGCCTGTTGTAAACAAATCAGAGTGGGAAAAGAATATAGGAAAAAAGGATTACAGCCTTAAAGAATAAAATGGCAATAAACAACTACATATCAATAATAACCTTATTTAATGTAAATAATTAAATAATAATCCATTTAAATGTAAAGGGATTAAATGATCCAATCAAAAGACATAGGGTAGCTGCGTGGATAAGAAAACAGGACCCATTCATATGCTGTCTACAAGAGACACACCTTAGAACAAAAGATACACATAGATTGAAGGTAAAAGAATGGAAAAAAACATTTCATGCAAATGGAAATGAAAAAAAAGCTGGGGTAGCAATACTTATATCAGACAAATTGGACTTTAAAACAAAGGATATAGTAAGAGATAAAGAAGGCCACTACATAATGATAAAGGGAGTAATCCAACAGGAAGATATAACTATTATAAATATCTATGCACCTAATATAGGAGCACCTAAATATATAAAGCAGACTTTGATGGACTTAAAGGGTGAGATCAACAGCAATACTATAATAGTAGGGGATTTCAATACCCCACTAACATCACTAGATAGATCCTCAAGAAAGAAAATTAACAAAGAAACAGCAGACTTATTGGACACACTACATCAACTCAATTTAATAGATATCTTCAGAACCATTCACCCTAAAGCAGCAGAATATACATTCTTTTCAAGTGCTCATGGTACATTCTCTAGGATAAACCACATATTAGGGCACAAAAGTGGTCTCAACAAATTTAAGAAGATTGAAATCATATCAAGCACTTTCTCCGATCACAACCGCATGAAACTAGAAATGAACCACAGAAAGCTCAAAAATTCTCAAACACATAGAAACTAAATAGCAAGTTGTTAAATAATGAATGGATTAAGAATAAGATCAAAGAAGAAATAAAAAAATTCCTAGAAACGAATGACAATGAGCATACAACAACTCAAAATTTATGGGACACAGAAAAAGCAGTACTGAGAGGGAAGTTCATAGCACTACAGGCACACCTTAAGAAACTAGAAAAAGCTCAAATAAATGACCCTGCATCTAAAAGAACTAGAAAAAGAACAAGTAAAGCCCAAATGTAGTAGAAGGAAGAAAATAATAAATATCGGAGCAGAAATAAATGACATACAGGCTAAAGAAACAATACAGAGGATCAATGAAACTAGGAGCTGGTTCTTTCAAAAGGTATACAAGATTGATGAACCTTTAACTAGACTCACCAAGAAAAAGAGAGAGAGGACTCAAATAAATAAAATTAGAAATGAGAGTGGAGAAATAACAACTGACGCAACAGAATTACAAAATATTGTAAGAAAATACTATGAAGAACGGTATGCCAAAAAACTAGACAACCTAGGTGAAATGAACAAATTCCTTGAAACTTACAATCTTCCAAAATTCAATATGGAAGAATCAAAAAACCTAAACAGACCGATTACACCAAATGAGATCGAAACAGTTATCAAAAAACTCCCAACAAAGAAAAGTCCGGGGCCTGATGACTTCACAACTGAATTCTACCAAATATTCAAAGAAGAACTAACTCCTATCCTTCTCAAGCTATTTCAAAAAATTCAAGAGGAAGGAAGACTTCCAAGCTCCTTTTATGAGGCGAGCATAATTCTGATTCCAAAACCAGGCAATGACAACACAAAGAAAGAAAATTATAGGCCAATATCTCTGATGAATATAGATCAGTGGTTCTCAACTTTTCTAATGCCATGACCCCGCAATACAGTTCCTCATGTTGCGGTGACCCCAAACCAAAAAATAATTTGGGTGGCTAGTTCATAACTGTAATTTTGCTACAGTTATGATTCGGAATGTAAATACCTGATATGCATTATGTACTTTCTGATGGCTTTAGGCAATCCCGCCGGGGTCATGACCCACAGGTTGAGAACCGCTGATATAGATGCTAAAATCCTCAACAAAATATTAGCAAATCGGATCCAACAATATATGGAAAAAATTATACACCATGATCAATTGGGATTTATTCTGGGGAGGCAAGGCTGGTACAATATTTGCAAATCAATCAATGTGATTCTTCACATAAACAAAAAAAAGGAGAAAAACCACATGATAATTTCAATAGATGCAGAAAAGCATTTGATAAAATCCAGCACCCATTCATGATCAAAACTCTCAGCAAAGTGGGAATACAGGGAATATACCTCAACATGATAAAGGCCATCTATGACAAACCCACAGCCAACATCATACTCAATGGGCAAAAATTA
This sequence comes from Saccopteryx bilineata, assembly GCF_036850765.1. NCBI lineage: Eukaryota > Metazoa > Chordata > Mammalia > Chiroptera > Emballonuridae > Saccopteryx > Saccopteryx bilineata. The sequence continues at coordinate 67,761,741 of NC_089491.1, read as the reverse complement.
AAAGCAATCCCCTTAAGATCAGGAACAAGGCAGGGGTGCCCCCTTTCACCACTCTTATTCAACATAGTCCTGGAAGTCCTAGCCACAGCAGTCAGACAGGAAGAAGAAATAAAAGGCATTCAAGTTGGAAAAGAAGAAGTAAAACTATCATTATTTGCAGATGATATGATATTGTATGTAGAAAACCCTAAAGTCTCAGTCAAAAAACTACTGGACCTGATAAATGAATTTAGCAAAGTGGCAGGATATAAAATTAATACTCCGAAATCAGAGGCATTTTTATATGCCAACAATGAACAGTCAGAGAAATTAAGGAAACAATCCCCTTCACTATTACAACCAAATAAATAAAGTACCTAGGAGTAAATTTAACTAAGGAGGTTAAAGACTTGTACTCAGAAAATTATAAAGCATTGATAAAAAAAATCAAGGAAGAGACAAACAAGTGGAAGCATATACCGTGCTCATGATTAGGAAGAATAAACATTATTAGAATGTCTATATTACCCAAAGCAATCTATAAATTCAATGCTATACCAATTAAAATACCAATGACATACTTCAAAGATATAGATCACATATTCCAAAAATTTATATGGAACCAAAAAAGAACACTAATAGCCTTAGCAATCTTAAAAAAGAAGAATAAAGTGGGAGGTACCACACTTCCTGATATCAAGTTATACTACAAGGCCATTGTACTCAAAAAGGCTGGTCCTGGCATAAGAACAGGCATATAGATCAATGGAACAGAAGAGAGAACCCAGAAATAAACCCACAGCTCTATGGACAACTGATATTTGACAAAGGAGGTAAGGAAATACAATGGAGTAAAGACAGCCTCTTTAACAAATGGTGTTGGGAAAATTGGACAGCTACCTGCAAAAAAATGAAACTAGACCACCAACTTACACCATTCACAAAAATAAACTCAAAATGGATAAAAGACTTAAATGTAAGCCATAAAACCATAAGCATCTTAGAAGAAAACATAGGTAGTAAGCTCTCTGACATCTCACGCAGCGATATATTTGCTGATTTATCTCCACGGGGAATTGAAATAAAAGACAGGATAAACAAATGGGACTATATCAAACTAAAAAGCTTTTGCACAGCTAAAGACAATAAGAACAGAATAAAAAGACAAACTACACAATGGGAGAACATATTTGACAATATGTCTGATAAGGGGTTACAAACCAAAATTTATAAAGAACTTGTAAATCTCAACACCAGAAAGACAAACAATCCAATCAAAAAGTGAGATAAAGAAATGAATAAACACTTCTCCAAAGAGGACATACAGATGGCCAATAGGCATATGAAAAAATGCTCAACATCACTAATCATTAGAGAAATGCAAATTAAAACCACAATGAGATATCACCTCCACCAGTCAGAATGGTGCTCATTCAACAAAATAACACAGAATAAGTGCTGGTGAGGACGTGGAGAAAAGAGAACCCTCCTGCACTGCTGGTGGGAATGCAGACTGGTGCAGCCACTGTGGAAAACAGTATGGAGATTCCTCAAAAAATTGAAAATCGAACTGCCTTTTGACCCAATATTCCACTTTTAGGAATATACCCCAAGGACACCATAGAACTGCTCCAAAAGGAGAAATGCACCCCCATGTTTGTGGCAGCATTGTTCACAATAGCGAAGATTTGGAGACAGCCCAAGTGTCTGTCGGAAAACGAGTGGATTAAAAAGCTTTCGTACATATATACTATGGAATACTACTCAGCCATAAGAAATGATGACATCGGATCATTTACAATAACATGGATGGACCTTGATAACATTATACGGAGTGAAATAAGTAAATCAGAAAAAACTAAGAACTATATGAATCCATACATAGATGGGACATAAAAATGAGACTCAGAGACATGAACAAGAATGTGATGGTAACGGGGGTAGGGTGTTGGGGGGGAGGGGGGAGGGGGCGAAGAAGGAGAGAGGTGGTGGGGGAGGGGAGGGGCACAAAGAAAACCAGATAGAAGGTGACAGAAGACAATTTGACTTTGGGTGAGGGGTATACAGCATAAAAAAAAGCTATATATAACTACACACAGCTTAACAGTAAAGGGTTGAAACTATTTCATCTAAGATCAGGAACAAGACACTTGTTCCCACTCTCACCACTGCTACTCAATACGGTACCGAAAGTCTTAGCCAAAGCAATCAGACAGGGGAGAAAAGGAGCATCCAAATCAAAAAGGAAGAAGTAAAACTACTTGCAGATGATATGAACTTATATATAGAAAATCCTAAAGACTCAACCAAAAAAAAAAATCAAATGTCAAAATAATCTGGAGACGTTTTCTCTCAACATATGTACCCTGATTTATCAATGTTACTGCATTAAATTTAATTTAAAAAATGATTTTAAAAAAAGTTGTTTCTTTAAAATATTTATACCTGCTGCAGCCCTGGCCGGTTGGCTCAGTGGTAGAGCATCTGCCCAGCCCGGTTTTGATTCCCAGTCAGGGCACACAGGAGAAGCGATCATCTGCTTCTCCACCCATACCCCTTCTCTCTCTCTCTCTCTCTCTCTCTCTCTCTCTCTCTCTTCTCCCCTCCACTCAAATGGTTTGAGCAATTTGACACTGGGCACTGAAGATGGCTAAATGGCCTCACAGGTGCTGAAATAGCTCAGTTGGAGCAGCAGCCCCAGATGGGCAGAGCTAGGTGGATTGCCGGGTGGATCCTGGTCTGGGCACATGCAGAAGTCTGTCTTTGCCTCCCTGCCTTCTGCCTCTCACTTAATAAAATATATATATATATATTATATATTTAATAAAATAAAATATATATTTATATATATATATGCTGTAGATGTGGATGTTAAAAAGGAGGAGGACACCCTGGCCGGTTGGCTCAGCGGTAGAGCGTCGGCCTGGCGTGCCGGCCTGGCGTGCGGGGGACCCGGGTTCGATTCCTGGCCAGGGCACGTGGGAGAGGCGTCCATTTGCTTCTCCCCGCCCCCCTCCTTCCTCTCTGTCTCTCTCTTCCCCTCCCGCAGCTGGGGCTCCATTGGAGCAGGGATGGCCCAGGCGCTGGGAGTGGCTCCTTGGCCTCTGCCCCAGGCGCTGGAGTGGCTCTGGTCGCAGCGGGGCGACGCCCTGAAGGGCCAGAGCGTTGCCCCCTGGTGGGCGGAGCTTCGCCCCTGGCGGGGTGCTGGGTGGATCCCGGTTGGGCGCATGCGGGAGTCTGTCTGACTGTCTCTCCCCGTTTCCAGCTTCGGAAAAATGCGGGGGGGGGGAGGAGGAGGAGGAAAAAGAGAGGAGAAAGGAAAGGTGTCCCAGTAGAGCCTGAGCTCTACATTGATCAGGCATCCGGATTCTACTTCCCCGCACAGTGGGACACTCCTGCTTATCAGCAGGGCTGGCAGCCTCTTCCAGACTACTCTTGAGGCAGCTATGAGGATGCTACTTATCAGTGCCGAGACCAGCTGCCACCAGAGGAAAGACGTGACTGATACACAAGTTTGTTACAAGAATCACACAGGCAGTTTATATTCACAAATCCTTTTGGTGTGCCTGGGCACAGCTTAAGGGGGCCCGTCGGTGTGCTCCTCTAGGCTGCCCTTGGTCAGAGCAGCTTGGATACAGTCCATGTTCAATGTTGGAGTCTGGGCGACTACTGCAGCAGGGGGCCCCTCAGCTTTAGTACCTTTTCTGGCCAACGCCTTCTAACAGGTGTCAATCTATAGGATTATCACCTCAAACCACCTTCTTGGGAGCTCCTCGAAGGGAGCCCTTTTTATGCTAATCTACTAAAATATTACATCAAGCCACTTTTAAGGTGTTCCTAGGGAAGCTTCTTGTTTACATTAACCTACCGAGTTATGACATCAAGCCACTTCTTATCTATATACAACTTTATACACACACTAACTGGGCCCTGTGCAAAAGGCAGAGTCTGTTTATCATATCTGCACCTACTATATTAATTCTTATCCAGACAGCCTAACTTTATTTAATTTCTTTAATTGCTTTTAATATTATCTTAATTATCTTTATATACCTCCCACATTTTTCTATATTTCTATATATTTAATTACTATAACCTTATATTCTTGCAACAAAGGGAGAGAGGGGAAGAAAGGAGGTGAAGGAGAAGGTGGAGGAGAAGTTAGGGTATGAAAAGGGAATGGCCTTTGAAATACTAAAAACTATATGAGAGGCAAGATCAGTGTAAATGTGACCTGAAAAAAAATAATATTGAACTTGGAATAAAATGTACCCCAAACAGGTGGTCAGCGTTTCTTATACGGCTGTAAATGTGCTCTAGGGAGGCTTCTGAGAAGTTCTTAGAATGGAGGGTGCCCTGGAAGGGGCCTAATATCTGCCTCCCAATTCTAGCCCTTCCAGGGATTTTTATCTCCCTAGTAAGAACCATAACTCCTTAAAGGCAAAAAGAAATTTAGCAATTGCTAAACACCACCGGAGGGGAAGTTCTGAGGTTCCTATGGAATATCTGCCAGGGGCCAAACTGCTTAATGGATGTATTGATGTTAGGAAGAACGCACTCATTCAGCTTGTCACCTTGAGGTTGTATTTTTCCCCTCGTTGGTTTATTCATAAAATATTTTTGAAGTATTTACGGAATACTGTAACGCCAAGGTAGAAAAAGCCTAGCTATTTTCAGTCCTCCGAGTCTGCTGATGTTATAAAGTATAGAAATGTTACCCTCCACCCTGTATGATGTAACCTCAAATATTTCCTCTACATACATTTAGAACCACACCCGAGAGTATTATAATTTTTGCTTCAATAGTCAAACATAATTTTGAAGACTCGAGCACATGAAGGAAGGCTAAGAGAGGCTTGGGATATTCATCACCAGCCCAGGCTTCTTCACTTTCACTTAGTAAAAGACTTATTTTTGAAACACATTATTTTTTTTGTATGAACCTATTATTAAGGGGGGAAATAGTAAGTTAACTATTATTTTTTTCTTTCTTTCTTTCTTTTTGTTTAATTGAGAAGCAGGAAGGCAGAGCCAGACTCCTGCATTCCCCTATCCTCTACCCAGATGGGCCACAGATCCATTGCTCGGCAACGGAGCTATTTTAGTGCCTGAGACCAAGGTGGTGGATGCTGAGGAGGCCATCCTCAGCTCCCAGGGACAACTTTTCTTGACTCATTCTAGCCATTGCTGTGGGAGGGGAAGAAAGAGAGATGGGTGGGGGAGTTATGGAGAAGCAGATGGTTGCTTCTCTTGTGTACCCTGACTGGAAATCAAACCCAGGACTTCCACACGCCGGGCCGATACTCTATCACTGAACCAACCAGCCAGGGTACTACTATTTCTTAAAAGGGATTCAGAGGCTTGTCAAAATAAGAAAATTAAGACCAGCCCAGGGACCTTTCTCAGCCAGTCCCCCACCCCTTACCTCACCCTCTCACTACTTTATACTTTGTATAGCTATGGGGAAGAGGGTGGCATTACATGGTCTCAACCAGCCTCCAGGAACAGCAAGAGACAAACAGCTTCACATTTTATAAAAAACAGAAACTAGAAGTTTGAGGGTAACTAAACTCCAAGTTAAGAATTAAGAAGCACAATTCCCAGTGAGGGCACACAAGAGAAGCGACCATATGCTTCTCACTCCCTCCCTCCCTCTCCCCCTTTTATCTCTCTTCTCCTCACAGCCAGTGGCTCAATTGGTCAGTGGTCCAAGCGTTGGCCCCAGGAGCTGAGGTTAGCTCAGTTAATCTGAACATCAGCCTCAGACAGGGGTTGCCAGTGAATCCCAGTCGAGGCGCATGCAGGAGTCTGCCTCACTATCTCTCCTCCTCTCACTTTAAAAAAAAAAAAAAAAAAAAAAAAGGAGCAGTCTCAGACCTGAGATCTGTTATTGAGGAATAGCTGTCATTGTTCCCCAGGGACTTGATTTCTTCCTGACGAAGTCTGGGGAGATGGGACCCGTTTCCCCTCTCCTAGATTAATATTAAAGAAAACAAATAGCAGTCCAGTACCTTGTCCATCCCTACCCTTGTCCATGCTCCTCAGTAGGAAACACTGGGCTTGCAGTTCTGTGGGTGTGGAGGTGGGGAGCTGGCAGGATGGCGGCTCTAGCCTGTTCATTTTCTGCCCCCAGAGGAAATCATTCCCCAGTGACGTAGCTTTACTTTCTACCTCAATACCAATGAGTTTACAAGCAGAAGTCTATGAGTGACACTGAGCTCTAGCCCTCGTCCCATTTGTGCCAAGGATTGTAGAAGAGCTTGGAATTTACCCTACTTGCAAGCTAACAAGTTAGCCTGCCACACTTTCATGGATGCTCACAGAAGACACAAGATTTGTGATTCTAAAACAAAGGACTATAAGTAATAAAATTCACTGCACAGCAAACAGCATGAGCTCTATGTTTACATCAGCTCCCCTTGCCCCCCAAGCTGCAAGTCCTATGAGGGAGATGCAGAAAGCCCAGGGGGACACTGTGCATGCAGACGGTTTGCCTTACAGGGAAGGAACCCTGATCTTAGGAAACCTGCCCAGTCTTTGCCCAGAGGGAGACGTGTTTATTACATTGGCCAGGAAACAATGCTGCCCTCTGTTTCCAAGACTTTTGCTATACAATATCCTTGAAAAGACAGTCCAGAACACGACATGCAAAAATGGGAAGGTCCCAGGAGGAATGATCTCCCAACACTCCGCATACTCTCAAAAAACCGCATTACTTTACTTCTTCATACTCATTCCAATTTAAAAGCAAAACTCACTGGTGATTATTTGATGACTATCTCTCCACAAAACTGTAAGCTCATGACAATTGTGACACTTGCTATCTTTGTTCCACAATGCCCAGCTCCTAGTAAGTGTCCAGCCTAGTGTAGGTGCTCAAGAAGTAAATGAACAGCCTAGCTCAGAACAACGGGCAAATTCAAAATGGCCAGTTTGATGTTTGCCTGTGACATAAAGCTGGAGGGGCTTAAAGCAGAAATACCGCATTTGCTTCATTCCCTGGCAGTATCTGCACGACCTGCCTTTCTTGCTTGCTTTTTGGTGTTCTCTCCATCAATGTACCAAAGCACAAAACAATCTTCTTCGAGGGTCACACAGGAAAAGTCTTCATCTCTAACTTGAGCAAACTATCATCTAATTCAAGGGTAGTCAACTTTTTGATACCTACCGCCCACTTTTGTATCTCTGTTAGTAGTAAAATTTTCTAACTGCCCACTGGTTCCACAGTAATGGTGATTTATAAAGTAGGGAAGAAACTTTACATTATAAAATTCATAAAGCAGAATTACAGCAAGTTAAAGCATATAATAATAATTATAATACTTACCAAGCACTTTATGTCAGATTTTTGCTAAGTTTGGCAGAATAAATCTTTATAAAACAACTTACTATAGTTAAATCTATCTTTTTATTTATACTTTGGTTGCTCCACTACCACCCACCATGAAAGCTGGAACGCCCACTAGTGGGCGGTAGGGATCAGGTTGACTACCACTGATCTAATTAAATAATTTACATTAAATATGCTAAAAAGAAAATTTTACTTAAAAAAACTATTATAAAGGGACTTCAAGAGGATAATTCCAAATGGAAAATGTTGAAGCTCAACAAAATTTCTATTTTCTTTAATTACTGAAACACCTCCTCTAAAAGAGCCCAAGACTACCTCTATTTAAGTGTTGGATGCCAGGAAGGTTTCTCCGGGCATCAGAGAAAAAATGATTAAGTTATTGGTGAGGCAGCGTCCCCATTTCTTGCCCAGGCATTCAAGCTCAGAGGCTTCTCGGCTATAGGGCATAACCCAAACTATCTCATGAGACCTAGTCCTGAACTTAGTCTTTGGGGAGACTGGCTGGACCCTCTGACCACTACCACCTGCAACACAATTGCACTGCCATATTTTTAATAGGTTAAGCAAATTCCCAAACTTCTGGCTGAAAGTAAAATTTCTGAAGAGTTGTTTCTACCCAGTCCCTAGGGATCTCACCAGAGAGGACACTGAGGAAACGATCTTTCCACCAATCCTGACTTGCTCCTGTGTCAATATTTCTCAGAGTACGGCCTGGGGCTCCTAGGACTTCCTGATGGCTCCAAACAAATATGAAAGTGCAAGTTGTTTGTTTGAATCTTTGAATGCTGCTCAATTAAAGAAATTTCCAATACCTGCCTCATTAAAGGGCTCCTCAATAATCCACTGAATTAGTTACTAAGTGTGACTAAGGTTTGATATTTCCTAATTTAAATTAGTAGATCACTAGACAAAACACACTAATTGAGCATTCTGAGAAATCTAGCTGCCATGGCAACTCTGGGGAAAGTTAAAACTTTTGCTAACTCAGTGAGGAGATGCTCTGCTAACAAGTATCATCAACACTGTTTTGAGTTGGTAGCAGAGTGTGGTTAAGAAAAGGCTCTCAAGTCATCCTACCTGAATTTGAAATCTGGTTCCTCCTATACTGTGTGACCTGGAGAAGTGCCTTCTGCATCTTTATTTCCTCATATGCAAAGTAGGAATAATAACACTACCCATGTCATGGGTAGTGTTCGGTGAACACACATAACCCATGTAAAATGCTCAGCACAGTGACTAGTGATAATGCTAAATAAATGAAATTGTAAATATGTGACATTTTCAGTGGCAGCTACTTGAGTCAATCATTATTGCAGTAACATTATTACTATTAGGTTTCACTTTTGTTCGTGTTTTTGTTGTATAATTGCTGTGTTGTTACCATTGTGTTTTTTTTGTACAGTTGCTGTGTTGCTACATCTTGATCTTCTTCATTTGTTCTACCAACCTCTATTTCTTTTTTTTTTTTACTTTTTTTCTTTACTTTTTATTTTTTAAAGATTTTATTTATTCAATTTTCAGAGAGGAGAGAGAGGAGAGAGAGAGAGAGAGAGAGAGAGAGAGAGAGAGAGGGAGGAAGAACAGGAAGCATCAACTTCCCATTTATGCCTTGACCAGGCAAGCCCAGGGTTTCGAACCGGCGACCTCAGTGTTCCAGATCAAGGCTTTATCTCACTGCGCCACCACAGGTCAGGCTACCAACCTCTATTTCTGATGAAATAAAGGAAAAGGTGGGATGGGGGAACTCTTGGGGCCGCTGTTCCAAGGATACTACCCCTGTCCCATCGGCCCCACACTGATGAGCAGCACCAAGCCACCTGCAACCGGGCCCCAGAGGCCGGCCCAGAAGGGGAAGCTGACTGAGCACAGATGAGACAGGCCAGCAGAGCAAACTCCCAGCACAACCACACACTCTCCTTAGGCCATGGGAGCAAGTGCCAGGCAGATGTCAGCACTGGGGGGAACCAAAGGAAGGTCCCGATAAAGGCCCAAGGAATCAGTGTGTTTTTGGCTTCACAGAGATTCTGAAAAATCATTTCTTTTTACTCCGTTCAGGAAGATTTTCTGACACAGCTTTTCTTTAATCCCACTATCATTCAAACCACCAGCTTAAAACTTAGGCTCAGAAATGAAAAAGTCCTTAGGTTTCCTTCCCTATCTTGCTTCCTGCAAGTTCCCCTTTGCAGGTAAGCCCTTGTAAAGAGCTGCACATAATGAGCTAGCGACACCATGGATTTTAAAGTCAGAAAACTTTGGTTTCAGTACTAACTATGCTACTCTCTGGTTATGTGACCTAAGGCAAGCTTAGTGGCCCTTCCCAAAAGTCCCTGGCTGGCTGCACATTGTCCTGGTATTGCCACCCCTATCTTATGCATTTATGTAACCTTTCTTTCAGAACTGCACATTCTTAGAATACACTCAGGAGTGGTAAAACTTTATCCTTTTAGGGTAGACATGCTTTTTAAAATTTTTTTAGATAATTATAGATTCACATGCAGTTATAAGAAATAATGCACTAATACCCTAACTACACTTTACTCAATTCCCCCTCAATAGTAACATCTTACAAAATCATGCAGTGAAGATAGAAAACGTTTCCACCACCACACGTGGTGCCCTTTTATAGCCACACTTACCTCAATCTCACTCCTACCCCCCAACCCCTGGCAATCACTAATCTGATATCTATTCCTGTAAGTTTATCATTTCAAGATGACAGTTTTTTTCTTCTTTTCCAAGTAAGAGGAGGGGAGATAGAAAAACAAATTCCTGCATGTGCCCAGATCAGGATCCACAAGGCAACCTCGTCTGGGGCCAATGCTCTGCCACCTGAGGCCGTGCTCACAACCAAGCTATTTTTACTGCCTGAGGCAGAGGCTCCACAAAGTCATCCTCAGTGCCTAGGGCTGATGCTCGAACCATTTGAGCCAGGGCTGTGGGAGAGGAAAAGAGAGAGAAGGGGGAAGGGAAGGAATGGAGAAACAGATAGCCCCTACTCCTGTGTGCCCTGACTAGGAATCAAACCCAGGACATTCACATGCTGGGTCAATGCTCTAACACTGAGCCAACTGGCAAAGACTCAAGAATGTTATATACATGGAAGCATACAGTAGGTAACATTTAAGTTGGCTTTTTTCACTTAACAAAAATTCCCCGCAGATTTATTCAAGTTTGTGCATGTATAATAGTTAAATTTTCTTGTTGTTAAGTAATATCCCCTTATAAGGATACACCACAGTTTGTTTAACCATTAGCTTATAGAAGACTTCAGGGTTATATCTAGTTATTGGCTCTTATAAATACGTATAGCTACCACTAACATTTGTGTACAGATTTTTATGGAAAAGATATAATTTCTCTGGGGTAAATGCTCAAGAGTGAGATTGGTAGTGTGTATAGTAGTTATATGTTTAGTTGCATTAAAAAGTCCCAAGGAGTTTCCCACAATGGCTGTACCATTTTACATTCCCACCAGCAATGTGCAGGGGTTCTCAGGTTATGACACAGTTCCATCCCTATGACAGTGACATAACCCAACTTTTGGTGTATGTCAAAACACACCCTAGCCTAAGTCACTTATCTATCCTAACACAGTTTAGGAGCCATAATAGTTGCCAAAAAGTCGCCAAAGCAACACAAATGAAACAATTGCACGTTTAACAGTACAAAATGGCACAGATAAGCATACTGGAGGACGCCATCTCCCTCACTCATATGCTGCATTACTGCGTATCCTTTCACTGCACGCAAACAAACAGTTCGCCCATGTATTCGTAAGTATGGTGCTAGCAGCATAAGCAGCAAAACACTCATGTCTCAATTATTTAAAGTTTTTATGGGAGTGAGCCTCATAAAACTCAAAACATTGTATGTCAAGACTGTTGTAACCCAAGGACCCCCTATATTAGCATTCTAGTTTCTCTGACTCTTCAACACTCACTACTTGTAATTTTAGCCATTATGATAGGTATATAGTAATACCTCACTGCGGTTTTTGTTTGCATTTTCTTAATAGCTAATGATCTTGAACATTTTTTTAAAATATTACTTACAAAATTAAATTTAACAGATGACATTCATCAATAAGAGTACATAGATTGCAGGTAAACATTTCTAAAGCATGTGAACTGTTGATTATGCTGTATACCCATCACCTAAAGTCCAATGATTTTCTGTCACCTTATATTTGTCCCTCTTTACACCCTTCCCCCTACTCCCTCCCCCATATACACCTCCCCCAATAACCATTTCACTTTTATCTTATGTCTATGAGTCTCAGTTTTATATCCCATCTATAATGTGAAATCATACAGTTCCTAGCTTTTACTGATTTACTTATTTCACTCAGTATAATGTTCTCAAGGTCCATCCATGTTGTCATAAATGTTACAATGTCATCATTTCTTATGGCTGAGTAGTATTCCATTGTATATATGTACCACATCTTCTTTATCCAATCTTCTATCAAGGGACACTTTGGCTGTTTCCATGTCTTGGCCACTGTGAATAATGAAGTAATGTAGAGTTTATTCCTAGGTATTTTATTTTTTCCTTAGAATTATAAAATAATTGTACCTTATTTTTTTAGTTCATTTTTCAAAATTTTATCATTGGCATATATAAAAAAGCAACAGACTTTTGTTTATTGATTTTGTAGCCTGCAACTTACTATATTGGTTATTTCTTACAGTTTTTTTGTGGAATCTTTTGGTGTTTTCTATATATAGGATTATTTAATCCACAAAAAACATACCTTTATTTTCCTTTCCTGATATGGATGCCTTTTATTTCTTTTTCTTGCCTGATTGTTCTGGCTAAAACTTCCAGAACTATATTAAATAAGCATAGAGAGAGTGGGAAGCCTTGCCTTGTTCCTAATTTTAAAGGAAAAGCCTTCATTTTTTTTTTACCATTTAGTATAATATTAGTTGATTGTTTATCATATTTGGCCTTTATTATGTTGAAGTACTTTCCTTCTATTCCTATTTTATTGAGTGTTCTAAACATAAAGAGATGCTGTATCTTATTGAATGCCTTTTCTGCATCTGATGATAGGATATGATTTTTGTTCTTTGTTTTGTTGATGTGTATTACACTGATTTACATATGTGGAATCATCCTTGTGCTCTTGGAATGAGTACCCCTTACTTATGACGTGTTATTTTTCTGTGTTGTTGTATTCAATTTGCTAGTATTTTGTTTAGGATTTTTACACCTGTATTCATTAGCAATATTGGCCTGTAGTTTTCTTACTTTGTGTTGTCTTTGCCAGGTTTTGATATCAATGTTATGTTGACCTCATAAAATGTGTCAGGGAGTATTGCTTCTTATTCTATTTTGTGGAAGACTTTGAGAAGGATATGTACCAAATCTTTCTGGAATGTTTTGTATAAATTACTAGTGTAGCCATCTGATCCTGGGCTTTTATTCTTGGGGAGGTTTTTATAGTTGTTTCTATTATATAATATTTCCTCCCTTCTTATGGGTCTATTTAGGTTTTCCACCTCTTCATGACTCAGTCTAGGAAACTGTATACTTCTAGGAATTTATCCATTTCTTCTAGATTTTGGAATTTGGGGTCATATAATCTTTCACAGTATTCTAGTATGATCCTTTGTGTATCTATGATGTCTGTGGTAATTTCTCCTCTTTCATTTTGGATTTTCTTTATATGAGTCCTCTCTTGTTTTCCCTTAGTGAGTCTAGCCAGTGGTTTGTCAATTTTATTGATCTTTTAAAGAACCAGCTCTGTTTGGTATTAATTTTTCTATAGATTTTTAAAATATCTTTTTATTTGCCATATGCTTATTTGCAGTAAAATGTCTGTTCATGTCTTTTGCTCATTTCCCAATGGTTTGGGGTTTTTTGTTTTTGTTTTAGTTTTTTTTTTTACTGCATATAAGTTTTTATTAAGTAATTTCAGCTAAGTACTAAAACACTTTGAGTAGTTTTTCCAAGTAATATTTTGTACTCCATCAAACACAGTTATACACAAACATATGCACAAATGTACACAGACCACCCCAAATGCATTTATGTATCAATGAGCCCCCTTTTCTTGTAAGCATCTTAAATGGGTACAGAGCAGTTGCCAAAATACATGCTGTTGAGGATCCTAAACTGTTGTAATCATAGATCTCTCTGTGACTCTGAAGGATAAAAAGACACTCTGTCCACAAAAACACTCATGCGTATAGTTTTACCCTCAATTTTTGGGATTCTTGGGACTCTTGAAGCCAGTAATGAACTTCAGACTAAGGAAAGCTAATTTAGCAGAATGTCTAAGTGGTGGGCTGGATGTGGTTTCAACGAACTCTACATTTACTTGGAAATTATAGCTTCAGAGTGGTTTAAAACTTTCAGCAATGGATGTCAATCTCCAATGAGTTCAAATTATATTGGAGCTCATCACCCAGGTGCCTGGGCCCACCTCCAGATCTGACTCAGTCTAACATGGAGCCTGGAGATCTCTATTTTACACAGCTCACAGGCTAGGGGTGGGGAAGCCCAGTTGGATTCAACAACCTTTAGTACTCACCTTTCTTCCCTAATCCCCATTTTCCTTTTACTAAAAGGACTCAATGAAGAAGGAAATTACATAATCTCCAGATTATATAATTTCCTCTTCAGTGTAAAAGAAATTTTCCCTTTAGACTCTGACCTAAACATGCTTGAGGTATCTCATATCTTCTATTCTCAGGACAGATGCATCTTTAAAGTGCAACCAAGGAAATTTTCAAATTCTTAAGGCTGCATGCAGGCAGCTCTCTAGGCCCCTTGAGCCTGAACTAAATTCCTGCAGGATGTTTTCAACTGTCCCCAAATGTTCACTTTGCAAAGTGAGCACTTTGTTTCTCTCTAATATATCCTGTCCTGTAAAATCTCATCCATCAGTTAGAATACCAAGCCTCGTAACTCTCAGGTCACCTGCACAGAGCAGAGGGGTGTGCGGTACAGAGCAGCAGGGTACACGGGTTTTCCTGCAGAGATTAACAGGGTGCACTGATTTACCTGCACAAAACACTGGGGTGTACTGGCTTAGCAGTCAGTCATCAATGGGCTCCAAAGACCAAATCCCAGCTGGCCTCATGTCCCCGCTCTGCCCTTAACTGGCTGGGCATCCTGGGGTATGTCTCTTAACCTCTCTGAGCTCCAGTTTCCCTACCTCCAGTTTGGAAAAGGAGAATAAAATACCATCATCCTCACTTGAAAGCTGAGAACTGAGAAGATTGGATGAGACAGTATATGCATGGTTCTTGGCAAAGAAGGGCTGTTTGATAAACATTAGGTGCCCGTCTTTTCCATGGATATTGACTTAATAGTATCTTTCTACCTACAGTGAGGTTGCCCTAAGCTCCACGTGCGTTAACTGCTCCTCTGTTCTCTCCTCACAAGGAGACCTTTTGCTTCACACACTCCTTTTTACTTCTCTGGTGCAGCAGGGTCCCCACAATACAACACTGGTCCCTCCTCTCCTATAGTGGGGAGCTCCGTACCACCCACAGCACAGGTCACATTGGATGTTAGGCGATTCAGCCTCTCAGGCTTCTATGAGTGAATTCTCCATCAGGACAGAGAGTAGAGGTTGTATTCTCAGAGTTGGGTGGCAAGGTGGTGTTTTTACAGCTTAATCATGTCACTTCTACAGCAACATCTGCTGCCCCTTTAGCCTAAAAGGAGTTATTTCCTCTAATAGCAACTGAAGTAGAATCTTGAAAGAAAGGAACCAGACTCTTCCAGAAAGCAGAGATTACTCAAATACAAGGTTATTGTCAGGACTAAGTGATTAGTGTGAAGAAGTACTTAGAACAGTGCCGAGCATCTAATAAAGCATCATGTGCATAGTAGCTTTACTACCACTACAGTATTTATTACCAGGAACTCAGCACCACAGGAAAGTGTCAGTGATGACAAGAACAGTAATGGGCCAGGCTCTTTGTGGCCCACCATTGCACCCTCTGCTGCTGCAGCTGCTGTTTCAGGTTCATTATATGTAGTCTAGACATTCTGAAAACTCTGGGAATATTATCTCCTCTCCCACTCAGCTAATCCAAGGAATCTGTCTTCCATAAGCAGAGAGTTTAGGGGCAGAATCATGTCTGCAGAGCCAGCCAGCCCTTATCTACATCGGGCTCCCTAGTGAGTCAAAGACCCAAAGGCAGGAGCAGTTCTCTTTGCTTAGTTCCACTGAACTTTGCAGGTCCTGCTTTGGTATTTTCCCAGGGATGGGGGCAGGGTTTATCCCTGCCCATTAGCAGTTGCCCACTCTAGGCCCTTCTCTATCTGATGCTTTTCCCTTTCCATTTTTACTGCTCTCCAAGGAACTGGTGAAGAAAGAGTACGAGCTCTGAAGTGAGATTGCCAAGGTTCAAATGCTCATTGCGTTGCTTCCTCTCTGTGTTTCAGTCTCTGCCTCTGTAAAATGCATGTAAACAATAGTGCCTATACCATACGCTTGTTAGAAGACCTAAATGAGTCACTGTTCTAAATAATGCAATAAAGCACAGTGCCTGGCACATAGGTGGACACACAACTAATGATGGCTCTATTTCCTTTCTCCCATCCTCTCTCAGTCCTGTCTACATTCTTGTAGCCTGCAAGCTCCTTGATTTTTGACAATATCACTCCACATATAGTCCCTCAACACACAGACACTCCCCATGACAGCCTTGAGAGGCTAGTGACTCCATGTAGAGATGATGCTATAACGGGTTGCTAAGAGAGTCTAGCACTCCCCTTTCTTCCCTCATAAGTGACTGTTTGGAGCTGTATTTCTGAGGCCGTGGAAGGGAATATGGTCTGTCTCACGGTAGAGTCTATAATTTGCATCCCCCTCGCAAGAGTCCACAATGCACCATGACTTAGATCAGCTGCTGTTTTCCGATTTTTAGTGCCCACCTGCTGTCTAAGCTAATTTAATAGCCTCCACAGCATTGGGGAGCTGGGATGTTTGGATGTTAATAGAACTAGGGAGGAGGCTGAGAGACAGCTCAACTGAGGAATATTAGCACTGATACAGCCAGACATCCAGGTGTTGAATAAAATAAGCACACAGATTAGAAACCCTGGAGGTTTTCTGCTAACACTGGATTAGCAAACATGCCCCACAGGGAAAATCTGCCTTTCTATGCTTTCCTATAAAGTGACCCATAATGTTAGGAATTCAAGACATTACTCTCTGTATGCCTGGGGTCAGAATGCTGTGTTCCTCACTGGGAATTGGAGGGTGTGGGGTATGAGTGTGTGAGAGAGAAAGACTTAGTTTATTGTGTATGAGGATCAGTGATGGGGAGTAGGAATAAATCAGAGAAGGGAAAGAGATTAGTGAAATTATATATACATAACACAGCATTCCATAGAGAGCAGGATAGCTAGTCCTGAAGGAAGGGGGGAGGGTGTTGGGGGCAGGAGTCAAAGGGGGTATCAAGGGGAACATGGGGGTGGGGGGAGGGAGATATATTTGGTGGGACACTTGAATCTATGTAAGCACAATAAATTAAAATCAATAAATATTTGTTTAAAAAAGAAAAGATGCATTAAAAATAGTTATTCTCGAAGACAAGATGGCGCTGGAGTAGGCAGACGTACCAACATCTACCTCCCAGAACCAAAGTGGATTACAAACTAATTTTAAGAATTATCATCTGGAAAAACCAACTTTGGACTAAACTAAGAGGACTCTTCAACCAAGGAACACCGAAGAAGCCACACCGAGACTGGTAGGAAAAGCAGAAATGCGGAGAGGGCTGCCCAGCTCCCCGGAGCGAACGGCAGCCGGGAGAGACTCGCGTGGTGAGAAGTGAGTTTAGCAGAGAGGGGAGGGTCCTGAGTCCCAGAAACAAAGCCCCAGCCTGCAGCCCCAGAGCCCAGAAAAGGTGAAAAAAGAGTATTTAGCTGGAACAAGTCAGGATACTGTTTGTGAGAAAGAGTCTAATTTCTCAGACCCAGGATTCTTCTTAAAGGGACTGCGCAGAACACCTCTCTCACAACCACTCACCCGGGGCTCCAGGGGACGAGGAGAGAGGAGAGGACCAGAGTAGCAGGAAGAAAGTGTAATCTAGGAGGCACAGGGAGAAACATTTTGGGAGATAGCCACCCTAACCCCTGGGACGAGTCACTCCCCAAATCTGAAGTGAATATTTCCCCCGGAATCAGCAATACCAGCAAAGGGAAGCAGGACACCAACCAAACAAGCTCCCCCGCGGCACTCAGAGCAGAGTCACTTAGAAGGAGGGAGCTTTCAGGTCTACAGTAGTGAGTGTTAGAGTCTGAGCTGCAGTGCCCGTACCCACGCGGCTGAGGGCTCCCCGGAGGGCGGGCAGCAGTGTGACATGGAAGCGTGGTTCTGTCAGCAGGGGTGGAAGCTGGCTGGCCACCACTGAGCTCAGGTGTGAGCTCAGTCTTGCCCGGCAGGGGAAGAAGGGGCATGCAAAAGCAGTCAAGCCCAGCTGCCGGCAGCCTGTAATTCAGCCTGTGGGAGAAGGGCGGGAACCCCAGAAAAGGTGGAGACCAGCCCCTGGGCAAAGGCGCAGGAGCACAGCCTTGCCCTGCCCGTGCAACCCAGGCTTGTGGCCTGACTTGGGAGCCAGCTCCTCCCACAGAGGTGGAGTCAAAAGCCCAGAACAGGCTGAGTTGCACTACTGAGCTGAGCGTGGGCACACAGTCCTGCCTGGCCGGTAGAGCCAAGGCTACCAGCTGTTCCGTGAGTGGGCTCCTCCTGCAAGGGCGGGGCAAAAGTCCGGAAACAGGCAGAGACCCGCAGCAGAGCAAAGGTGCTTGCCAGTGCCCTCAGGACGGAGCATAACGTCACCCATGGGCAAAGGCCAAGGCCACCAAGGCTTGTGCACCCAAGCACGTGATCACAGCCACTCCCGTGAAGAGAAAATGCAGAGGCAGAGAAATGCAACACAAATGAACCAAGAGAAATCCCCAGAAAAGGACCTAAATGAATCAGATATAACCAAATTACCAGATGCAGAGTTTAAAATAACGATTGTTAGGATGCTCAAAGATATTAGAACAATAGTCATTACGAACACCTAAATAAAGAGATAGGAATTATAAAAAAGGACATTGAAATAATAAAAAAGAATCAGTCAGAAATGACAAATACAATATCTGAAATAAAGAACACAATGGAATGAATTAAAAGCAGGATGGATGAAGTGGAGAATCGAATCAACGAGTTAGAGGACACGATAAATAAAGGCACAAAAGCAGAGCAGAAAAAAGAAAAGAGACTCAAAAAGTCTGAGGAAACTCTAAAAGAGATCTGTGACAACATGAAGAGAAATAACATCCGCATCATAGGGGTTCCTAAAGAAGAAGAGAAAGAACAAGGGATAGAGACGTTGTTCAAAAATATCATAGCTGAAAACTTCCCTTAATTAAGGCAGGAAAACATCTCACATGTTCAGGAAGCACGGAGAACTCTATTAAGGAGAAACCCAAAGAAATCAACACCAAGACACATCATAATTAAAATACCAAAGCTAAGTGATAAAGAGAAAATATTAAAAGCTGCTAGTGAATAAAAGACTATCACCTACAAAGGAACCCCCATAAGGATGACTTCCAACTTCTCAACAGAAACACTTGAGGCCAGAAGGAAATGGCTAGAAATATTCAAAGTAATGCAGAACAAGAGCCTACAACCAAGACTACTTTATCCAGCAAGGCTATCATTTAAAATTGAAGGAGAAATAAAAAGCTTTACAGACAAAAAAAACCTCATGGAATTGACTGCAACCAAACCAAGGCTGCAAGAAATGCTAAGGGACCTGTTGTAAACAGATCAAAGGAGAAAAAGAATATTGCAAAAGAGGAATACAGTTTTAAAGAATAAAATTGATGTCGCCCCATTAATAAAATAAAATTATTATAAAAAAAGAATAAAATGGCAATAAACAATTACATATCAATAATAACCTTAAATGTAAATGGATTAAATGATCCAATCAAAAGACATAGGGTAACTGCGTGGATAAGAAAACAGGACCCATACATATGCTGTCTACAAGAGACACAGCTAAATCAAAAGATGCACACAGACTGAAGATAAAAGGATGGAAAAAAATATTTCACACAAATGGAAATGAAAAGAAAGCTGGGGTAGCAATACTTATATCAGACAAAATGGACTTTAAAACAAAGACCATAGTTAGAGATAAAGAAGGTCACTACATAATGATAAAGGAGCAATCCAAAAGGAAGATATAACCGTTATAAATATCTATGCACCTAATATAGGAGCACCTAAATATATAAAGCAGACTTTGATGGACTTAAAGGGCGAGATCAACAGCAATATTATAATAGTAGGGGATTTCAATACACCATTAACATCATTAGATAGATCCTCAAGAAAGAAAATTAACAAAGAAACAGCAGACTTATTGGAAACACTAGATCAACTCGATTTAATAGATATCTTCAGAACCTTTCACCCCAAAACAGCAGCATATACATTCTTTTCAAGTGCTCGTGGTACATTCTCTAGAATAGACCACATGTTAGGGCACAAAAGTGGTCTCAACAAATTTAAGAAGATTGAAATCATATCGAGCACTTTCTCTGATCACATTGGCATGAAACTAGAAATCAACCACAACAGAAAAACTGAAAAACATTCAAACACTTGGAAACTAAATAGCATGTTATTAAATAAAAAATGGGTTAACAATAAGATCAAAGAAGACATTAAAAAATTCCTAGAAACAAATGGTAATGAGCATACATCCACTCAAAATTTATGGGACACAGCAAAAGCAGTCCTGAGAGGGAAGTTTATAGCATTACAGGCATACCTCAAGAAGCTAGAAAAAGCTCAAATAAACAACTTGACCCTACATCTAAAAGAACTAGAAAAAGAACAGCAAGTAAAGCCCAGAGCTAGTAGAAGGAAGGAAATAATAAGGATGAGAGCAGAAATAAATGACATAGAGGCTAAAGAAACAATACAGAGGATCAATGAAACCAGGAGCTGGTTCTTTGAAAAGGTAAACAAGATCGATGAACCTTTAACCAGACTCACCAAGAAAAAAAGAGAGAGGACTCAAATAAATAAAATTAGAAATGAGAGTGGAGAAATAACAACTGACACAACAGAAATACAAAATATTGTAAAAAAAAATACTATGAAGAACTGTATGCCAAAAAACTAGACAACCTAGATGAAATGGACAAATTCCTTGAAACATATAATCTTCCAAATTCAATCTGGAAGAATCAGAAAACCTAAACAGACCAATTACAGCAAATGAGATTGAAAGAGCTATCAAAAAACTCCCAAAAAAGAAAAGTCCTGGGCCTGATGGCTTCACAAGTGAATTCTACCAAATATTCAAAGAAGAACTAACTCCTATCCTTCTCAAGCTATTTCAAAAAATTCAAAAGGAAGACTTCCAAGCTCCTTTTATGAGGTGAGCATAATTCTGATTTCAAAACCAGACAAAGACAACACAAAGAAAGAATATTATAGGCCAATATCCCTGATAAATTTAGATGCAAAAATCCTCAACAAAATATTAGCAAACCGGATCCAGCAATATATGAAAAAAATCATATATCATGATCAAGTAGGATTTATTCATGGGCGGCAAGGCTGGTACAATATTTGCAAATCAACCAATGTGATTCATCACATAAACAAAAGAAAGGAAAAAAACCACATGATAATTTCAATACATGCAGAAAAAGCATTTGATAAAATCCAGCACCCATTCATGATCAATACTCTCAGCAAAGTGGGAATACAGAGAACATACCTCAACATGATAAAGGCCATCTATGACAAACGCACAGCCAACATCATACTCAATGGGCAAAAATTAAAAGCAATCCCCTTAAGATCAGGAACAAGGCAGGGGTGCCCCCTTTCACCACTCTTATTCAACATAGTTCTGGAAGTCCTAGCCACAGCAATCAGACAAGAAGAAGAAATAAAAGGCATCCAAATTAGAAAAGAAGAAGTAAAACTATCATTATTTGCAGATGATATGATATTGTATATAGAAAACCCTAAAGTCTCAGTAAAAAAACTACTAGACCTGATAAATGAATTCGGCAAGGTGGCAGGATATAAAATTAATACTCAGAAATCAGAGGCATTTTTATACACTAACAATGAACTGTCAGAAAGAGAAATTAAGGAATAAATCCCCTTTACCATTGCAACCAAAAAAATAAACTACCTAGGAATAAATTTAACCAGGGAGATTAAAGACTTGTACTTGGAAAATTATAAAACATTGATAAAAGAAATTAGGGAAGATATGAACAAGTGGAGGCATATACCGTGCTCATGGTTAGGAAGAATAAACATCATTAAAATGTCTACATTACCCAAAGAAATTTACAGATTCAGTGCAATACCGATTAAAATACCAATGACTTACCTTAAAGATATAGAACACATGTTCCAAAAATTTATATGGAACCAAAAGAGAACACGAATAGCCTCAGCAATCTTGAAAAAGAAGAATAAAGTGGGAGGTATCACACTTCCGGATATCAAGTTATATTATAAGGCCAGTGTGTACTCAAAACAGCCTAGTAGTACTGGCATAAGAAAAGGCATATAGACCAATGGAACAGAACTGAGAACCCAGAAATAAACCCACACTTTTATCGACAACTGATATTTGACAAAGGAGGTAAGAGTATACATTGGAGTAAAGACAGCCTCTTCAACAAATGGTGTTGGGAAAATTGGACAGCTACCTGCAAAAAAATGAAACTAGACCACCAACTTACACCATTCTCAAAAATAAACTCAAAATGGATAAAAGTCTTAAATGTAAGCCGTGAAATCATAAGCATTTTAGAAGAAAACATAGGCGGTAAGCTCTCTGACATCTCGCACAGCAATATATTTACTGATTTGTCTCCACAGGCAAGTGAAATAAAAGATAGGATAAACAAATGGGACTTTATCAAACTAAAAAGCTTCTGCACAGCTAAAGACAATAAGAACAGAATAAAAAGACAAACTACACAATGGGAGAATATATTTGACAATGCGTCTGATAAGGGGTTAATAACCAAAATTTATAAAGAACTTGTAAAACTTAATACCAGGAAGACAAACAATCCAATCCAAAAATAGGAAAAAGAAATGAATAGATACTTCTCTAAAGAGGACACACAGATGGCCAATAGGAATATGAAAAAATGCTCAACATCACTAATGATTAGAGAAATGCAAATTAAAACCATAATGAGATATCACCTCACACCAGTCAGTATGGTGCTCATTAATAAAACAACACAGAATAAGTGCTGGCGAGGATGTGGAGAAAAGGGGACCTTCCTGCACTGATAGTGGAAATGCAGATTGGTGCAGCCACTGTGGAAAACAGTATGGAGATTCCTCAAGAAATTAAAAATCAAACTGCCTTTTAACCCAGCTATCCCACTGTTAGGAATATACCCCAAGAACACCATAGCACTGTTTGAAAAGAAGAAATGCACCCCCATGTTTATGGCAGCATTGTTCACAATAGCAAAGAACTAGAAACAGCCCAAGTGTCCATCAGAGGACGAGTGGATTAAAAAGCTTTGGTATATATATACTATGGAATACTACTCAGCCATAAGAAATGATGACATCAGATCTTTTACAACAACATGGATGGGCCTTGATAACATTTATACTGAGCGAAATAAGTAAATCAGAAAGAACTAAGAATTATATGAATCCATACATAGGTGGGACATAAAAATGAGACTCAGAGACATGAACAACAGTGTTGGGGTTACAGGGTGGGGGGAGGAGAGGGAGGGAGTTGGGAGGGGAGGGGCACAAAGAAAACCGGTTAGAAGGTGACAGAAGACAATTTTATCAATGTCACCCCATCAAAATTAATCAAAAAAAAAAAAAAGAATGTGTCTCATGGCTAATTCAGACAGTTAGAAGAATAGTATAAGGATGCTAATTCTGCTTCTCAGGCCACATCCTGCAAAAGGGGCCTCAAGCAAATTGATGATTTGGCTCCTCTGATTTTGCCAATTGGATTAAAAAAAAAATAGGTCAGGAACGCCCTGAAATGGAACTAACAGTACATGAGCATAAATTTAAAGGACTTTTAGATACTGGAGCTGATGTATCTGTTATTGCTAAGCTACATTGGCCTCCTTCCTGGCCCACTCATGCAGCAGCCACAGAATTACAAGGTATAGGGCAGAGTAAATCCTCTCAACACAGTTCTAGTTTTCTACATTGGGAAGATTAAGAAGGTCATTCTGGATTTTTTAAGCCTTATGTGCTCCCTGGATGGGGTAGAGATTTTTTGAAAAATATGGGAGCGTTGCTTGTCAGTCCTAATGGTTTAGTCAGTACTCAGATGCTTGATCGGGGATTTTTGCCCACCAAGGGACTAGGGAAAGAACAGAGAGGAATTCTCACCCCCATAGAAGTGGCACCTAATACCAGAAGGTGTGGATTAGGATATCAAAATTTAGCATAGTAGCTCCTGCTACCTCAATAATGCATTGTGCAGACCCAATTGCTTAACCCACCAAGGGACTAGGGAAAGAACAGAGAGGAATTCTCACCCCCATAGAAGTGGCACCTAATACCAGAAGGTGTGGATTAGGATATCAAAATTTAGCCTTGGTAGCTCCTGCTACCTCAATAATGCATTGTGCAGACCCAATTGCTTAAAAATCAGATAATCCTATATGGTAGACCAATGGCCCCTTTCTCAGGAGAAACTTAGGGCAGCTGCTCAATTGGTACAAGAGCAGCTACAGCTTGGGCACATTGAAATATATTAGCCCATGGAATACACTTCCATATTTTGATCCTGTTGCCTCCTGGATTATCAAGGGGCATAGGCGACCCTTACAGTTTATAGGTTCTGAGCCTCAAAATTATTGTTGTTCCTTTTTTCAAAGGAGCAACAACAATGGCTCTGGGAAACTTCCACTAAATGGCAAATCGCTCTTGCAAATAAATGGACAACTTTATACTGAAACTGTCAACTTAAAATCAACTCAAAGTATAGAATTATATGCCATTATCATGGCTTTTCAGCATTTGCCATATTCCCCCTTTAATCTATATACAGACAGCAAATACTTATTTATGGTGTTTCCACTATAAAGACTGCTGTCTTAGGGACAAATGCTGATGAACTATTTCAGCAGTTCCTCCTTCTTCAAAGACTTGTATGTCAACATAGAACTCCATGTTTCATAGGACAGACTCGAGCTCACTCCATGCTCCCCGGAGCTTTAGCACAAGGGAATGCCCTTTTTTTTTCTTTTTTCTTTTTTTTTTTTTCTTTTTTTTTTTTTTGTATTTTTCTGAAGTTGGAAATGGGGAGGCAGTCAGACAGACTCCCGCATGCGCCTGACCGGGATCCACCTGGCACGTCTACCAGGGGGGGATGCTCTGCCCATCTAGGGTGTTACTCCATTACAACCAGAGCCATTCTAGCACCTGAGGCAGAGGCCACAGGGCCATCCTTAGCACCCGGGGTGGCTTTGCTCTGGTGGATCCTTGGCTGCGGGAGGGGAAGAGAGAGATGGAGAGGAAGAAGAGGGGGAGGGGTGGAGAGGCAGATGGGCGCTTCTTCTGTGTGCTCTGGCTGGGAATTGAACCCAGGAATCCTGCATACCAGGCCGATGCTCTACCACTGAGCCAACCGGCCAGGGCCTAGGAATGCCCTTGTTGATCAAGCTACCCAAAAGAAAATTATTTGGAGCAACCATGACAGATCGAGCAATTCAGTCTCATACTATTCATCACCAGAATGCTGCAGCCCTGTGTAAACAGTTTCAACTTTCTCGGGAAGCAGCACAGCAGATTGGGAAATCCTGTCCAAGAGTCCTATACTACAATCTACCTCTTCATTTGGAGTTAACCCTCAAGGACCCCTCAGGACAACTTTTGCAAATGGATGTTACTCATATACCTTCATTTGGTGAACAATCCTATGTACACGTTACAGTGGATACATATTCTAGATTTATAGTAACCTCTGTCAGAATAGGAGAGGCTGCTAAGCATGTTATAGCTGTATGCATTGTTCTAATATTGGATTTCCTAAACTGGTTAAACTGAAAATGCTCCTACATAAAAGCATTTACAGTATTTTGTCATTCCTACAATCTTTAAAGTTAAGGTATTATTAAAGTGTACCCAGCAAATATTTTAAGGTCAATTTAAAAAAATTGAAAAGGGGGTAGTCACATCCTGGAACTCCTATGGGTCTACCATATCATGCTTTTTACTTAAAAAATTTTTTAATTTCTTTTGAATGCTGATGAACAGGAGACATCAAATCTTTTTCTCCTGCAAACTACTACCTTCTTTATTTGATCCAGCTAATAACACTGTTTTGTCTTTTTCCAAATAGCCCCAGATATATGGAAAAGATTTATATAGGCGGATGGGGATCCTCAAACCCCTCAGTGAGATCTTCTGAGCATGGCTTTTAAGATACCTAGAGACAGAAAAAGCCCAATAGAGATCAGGGGAACTACCAGCTTTTAGGATATGCCCTTAAAGGCTCCAATGCCCCAAAGGGGTCTCATAGAATGCCATCTGGGTCCTGCTTCAATAGTGGAAAGGAAGGTCATTGAGCTAAAGCCTGCCAGACTTACATGCCTCTGCTGTGAAGAAACAGGGACACTGGAAGGTAGGCTTCCCCCTCGCTCCTCTAAGGGAGGGTTCAGTCTCTTCCAGCCCTGCTCCAGCCACCTATGACCTAACCTTGCCCAGAAAGCTGGGGTTTGCCACTGAAGGCTGAAGGTGCCCAGGGCCGTCAGTCCCATCTACAACACTGTGGACAAGCCTAGGGTATTTCTTCCAAGAAGCAGGTAAACTGATCTCATTTGTACAAGGGCCACTTAACTATGTCTTGCCTGAATAGTCAGGTTTTTTATTCTTCCTTCGAAGATCTATGTTGTGGGTGTTGATGGTTCTATTTTCTGCTGCTTTGTTTAATATATAGTGTTTCCTTTATTCCTTCTACCTCAATGTCCCACTCATATTTCAGGCTGGGACCCACTCCTAATTTAGAGCTCTCTTTCCCCCTTTTGCCAACTTCTATTATGAATCTACCTTTGCCACTCAGCTTAGTGTATCCCAAGGTTCTCTTTATCAAGCCACAGTCGCAGAGCTCCAGGGAAAAGCAACCTGGTCTCATCTCTCCAGGCAGAGGAGAACAGAAGCTCCATCTCCACACATGCTGCAGATGGCTTTTCCAGGCTACCTGAATCATTACCAGCTAGAAGCAGCAGTCATTGGGACTTGGACGTGAGCTGCAAAGTATAGAATTGTGACATTTCCAGTGCCATGGGGACTTTTCCTGGAGGTGGACTTGTCCTGGACTCTTGCTCCTTGTGACAGCTCCTAATGGACTGAACTGGGGTTGGGTTGCATTTTTCAGGGATTTGGCATGGTGTTTGGGCCAACTTGGACTTGGTGAACATGTTAAGGACACTACTCTTTTATGGATTCTTGCTGTATTGGCCAAGAGTTTGCTTAAAGGCTTTAATCACTAAAAAAAAATAGAAGACTAGATAAAGAATATGTGGCACATATACACCATGATATAGTATTCAGCCATAAGAAATGATGACATCGGATCACTTACAACAAAATGGTGGGATCTTGGTAACATTAAATGGAGTGAAATAAGTAAATCAGAAAAAAACAAGAATGCAGGATTCCATACATTGGTGGGACATAAAAATGAGACTAAGAGACATGGACAAGAGTGTGGCGGTTACAGGGGGAGGGGGGAGGGAAGAAGGGAGAGGGGGAGGGGGAGGGGGAGGGACACAAAGAAAACTAGATAGAAGGTGACGGAGGACAATCTCTCTTTGGGTGATGGGTATGCAACAGAATTGAATGACAAGATAACCTGGACATGTTTTCTTTGAATATATGTACCCTGATTTATTAATGTCACCCCATTAAAATAAAAATTTATTTATAAAAAAAATAGTTATTTTCCTTTCTCAGTTATATAGCATCCCAACACTAGTATCCCTTTCTATCACCAGCCTGTGGAGATAGTTATCACACGACCATGCAGGAGATATCTTTGGGGATATAGAACAGATGAGGTGAAGGAAATTTAAAATGACTGGTCTGGACATGAAATTTTTGCTCTGTCATTGGCATGGGGTTCATTTTCATTTCAATTCTTCATTGGGAAAAAGATGCATCAGGCTCTATTTTATATCTAACTGTAACTTTCCTAGAGTCTTTTAGAGACATGTATATTACACTTGGTTTTCCTATTGGGGGATAGTGGGTCCCCTCCTCTTCATTCCAACTGCAGGAACTTTAAACCTGTTCTACTCAATTATGTCTTCCTCCCTGGGTCCACTGGCATCTCTCCGTTTGGGCCACCAGCTTGCCTTGCTTGCTTGCCTCTTTTTTGTTCTTCAGACTGAGTTCGCAGGAGGCCAAGGCTATGTCTTGAATCACACGTTCCCTCCCAGCACCAGCATAGGCCAGGACACTCAGTGGATGTTCAATGAGTCCAGCACTATGACCAAGTCCTGTTGCTCCTGTCCTGATGCTTTTATTTCTACAGATGTCACTCATAATTCTCTCCACGAGTGACCTGAAAATGTATCTCTCTTGTCTTAACACAGCACCCCATCATTCCAAGATACTGCAGTAACCTACCCATCCACCCAAACTCAGTCAGAAACTAGGTATCACCCTTGAGGTCTCCTGGTGACTCAGAATAGTCTAACATATGCGGCAGGTTTGTTTATTTATTTATTTTTCATTTACACTACATGTCCATCATGGATCAGCAGAGGGTTGATATATCTTTTCTAAGTACAACCAATGTGGGAGAATTAGCCATGGGCCACCACCTAACTGCAAGAAGGCTGGGGAATGTAGAGACCACATGGAATTTTGAGTGACCATGATTTGCTCAAAATGTCTGTTATATTTCCTTCACCCCAATTCCCCACCCTTGGTCAGTCTGTCATCACTGCTTATCCACTCTACCTTCTCCATTTGTCCACTCCTTCCCATCCCCAAAGACACTGCTTACTTTGATGCCCTCTAATGGTGATCATAACCCGCAGTTCCTCTGTCTACGGCAGACATAATTATCCTCTTAAAACACAAATCTAATGATATGAGTCCCCCACTGTTTAAACAGAGCCCTTTGCCTACAAGATACCTCTCTTAAGCACAACCTATATGTCCATCTCACAATAGCTCTGCCTACCTATCCACACTCATCTCTTCACACTACACAGAGGCCCAGAGGAGGCTGATCCAGCCCAACACCCATGCGAAGCCTTGATCTCTGGTGATAGGCTGCATCTTCTTGGGAGAAGGAGTGCTCATTTCTCCCTATGCATCTTTTTCTAATTCAGACAAATATACTATGTATATGTTCAGCAAGTGGCAAAATGCCCAGAGAGGAAAATGTTTTTTTCATTGCACACAAAGGCTTTGTACTGGCTGCCAATACAAACTACGAGCAGTTCCCCAAATTCACACCCTATTTCTTACCTCCAGGCATGGACACATGCTACTGCTCCTCCAGCAATGTCCACTCTGTTCATCCTGCTAGCCTGGTACATTTCTTAATCCTTGAGAACCCGTCTCAGACATGACCTCAGTTATTTCCAATCAAGGATAATCATTCCTTCCTGCTCTTAATTTGGATTCTTCCAAAAGCAATCCCTGAGACAAGAATAGGTGCAGGTGGTTTATTTGGAGAATGGTCCCAGGAAGCATAAATAAAAGGTGAATGTGAGATAGTGTGGGGCAGCTGTGTTAGGCTTGCTTGCTGGTTTACCTGTTATTGCCCTTTGCCTGATTATTGTGTAAGCACGTTGGCAGTGCCACATGTGTTTGGCCTATGTAAAGCTATGGGTGCTTGTGCTCAGGGCGATTGTGATGTGCAGATTGCCTGCCTGCCTGCCATTGTGAGGGGCCATTTTGCTGTTTGTTTGTCTGAGAGGCAGTTTCCCCTGCCTAAGTGCTTGTCCACCGTTGTGAGACTTTATTAAATGAAATGGCCCAATGCTTTCTGGCTCCGCAGTTTCTCTACTGTCTGCCCGAATCTAATATGAACCTACTTAGCCTTGGCCACGGCATTTCAGATCACAAAATAAGAAAACCCAGTTCATTATTACTGTGGACAACTGTGGCTTATTCCCATTGGGGAAGCTCTGAGAAACCATGAAGAATATGCTTATCATGGAAGCTGGTGTATTTATCCACTGACCACTGCTTTTCATTTTCTAAGGGTTATCCTTGAAAGTATGAAGTCTATGGCACATCCTGGCTCTCCTAAATGAGCTAAGCAAGCTCCATGTCACTGGACAAAAGACAGCAGGTATGGAGGCAGGTAGATAAGGTGGTGTAATGCCGGTGATTCGGCAGGTGGTATAGAAACTATGGAGCCAGAAAGCATCAGGCCATACCCGTTTATGCGAGGCTCACAAGGACAGGTGGGCAAATAAACAACAAAAGGGAAAGGGTTAATAAAGGAAAATCTGCTATTCGCACTAAGAGCAAGGGAGCAAGGAAAACCACACCTCATGGTGGTGGGAGAGGCTCTGGGAAAATCGCCCCCAGGGGAAGCACCCATAGCCTTATACAGGCTCTGCACACGTGCCTCTGACACGTGCTCATGCACTCATCAAACAAAGTGCTTGCATCTGGTAAACCCACGAGCAAGCCTAAAGCAGCTGCCCCACAGGGGGCTCTTGGCTCTGCCCTGTGGGCTCTCAGTTTCATACTCTGAGTCACTTTCCTTGTCCACCAGAAATGGTTGGAGTTTATAATTAAGGAGATTTCTTAGGCTTCTTCAGGCCCACTTTCTTCCTACTTCCAGTTTAAAGATCCAGAGGCCTCTTTTCATTTGGAATTATCTCTATTTATTTCAGTTTAAGTAGATTCTTTTAAAAGTTTATGTTTCTTATGTATCCAATTATATCCCAGTCTGTTGGGCAAATGCCACATCCAGATTTCTTTCTGTAATAAGCCCTTTTCAACTATGTGCCAGGTTCTTGTGGAACAAAGCTCTCTACGTCTTAGAAACTCTGCTGTCAAGCCAAGTACATCTGAGAGGCACATTATTAAGATGCTTAGAAGTTCTATTAGCTACCTGAGGTATAAAAACATACCTTTAAGTACTTCTGAATTTTTAATATCAAGTTATATGGTCATATCCTTGATTTTATTTTACTCTAAGATAGTGTTTCACATCCCTTAGTTTGTTCCTTTCTCTACCATTTCTTACTTTGAGGCCCTTTTGCCATCTTTTGCTTCAGTCCTCTATATTGCCTCTAAATTCTGCTGAAAAACTCCACAGTTCCCTTTAAGGCTCACCTCTCTCTCCACCTTGGCATACATTACTGAAAGAAACCAGCTGGCACTCTCTCTATGTGTCCAGGATCCCCTTAGCCAAATCTACCAGTTTATTAGGTGCATTTTCTACTTTCAAATAACTGCATACCACAATGTTGCCAACCTTGTCCCCACTGCCTGCCATGAGTTGCCCTTTCTCTAGCCTCCAATATCAATTTCCTGACTATCCTTCAAGCCTTCATTACTTGGTTCCTTGAGATGCTTCAAGCCTCTGCCAGTGCCCAAACCAATGTCACCTGGATGATACAGAATGAGGGACTGACTGACCCACTGCAAGAGAAATAAGTGAAGTACAAGTCTCGAGAGGGGTAACTGGAGGATGAGAGAGAAGTCACCAACCGAGACTGTGAAAAGAAACTAGCAAAGAAGCCTGTGGAGGACTGCTGGCTCCATCTGTAGCTGAGGGTGGGGCTGGAGCTGCTGGAGGGCAGCAGAGCCACAGTCACAAACGCTGGACATGAAGGGGGGAGAGAGAGGAAACGTTGGAACCCCTAAGAACAAACCTGAACTTACGGGACAAATTACACCTGCACGTGTCTTTCATCACCTCTACCTCAAAGACGCGGTGCCCTCGCACAAAGATGCACTTACTTCTGGTTTAGGAGGCTGAAGGACAAGATGCTCAGGTGCTGGAAGACCTGCGGGCTGTGTCCTCCCACCCCTGCCAGCAAGGTGAACTGCAGGTCAGTGCCCACCTGCGTGAGCTGCAGCAGCACCTGGAGCCCGGCCTCGCCCTCCACAGCACACCTGCTGCTGCTTCAGTTCTGCCTGCAGGATCTCATGCAAATTCCTCGTGTAGTTAACCTTAACCCACAACCATGCCAAGAAGAAAATCTGAAACTATAGTTCCAGTTTAGCTAAGTGTAATGCTGGTGGTTGTGGCCAGGCAGGTTTGTGTTGAATTTAGGCAGACGGAGGAACTGCAGAGCTGGAAAGCATTGGGCCATACCCTTTTATTGGAGGCTCCAAGATCCCAGCGAGGAAATAAACAAAGGTAAACCACTTTTCGCAGTGGAGGGCCAGTGATCAGGAAAACCGCCCCTCACAGTGGTGTAAGAGTGATCTGGGAGAATCAACAGTGAGGGAAGCACCCATAGCTTTTCATAGAGACACACACGTGGCTTTCTACCATGTGCTCATGCACCAATTGTGCAAGTGCTTACAGCCAGGAAACCAGTGAGCAAGGCTAACACAGCTATTTTCTCCACACTAAGGCAACAAAGCATATAAGCACCACAAAGGCTCTAAACTCATGGTTCCTGTCTTAAAAAAGACACCTAAAAAATGTTAAATATTTATTTGTATTCTTATTATCTATCTAGCCCAATGCTTAACACAGAGCAGGTGCTCCCATTCTGTTTGTAAAAAAAGAAACT
Source organism: Saccopteryx bilineata (assembly GCF_036850765.1). Classification (NCBI taxonomy): domain Eukaryota; kingdom Metazoa; phylum Chordata; class Mammalia; order Chiroptera; family Emballonuridae; genus Saccopteryx; species Saccopteryx bilineata. The sequence continues at coordinate 67,729,664 of NC_089491.1, read as the reverse complement.
TAGTGTACGATATATACCAGATGATTGCTACACCTTGTTCTCTAAAACATTTCCCTTGACACAAATTGTCTTCTTCCCCCCCAAAGAGATAAGAGTCTTCTGCATCAACCTAATATTTGTTAATTTCCCTCTCTGTGGGACAGTTTATTGCTTAGAACTAAAGCCACCTACAACTAGAAAACGGCAGCATTAAAATTCACTTAAACTTAGCAACAAGAAGAATGATGACCTCATGATGTTACTATTTCAGTGGAGCCCGAGTGAGAGGGCAGGATCCATGCTTGAACACTCTCTCTTCATTAGCACTTTAGTTCCTGCACTGGGCTCAGAGCCCCACCTCACCGACCCCACTCAGACAAGGGGAACTGAGTGATGAGGTGATAATAAGGAGAAAATGTTCTGCCCTCTCCTGGGTCTGACTGGTACAAAGCAGGACCACAGGGATATAAGACTGTACCTGGCTGTTCTAAAATCTTTTCTCATTTGGGAAGCAGCAGGATGAAAATTCATCATCATAATGAAGAAGAGGAGGCTGCAGCAGCAATGAGCAAAGGTAAAAGTGTAAGTAAAACTGTGTTGGCCTGGCTCCTGGATGAACTCAGATTCTTGTTGTAATCTTCTTCCAAAAATCCTAGCATTGTTCCCCACTGTTTAACAACTCCAGCTATATGACTGTAGGTGTAGGGAGAGAGGGAGGAAGGGGATGGGGAGAAGGAGGAAGGGAGGGAGGGAGAGAGGAAGGGAGGGAGGGAGAGAAGGAGGGAAGAAACAAAGGTTTCTCCAGGAGATAACAGGTAAAAATAGACCTTTCTAAAGGCCTCAGTCTCATGTTATTTATTTAAGCTTTGTTCCAAATTGTGATTTTTCATGAAAAAAGTTATAATTTCTCCTTCAATAGTACTCACTCCCTAAGGCATGCAGAATACCTACAATATGTAGGGGCTTTCCTAGGCCCCAGACCCAGGCTGAAGAGATAAGTAACACATGAAAAATACACTTGCTCTTCCCAAGGTGGTTCCCCCTAACAATATAGGAGTCTGATGGTGAAGAAGAGTGGAAGTGTAGTCTTGGTAAGCAAACAGCAGTCCCGCTATAGTCCTCAGACGCACTTTCAGAAAGACTCCCTGTGTCCCCCATGTACAGTGCCTCCCGGCCAGTTTCTGGTTCTATTGTACCATTCTCTATCCCACCACATGTCCTTGCCCCTTCTTATTATTCTCTTTCTCTCACTCTATCCCACTGACTTCTATCCCCAACTTTCCTACCTTTACTTCCAAAGTGTTCATACTTTATTTGGCCTCTCTGCAATCAAATGAGGCAGAAGCATTTATCATGACCCAAGTTTTAGACGAGGAAACCAAGGCCCAGAGAAAATAAATTACTTGCCCAAGCTTACTCCTTGTCATTCTGTTTACAGCAGAATCAACACTACAGGAACCAGGACTTTGAAATCTTAAGACCAAGTTCTTCCATCTCCTCTAAAGGGACCCACATCCACTCCTGAGTCTACATGTGAACAAACATGCTAAAGGAAAGACAAATCTTTTCTCTTACCCACAATTTTGCATTGAAGTGTGGCTTGAACATAATAGTCTTCAAAAACGATAAATCCATCCGTCTCTAGGTTTATAAACTGCATTGCTATTGAGTTATGATACTGTGAATGGTCCACAAAAACACCCCAATCTTGATTTTGGTTTGACAGATAGTGTATCTACTAATTCATTAATTTATTCATTGAATCTATTGGCATCTACCATATCGAAGGCTCAATATTCACTGATACAAGAAAAAAACAAAACAAATGGTAAAGCATATGAACTCAAGAAGCTCACAGTATAATTAGGAAGGTATCTATATAGACAAACTAATTCTTGTGTAAGTCATGATGGAATAAACACTCTCAATAGCAGAGGAGATTTCAGATGGTGAAGCCAATATTTCTGCAGGGAGTTCTTAGAAAAGTTTTCATTGAAATAGAATCTGAATGAAGTCCTGACTGATAGGTAAGATGCTGGTAGACAGCGATGCAGGAATGATTCCTGCGAGCAGAGAGAATGGCAAAATCAATGGCCAGAGTTAAAAAAAATCAAAAGGAAAAGCAAACATTGCAATTTGGTAGTGGTAATAGAGTACTGGGAATACAGCTGGGAAGTGGAGCTATTATGTGGAAAGACTTGAATGTTGAAGTCTAATGTCTGGAATTTTTCTCACAGATGGAAGGAAGACATCAAGGATTCCTGAACAGGATGATAAAGCTATCACATCAGTGTAAAAGCCAAGATAAAAACAGAGAATAATATGATTAACACAATAGTATAGCCCTGTTAATTCTAACAACTATATAACAAGGTTATATGATGGTTAACTTTTGAGTGTGTGTGTGTGTGTAAGAGAGAGAGAGAGAGAGTCAGGAACAGACAGACAGGAAGGGAGAGAGACGAGAAGCATCGATTCTTCACTGTGGCATCTTAGTTGATTGCCCTCTGATATATGCCTTGATGGGGGGGGGGGGGTTCTGGCTGAACCAGCAACCTCTTGCTCAAGCCAGCAAACTTGTGCCTCAAGCCAGCAATTTTTGGGCTCAAGTCAGTGACCATGAGGTCATATCTATGATCCCACACTCAAGCCAGTGACCTTGAGATTTCAAACCTGGGTCCTCTGCATTCCAAGATGACGCTCTCTCCACTATGCCACTGCCTGGTCAGGCTATGATGGTTAATTTTATGTGTCAACTTGACAAAGCTAAGAGATGCCCCGATAGCTGGTAACATATTATTTCTGATGTGTCTGTAAAAAGGTCACAATTGAATTAGTTGATTGAATAAAGATCATCCTCACCAATGAGTGTGGCACCATCCAATATGCTGAGGGTCTGAATAGAACAAAAAGGCAGAGGAAGGACAAATTTGCTCTCTGCTTGAGGTGGGACACCCATTCTGTCCTGCCCTCAGACATTGGTTCTCCTGGTTCTTAAGCCTTTGGACTCAGAGCAGGACTTATACCGTTGGCTTTTCTGGTTCTCAGGCCTTTGGGTTTGAACTCGATCTATACCATAGGTTTTCCTGAGCTTCCAGCTTGCAGACAGCAGACTGTGTCACTTCTTAGCCTCCAAAATCATGTGAGCCTATCCTTTATAATAAGTCTCTTTTATATGGGTATATAAATCCTACTGATGTTTCTCTGGGGAACCCTAACTAAAAAAGATTGTAAATGAGAATAAGTATAAAAGACAGCTGAGGAAAGTGCTACCTGGAGAAAGGCAGATGATCAAGAAGACATGTCCCCAATGGCATTTTCCTTGAAAAATCTACCACTATCAGTGCCCAGAGCCTGACACTCTCTGACTTACAGTCTCAGAAACTTTAATCTTATCTCTGTCACAGAATGGATTAGAATCAAGAAAACCAGAATGCCATTTATTAATTCACAATAAAAAACAAAAATGTCCACCCAAGTATTTTCAGTTGCAAACAAAACTCTAGCTAGTTGCAGCTAAAAGGAAAATCATTACAGCTAACATGAAACTCACAGAATTTTCAGAAACTCCAAACCAGTGAATCAAGCTCAGAGACTCTGCAGCCAAGAAGAAAACCCAAATGCCAATACCAGTCCACTCATAGACTGGTCTCATTGGCATGGTGGATGCAGCATCACAACTGACCTCTGGACACAGAGCATAAGTTATGCTGAGCCAGGACTTCACTGTTAGAAGCTTTGCTGCTACTACTACTCCTGCAAGCCCCAAAAGGCAGATTATCCATGTGACCTTCCTCTTTATGTGGCCCATTTCCCTGGTGGAGATGGTTCACATGCCTGGCCTTAGCTAGCCTCGAGGATGGCTTGGAATGCAAGTTTTCTTGCCTCTAGTATTGGAAGGTGAAAATCTCAATGATGAAAATTAACAAAATGTAAGATGAGAGTCCAAAATATGTAAGAGAGCCATGACTATGACAAATACCCACTGCACAACATGACCTGAAGACAGGCTTATCTTATACCATCAGGAAGCTCTTGTTCAAGATGAAGTTAAAGAAAGGAAGTTATATACATTACCTGAGTTTTCCATAGCTTTAATTTTTTAGGCTCTCATGACCTGTTGAATTAAGTGCCACAATTCATTCATTCAATAAAGTATACAGGCATTCACTAGCCGCCCATACCACCACAGTGCACAGTGCTGTCAGAAGGGACACTGCCCTCCCTTTGTCAGTCTTCCTCAGTGACATTACTGTCTCTTCCTTTTCTCTTTCCCTTCCACGGCTGGCTCCCAGGCCTCTGTCTGTTCTTTCATTTTCCTTTGGCAATCCACAGAGCTAGTATAATCTTTCAGAACTTGGCCTGAAGAGAAAGAGAAAGTCTTTCTTCCTATTAGCATATACATCTCCCAGGCAAAGAACTTGATATCACCTTCCACAAGCCAGAGTGAGTTCAGCTTTGACACCTGCTCTCCTAAAACACCAGCAATAACCCCAACTCCCTGCAAAAGCTTTAACTTTAATAAAAAGCAGGTCACGTGTCAAACACCAGTATTGCCAGAAAATGCAAACACACACGTATACTCAATCACCAGTAACTCATAAAAGAAAATGAAATCTCCAGCATTACTCCCCTTGCCCCCCACTAGTTTCTCCAAGGAATTCCCCTGGGAAGAAGGGAAGGAAACATCTCAATGCTCTCAGCATTCTGGATGCAATGTGCAGTGTTTTTGGTGGCCATGGTTAGCCTCCTTATCCACAGAGAGTAATTGGGACACACAGTTGATGGACGGGTAATGAGGAGGCAGTAGAAAAGGTACATATATGAAGTCTAACAAACTTGGGTTCCAGTCTTGGCTCTTTCCTTTAACCAGCTGTGTGACATTAGATAATTACTTCTTCTAGCTCAGTCTCCATAAAATGGACATAAGATTCCTACCTCACAGAGATGTTGTGAGAATTAAAGATATATGTGCAATGCACCCGCCTCATAGACAGTAGTAGCAAGCAAATGGTAACTACTACTAACACTGCTGTTATTGCTGGTTACTATCATCATCAACTTTATTATAGAACCAAAGGGTCCTATTAGTTCAGAGTTGAAAACAGAAAGAGTCCCTTATGCCCATGCTGAGAGTTCATCTCTAATAGAGGGGGAAACCACTTCCTTGTCATCTGGAATAATGGAAGCACTCAAATTCTGTTGGACATAATGATTAGCTTGCAGGTGCAGGTGACAGCTCACAGAGGGAAAAGACAGAGCTATCTCTTAGGAACCCTGGGTGGAGCTTGACCCCTTCTCACTGCCACTAGTTGCCTCCCCCATCTCTCCTTACCCAGACACTGGCTTTTTCATTACCAGCAGCCTGGGGCAGGGGGAGTAGGTTCCTCCCCGCCTCTCTCTGCAGAAAACAGTGACTGTACTTATGCATTGCCGCTGTAGAAAGCAAAACTGCATGGCTGGGAGAATCCCATCATCATTTCACCCCCTAATGAGAGAGACTGTTTGCAGGCAGATGAAATTAAATTGCAAGCTCTACTGACTTCAACAACAGGTGCCATTTGGGCAAACCCAAAGGGGCAATTGAATTGTCAAAAAGATTTAACTCTTCCTAACACTACGGCATTGGGTAATAGCTTCCCACCAGTTTTGCTGCCAGAAATGTCACCCCTGGAGATCCATTCTACTGGGTTCTTGCCCTAAAATCCTTTATAAAATGTTAACCCTCAGGGAGAAGAAACAGACAGCTCAATCATGCTAGGATGCTAGCGGAGAACTTGGTCCCAATCCTAGCTGAGTTCCTTGTCCAAGATTCCTCATCTGGAAAATGGAGGAATGCTGAGAATTATAGCTACCTCCTAGGGTTTGGGGAAGACACTTAGCAGACTACTTAGGACCTGGCAGTATGGCTGTTTCCCAATTCCTTCATCATCTGAGGAATCTATATTGAGCTTTCTCTCTGGCAATCATTCACATGTTTGGAAAAATGCAGACCCCTGGAACTCATCCTCAAAGATCCCACATCAGGGGCTCTGGACTGGGGCTGGGAATATGCACCTTTAACAGCCCTCCCAGGAACTTGTTGAGGTGAGTCAGAGCATTATCCTCAGAACCCCACCCCACCATGGGGCCTATCCCTGGGTCTAGCAGATAGGAGTTCAATTTCTACCAACAGGAAGGGCCTGAGGAGGGGAGGACTGATGAGGGGGAGAAGGAGTGAATACTAAAAAGGTCAGGGAAAGAAGTGATAAAATTCTGAGAGCCAATTTATCCACCAGAGGAGCTGGGTGAGGAGAACACAGGGGGTTAACTCGGGATAAGAAACTGAGGGAACAAATAGCAGTCTATACAGAAGAAAGTGCTTTCACAAAAACTATTGTGTGAATCCCAGACACCAGCCACAGGCCCTGAAATTCCAGTTCAAAGCAATTCAGACATGTTCCATTCAGCAGGCCTTGAATTGCAGGCATTTGCACTTCCGTGGTACTTTTCACGACAGAGCCTCAAAGCCCTTTTCAAACACAAATCTGTTCAGCCTCATAACCTCTCCCAAAGATTTGGCACTGGAATAGCTGGGATCACTTCCCTCCCTACCTCGAGGGCAGCGTTTTGGGTGGTGGGAGGCAGGAGGCAGGAGGCAGAGGCTGTTTAACAACCACTTAACTAGGCATCTTGACAGCTCCGAGAAGAAAAAGCCACTTGACATCAGACATTTCTAGGACACTTAGTCTGAGGCATGAAATTACAAAAATACCTGGATATCCACCTCTGCCTTTTTGGCTTTAGGTTTTTCCTTGTTTTGTGTGAATAGTGCCCAGTGATTTGGCAGACACTGAGACTGCCTACCCAGTGTCTTTCTTGTAACAAAACCCCAATTTTTTCTGGGGTAAAACAGCCCCAGGTGGTTGGGTGGTTAATTTAAGCCAGGGGTCGGGAAACTTTTTGGCTGAGAGACCCATGAACGCCACATATTTTAAAATGTAATTCTGTGAGAGCCATACAACGACCTGTGTACGTTATGCATTATCCAATAAAAATTTGGTGTTGTCCCGGAGGACAGCTGTGATTGGCTCCAGCCACCCGCAGCCATGAACATGAGCGGTAGGAAATGAATGGATTGTAATACATGAGAATGTTTTATATTTTTAACGTGTTTTTTTTTATTAAAGATTTGTCTGCGAGCCAGATACAGCCATTAAAAGAGCCACATCTGGCTCACGAGCCATAGGTTCCCAACCCCTGATTTAAGCCCAATTAGCAATCTTCTTCCCATTTCCCAGCCTTCCTTGCAGCTATCAGTGACCATATAACTGTCAATGTAAGAAACTTCCAAACCTGTAAGAATTTTTTAGGAGTTTGAGTCAAACTGCCAACAATTGCCAGGAAGCAAAGTTTCAATGGATTGAGAAAGTACTCCAGAAAATGGTGGTTTTACCACTTACTTTATACATTAGAATCAAAGGGGAAGATGTAAGGGGGTCACATGAAATTGACTGGTGATAGGTTAGGGAGGCGGGAGAAAGCAAAATGGGGAAATATCTGGGATTGTTAAAAATGTCTGTAATGCCTGACCTGTGGTGGCGCAGTGGATAAAGCATCGACCTGGAAATGCTGAGGTCGCCGGTTCGAAACCCTGCACTTGTCTGGTCAAGGCACATATGGGAGTTGATGCTTCCAGCTCCTCCCCACCTTCTCTCTCTGTCTCTCTCTCCTCTCTCTCTCCCTCTCTCCTCTCTAAAATGAATAAATAAAAAAATATTAAAAAAAAAAAAAAATGTCTGTAATGAGCCTGACCAGGCAGTGGTGCAGTGGATAGAGCGTCGGACTGGGATGTGGAGGACCCAGGTTCGAGACCTCAAGGTCGCCAGCTTGAGCGCGAGCTCATCTGGTTTGAGCAAAGCTCACAAGCTTGGACCGAAGGTCACTGGCTCGAGCAAGGGGTTACTCAGTCTGCTGAAGGCCCGTGGTCAAGGCACATATGAGAAAGCAATCAATGAACAACTAAGGTGTCGCAACGAAAAACTGATGATTGATGCTTCTCATCTCTCTACATTCCTGTCTGTCTGTCCCTATCTATCCCTCTCTCTAACTCTCTCTGTCTCTGTAAAAAATAATAATAATAATAAAACCTTTAAAAAAAGTATGTAATGAAACTTCTTTTAAATAGGCAGGAATAAGATGATAAACTAATAGTTAATTAACATGATAGTAACACGAGGGGGTTTGTTGGTTCCTGCTCTAGTGGGATGCCTGCCCCGAGAGGGCGGGGAAAGATCACCCCTACATTTCAGAAGTATGTTATCAGGTCTGTTACTGGGGATGCAAAAGACAACAGACAGGCTCAATTAAGGTAAACACTGACCTTTGTTAGAGAACAATACCTCCCTAGGACATGACTACCCGACATAAACTGCTTTTAATTAGGAATTTCTATTTCAGACCATCCCAGTGTGGTTGTTCTATGTCTCTGAGTCTGCAAGGCCACCGTGCAGGCCTCCCCTGAGCTTCTCAGGTTCAGCATGTGGCACCTTTTCATCCACATAGCTCAGGTCTGGCCAGTGAAACGGAAGGGGAAATCTGCTGGATATGTGTTTGTCAGAATTTTCCATGCCACAGTAACAAATTCATTCTATCACAGTGACTTTAATACAATAAGGATTTTTTTCCCACTCTCTCACATTATAATTGTAATTGTAATCATTGTAGTTGTAATTGTAATGTAATTGGTGGGGAAACTACTCCATACTTACCCAGGAACCGAGGTTGATAGTGCCTCCATCATGTTAGAATGGAACAATCAAAAAATGTGATCTCCAAAGTCACCATAAAAGAGACATAAAATATTGGAGTTGAGGACACTGGATCTCAACTGTCTATGCTGGGTAATGACACATATGACTTTTCCTCATAGTTCATGGCCATACATAGTCACATGGTTCTAATCTAAGGGAGGCCTATGAGTTCAGGGTTACACATAGAATGTTTGGTGACACTGTGTATGCCACAGACGTGACTGCATGACAAAGATGACCTCTAATGCTACTTCACATACCTTTATATTCTTGCAGGGTATCCACTTTACAAATGGTAGTCTGGACCATCTCTCACTTGAAACTAAAAGTGCCTATCCAGGCTAGTGTGCCTATCAGCTCAGCACCTAGTCCTGAGTAGTCTATGGCTGTGTAGATAATATTGGGAACTATAAGAAAAATGTCACCACCAGCGATGGGTTAGTCATTTCTTTACTCAATGAGAAAGGAATATCATTGCCATGCCTGGCTCTGTGCTGGGCTTGAAAGGCTGAGTAAATAAAATGGGTCTAAATTTCTTGAAGGTCTCAAGGGGTTATAAAGAAATCAGGAAGAACTTTCAAGAGTCATCTAGCTGGCCGCTCTGCCAAGTCCAGGAGTCATAGCAGCTCTACCTAATACGTAGAAGCAGACAGAGAAGCAGTCAAAATGCAGAGACAAAGAAAGAGTTGCCAAATGAAAGAACAGAACAAACTACAGAAAAAGAACTAAAGTAGTGTTTTTCAACCACCAGTCCATGGATTGATCTGCCAGAAATTTTGTGCTGGTTCGCAAAAGAGGTAACCACCCTGATGTTGTCTGAAAATTATAGACCAATATCTTAGCTGAATTCACTCAGAGTGATTTCTGCCTTAGCAGTCCCCAAAATCATTCTCATATTTTTACTGATACCTGTGGTAAGGTATCAAAGAACAAAAATATTAATATTAATATTTTAGGAGAGGAAAGGGAGTTTTTCTGGCTTGCAGAGACATACTGTGTAAAAAAAAAAAAAAAAAAACCCTTTTTACCAGGAAGCTTAAAAGGTGTTTTATAATTTGGGCTAAGCATACAGAGAGATTTTGTAAATATGTACTTATGTGTGATTTGCACCAACTCAGGATAGACAACAACGTTGTATTGTAAAGAGATTTTTGTCCTGGGGAGACTTAGATCCCCCCTCCTCCACCTCTGTGAGAAACAGGGTAAACACCTAGCCTGTTTCTCAGGTGTGAGGAGTGGAGGAGAGATTAAGCAAATCTTTTCCTCTCCTCTTTTTCCTTCTTTAATGGGCCATTCATGGATGCTTAACCCCTGGGGCCATGTAGACTCGCCCTCCCCTCCTGAAAACACGTAATCAATGTATATACCTCTAGACAAAGGAATGGCAAATGAACACTAAAAGATTTGAGAGTATCTTTTAATATGTAGAACAATATTTTTCACTATTGTATTACCTCGTAAGTTTTAACGTGTAGAAATATTTTTTATAGATCCTATAGATGAATGTTATAAGCTTGCTAATGAATTGTGTCATCTCTCCCCCTCCTCCTTTTCCCACCAACCTGTGTGTGATCAAAGGTACATAACCTGCCTCAGGGGCTGTGCGTGGCGTGCATGATTTGGGTCAGCTATACCCTGTATTAGCCATATGCAGCTGGCATATTAAATTTCCTCCTTTTAATAAAACTCCTTAAAAATTCATTTGGACTTGGTGTCTCCATGTAAACCCGGCGGAACGGTACTTTATAACAGTACCCAAGTATAAAAAGGTTGAAAACCACTGACATAAATGAAATGGAGGCAAGCAAACTACGAGACACAGAGTTCAAAACAATAATTATGAGGGTGCTCAAGGAGCTGAGTGAGCATTTCAACAGTATTGAAAGGGACAAAAGGGACAACAGTCAGAAATGAAAGATACACTAAATGTTAAGTAGAACAAAAAGTAGCTCGATTTTGCCCTTCCTGACTCCCATTTTTGCTAGGACTTTGCAGATCACAGTGGTTAGACCACAATCTAACCCAGGAGGAATGGATATGGTTTAGAAACTCAATGGCTGTAAACACCTTCCCAGTGTTCCTGGAACTGGCTAACTACAGACTGACCCACCTAGATTCCACGGAGCAGATGAAGTTCTACCAGCTCCCAAGCAATGAGCACATCAGTAGGAACTTTCAAACCCTATACAACCCCCATATTTCTTCTTATTGGGGCTGATGTTTTTTTTGGCCTCAGCTCATTGGCACCCAAATAGGCTAATAAAGTCTATTGTTTTACCTCCTTTGGCCTTGTGTGATTCCTCTCAGCAAACCTAACACTAAAATGAATAATTTACAGGGAATCAACAATAGAGTAGATGAAACTGAGAATCAAATTAGCAATTTGGAATATAAGGAAGAAAAACAAATACCCCATGAGGGCAGGTAAAAGTAAAAAGGACCCCCCAAAATAAAAATACTATGAAGAGCTTCTGGGACATCAAGTGTACCAACATTTGCATCATGGTGTGCTGGAAGGAGAAGCAAGACATCAAGAAATTGAAAGATCTAGCCTGACCAGGTGGTGGTGCATTGGATAGAGCGTCGACCTGGGACACTGAAGACCCAGGTTCAAAACCCCGAGGTTGCCTGCTTGAGCGTAGGCTCACCAGTTTGAACATGGGATCATAGACATGACCTCATAGTTGCTGGCTTGGAAGCCCAAAGTTGCTGGTTTGAGCCTGAGGTCGTTGGCTTGAGCAAAGGGTCACTGGCTCAGTTGCAGCCCCCAGTCAAGGCACATATGAAAAAGCAGTCAATGAACAACTAAGGTGTCACAACAAAGAATTGATGCTTCTCCTCTCTCTCCCTTCCTGTCTGCCTGTCCTTCCCTCTCTCTTTAATTTAAAAAAAAGGAAAAAATATTGAAAATCTATTTGAAAAACTGACAGAAAATGTCCCTAACCTGGTGAAGGAAATAGACATGTAAGTCCAGGAAGCACAGAGAGTTCCAAAGAATATGAACCCAGAAAGGCCCACACTGAGACATATCATAATTAAAATGCAAAAGTTTAAAAACAAAGAGAGAATCTTAAAAATGGCAAGAGAAAAGCAGTTAGTTACCTCCAAGGGAGCCCCCATAAACTGTCAGCTGATTCCTCAACAGAAACTTTGAAGGCCACAGGGACTGGCAAGAAATTTTCAAAGTGATGAAAAGCAAGGACTTACAACCAAGGTTACACTTTCTAGCAAAGATTTCATGTAGAATCAAAGGACATATAAAGAGTTTCCCAGACAAAAAAAAAAAGCTAAGGATGACCACCAAACCAGTATTACATAAAATATTAAAGGGTTTTCTTCAAGAAGAAGAAGAAAAAAAAAAAGACCAAAAATATGAACAATAAAATGACAATAAATATATATCTATCAACAATTGATTCTAAAAAGAAACAAAATAAAAAAGTAGAACAGAAATAGAGAATGTCCTGTTGGTTGCCAGATGGAAGGAAGGGTGGGAGGGAATGGGTGAAAAAGGTGAAGGAATAATTACATAGTAGGTTACATAATGTCAAATCACTGGGGTGTACACCTGAAACTAGCAGAGTAATATTGTATGTGAACTGTAATTGAAAAATAAAGCTGGTTAAAAACAAAAATAAAAAACATGAAGTAAAAGTTGCCAATCACAAAAGACCATATATTACATAATTCCATTTTTACAAAATGTCCAGACTAGGCAAATCCAGAGTTAGAAAGTAGATTAGTAGTTGCCTAGGGCTGGGGTGGGATGGGGTAATCAAGAATGACCGCTAATAAGAATGACTGTAGCCTAACCAAGCGGTGGCACAGTGGATAGAGCATCAGACTGGGATGCAGAGGACCCAGGTTCAAAATCCCAAGGTTGCTAGCTTGAACGCGGGCTCATTTGGTTTGAGCAAGGCTCACCAGCTTGAACCTAAGGCTGTTGGCTTGAGCAAGGGGTTACTCGGTCTGCTGTAGGCCCCTTGTCAAGGCGCATATGAGAAAGAATGAACAACTAAGGTGCAACGAAGAATTGATGCTTCTCATCTCTCTCCCTTCCTGTCTGTCTGTCCCTATCTGTCCTTCTCTCTGCCTCTGTAATAAAAAAATAAAAAAGTCTATAATAAGAATGGCTGCTAATAAGTATCATTTCTTTCTGAAATGATAAAAGTGTTTGAAAATTGATTGTGGTGATGGTTGCACAATTCAGAGAATGTATTTAACCTATTAAATTGTACACTTTAAAAACCAAAAAGCATGCTAAAGCTTGGTGTAGAACTCCTGGCTGCCATACATGTTTATGATGCTCCCTAGAGCAGTGGTCCCCAACCCCTGGGCTGTGGACCGGTACCGGTCCGTGGGCCATTTGGTACCGGTCCACAGAGAAAGAATAAATAACTCACATTATTTTTGTTTTATTTATATTTAAGTCTGAACAATGTTTTATTTTTTTAAAATGACCAGATTCCCTCTGTTACATCCACCTAAGATTCACTCTTGATGCTTTTCTTGGTCTCATGATACATTTATCCGTCCTACCCTAAAGGCTGGTCCGTGAAAATATTTTCTGACATTAAACCGGTCCGTGGCCCAAAAAAGGTTGGGGACCACTGCCCTAGAGGATTTAGGATTACATTCCTTTTAACCTTTGAGAGTTATTTGGGTAGTGTCACATTTAATTATTCTAACTAGAGCTCAAAGGATGATTTAAAGTAGTGTGTTTTAAAACAAGACAACTACAGTGAATGCCACATCGAGGGCATGCAAACTGGAAGCAAATCCACTTCATCCTACCAAAAAATAAATAAAGAAATAAAGAAGAAAAAAGGCTGCGAAAGTGTTATTTTCTCCAGCACTTGAGAGCTTGCTTCCTGGCAATTGTCATCAGTTAGGCTAAAATAAACTCATAAAAATTCTCTACAGGTATAGACATTTCTTATGCTGACACTTACTTGGCATAACAGTCAGACTTCCAAAGAAGCCCACATAGGACCACCCTGCAGACCTGGACCTGGTGCTAGGTACCAGCAAGGGCTCACTGTGCCCCAACAGCTCCTGCTTTGCATTGGGTGAACTTGGGTTACCATTTGCTCAGAACCCTGGTCCTACCTGCTTTAGGATCCTGACATTATTTGAGCTGTTCTTAGAAAATCCTCAAGGTGGAAAGGGTTGAAATAATCCAGGGAAAGGAAAAAAAGTGGACTGCTGCTTTTAGTTTCTTCCTTCGAAGATCTCTGTTGTGGGTGTTGACAGTCCTGTTTTCTGCTGCTTTGTTAAATATATATATAGTGTTTCCTTTATTCCTCCTACCTCAATGCCCCACTCATATTTCAGGCTGGGACCTACTCCTAATTTAGAGCTCTCTTTCCCCCTTTTGCCAACTTCTATTATGAATCTACCTTTGCCACCCAGCTTAGTGTATCCCAAGGTTCTCTTTACCAAGCCACAGTCGCAGAGCTCCAGGGAAAAGCAACCTGGTCTCATCTCTCCAGGCAGAGGAGAACAGAAGCTCCATCTCCACGCATGCTGCAAATGGCTTTTCCAGTCTAGTGAATCATTACCAGCTAGAAGCAGTGGTCATTGGGACTTGGATGTGAGCTGCAAAATATAGAATTGTGACAACAATTCCAGTGCCATGCGGACTCTTCCTGGATGTGGACTTTTCCTGGACTCCTGTTCCTTGTGACAGCTCCTAATGGACTGAACTGGGGTTGGGTTGCATTTCCAGGGATTTGGAATGGTGTTGGTGCCAACTTGGACTTGGTGAACATATTAAGGACACTACTCTTTTATGGATTCTTGCTGTATTGGCCAAGAGTTTGCTTAAAGGCCTTAATCACTGTAAAAAAATAAATAGAAGACTGGATAAAGAAGATGTGGCACATATACACTATGGTATACTACTCAGCCATAAGAAATGATGACACCGGATCATTTACAACAAAATGGTGGGATCTTGATAACATTATACGGAGTGAAATAAGTAAATCAGAAAAAAACAAGAATTGCATGACTCCATACATTAGTGGGACATAAAAACGAGACCAAGAGACATGGACAAGAGTGTGGTGGTAAGGGGGGGGGGGGGAGGGGAGGAGGAACAGGGGGAGGGGAAGGGGGAAGGGCACAAAGAAAACTAGATAGGTGATGGAGGACAATCTGACTTTGGGTGATGGGTATGCAACATAATTGAATGACAAGATAACCTGGACATGTTTTCTTTGAATATATGTCCCCTGATTTATTGATGTCACCCCATTAAAAATAATAAAAAGTTAAAAAAAAAATTTTTTTAAACTACAATGAGATACCACCTCACACCTGTTAGATTAGCTATTATCAAAAAGACAAGTAATAACAAGTGTTGGAGAGGCTATGGAGAAAAAGGAACCCTCATTCATTGCTGATGGGATTGGAAATTAGTACAACCATTATGGAAAAAATCATGGTGGTTCCTCAAAAAGTTAAGAATAAGATTACCACATTATCCAGCAATCCCTCTACTGGTATCTACCCCCCAAATTCAAAAACATTGGTATGTAAAGACACATGCACCCACATGTTCATTGCAGCATTGTTCACAGTGGCCAAGACATGGGAACAACCAGAGTTCCCATGACAGAGGACTGCATAAAGAAGATGTGGTAAATATATACAATAGACTACTACTCAGCCATAAGAAATGATGACATAGTGACATTTATGACAACATGGATGGACCTTGAGAACATTATACTGAGTGAAATAAGTAAATCAGTATAAAAGCTAAGAACTGTACGATTTCTCACATAGATAGGGTATAAAACTGAGATTCATGGACATACATAAAAGAGATATGATTACCAGAGGGAAGGGGATGTGGGAGAGAAGGATGGGGAAGGATTGGTGTAAGAGTATAAAGAGGGACAAGTATAAGGTGATGGAAAATGATTTGTCTTTGGTGATGGGTATATAACATTATCAACAGTTCAAATGCTATAGAACTGTTTACCTGAAACTTATGTACTCTTAATGATCAGTGTCACATGTTAAAATTAATTTATAAATAAAATTTAAAAATTAAAAAAAAATTTTAAAGGAGACATCGTACACTATTGCCAAGGTTTGATAAAGTCACTTCAAGAAAATGGCAAATAGGTAGCCACTTCCTTTCACAGTGAGCTCCCAGGAAACAAAGACTTAAATTTTTTTTTTTTGAAAGGATGTCAAATTAAAAACACTCTCCAATCTCACTGGAAGGGACCTTATTGGGTACCTACCTCAGTGCTGGACTCAGCCAGTTTGCACCAGTTTGGCAGAACAGGTACCTATTTTTTTTTTTTTTTTTTTTTGAGAACCAGTTGTTAAAATGGCACTTGTGATCAGAGTTCTCTCTAAGGTGGGTGCCTGGGCAGCTGCCCAAATAAGAAATCACAAATTTACATTTCTTACTCTTTTTTAATGTTCATCTGCGCAATGGCATATTCTGAGTGCCACAGTAATATTTATTCCGTCTATAGGTGAAAAAAAAATTGCAAGTGAGGATGCCAATCAAGAAGCAATATGGAAATATCTTAAGTAACAGTTTTATTGTTTTTTGTCAGGTATTATTTAATATTTTAATCCTCTTTTTTATAACATAATCTAGTTTTGTGTACCTTTTTTACTGTTCTTATTTAAGTGTTAAATACATGAAATAATAAACTACCTTTCCATATATCTTTTTTTATACTTAAAACAGTCACTAGGGCAGAGACCAGTTGTTCAACCATTTGAATCCCACCACTGCCTAACCTCAAGTCAACTTCTACCCTTGTCTCTGACACTTGTCTCTGCCTACCACAGACATCAAAGATTCCTCTCGGGTAAGAAGCTGCTGTCCATCCAGAGATGGACAGTTGTCCCCAAGACACTGACGAGGCCAGTATGCCTATAGATCGATGTTGGACTCAGAAACCATTTTGTTTGTCTTTACCTCTCTGCTAATGATGTTAGTCATAATAACAGTTATACCTATTTTTAAAAAATCAGCCTGCTGATGTTACACATTCTAAGTCAATATTGAAAATTTATTCCACCACAGCACTACCTCTGAGACCAGAGATCTGCTCAATAAGAATTCTGAGGAAAAATAGAATTAATAGCAACTTTAGAGGCTATTTCAAGGTATTTAAGTCTTTAATTGGAAAAGGGACAATTAAAGAGCATTTTAATGATGACTGGCATTTTTGTCATCATTAAATGCCCAGTTGTTTGGAATCATAAAACATGAAGAAAAGCTCTTTAAATAAACTTGTAAAATTCACCTCCCTAGTGGGAACACTTGAAAAAGCCCCACAGTGCCCTGGCTGGCCGTACCCTCCTTCTGTCCTCAAAGATGTCTCCCTGTGTGCTCCTGCCAATCATCTCCCTCACCAACGGGTCCCTCTAATCTAAGCTGTAATTTGGTTTGTCAGGAGTGTGAAGAACAATTCACCACTTGAGTACTGCATAACTTCACAAGTCTCAAGAGATGAAATGTATGCAAATGATAGTGCCTATTATTGGTCTGATAACCATTCTGTAATTCCAACTTAAAAAGAGGAGAGATTTCCAGACATTGTGATGTATTTGATCCAATGAAATTATTTAAACTAACTTTATATCACTTGAGTTGTAATTTATCATCTGCCTGGAGCAGAAGTAGGTTTCAGAGCAGCAATAATAGATTTATATCATTTCCCCCAAGTGAGTTTCTTTTGATGGGAGCATGGACATTCATAGCTGTGCCATCTTTATAGAATTGAGTTGCTCTGGGCACGGAGCAGTTCAAAGGATCCTGAGATGAAGGCAGTTGCCTCCCCCACCAACTGTTGTGTCCAGGGTAGAAATCAAAGCATTCAAAAATGGAAGTCCTTTCTTGGCATCAATAATATGCAGTGAGAGGAATGAGAGAGAGAGAAGAAACAAGATAGGAAACAAATGAGTGAGCAAATGAGATGATGGGAGAGCTAAAGGGAAAGGAGAAAGAGGAGTAAATTAACAGGCCACACTTGTACTGTCAGAAGATGGAGTCCTCCTTGTTAAAGTTACTAACTAGACATTTCCCATTCCTTCTCACAGTCCCCTTCACTATCTGCTTTCTCAGATTTGTGTTTGACTCCACGGCCTCCCAGAAACTTAGACTATGCCAAAACCAGATTGAAAAGGCAAGAGAGTCGTGTGAGACCTGATGGGATGATGCCTGTTTTATTCGAATAAGGAAACTGTGTCAATAAACGCCTGTGGCATTTAATGATGTGGCTTTCATTTTGAACACATCATTGCCCGATATTAATCCATCCATTTGGATAATAAACACCAGGACCACGGAACCCTTGCTTTCACCCATAAATAAATAAATAAATACATAGGAACTCAGTCTGCATGCCAGGACGGGGGGAGGACTGCGACGCCCGCATGCTTGTGCATCTTATGAACTCTATTCAGCTACATGGCCTCCCATTCGTCTCCCTGGAAATTCAATTTTCCTCTTGCAGGTTCGTCTGCCAGTTTTCTAATTTTCACATCAAATGGCATATTACTCATTGTCAGGCTGGTTGTTCTGGAAGAATCATTAGTCTTAAACCCTTTACCATTATTTTCAGTCCAGACACAGACTGGCATCCAGCCAGGCATCACGTTTTCCATGCCTCCCCCCTCCCCCCAGCTCAGAATTCCAAATCTGCATTCTCTTAGCCCAGACAAGGGCCAGTGAGAATAATACTTTTTGAAAGATAAATCCAAATTCTTTAATGCAACAAAATGCCCCCAAGCACACTCAATATTGCGTGATTCATTTCTCTATCCCCAGCACTTAGCACACAATAGACCATTAATAAATCATTGATTTAGAAAGGAATAAATGATTAAACAAATGGTGTGTTATATGTATGCACACTACACCAAAACTGAACTTTATTGTATCTAGTATAAATTTTTAACCCATTTATGCTAAATGAAAATATCTTTTTATTTTGAAAAGTTCACTAATTATGCTTTAAATTTTAGCTTTAATTGATATAATTAACTTTAATTTGTCTGAGGTTGATCCATAACATTACCAGGCTCAGATTTTCCCCAGATCTGCAGCTTCCAGATCTATATGTTAGGTTGTGAGGTCTGTGTTCATGCTCACATTTCCAAATTGTCGGAATGATGGAAGGTCTAACCATACTTTCCCTTTAGGGTTGGTGTCCATCCTGGAAAGGGATCTCTCGGGGTCATTCAGCTAGAGAGTAAATGGGTTCAGCTGGAACTCCATCTCTCAGCCATAGTCAGAAGGTGGGAAGGCAGCTGTAAGAACCTGCCTTTCTACAAGTCCCCTTCCTTGGACACTACCCTGTTCCCAGACTGTTTGTTCTAGGTGGTCTCCAGGTATAAACTCCAAAAGACCAGAGAAAATGTTGCCTTTTCTTTAAAGTTTTCTCAGGAGATGAACTATAAAGAAAGTACTTTATTCCTTAATAGAATCAAACCTCCAAAGCCTAAGGTTCATAGCAAGTAAATGCAATTATTGACTCTGAAAGCTATACTAGAGAGGAAAAAATACTACAAAGAAAAGTCACTGAAATATGGATGGTGAAGTAGATAAGAATATTGCATCAGTGTTAACCTTACTAAACTTGAAAAGTACATCTTGTTATAAAAAGAGAAAATTCTCATTTTTTAGTACACCTGTACCTAAAGTATACAAATGTACAGAGCTTTATGCTCTGGTTTCTCTTCAGATCGTATAAATCTTTCGCCTTTTACAAATGTACAGAGCTTTGATGTAACTAAGCCTCAAATGACTAGAAATATCATATACAATAAATATAAAAGATGAAATATAAATATATTATATAAAGAGCACAGAAAAATAAAGCAAATGATATAAAATGTTAACAGTAGGTGAATCTAGTAAAGTTTGTATGATATCTTTGTATTATTCTTATTCTTGCAACTTTTCTGTAAATTTATTCCTAAGTTAAAAGTTTAAAGTGAATATTTTAAGACCACTAACATAAATTACATCATGCTAGACCCTTTCAATATGACCAGGCTGAGGCCAGGGGCTGGGTCATAAAGGAGAAATAAACATTCTACCAGAGCAGGAGTCTGCAAATTTTATAGAAAGCCAGAAGGTAAATAGCTTAGGCTTTGTGAGCCAGACAGGCTCTGTCACAACTACTAGATCTGCCATTGCAGTGGTCAAGTAGCCAAGGACAATATGTAAATTAATGAACATGACTGTGTTCCAATAAAACTTTATTTATAAAAACAGGCAGTAGGCTAGATTTGGCCCAGTGCTACAGTTTGCCAATCCCTGAACATAATAATTGGGCATATGGGATCTGGCTTACTCCCATTCTGCTGGTGTCCCTGCCAGTCTCCCTGTTGCAGGCTTCATCTGCTACTTAATACCTGACACTCTGGACATCCTCAACACTGTCTAATCACAGTGACTGACATCAATCTCCACTCCCTTCAGGATAAATTGCAGAGGAAAGCCCTCTCACAGGCAGGCTACCTTCATATTTGGTGGGAGACAGACAAGAAGGTCATTACAAACGCCAGTCTGGAAATGAAGGGGGTAAAGTTCTTCCAGACACAGACAAGGGAAGCTTATTCCTCCGAAACCAGAATCCAAAACTGTGCAATGAATGTTCTGCTTTATTTAAAGAAAAAAATCTCTTTATTTGGATGCACTGTCTTATCTGGAAATGACCACATAATGATGAGTCACACCACATCAAGATACGAAGAGTATGAGAAACAGTGAGAGATGGATACACATAGGGAGAGGAGAAGAGAAAGAACTCGGAGTATGCACATCAAAATCTCTTGCTGCTGTGGCCCGTCACTGGGTTGTTACCCTCACGGTGCCCGGCTGGTACCGTTGGTGTTCTCCCGGTCATCTGGCTTCTGCCCTGTCTCATTACCCTTCCTCTGCTGTTATGGGTTCCCGTAGAGAAGACAATGCACCTGCCCTACCACAAGCTGTCAGAAGCCTCCAGAAAGGGACAGACTTGCTAGAGCTCAGCCAAATCCCCTTGCTAACTCGGAGCCACGACACCCCCAGCCCAGTTGTTGGTCTTGTCCCAGGGTACTCCTTCAAGCTAATGGTGCCTGCCCAGGGCCCCAGGACTGCTGGCTTCTTTTTTTTTTTTTCTTCACAGAGACAGAGAGAGTCAGAGAGAGGGATAGATAGGGACAGACAGACAAGAACAGAGAGAGATGAGAAGCATCAATCATCAGTTTTTCGTTGCAACACCTTAGTTGTTCATTGATTGCTTTCTGATATGTGCCTTGACCGTGGGCCTTCAGCAGACTGAGCCAGCGACCTTGGGTTTATGCTGGTAAGCTTTTGCTCAAACCAGATGAGCCCGTGCTCAAACTGGCAACCTCGGGGTCTTGAACCTGGGTCTTTCCACATTCCAGTCTGACACTCTATCCACCGCACCACCGCCTGGTCAGGCTGCTGGCTTCTTGATAGGCAATTTTATTAGGAAGGTAATGAATCCCCAAGCAATGCAAAAAAAGCAAACAAACAAAAAGTCTGTAGCATCTAGTGTGGGTGACTCTAGAAGTGAGCAGAAAACAGTGGAAACAAAGGTGGAAGTCAGACACTTGGCAGTTCTCTCTGACCAGGTCCACTCACTCTTTCTCACTTCTGTTTTTCCAGTTTCACACAGTAGAATTCACAGAGGACCCGCCATGGTTTTGGCAGACACAGAGATGAATGAGACAGGTGTAGCTCTGCTTGGTGGAACTTACCTCTGATGTGGGGTCCAAATAGTGAGCAGGCAGTTATATTAGCATGAGCAGTGGTTCTCAAACTGGGTGAGCACCAGTTACCTGTGGGCTATAAAGCACAGTCTTTGGGGCCCTACCCCAAAGTTTCGGATTCAGAGTTTGTGAGGGTGGCCTGAGAATCTGCATTTCTAATGAATGTTCAGGTGATGCTGACACTACCCAAGGGCCAGACTTTGCGAGTCACTGAACTACAACATGATTAATGTATGAAGGTGAAAGTAGAGGGTGCAATGGGAGCTTATAAAGGGGGATCCTCCCCAGACTCAGGTCAGGGAAGGCATGAGAGTAAGTCAGGTGAGATGTATTCCAGGCAGAGAAAAGCACATGCAAAAGAATGAGAGCAAAACTGGAGCATCTATGGGAAGGGGAAATCAGTTCGGTAAGTTTGGAATTCAGAAATCAACAGGGGCCATGATGAGAACAGTGCTGAGGAAACAATACCTTCTTCTTCTATGGGATTTACCCAAGCATCCGGTGGAAGCACATTGTAAAAACAGGAAAAGCAAATGTCCATTTTTGTTTTTGTTTTTTTTCTTTTTATTTATTCATTTTAGAGAGGAAGGAGGGAGAGATAAAGAGAGAGAGAGGAAGAGGGAAGGAGCAGAAAGCATCAACTCCCATATGTGCCTTGACCAGACAAGTGCAGGGTTTTGAACCGGCGACCTCAGTGTTCTCAAGTCGATGCTTTATCCACTGTACCACCAGAGGTCAGGCAAATGTCTATTTTTGTATGAGCATAAATGTCTCTACAAAAAACACCTCATACAAAGGATTGTCCTTTTTTTCCCCCCTGAAATTCATAATGTAGCACCTCATTTCCCTCCTTCTGAAAATGAGCCAGACAAGCATCTCACTTCTAAGAAATACAAACTTCGTGATTTCTGAGGTTTGGTCATAAAAAGAATTGCCTCTTCCAGGGTCTCTCTCTTGAATTACTCATCCTGAAGGAAGTCAGCTGCCATGTTGTTCCGACACTCAAATAACCTATGGAGAGGCCCTGATTGGGGAAACTGAGGCCTCCCACAAACAATCAGCCCCAACTTGCTCACCATGTGAGTGGCCACCTTGGAAGTGATCCTCTAGCTCCAGTCAAATCTTCCAATGATGGCAGCCCCAGCCAAAAGCAAGTTCATGAGAGATGCAGGTCAGGACCAAGATATTCTCAAATTCCTGACCCATTTAAGTGTGCAAATAACATATGTTTATTGCTGTTTCAAGTCACTCAGTTTGGAGTAGCATGGAGCAATAATAACTAATAAAGACAACATTTATAGTCATATCAAAAAATATCAAGGATCTAGGAATCAATATAAGAAAACATATCTAAGAGCTATACAGGAAAAATTATAAGTCATTACAAGAGATATTAAAGAAAGCCTACATGAATGTAGAGATCTGTACCATGAATATGAAGACTTAGTATCATCAAGATGATGGTCCTTCCCAAGTGGTCTGTGGATTTAATACAGTTCTAGCCAAATGCCCAGCAACCTTTTTCATGGAGCTTGATAAGCTGATTATAATGTTTATGTGGAAAAATAAGGCCTCAGAGTAATCAGAATCTTTCTAAAGTAAAACAAAAAAAAAAAAAAAAAAAAATCAGAGAGCCTTGTCCTAGCAGATATTGAAACTAAATAGATAGCTGGGTGAAAATCAATATAGTTTGAGTGCACCTCAAATCGCCTACCGGGAGTCCTATGCCTTGCCTACAGGATGTGAATCTTTACGGAGCGAGCCTTGGTAGCTGGCATCAACCATGTTATCACTGAGGAGAGAAGATGACTGAGGAGAATGTGAGCCCAAAGATGAGAAAGTCCTACATTTGGTTACAGTTTCAGTTACATAAACAAAAAAAAAATCCCTTTTGAGTAAGCAAGTATTTTTTTATAAATTTTTATTTATTTTAATGGGGTGACATCAATAAATCAGGGTACATATGTTCAAAGAAAACATGTCCAGGTTATATTGTCATTCAATTATGTTGCATACCAATCACCCAAAGTCAGATTGTCCTCCATCACCTTCTATCTAGTTTTCTTTGTGCCCTTCCACCTCCCCCTGCCCCTCTCCCTCCTCTCCCTGCCCCCTGTAACCACCACACTCTCGTCCATGTCTTAGTCTCGTTTTTATGTCCCACCTACGTATGGAATCATGCAGTTCTTGATTTTTTCTGATTTGCTTATTTCACACCGTATAATGTTATCAAGATCCCACCATTTTGCTGTAAATGATCTGATGTCATCATTTCTTATGGCTGAGTAGTATTCCATAGTGTATATGTGCCACATCTTCTTTATCCAGTCATCTATTGAAGGGTGTTTTGGTTGTTTCCATGTCCTGGCCACTGTGAACAATGCTGCAATGAACATGGGGCTGCATATGTCTTTACGTATCAATGTTTCTGAGTTTTGGGGGTATATACCCAGTAGAGGGATTGCTGGGTCATAAGGTAGTTCTATTTTCAGTTTTTTGAGGAACGACCATACTTTCTTCCATAATGGTTGTACTACTTTACATTCCCACCAACAGTGAATGAGGGTTCCTTTTTTTCCACAGCCTCTCCAACATTTGCTATTACCTGTCTTGTTGATAATAGCTAATCTAACAGGTGTGAGGTAGTATCTCATTGTAGTTTTGATTTGTATTTCTCTAATAACTAATGAAAATGAGCATCTTTTCATATATCTGTTGGCCATTTGTATTTCTTCCTGGGAGAAGTGTCTGTTCATATCCTCTTCCCATTTTTTTAGCAAGCAAGTAAGCAAGTTTTTTATGTAAATAATATTTATTATTTTATTATTAAATTTATTGAGGTGACAATGGCTAATAAAATCATATAGGTTTCAAGTATACATTTCTATGATACATGATCTGTATACTGCATTGTGTGCCCACCACCCAAAGTCAAATCATCTTCAGTCACCATATATTTTGTTCCCTGTACCCTTTACCACCCCTGCCAGACCCTTCCCTCTGGCACCCACCATACTGTTGCCTGTGTCTATGAGTCTCAGTATTATATCCCACATATGAGTAAAAACATAAGCTTCCTAGTATTTTCTGACTGACTTATTTTGCTTAGCATAATATTCTCAATAATAATATTTATTATTTTTGATGACATTTAATAATAAAAGTTAACCACACAGTAATTTTATGCCAGACTGGTAACTTAATGCTGATCGAACTGGACTTCCATTTGGGTAAGCAAGTTTGGATTGTCTTCTAATAGTTGCAACCGGTAAGGTTCTGACTGCTATTCTCCCACTTGTCCAACAACTTGAAATTTCACCATTAGAAACTTATTTCTTAGCTTTTCAACCTCTTCACATAAGGCAGAAATCAGGAAACCACTCTGTGTGGGCCAAATCTGGCCCACCATCTATTTTTGTAAATAAAGTTTTATTGGAAGACAGCCACACTCATTCATTTTCATACTGCTTGTGTGCTAAAATGGCAGTTTAGCAGTTGTGACAGAGATCACATGACATACAAATATTTACTATTTGGCCCTTTACAAAAAAATTTTGCAGACCCCATTCTGAGGAGTCCTTTCGAATTCTGTTCAACACAGTATGGTAAATACTCCCTTACCTGCGAGGAATACATTCCAAAACCACCAGTGGAAGCCTGAAAATGTGGATAGCACAACACCCTGAATGTGTTTTTTCCTGTCCATACATAACTATCATAAAGTTTAATTTATAAATTATACACAATAATAGATGAATAACTAGTAACAAAATAGAACAATTACAATATACTAGAATAAAAGTGAATGTACTCACTTGTTTCAGGGGATCCCCTGCTGAAGTCTTCATAAAGGCTCAGCTCTTCCTGGTGCAACACGTTGCTGTCAAGTGCAACACATTTTCACTTCATGCCTTCCACCCACAAAGTCAACTGGCTTTTCCCTCTCCACTACGCACTTATCACGCACTGTGGCCCTAACTTTTACAGTTTGTGCCCACGAAACTAGCAAGAATTTCTTTTTCCTTCTTCACAATTTCACAGATAGAAGATTCATTCTCACCATAGATCTTAGCAACCTCAGCATATGATTCTTTTACATTCTTATTCAGTCAAGAACTTCCACCTCTTTCCTTAAGGAAACACTTTATAGCTTCTCTTTGAAATCTGAATTGCCAGCACACTGCTCTCACGCTTTGGGGCCTTTATTTAGTAAAAAAAAAAAGGGGTTACTTGAACGCAGCACTGGGATAGCACAGCAGTTGATTGTGCAGCACCTACGGCGTGGACATGCTGGACAGAGCGGAGTCTTAAGCGGAAGAGAGAGTCTCGCGAGACTTCATTACGCTATGCAGAACAGTGCAATTTAAAATTTAGTGTTTCCTTTTGGAATTTTCCACGTAATATTTTCTGACCGCAGTGGACAATGGGTAACTGAAACCATGGGAAGCGAAAATACAGATAAGGGGAAACTACTGTACTTCAGAATTGTCCTGCCTATTTAAATTTAGCTTCCCAGGACCACATTCGGAAGAGCTGAAGGAGTATAAGGGGGAAAAATGGTTCCCGAGGGTGACTGTGAAACCATCTCTTGTAAGCTTTGCAAATGAGTGCCCATTAGTATGGGCTGATTCAACAATTGTCCTTCCTTTCGGGTTGGACTTCTTTAGACAAAAGTCTCTGAACTGTGGCCCTGGGTCCCCAGCATTCTCTGCAGCCTGCCTGCCCCTATCCCAATCTATTCCTAATTAGCAGCCACTGCTCATTTCCCCGAAGCCTAATGACTATGGCAGTGAAGGTCACTAACAGGACTGAGAAAGTAATTTGTCAGCCTTACTACTATCCCACTGGGAATTGCCTAGAGCTATGGAGAAGGCTGCTCAGCACAATATGTGACTCGGGAATGACCAGAGCTTCCCGATGAAAGGGCCCATCCTGATTGATACCGTACCACGTGGAGGAAGCTAGTTTCTGAGGCAGTGAGATAGTAGGGTGCCCACAATGGTCCATCTCTCCCCAGTGTATAGATGGTGGGTACTCACGAAAAGCTCATAGCTGAAGACTCTTTATTTCAAAGCTGAGTCAGCCATGCACCCCCAGCCATTTCCCCCTCTCCAGCACTTACCACACATGCTTTTAAATCTGACAATATGAATTTTATGTTTTCTAGATGAGCTTTGATGCACAGAAAAAGATATTTAGAAGTTACTTTGGTTTGTTAAGATCATATTAAATTTATTCAAGTTAATTGAACCTAATTCTTTCTCAAGCTGCTACATTCAACTTTATTATTTTATGTACAATTCCGGTAAATCTGACAATCACTTTTAGGAGCCTTTGGTTATTGATTTTACAGAGAGAGAGGTGGGGGAGCAAGAAATATCAACTCATAGTTGCTTCACTTTAGTTATTCATTGGTTGCTTGTTGTATGTGCCTTGACCAGGCAAGCCCAGGGTTTTGAACTGGTAACCTCAGCATCCTAGATTGACTCTCTATCCATTGTGCCACCACAGGCCAGGCTCTAAGCAAATTTTTAAAAAGCAAGCAATTGTTAACTTTAGTGAGAAAAAAAATAACATACAAAAAAACAGAATCAAAGTACTCTACAATGCTCAGCTGAGACTAGCTGGTGTAAACCCAGTCCCGTTTACAAAACTAAGCATTTAAAATAGTATTTATAAACTTAATATATTCTATTTTATCTTGTTAAATTATTTTTTCATTTTTGTTAAAGTAACTCACACACATAACTCACAGCCAAATAGTACAAAAAGCTTTACAATAAAAAATATAGGTTCCTTGCCTCAGCTTATACTACCCACTCTCTGTTTTTCCAGGGGAAGCTAGTCAGACATTTCTTTCAGAATATACACTTCTCCACACTTCTAAATAATATGCATATACTGCTCACTTTTGGTAGCTCAATTTGAGTCACTTCTCTTGACCTATAATAGCAGAAAAGAGCCTGACCAGGCGGTGGCGCAGTGGATAGAGCGTTGGACTGGGATGCGGAAGACCCAGGTTCGAGACCCGGAGGTCGCCAGCTTGAGCATGAGCTCATCTGGTTTGAGCAAAGCTCACCAGCTTGGACCCAAGGTCGCTGGCTCCAGCAAGGGGTTACTCAGTCTGCTGAAGGCCCGCGGTCAAGGCACGTATGAGAAAGCAATCAATGAACAACTAAGGTGTCGCAATGCGCAATGAAAAACTAATGATTGATGCTTCTCATCTCTCCGTTTCTGTCTGTCTGTCTCTGTCTATCCCTCACTCTGACTCCCTCTCTGTCTCTGTAAAAAAAAAAAATAAAATAATAATAATAATAAAATGAATAAATAAAGTCTTTAATAGCAGAAAAGAATTTTGCTCTCATGCTGCCTTCCTCTCTGCTTCTCCAGACTGTTTTACTTACCACATACAGTTATATCAAGACCTTTGGTTGAGGCAGTTCTCAGTGGTCGCATTATTAGTCAGCTGAGCATCGTAAAGACACTCTGATTCTGTTTTTGTTGTTGTTCTTTCTTTGTTTGACTTTTGGTTTTTCCCCTGAAGTTAACTGCTTGCTTTTTAAAAATTTTCTTAGAGCCTGGTCTGTGGTGGTACAATGGATAGAACGTCAACCTGGGATGCTGAGGTTACCAATTCAAAACGCTGGGCTTGCCCAGTCAAGGCACATACAAGCAACCAATGAACAACTAAAGTGAAGCAACTATGAGTTGATACTTCTCGCTCCCCTCCTTCTCTCTTTAAATCAATAAGTAAGACCTTAAAATTTTTTTTTCTTTTTGCTTAGAGTGTTTTGTTTGTTTGTACATTTTGCTTTTTCTTCCCACAATTTCCACAAATCTCAGCAAGTATTCATAAATGTTATAATGCCAGGATGTAAGACAGCCATTTTTCCTAACTAGAGACCTCTGACCTGGAGAATTTCATTCTCTGGCTTCCTGGGCTGGTCTCAGCCTGCTGCATACTGTACTTGTGATTCCCTTTACTGTCATCCCAGGAACCCCTTTGTCTTCTCGTAAGATCCCTGTTTCATGGACCTCATGTCCTCCTTCTTCTTGGAGTATGCCCCTATTTTGTTGGAACACATCCTCCAGTATTTTCGCTGATTTAGAAGAGGGGGTATGATGGCCACTGATGTGGCGGTGACATCTGTCTATCTCTTGAGTCTCACTGCTGGGCTCTCTATCATTGTCCCCCCTGCCTGAGGTAGCGAACACCTCCCTTCATCCCAGTCCTGGAGATTCCTTCCGCCTATGCCTTATGCGAGACTCCAGTTTTCTTAGCCCTATATAATTTATAAAATAGAACATTTTACAGTTATCTCCTCCTATTTAAATCCTAACCA
This sequence comes from Saccopteryx bilineata, assembly GCF_036850765.1. Lineage (NCBI taxonomy): Eukaryota > Metazoa > Chordata > Mammalia > Chiroptera > Emballonuridae > Saccopteryx > Saccopteryx bilineata. Next base: position 67,700,782 of record NC_089491.1, on the reverse strand, counting down.
TTCTCAAATGTCCAATATTCTACCACAGAGCTGAGTGACCCACCATAAAACAACATCAGAATATAGGAACTCAGCATTTTCAGGATGTCCTTTATGGGGTGGACTGTTAATTCCTTTTTTTGGTGACATACATGCCCCACTTACTTCCCAAGAATATGTGTGTGGTAGCTAAATGTTTTGATATGTCTGTGTCTAAAAATATATTCTTTCTACTTTCACGTTTAATTATTATTTATCTGGGTAAAATTCTAAGTAAATAATTTTTTTTCCTTCAAATTTTGAAGCTATTGTTCACTTGTCTCCTAGTTTCTATTATGGCTGTTGCAAAGTTTTATCCCATTTTGATGATTAATTCTTGAACTTTTTAAACTTTCTCCCTAGAAGCTATGTAGCCTCACAATTATGATATTCTATAATGCTGTAATTAAATATAAATTATTTTCATCAATTGCGCTGGGAATGTGATGAGCCCCTTTAATTCAGTAACTCCTGTCCTACAGATCTATGGAATGTTCTTAATTATTTGATATTAACTCAGCCACAGTGCTTTTTTGTTTTATTTTTGTTTTTGTTTTTCTGTCTCTTTCCTTCTAGAACTTCTGGTATTTGGATGTTGGTTGTCCTAAAATGGTCCTCTATTGTTTTTCTTTTATATTCTTTTTAAAAAATCTTTATTATTTTGCTCATTGTCTAGAGCAGGGGTCAGGAACCATTTTGGCTGAGAGAGCCATGAACGCCACATATTTTAAAATGTAATTCTGTGAGAACCAAACAATATGTTTAACACTAAGTACAAATAAATGTGAGCATTTTACGTAAGACCAGCACTTCTTTTTAATAACATTGTTATGCTATTGCTAACCAATGATGAATAAAGTACTTCTTACTATTAATTCGACTTCTGGTGCTGCATGGTTTTGCTGATGACTTTGTAGTCTGGTTGATACGTGGTGAGATTAAGCTTCATGCAGGCGTTGAGACTTCCATCAGTTAAACGTGATCGTAGGTTGGTCTTAACGTTCTTTAGATGTGAGAAAGACTGCTCATATGCATACGTAGAGTCAAACATCGTCAGTACAGCAATACTCACATGCTGCAGTGTGTGGTATGTGACGGGAAGCACGTTCCAAGTTTTGACAATCAGCTGGTCCGCGGGTTGAAGTTTTTTCATTTCTCCCCACTTGTGTTTACTCGCCAACTCTGCTTGCTGTCATGCAAGTCTTTCCAAATCTTCATTCAGTGACTTTAACTTATTCACCCACATGTCTGAGGCCTTCAGGTCAGCAGCTTGTAGCTCAAAATCTCTGACAGAGACACCAGGGATGTAACTCAGGTCAGCGCTGTCACTGCACATTTGTGTGGATGGGTGATGAACTTAAAAAGACGAGTGCACTCACGAAGTTCTCCAAAGCGCACTTTGATTGACTGCAGGAGATTAGACGTGAAGCCCGCTAGCTGCTGGAGATCAAGATGTTGAGCAGGGTCACTTGCTGTGCATGTATCTTTAAACTCTCCCAGTTTTTCAAAGTGTAGTAAACGACCTGTTTCAATGTCCGCGATGAAGAGTTCCAGCTTGTTTTCAAATGCAAACACTGCTTATTGAAGGGATAAGACTGTATTTCCAACGCCTTGCATTTTCACATTGAGCTGGTTCAGACGTTCAGTCATGTCCACGAGATAGCAGAACTTCAGGAGCCACTCAGTGTTAGCTAACTCAGGATGCTCGATGTTTTTCATTTCAAGAAAAGTCCAGATTTTGGTCAGACAAGCCACAAAATAGCTGAGCACCTTCCCTCTTGACAACCAATGCACATTGCTGTGCAGAAGCAGACCAGGATAATAATTCCCAACTTCATTTAGCAGTGTTTTAAACTGGCGATCATTTAAAGCTCAGGCAACAATAAAGTTGACCTCCTGAATGACCAGTGATATCACCTCACCAAGCTGCTCGCCACACATCTGAGCACAAAGCACCTCCTAATGTAGAATGCAGTGAAAATTTAGGATGGGTCTCTTTTCATGTTCACAAAGAAGCACTATGAATCCTCTGTTTTTCCCATGCACGGAGCAGCATCAGTACACACCGAAATAAGTTTATCCATCAGTAGATTTTTTTTCTTTAGCGAACTCAGTGAAAGACTTGAATAAATCCTCCCCTCTTGTCTCTTTCATAGGCAAAACAGCAAGACTTTCCTCACATAGTGTGTCAGCATACCTTGCAATCATGCTGAACTGGGATAAATGGCTTACATCTGTTGACTCATCCAAAGCGAGAGAAAAGAATGGTGCTACATTTGTGTCCTTCACTGGTGTTGCCTCAGTTCGATTTGCCATCATGATGGTACGATTGTGAACAGTTCTTGCCAACAGAGGCATGTCTTTTATTCATTTGATTATCTTGTCTTTATCCGAAAAGTGGCAAAAAGTTCATTGGCAACATCAAGCATGAATGTTTTGGCATACTCCCCATCTGTGAATGGCTTTCCATTTCTCACAATTGCTAAAGCACCAGCAAAGCTAGTCAAATTTCAGTCACCTTGTTGAGTCCAAACACGGAGTTGCTGCTGACTAGCTTGCACTCTGCACAGTAGCTCTTGATATACTTTCTTCCTGCCATCCCCTGCTGGATATTTCGATGCAAATGTAATATGGCGTGTGTCAAAGTGCCACTTTATATTTGACCATTTCATCGATGCGATTTTATCATTACATATTAGACATACTGCAGAATCTGCTCCCTCCACAAAGGCAAATTTCTCTGTCCACTTGCTAAAAAGTATGATACTCCTCATCTTTTTTTCTTTTAGCCATCTTCTTCGTCAAAAGGGTTTCTGCAATTAGCTAGCTGACTACTTGATTAAAAGGAGGGAAGTTTACTTCCTGACCTCACAACTGCCCGTGTATGTTATGCATTATCCAATAAAAATTTGGTGTTGTCCCAGAGGACAGCTGTGATTGGCTCCAGCCACCCACAACCATGAACATGAGCGGTAGGAAATGAATGGATTGTAATACATGAGAATGTTTTATATTTTTAACGTTATTATTTTTTTTATTAAAGATTTGTCTGTGAGCCAGATGCAGTCATCAAAAGAGCCACATCTGGCTCATGAGCCATAGTTTCCTGACCCCTGGTCTAGAGAAATTCCTCGCCTTATTTCCTCTTGATTTCTTTCATTTGTGCTATGATGATTTTCACTTCCAAGAGCCCATGTTTATTTCCTGTTTCTTCCTTTTATCCTATCTTGCTCTTGTTTCATGGGTGCAATATCTGTGCTTACTTTTGATTATTGTAGCAATCACATTTTTTATCTTTACTTTCCCTATCTGGTCTCTGCTCCCTCCCTGTCACTGGTTTGTTTGTCTTAGTCCCTGTCATCCAACTAGAGCCTTTCTCAGATGTCTGGCAAACCCTGTTCCTCTGTTCATGTCTAAAAATGAGTAAGTACTCAGTGGTTCCTTTGAGTCAAGTTTATCTGTTAAAAATGAGTAAGTAAAGAGCACATTGGAAATCCTGAATATACAGAAAGGGTTTTGTCAATTTCGAGCTTCCCTTAGATGGATCTGGTAGAGCCATTAATGAGGAAGTCCTGATGCCACAGCTCTAGGTTTTACCTTTTGGACTGGTCAGATTTCCCAGAGTATATATAATCTTCGAATCTGCTGACAGGTGGGAGCTTAGCTCTCAGTGATTCTTAGAACTGAATGGGGAAGAAAACTGGAGTGGGGTTGTGGAGTAGTGGTCTTTGGGGGGGGTCTCAGCACTCAGCATGTCATGTGCATACATTCATTTATTTTTTCTTCTCTCTTTGACACAGTGCTCATCTGTCACCTGTGCCTTTGAGTCCTCAGTGCAGAATCCCTCTGATTCTGCTTAGAGAAGAAACCTCCAAATTTATTCTGCCCAGTAGGGCAGGAACACTCACCCAGAGGTTTACAATGCAGAATGAGGTATTAGGTTCTGAGTATGTTTAACCAATGCTCCTTTTTTGGCCACCACTACCCCTACCTTCTCCCCCAGTTTCTGCTTTGAGTCTTTTGAGGGTCTTATGGTTTAGATCAGGATATTCTTGGCTTTCACCATTTTAGTCTTAACATTCAGGCTTACAGTTTCTTGCATCTGCTAAGTAAATTAACAGTTCTTTATTTGCTTTTCAGCTTCCAAGATTTATTGCCTTTGTCTCCTTCCCTTTTTCTCCATCCTTATGGGCTTCTATCTTTAAAAAAAATAACAATCCCTTTGTTATAGTTTTTCTGAGGTTTCTAAAGAGAGGAAAGTTATGTGGGTGCTAAATCCACTATTAGTACCATCCTATAGCCTTTTGAAGCATACCAATGGTCTGATTTTTTTTATATATAAAACTAAGTACTTAACCTTTGTAAAGCTATCAATTAAACTTATAAATTCAGTGAATCTTAGCTTTTACATGTTCCAATGCTACTTATAAAGAAACTTCATCTTAAAAGCATACATTTAAATAAATTAGCTGAAGCATATATGTGCAATTAAAATTGCCAGACATGCCTTTATTCTAATGGGTTATTTTTAAGTTTCTGAAATGATCAAATATTCACAGATTCCTTAATGCAAAAGTATTAATAATGTATTTTTAATTTTCTTTTAAAACTCTAGTCTTAATTACATATCTGAGGTTAAAAGATGCTAATTATATAAACCCAAACAATTTTGGGATTATCTTCCCAAATGTTTTAGGGATTGCTGTGTCCTTTCTTGCTGTGAATTAACTACAGAAGTGGTTCCTCATGAGATGATGACTGAATTTTTGTTGCAACACTGATGGGACACATAGATTTCCATGTGTCTATGATAGGAACCATTTCTCAATTCTTTCATTTCTTCAGGCAAATCTGCCACACCTATCTAGGCTGCTCTACTGATTGAATTTTGCATTTCTTTGGCTTTTGAAAGATTTAAATTGTTTTTATGTGTACCCCTGAAAGTCTTTTAGCTGGAGGGAATTCTATAATCATTTCACTTTCCAATTAGGGCTAACTTTCCTTTAAAAGCAAAATGACTTCCAATTACCCTAATGAAATCCTCACTGGCTGCAACATCTAGGATTATTCAATGGACATAATTAAAGGCAAAAACTGGAGAAACCAAAGCAAAAACCAAGATTCAATATGAAGCAAAGTATTTGAGGAGATTTGATCTTTGTTGCCTCCTTTCACATATAATACCAGGGGCCTCTGTTACCAAATGCATAATGTGCTTGACTGGGCTGTGACTCCTCTGGGGCTCCCCCTCGGCAAAAGGTGGGAACACACGAAAGAAGGAGAATGTGTCTGTCTGATTGTAGGGCTATGACTCAATAGAGACCAAAAGTGCTCATGGAGCCAAACAGGGAAAATGGAAACTACCTCCAGTGCCATCTTCATGTGAGCCTCAAAGGAGCTCAGTGGAAAGTAGCTTTATAGATGGCCAACAGCGGTCAGAGACGTGCAAAGCTGCCAGAGTGACTCTGAACACATAGAATGTGCTAGTGATGTTTGCTGAAAGACTGAGGCCCCAGGGGGACACTGACATTGCCTTTTCTAAAGTGTGCTGGAAAACAATAAAAAGCCTGGCAAAACTAGCTTCAGTGTCTCTACTAGTAGTCAATTTATGGAGTTACTCAAAGTTATGACTGTGAAACTATCAAACCCACAAACAGTTCCACTGAGAACAACTGATTCCTGGTAACAGTGTTTATATCTACTTATGTCCACTCCTCTTCTAAAGACTAGCAACTGCCTTAGCACCATATATATACATTATATATATATATATAATGTACATATATATATACATTATATATATAATGTATATATATGTATATATATACATATATATACCTTCTCCATATTATTTTTTTGCTTTCTCATAATTTTAATTTATCCCAGCTTCAGCTGATTAATGACCTTGGCTTATGAGATGCATACCTTCAGCCTTAGATCTTTTTTATTTCAAATGTCTGCTCTTCTCTTTCCTATTAGGGCAGAGACTAAAGTACCACATGGGCCATTGGCTAGCAAATGTCTACCTGCCCCTGGGTCGGGTCCTCTCTCCTGGTCCAGGCGGCAATGCTGGGGAAGAAGCATTAATACTGCATTAAAGCATGGCACTAAGGTGGGGCAGTTTCTTTTAGAAAGAGTATGGATATGATAGATATTTCTGGACACCTGGCCTGAGGACCTAGGAAGGAGAAACTCATTTGTTACCACTCTCCTTTTCATCAAGAAAAGCATTCAAAAGACTTGGGCTCCTGGGAAGTGCCTCTAGGTGAACCAGAAACAAAGGCTTTTTCCGCCTTTAACTATGACCAGGGAGAAACATTTTGGGTTCAAGCTTGGGAAGAGAAATCTTTTGGGATTTGAAAATACTTGGTTAATCAGAAAGTTTAGCCAGTGACATCTTTTTCCTCCTTATTGTTACTTTAATGTTTGTGGTCTTAGGACATTTTCCTCTTAGAATGGCTATGAAAATACTACAGGAATGAGGATGGGCCAGAGGATGAGGAAGGAAGCTGCCTGCTTAAAGCCTGTTTCACTTTTAAAGTAGAGAGAAGCAGCAAGACTTTCAGGTTTCACTTTAAATTAAATTAATGGAACTTACCATGGTGAGAGGTAGCAGGATTCAGGCCAGACGTTACCAGCGTTAACAACTGGGTCATTGCCTGAGACAGTATTTTGTGGGATTTCTGGAAAGTAAGCAAGTGGCAAAGAAGTTCATCACTGTGATGGATATGAATGTGAGTTTTGACCATGACAAATACTACAAGTCTATGACTAGCAAATGTGTCCTCTGCTGTTTAAGCTAAAGGATGACATGATGAGATTGGAGCTTGTGCCCAGCAAGTCTCTGGGCCAAGGTGAGAAGCACTCTGGCTGTGGCCCTTGGCCGAGGTTGGACACACTGAGCTTCTGAGCCTGGAGCTCCCACCGTTTGCTCCCAGTGCCTCAGTCATTCTCTCGCCTGGTTTCTACTACTCCCAGGCCAAGGAAGGATGAAGGGCACAGGCCCGCTCTCATCGTCCTGCCCACCCAGCCCATCTTACTGCTAACATCCATAAGAAAGCAGATAAACGTCTAGAAGTCATAGAACACTAAACATGGTGTTAATGATGGGTCTTCACTGAGGTGTGAAGGGCACTGGCCTGGCTTGTTCTTCATTATCTCACCACATTGCACTGTCTCAGGTACGGTCCAGCCCAGTGACTGCCTTCTGTCCTCCATCAGGGAAGAACACCTGGGGTTCAACATAGACCCTTTTGTCCCGGAAGGCTTGGGGGCCTTTATTTAAATCTCAGTGACCTCTGCCTCACTCTCAAAAGAATAATAACAACAATGATAAAGAGAAAGAGAGGCAGCACTATTGACTAAAAGCTTACTCTCAAGCAAGTTCTGTGCCGAGTTTCAGCATACATATTTTATTTAATCCTCACCACAGCCCAATGAAATAGATACTATCTCTATATTAAAGGGATACAGAGATGGTAATAAGTTTGCCCAAGGTTATGAAACAATGAGTAGAACTAGAATTCAGTCAAAGGTTTATCTGACTCAAAATACTTTCATTTTTGTAAAAATAATACATTCTTATTAAAATACCCATTCCCTAAGGAAAGGATAAAGATAGTGAGAAACTACACATAATTCCCTTGCGAGGATACAATCACTATCAACATTTGGTATATTTCTCTTAGACTCCCCCCCCCATGCATCCACACAGACACATGCATATACCAAGCACATATTACTTCATATATCAAATAATTTTTCAGCATCTGCTATGTCATAGATTCCAGTCAGAAAATACCTCTTTGACTAAGGAATATTTGAGAGCTACCTAAAGAAAGTGAGAGAACAGGCTCATCAGGAATCTGAGAAACGAGACTTTGAAGCAGAGGGAACGGTAAATGCAAATATCGTCCAGAATGTTCTGGGTGTGATGAAGGAACAGCAACGTGGCTGGTCTAGGTGGAGAGCAGTGGTCAAGAGGAAAAGAGTGAGAAAGGATGTCAGGGAGGTAAGTGGGGGTAGATCCCACGACCTGGTGGGCACAGTGAGGACTTTGGGTTATTCTGTATGATGGAAGCCACTGGAGAGTTGTAAGCAGGGGTGAATGTCTTAGAAGGCCAAGACTGACTGCTCTGTAGAGAAAGGAGAGAGGAGGTGGTGAGCCCTGGTGGGATAAGGAAGCACGGGATGCTGGTAGCTTAGACTGGGTGAGAGCTGTGGGGCGTTGAGACGCGGTCAGACTCGGAGATGTTCTAAGGGGTTGCTGGCAGGCAGAGCAGATTTCAGGTAGGGTTCACTGTCACATTTGTGTGGAATGTGAGAAAAACCTGAGTCAAGAAGCTTCAGGCAGAGAGGAGCTTTATGAATTGTGGATCATTGTGGGGGATGCGCACAGAAAACCAAAAGTTCCATTTGGGAAACTTTAGTTTCAAATGCCTATTAAGCATGCAAGCAGAGATAGGTTGTGCCTGGAGATACCATTTTGGAATTTACAGCATATAAACGATGTTTAAAAACGTAGACCTGAATGAAATCTCCTAGAGAGATAAGAAGAGCAAAGGAGTCCTGGAGCAAAGCAACATTAAAAAGTAAGGAAAATAGGGAATCTGCAAAGTCATCTAAGAAAGAACAGTCAAAGGGGTAAGAGGAAAACCAGGAGGGCTGATGTTCTGGAAGCCAAATCAAGGAAGTGCCATAAGCAGGATGAGCAGCTGTAACAGAGGCTGAAGGTGAAATCAGATGAGGAAAGGAAATGGACCCCGTGGTTGACGAAGTAGCGCCAAGTTTATGACTTCGCAAGAGGAGTTTCGGTGGAACAGTAGGAGCATGAGTGAACGTGATCCAAGTGAATTTAAGAGTGGAGAGGAAGTAAAGGCAAGTAAAAATAACTCTTTCCAAAAGCTCTGCTATGAAGGCAAGCAGAGAGATGACATGGAAACTAATAGGAGATGAAGGAGTCAAGAAAGGTTGTATATTTTATTTAGGTTTTTTTTTTTTTGGATGAGTCATAATATATTATACTTTTAAGATGATGGTAATGATCCAAAGGAGGAGGGGAAATGATGACAGAAAGGGAACAGAACTATTGGACCCAGGCCTTCGAGGAGGTAGAATGAATAGGATTTTATGCACAAGTAGAAAGATGGATATTTGTAAGACAATGAACATTTATTAATTGTAACAGATAGAAACATAGAGATATTTGTAAAAAGGTTCATATTATACATGCTGCCTGAAAGTCTACTTATTAACTGGCTATATTATAATGATATTACTTCACAGATAAACTTTGATCAATACCATGGTCTCACAGTATTTCAGAGCATGACTCCTCCATAACTTATTTCATCAATACTCTCTTCTTGAACCTTTAAGTTGTTTCTAATTTCTTACCACTATAAACAACAATAAACCCGACTCTTCACCCCTGGAGCCCTGACCACGTGCTTCCTGCAGGTCATCCTGAGCCAGTTCTCAACGTGGGGCTGTCCCTGCCCAGACACAGCCCCCTCTAAGACAAACTCCGCTGCACAGTCCAGATCCAGAGCATGGATGGGAAGAATCCTTTGGTCCCCTGCTGTTAGTGCCGCTTCTACCCTCAGCCACCACCAATCAGGAGGATGTGCCCTTGTGTGGCGGGCAGGGCACAGGGGAGTTGAAATAGACACTGTTTCTGCCCGCTCTGGAACTCAAGTGCTAAAATATTTGGAGTGTCATGGGCCATAGCCTCCAGTCCTAGAAGATTTTGAAAACATTTTGGTCTACTTATATTAAATGGTTTCCTTTAAAAAGAGAGAGAGAGAGAGAGATTTAAAAAGAAGTGAAGGCACAGGACACGTAATACCATATTCCCCATGTATAAGATGCACCTTTTTTCAAAAAATTTGGTGTCTAAAAACTGGGTGTGTCTTATAAAGTGGTTGTAGATTATTTTTTACTTGCATTTCCCACTTTTTTGTGCCTGTTTTTGCGCTCATTGTTGAAGACAGTGATTCATCATCAGACACAGATGAAGACAAGCTAATGGATGGGAGTTTTGACAGTGATGAGGAGTTATATGAATTTTATGATGAATAAAACGAGTTCAATAACTTTATGTAATACTTTTATTTTTCAAATTTTGGGCCCCAAAATTAAGGTGCATCTTATACATGGGAACATCTTATACGTGGGGAAATACAGTAGTTTGCTCTAAATCTCTCAGCAAAGCAAAAAGACAAGCTGAGAATGACACTCAGGTCTGACTGAGCACCGTTGCCTCCTCCCTTTTCAATGTGCTCTCTCACTCACAAAGCTCTGCCCACAGTCACTAGCCCTTCCCAAGCCTCCCCAGGCATAAGAACAAAGAGTCATATTGGAAACAGAATCCACCCTGAGCCAAAGCCTCAGGGCTCTTTAGAGTCTAGGCCAGGGCCCTTCCATCTTTCTCTCCAGTCTTTCCTTCACAAGCTCTGTGAAGCCACACAGGCCACTCCCTACCCTCCTTTCCATTCCTAGGCACTTTCTATGTCCATATGTCAGTGATGGGCAATCTTTTGAGCTTGGTGTGTCAAAATTAGCCAAAAAAACCGAGCATAACTCGGGTGGTGTGTCACTTCGAGAAAAAAACCATAATTTCACGATATTATAGTTTAAATAACAAAAATGTATAATTGTAATATATAACTGTATTTAATAAACCAAAAACTAATTATTTAACTTGCCTGCTTAGTGACTTCTTTGTCCATCTGTCAGTCAGTTTCTTTTGTTGGTCTTGATATTATTTAACTTGTATGGGATGCCGTGAACTAAGATAAGTGAGGGGGAGGGGGAATTATTTAACTAACCTGCCTATTAGTGACTTTTTTGTTGCTGAATTTCATTGACTAAATCTTCAATTTAGTTGGTATTTTGTACACTTCAAGCCCAAGCAAGCGCTACTAACTTCATTTGTCAATCTGTTTCTTTTGTTGGTTTTGATATTTAATGCTGAGAATAAGGTCTCACAAAAGTACAGAGGGAAAAATTGTGAGTACAGCCATTGCTATATTTTTCAGGGTGCTAAAAGTGTCTGGTAATCGGTTCAAGGCACTCCAAATTTCCTGTTCGTAGTGGTACTCCTCTGGATTCTCCAAGCGGCACCTTTCCAGATTCTCAAGCTTTGACCTCAAGTCGACAAACACCTGAGCCCAGATGCTGTTTTGAAATTCTGCAAATTGCATCTTATGTAAATTAAGATGGCTGCTGCTATTTCTAATGGCGGGAAACGGCACCCACAGCACAGGCCCTCGCCTCTCCCAGTCTCCCCCTCACTTCTCTCAGTAATGATGGTCAATTAGAAATCCACGACACCCCAGAACAGTAGATTGGATGATGGTTGCTGTGGTTATGTGGTTGCTGGTAATGGCGATCACAGGGCCCCCAGAGATGCATCCCCTGCAGCATTCTGCTGCTCCCTGCTCCACCCGGCCAGAAGTGAGGTCAAAGATCCCCTAACAGCCTAACTGGAAGTCCCAAAACTAGACGCTCTATGCTGGAGTTCTGTTGTTTTGGCCTACAGACCTCCAGCACAGAATGTCTACACTACAGCAAATGTTTTATCCTGGCTACTGTACCTGGCTGTGCAGGAGCCGAGGATGAAACATCCTTCTCCACATGCGGCCCCATACTTCTCTGGTATGCAGCGGCATGCGGCCCCGTGTCAGTGCTGACACGCATGTCATAGGTTCACCATCACGGCCATATGCCCTTTGTTGGCTCCATGTGCTGGAATCCTGCCCACACTCCAGGCCAGCTCAGATGCTCCCTCCTGCGGCAAGCTTTGCCCAGTGTCTTTGGGCTTGCCCACCTGAGAGCTACTGCAGCACTTTATGTGTCCCTGTCTTGTG